>NC_133219.1:34089514-34722847 GCF_040436345.1 Pagrus major | reverse complement strand
TCAGATCCTTTACTATGTAAAAGTCCTAACAACACCATGTTGAATAACACACTGCACCTTTTAAGCTCAATCTTAACATACTGTTTGGTATTTTTACTGTTAAAAGTTGTTCATACATTTTGAAAAATCACATAGTCTGTGATTCACAGGTGAGGAACCAGGCTATAATCCACCCCAACCCCGTTTCTTGTTAACATATCCCCATAATCTCTCACACAAAATCCTACACATCTCTTAAAACCCAAACAGCTCTCATTTTGATTCTGTTTCAGATGCTGCTGAGCCACCCTTTGTTCTCAGGAAATCCTCAGCTTCAGCAGCAGATGAGACAGCAGATCCCTCTCTTCCTGCAACAGGTTAGTTTGCTCCCTCTCACTCTTGCAACTGCTATAGAGAACAGCTTTTTTAAATTGTCATTTCAGTGCCTTTTGTTTGTGATTAATATCTTGATTCCTAACATGTAGATGCAAAGTCCGGAGCTGCTGTCAGCCATGTTGAACCCCAGAGCCATGGAGGCTCTGCTACAGATCCAACAGGCCCTGCAGACTCTGGCTGCAGAGGCTCCTGCACTGATACCCATGTGAGTATAAACACACACGCAGTGCACCTCACCCTGGAGATTAAGCGGTACTTCTACGGACAGAGCATTAAAGAAATTGTAAACATTTCCACACGTTACCACCACGTCTGTTTTGCAGGGCTGGACTGGGCGACATAGGAGCTGGTGTCGATGCCGCCCCTGAGCGAGGATCTGACTCTGTTCTCAACAGCCAATCGGGAGGTGGTCCTGGGGTTGCCACGGTGACAGAGCAGCAGCAGCAGCAGCAGCAGTTTGTGCAGCAGATGCTACAGGCACTGGCTAACAGCAATTATGGGGTATCTCAGTGTTTTTTTTAATAACCATGTTGTCTGCCTCTGTAACTGATCTGTACTGCTCCTTTAAGAAAAATCACCAGTAAATTACATTTGTAGGCCAAAAGCAGACTGGAAACTTGTCTTTACAACCCTGGCTACTTCTTATTACTATTATTACTCGTGGTGACAAAATGCTTTTTCCACTACCTGTGCAGCAGTGATGTTCACATGACACTAAAATACCACGCTACATCCCATTGGGCTTCTTCCAGCTGTGATGTTTGGTGTGGTCAGAAGTTCACCTTTCTACCCCATAAAGGACAGTGTCGCTGTGTTTTCCTCCTTCTAGTCTTGTAGTCTTTGTAACACGACTAGAACAGAAGTCTGAGCTGCTTCCTTTGGTTCCAACATGCATTCGTGAAAAAATACACTGAGTATGCTGTGGATGCATTTTACCAAATAGACACAAGAAAGGTATGGAAGCCCTGAGGGGCAAATGAGATTTTTTTTTTTTTTTTCTGGTGCTCCATTTTCTAAGTTCTAAAATATATATTTTTTCATGTATGAATTTTTTTTTTATGTGTCGAACCGAATGGGAAAAAAAATGTCATGAGAAAATTTTTTTTTTCTGTGTGTGTGCAGAAATGTTTTTTCACTCGACTCAGCCCTGCAAAACAGACGTGGTGGTTACATGAATTTTTTATTTTTTTTTCCCCGACTTGATACATGAAAAAATTGTTCTTGTGCACCCTTCTGTGGTCAAAATGAGTATTACAGAAAAAGAAACATTTAATTTCCTCTTGAAAATTTTCCTTTTTTCACTGGGTTTCCCACAGAAAAAAAAATTCTTGTGAAAAAAACTTTTTTCACTCGGTCACTACATGAAAAAAAAAATTTCTTGTGAAAAACATTTTTTGCATTCAGCTCAACAAATTTAAAAAAGTTTGTCTTGCAAAAAAATTTTTTCACAAAAATACGTTTTTCTTTTTTCATTCAGCTTAACACATGAAAAAGAAAATTTTGTCTCGCAAAATAAAATGTTTTTTTTCTTGTGAAAAAAATGTTTTTTCACTCTGTTACACATGAAAAAACATATATTTTAGTTTCCACAATGTTCTTGTGCAGCCTCCTGTGGTCAAAATGAGTATTACAGAAAGAAACACTTGAGCCTTCATTTCCTCTTGACAATTTATTTTTTTCACTGATTTTCACACACAGAGACAATAAAATGTAGTCATGAAAAAAACCTTTTTTTCCTCCTCGTGAAAAAACATTTTTGTTCTCGTGAAAAAAACTTTTTTTCTCGTGAAAAAAACTTTTTTTTCTTGTGAAAAAAACATTTTTTTTCTCATGAAAAAACATTTTTTTTCTCGTGAAAAAAACTTTTTTTCTCGTGAAAAAAACTTTTTTTTTCTCGTGAAAAAAAATGTTTTTTTCTCGTGAAAAAAACTTTTTTTTTCTCGTGAAAAAAACTTTTTTTTTCTCGTGAAAAAAGTTTTTTTCTTGTGAAATTTTTTTCACTCGACTTGACACATGAAAAAAAAAATATTGAATGTTCTTCTCCAGAGCTACACAGTGCCCCTTTAACTTTCACTCTGGCTCATTTACAGTCCCAATATGTTTTTCATTTTTTCATTTCATTTCAACACATGAAAAAAAAAATAATTCTGTCCCGTAAAAAAATGTTTTTTCTTGTGGTCAAAGTTTTTTTTCATCCGACTCAATACATGAAAAAAAAGTTTTTCTCTTTGCAATTTATTTTTTTCACTGATTTTCACACACAGCGACAAAAAAATGTAGTCGTGAAAAAAAACTTTTTTCTCGTGAAATGTGTTTTTTCTTGCGAAAAAAACATTTTTTCATTTGATTCGACACATCAAAAAAAGAAATTAAATGTTTATCTCCAAAGCTACACAGTGCCCCTTTAACTTTCAGTCTGGCTCATTTAAAGTCCCAAAAAATAATTTTGTCTTGCAAAAAAGGTGTTTTTCTAGTGAACTAGAAAACGTGAAAAAAAGGTTGTTTTCTCATGAAAAAAATTATTTCTCTCGAGAAAAAAATGTTTTGAGAGAGAATTCGTTTTTTCCACTCTGTTACACACATAAAAAAATATATTTTAGTTTCCACAATGTTCTTGTGCAGCCTCCTGTGGTCAAAATTAACAAACATTTTTTTCTCGTGAAAAAACTTTTTTGTCTCGTTAAAAAAACTTTTTTCTCGTTAAAAAAACTTTTTTCTCGTTAAAAAAACTTTTTTTTCTCGTGAAAAAACTTTTTTTTCTCGTGAAAAAAACTTTTTTCTCGTGAAATTTTTTTCACTCGACTCGACACATGAAAAAAAAAAATTGAATGTTCTTCTCCTAAGCTACACAGTGCCCCTTTAACTTTCACTCTGGCTCATTTAAAGTTTTTCATTTTTTCATTTCATTTCAACACATGAAAAAAAAAACAATTCTGTCCCGTAAAAAAATGTTTTTTCTTGTGGTCAAAGTTTTTTTTCATCCGACTCAATACATGAAAGGTGTTTTTCTATTGAACTAGAAAACGTGAAAAAAGGTTTTTTTCTCGTGAAAAAAGGTTTTTTTTCTCGTGAAAAAAGGTTTTTTTTCTCGTGAAAAAAGGTTTTTTTCTCTTGAAAAAAGGTTTCAACACATCAAAAAAATTAATTCTGTCTCGTAAAAAAATTAAATAATAAAAAAAGTTTTTTTTCATTTGACTCAATACATGAAAAAAACAAATTTTCTCGTGAGATTTTTTTTTCACTTTTTACAAAAAAATGTAGTCGTGGAAAAAAACTTTTTTTCTCGGGAAAAATATTTTTTCACTTGACTCAACACATGAAAAAAAAGTTTTTCTCGTGAAAACTTTGAAGGAAAGATTAGGAGAGAAACACATGACACACTTTTTATCAAATTGTATGGAGTGTTTTCACTCCCCCGAGGCCCAAGACCTGTTGACTAGTTCTGGATCAGTTGTTCTTGCAATAAGTAGGATTTTAATGAACTCGGCTGTCATGTCCTCTCAGGTCCACGGTGAGGAGTTCCAGGAGGAGCTGGAGCAGCTGAGCTCGATGGGCTTCAGAGACAGACAGGCGAACCTTCAGGCTCTCATCAGCACCGGGGGAGACGTCACCACTGCTGTACAACATCTGCTCCGTCTCTGACACACACACACACACACACACACACAGATGCTGATGTGTGCACATACACTTAAAACAAATTATAAATGATTACAAAGTGCTTTAAGAAACACAAGAGACATGTAAGCCTTATTTATATTGCTGCACTTTCAAAGAAACACTTAAATTCATTCCTTAGCCATCTGCCTGCTGTAGTTACCGGTCACGTTGACAGTAGGAGGATGTTTCCTTCCCTGATGTTAGAAACAAAAGAATAAAATCGCTTTCACAGGTCTGTACAGGTACTTAAATCCACCTCACATGTGTAGATGTGTAGCAGTTGTAAACATATTCAGAGGCAGGTCCATGTATTATTAATCTCTGTGCAATGCTAAGCAGCTCAGGCCTCTTTTCATCTTTCCACCTGGACAATAATGAAAGCTTATAACACCCAGAGACAGTAAAATGTCCTGGAAGCACACAGAGGATTTACACCCTCAGTCCACAGCGACTCCGTCCCGTACTGCCCTTGTGCTTCGTGTCCACCACAGGCTGTATCGATCAGACACACCAGATAATTAAAAAAGTCTGTCTCCAAAAGATGTATTTCAAAAATGGAGAGGTTGACTTTCTGCAAAACCCAAAAAAGTGCTTGAATGTCAACATTTATCTGGAGGCCACACACAGGCACAGAAACTGATTTACACAGTTAATCTCCTCAACACACTCTCCCAGGAGAAACATTATATCAGGCGTGAAAAAATGGATTGGAGTCCAAAACCGAGAGAGAAAAAAAAAGGATTGTAGCCATTTTGGAAGTTTCTTTTACATGTGAGGCTGTTGTTAGAAACCCTTTGTGCCTAACTATCTTTCACTGCACTGACGAGTAAAAACCTGGGATTTGTTGTTCTTTCCGTAAGCTTATATTCAATGAAGCTCCAGTAAATTCACCATGCTGCAGTGTGTTTGTGACAGAGGGAGTGGGTGCATTTTGTGTCTCTAGAGAACAACTGACTGAGCAACACTGTCACAGTAAAAACTGATTTTCTTTTTAAAGTTTTTGTCCACTGTTTGTCGTTTCACATGAATGTATTAATGTATGTCATGTTCCCTCAACGCCTCAGTGGTCATTGTAATGTTCAGTTACCTTAAGCAGGAATGTTAAGTATTTTAATCGGATGTAAATTTCCCGTCTGATTATATTACGTAAATTGAATGTAAAGGGTCAAGTTTTTCCATCATGTTGAGGAAATGTGTATGAATTAAATAACTAGATGTTTGATTTAGTACAGGAGGCAGACTTACCAATCTGAAATGCATTAGTTTTATGTAAAAACACATTATGTGATGTACAAGTTACCCTTAACTTTATGTGTAAAAACTGATCAAAGTATTTATTTGTAAGTCTGTTAACACGTAGTTATTTAACTCATTCACATTGACAACATGATAGAAACAAATATGACACTTTCTTTCTTTTGTTATATGAATTAAATTGAAAATGTACATGTAATTAAAATACTTAAAGTCACTGTCTTGTGCAAATTCATATTTTTGAGTGTTGTCTATTGTTGTTTTCTGTTTCAGTTAATCTGTTGTTGTTCTTCCGTGATGAATGTGTTAATCATTTAGTTTATAATATGTCAGAAAATAGAGGAATACTTCCAGGAGGCCGAGGTGACGTCTTCAAGATGCTTGTCTTCCTTATGAGTCCAAAAGAATTAAATTTAACAGAGAGAAGCAGTAAATCCTCACACGTTGTACTCAGAGTTGGTCACCTGTCAGTCTCAATAAACACAATTAAACCACAAACTGGTCCGTCGTCTTTGTTTGATATAAATGCAGATATTTATTACACAATCACAAGTGTAACTATGATGAATAATCCACCAGCCCCTTCTCTAAATATATATAACATATGAAATGTCTTTAGGTAGATATTTCATCACGCTGTTCTCTGTTCTACTTACATCTACTCAACTATGACCACTAGAGGGCAGCTACACTGAACCGCCTCACAAATATCAGCTGCTTTGGTTTCTATAGTTGGAATTAATCACACACACATTATTTTATTTTTCCATCTGTGACACAGATCTCGTTTGGGACAGTTTATACAGTGGAAGCTATAATTTGATTTGTTTATTATGTTCATATTATTTACCTTTAGTGTCCCTCTGAAACCTGTGTGTGCACGTTCAGCTTAGCAGAAACACGACATACCAACACCAAACAAGCACAAAGTCAAACTGAAAGGTGATTTTCAGCCGCCTGTTAAGCATAACAGTGTGTGTGTGTGTGTGTGTGTGTGTGTGAGAGAGAGAGAGAGAGAGAGCTGCACTCAATTTTCCATCCCTGCTCTGCCGTCCTCGCTCTCAGACCTCGTGGATTAACTGACACACAGGACACGTACTTCAACATCAGATATGTGTGTATGTGATCCACTTGACAACCTGTGTGTGTTTTTCTGTTGCTGCCACACTGAAGGGGTTTAAATCTCTAGTGCTGTGTGTGTGTGTGCCACAGTGTGTGTGTGTGTGTGTGTACGTGCACCCGTTCGTCTGGATGTGTGAGATACGAGAGTAGCCAAGGGGTTTTTTTCTGGATTAGAAGCTCCTAAAATATTTGGGCTGAGGTTCGGAGATGAGTCACACCACAAAAACAGCTCGACGGCGCTGACTGGAGGTGTGTGTTGTGCTGAGAGCCTGGGGGCGTCGTGGTCGTGGTCACCTGTGTCTTCTGAAGACACTTAAAAGCCATGACCTGACCTGACCTTTATTGTCTGAGGAGCTAAACCTGCCTCGCAGCAGTGTGCAGCATTAAAGGTGTTAAATCTAAATCCCCTCAGTGTGAAGATTACACTTTAAGATTGCGTGGCGCGTTTGGCAGCGATGTCAGCGCATGAAAGGTGGTTTGACAGATGAGATATTACAAAAACATGATTTGCAGGAGCTCGCAACTAAACTAATCCAGTTACTGATGCTAAGTTGTCAGGAACTCCAGCAAAGCAGCTTAGATTTTTTTAAAGATCTTTTCAAGAGCAGATTAAATGAGCCTGTAATGCTGAAGGCAAAACAGGAGCGGAGTCGTCTGAAACAAAGAATTTTTTTCAATTAAGCAGATTTCGCCAAGAAAGCAGTAAATATTATGGTGCAGGAACATTTTATTAACCTGTGGGGTTAAACAGAGTCTTAACTCTGATCTACAGAAAATTAACAGGCATCTATTTTTAAAATCTATCAAGAAACCAAGAAAACAGTTGTATTATTAATCTGTTTTTATTTAGTTGTGACCTTAATTCTGCCGGTTTTGGGGAAATGTCAGCAGACATTTACATATAATGTCAAAGGAAAATAAAATATTCAACTTGAGGTATAAAATATTCAACTAAAACTGTCATCCGTTCATTTTTATTTCATATTCCTGTGCCGATGGTACTGGGAATCATCCCGATACAGTGACTGCAAACCCAAAAAGACAAACTTCCACGTCTGTTATAAACATGTCACAATGAAAACTGATCTACGAAATCAGTCAAGTCGTTTATACTTTTTTTTTTGCTTGATCAGGTTCATGTTCTGTTTAAAACTTTTTACTTTGCCTGTTTTTCTTTTGTAAGGAAAATGATTTAAGGCATCTGTTCATCATATTTTTCCTCAACAAAAATATTGTGAAACATTGAAACTTCATTATGACTTTTACAACGCAACCACAATCATCACAAGTTCAAAAAGAGCAACAGCCACACTATCTTTCACTGTTTGTGAGTATTTAGTCTTTTTCTTTGTTCTCAATCACTGTTTTTCAACTCTCTTTTCTTGTGAAAAAAAAAACTTTTCTTGTGAAAAAACTTTTCTCTCGTGAAAAATTTTTTTTTTTCACTCAACGCATGAAAAAAAAAAGTTTTTCTTGTGAAAAGTGTTTTTTTTTTCACTTGACTGGATAAATTAAAAAAAATGTTTTTCTTATGAAAACACTTTTTTTTCATTCAGCTCAACACATGAAAAAATAATGTTTTAGTCTCCACAATGTTCTTGTGCAGCCTCCTGTGGACAAAATGAGTATTACAGAAAGGAACACTTGAGCCTTCATTTCCTCTTGAAATGTTTTTTCACTGGATTTCACATGGAGAAAAAAAGATTCTGTCGTGAAAAAATAATTTTTTTGTCTTGAAAATTTTTTTTGTCTTGAAATTTTTTTCTTTTTTGTCTTGAAAATTTTTTTTTGTCTAAAAAAAAAACATTTTTTCCACTCGACACGACACGTGACAAAAAAAAGTTTCACGTGATACATTACAAAATGTTCTTGTGCAGGCTTCTGTGGTCAAAATGAGTATTACAGGAAGAAAAACTGAGAAAAATGAGCCCTAATTTCCTTTCACACACAGAAAAAAAAAATCCAGTGAAAAAAACATTTTTTCACTCAACGCATGAAAAAAAAAGTTTTTCTCGTGAAAAAAAAGTTTTTTTCACTCGACTGGATACATGAAAAAAAATGTTTTTCTTATGAAAACATTTTTTTTTTCATTCAGCACATGAAAAAATAATGTTTGAGTCTCCACAATGTTCTTGTGCAGCCTCCTGGTGTCAAAATGAGTTTTACAGAAAGAAACACTTGAGCCTTCTTTTCCTCTTGGAAATATTTTTTTTTCACTGGGTTTCACATACGGAAAAAAAATGTCTGTTTTTATTTAGTTGTGACCTTATTTTTGTCGGTTTTGGGGAAAGGTCAGCAGACATTTACATATAATGTCAAAGGAAAATAAAATATTCAACTAAAACCGTCATCCGTTCATTTTTATTTCATATTCCTGTGCCGATGGTACTGGGAATCATCCCGATACAGTGACTGCAAACCCAAAAAGACAAACTTCCACATCTGTTATAAACATGTCACAATGAAAACTGATCTACGAAATCAGTCAAGTCGTTTATACTTTTTTTTTTTGCTTGATCAGGTTCATGTTCTGTTTAAAACTTTTTACTTTGCCTGTTTTTCTTTTGTAAGGAAAATGAACTCAAGGCATCTGTTCATCATATTTTTCCTCAACAAAAATATTGTGAAACACTGAAACTATGACTTTTACAATGTACCCACAATCATCTTCACAAGTTCAAAAAGAGCAACAGCCACACTATCTTTCACTGTGAGTATTTAGTCTTTTTCTTTGTTCTCAATCACAAAAAAACACTTTTTGGTCCCAATTCAAATCTTTTCAATATCAAATTCTCTGCAGCAGATACTTGGACTGTGTTTTGAAATATTTTCTGATAACTAGCTGCAGTTTTCAGCATCACAAATGCGCCACAGGATCATAAAGATTCTGCACTGATGTGCTAATTAGTAGACCAAACTAAATCTCCCACTACAGCTCAAACTTCTCTGTGGTTCTGCAACTTCTCATGTTCACTGAGATATGAACAAGATAAATCATGAAATAATTCAAAGTCTAAAGTTGTGGTAGCAGCTCTGTGAAGCTCTAATTACCGGAGGCACAGTGTTTGCGTTGAGCTAAATTAACATGGTAACAGTTGCATGCTAACATGCTAACAATGGCAAGGCTATAGTGCTGGTGTTGACCATGTCTTTAAGCTTTTAGTTTAGCGTGTTAACATGCTACTATCAGTGAGGAATATCAGTGATTGCAGGTATTTGGTCCTAAAAAAAGTGTTGGACAGATCAGACTTTTGACATGATGATGGTGCTAAAAGAAAGCTACTAAATGTATTCTGTAGGGTCCCTGAACGTGTGAACCACATTTAATAGCTAAAACCAACAAACGTCAACCTCATGTTGGCGGAATAGTCAGAAAATGACCGAAAGAGGATTCATTATCTGGAAGCCGTGAATGTGCTTATCCATCAAATAGATGCTGAGATATTTCACTGAATAAGTAAAAAATCTGATATTAGTTTCTGGACCGAACAACCAAACATCCGACTAGCACGGCCTCTCTTCTGATCTGCTGCAGGGGTCAAGTCCTCGGAGACGTCTTGAGGCTCATGACGTGCCTCTCGACCTCCATGGCCATATCAAGGATGCTCCTCCTGATGTCCATCGGCAACACGTTCTCGTCATCCGACGGAGGCTCTAAGACATCAAACTGGGAACGCAGCAGATCCGCTTTCATGTAATGTCCACTGCGAGCCACCATCCTCTGGTGAAGGAGATCGTAGTCACCGTGTAGGAAGATGAAAAAGACATCAGGGAAGGTGGGAGGCAGGATATCTTGAGCTGAACTGGAAGAGGACGCGAGGGCTCGGGAACCGTGGAGGAGGATCTGTCTGTAGAGGCGCTTCAGGGCGGAGCACGCCACGAGAGCGTCGGTGCCTGAACACCTTTCTCTGGGATCAGAAGACACAGAGTTCAAAGAAAATTAGTAATAACTGCTGAGCTGTAACAAAAAAAATGTTAAAACTTTGTGGAAACAATCTCAGCAAACTTAAAGTGAACTCTGGTGACGAAGAGCTGAAAACGACGAGGGAGGTGAAGAGAAAAAGAAGGGATAAAAGAAAGAATAGGACCAACTGAGTGTGGAAGAGTTAAGGAGAAGAAGTCTTTGATGCCGCCGCAGACGTTTTAAAAGAGAGATGGCATACTTTCCAGCTCTCCCTCACCTCCTCTCTACACTCTCACTCACTTAATCTGTCTTCACTCTCCCAAACTCCCCCTCCTTGCTCTCTGGTTTTCATCTCAATTTTCAAAACCATCTTTGATATTTTTGATCTTTTTCGACAATTTCACGCTGCGTGTCGTTACCTCGCTGCTCTGTTCCCGGCTCCCCCCCCCTCTCTAAACCATCTTCTCCTCCATTTTTGTCTTTACAAAAGTGCGTTGTGTTTTTATGTATTATATATATATATATATATATATATATATATATATATATATTATAGTCTGCGTGTATATAAGGTTAGTCTATTCTTACCTCTCAATAACTTCATGTACTCTGAGAAGCCAAGGCAATCTGTCCTGAAGAGACAAACATAACAAATGGTTATATTTTTTGTTATAAACAACATTTTTTTTTTTAACAGAAATTAAGAAATGTTAAGAAATGTTTATAATCTTTGTAATTGATTCATGTTTTATTTACCCAAAAAAGCAACCTGTGTATGGAGGACTAAAGCTGCAAAAATCAGAAATAAAGAAATGAATAAATAAATGGCTAAATTTTTCTTTATATTTAAAAATCAAATAAAAATTAAATGCAGCAAAAATAATATTAAAAATAAATATAGGCATTAATTAATTTACAAAATGTGACATAATTTGATATTTCTGTTTGCTTTTTCCTTTGTGTTTTATTAACCTGTGTATTAATTTAACTATTTATTTACTTTACCTTTAAGTTTTCATCTCATTAATTTATTTTTAAATGGATTTACATATTTATTTCTGAATTCTTTACCTTTGCATTTTGCAAAATAATACGTAAATAAATATGTAAAGAAATTAATCAATTAGAACATGGATTACAATATATATTTGAAATATAATTAATTTATACAATTATAAATAGGGTAATTAATACTAAAGTAAATATATACAGGAGTAAATTAAACATCAATTTACATCACATTTTTTAAATTACATAATACCCACATATGTTTTTAGCATTGTTTGTGGTGCATTTTATGGCATCTTTACTTATTTATCGAGACATTTATTTATTTATTATTTTATCTATTTTTGATTTTGGCAGTTTCAGTCCTCCATACCTGTTGTCTCCTTCCAAAAGGTAAGTTAAGGTAACTTGATCCTGTTGTTGCCGTTCTTCTTCAAGTGACCCCTTTCACATTGTCTTGATTAAAGCCACTTTATAAAAGGAAAATAAATATTACAATGTACTTTGTTTCAGGGGTTTACAGCTTTGAGCAGTTTGGCAGCGCAGGAAGGGAGGAGAAGGCTCTGCCTCACTTTTCGGGGTCAGTTGCATTAACAGAGATTCTGGCTTTTCCCTTTGATGAATGCAATCATGTACAGACCTAATTCGTTCATTCATTCGTTCGTTCGTTTGTTCCATCCATCCATCATTTCAGAATAAATGTTTGAAGAAAATTTAACGACTATTTCTTGATGTAACACAATCTTCAGTGCACATGTGATTAAAACAATGCAACACAAGTGTGATGTTTGGATGATGTACTGGATTTTGGACCCCAGGAAGACTCGACGTGCGTTCTGCTATTTATTTTAAATAAATAAATAACTAAGACGGGGAAAGATGTTCGTCGCAGCGCATCAGAGGACAGATGTAGTGTGTGTGCTGAGGCTGCAGTGGATGAAGCCAGACTGTGTCATCAAAGTGAAGGCTGTCTCATAAATTCACCAAAAATATTCTCCTCTCCTCTAAAAGTACGACAGTCGGATATAAAAATCAGAACTCAAAAACATGTTAAAAACTAACGAGGCAAGAGAAGCTGAGGAGACGTGTCTATAGTGGATCGGATACGTCAAAATCAGGACGCGCGCTGCCAATAGTTCATCAATCATTTGGTTACAACTGAACCAAGTCTATTTTTTTCTCACTGCAGTGCCTTTAATATGAAGAACTGAAATGAGAGGAATCACATTCTCTCATGTCCTGTTTGGTTATGCAGCCTAAACCTGCCAGCTCCGAGGCATCAAACACACATTTGTGCCAAATCCTGACAGTAATCCCAAATTTACATTTATGCTTCACCTCATCATTCATTCACAAACTGCCAACCGCTTAGTAGTTTAAAAAAATATGCCAACGCGTTGGACAGAGCAGGTCCCTGGGTAATTCTCCCTGCTGCTCAAAGTGGTTTTTCTGAGTGGGTGGTTATCATCAGCCACCAAACACCGCTACCAGCACACTGCAGCCAAACGTTCGGCGGGGGCTGCTCCGCCTGCGAGCGTGTAAACTCAGCTTTGGCAGGTAGCCAGTCAATTGTTTGGAGGTCTCCCTTTATTTTGAAAGTCAGCACGGACAGGGGGAAGATAAATGTCGAACAAACAGAAAATAAATCCCTCAACTGCACTTTAGGACCGTGGGCTGTGATGAAAAAGCTCAGTCTCTCTCCCTGCTGCCTTCACTGTCTGTCTGCTACACTGAAGCCTCCTCCTGGCACTTGTTGAGTTTTCTGTGGCTGCGAGTCAGAGACAATGATTTTCACTGACAGAAGAGAAATGGATCAGTCCGTAAATGACTGACATTCAACTTGAGCTGACAAGACACCTCCACAAACGCACACACACACACCTGGTCTGTCAATGGTTCACCACGAGCCATCTTCTCAATGTTCTCCGGTGGGTGGAAGTTGTCCCCTTCATGCAGCGGCCAGCCCAGCTGGTGAGTGAATACAAGTGAGTGTTTAACTTATACTGTGTAAAAAACACATGATGGAGGTGTGTGTGTGTGTGTGTGTGTGTGTGTAGAGAGGGGGATGGATCCAATTACCCTTTCTGATAGGAAGGCTCCCAAAGTGCTTCTGTACAACAGATGAAATAACAGAGAATGAATACAGAGTAATAATAAGAGTAGTGTTAATGCATGAATATTTATCAGCAGCTCGGCTGATAATCAAGGAACACTTTTCACGTGAAACACTGAATATCACCTCACTCCAACTTCTCAGCTGGGTGGATTTTTTGCATTTGTTTTTCTTCTGTGTTTGTTTTATCTTTCTCTTTCTGACTTATTGCATATCTATTGTTTAGTTTTATGTATTTTAAAGGCCAATCAAGGCTTTAAGGCTTTCAGAATCCTCTCTGTAGTTGTTTTGAAGCAGTGGTGGCAACAGGTCATCTTTGGTATTTTGCCTACATACAACCATTTTGGCCTTAGTTTTGTGTAAGTCATGATTAAAGGGCTACTTCAAGGCACAAGGCCTTATGTCTGCTTGTCTGGAGTTTTCTTTGTTTGTTATCTAGATGATATGGTTGCCTATTATAGTTCCCATTTTATCCAGCTGAGGTGGTAATGCTCTTAATGTGAATCTGACTGAATGTAGAGGAAAAGCTGGCTATAAATGCTGTGGTGTGACATTGGTTTATGCTAAAACATGTCCCTAGACAAGCAAACATTAAAAAAACAAACAATAAAAGGTATTGTGAGCCTTTGTGAAGACTATTTGTTGCTATTTTCTGATGTTTTATAGACAAAATTATCGATTGATCAAGAAAGAAATCAGCTGATTATCAGATAATGAAACTAATTATTAATGATCCCAACAGCACACAAATATCCTTATTTTCTCCTTTTCAAAGCATCTTTTTCCTTGTGTGTATCAACATACTTAAATATTTTGTTCATACTCCTAAATGTGCTTCTTATATAGAGTCTGTTATTAAACACTTGGCTTTGACAAAAAGCTATGTAATGTAATGGAGTTTACAGTTTAACAATAATTGTTATTGTCTAAAATGACATCAGTGCACTGAAACAGTAAACTTCCCTGAGAATTTAATGATTACAAACTAACCGAAACAACATTTTCTGCCTTTCTTTATTATAATACCTCAAAATAAAGGTTTAATATCAGACAACACGTATCGATATGTCTGTGACAGGCCAGTATCAGTCTGTCTGTTCTCAGGCTGTTGTTAATAAACATAAACAGACAGTAAACATACTTTCCACAGCCTGAGACTCCCATTATGATGTAGATCATCCTGTCTGTGGACACCTGGAGGCAGCTGCGGTCCTGAAAAGGAAGAAAAATGACTTTACATAAAACTTCACACATAAAACAGGAACATTTAGGAATAATAACACATAACCCACCGTTACAATGAACTGATAGTGTTCATTAATCTGAGATGAACCTTGGACAGGTGCGTCCCAACAGGAAACATGTTTGATCAGCTCTGACAGGTGAACATTTTATTACTTCTTCAGCCGCGGACGAGAATAAACGAGTGAAACGCTGCTTTCAATAATCTGAACTCTAGCAAACACTCACCGAGTCTCTCATGTTTAAAAGAGGCGATAAACCTCCATGAAACCTCTAACCTACTTCACTGAGCTGTGCCCATGCTTGTGCCATGGCCGCGGGTTGTTTTTCCTGAGGTGCGTGATGACGCACGAAGCGCGTCAGGACTAACGTAACACTTAAAGGGGCCAGCGCGCTGTTCTGGCTCAGATTACGTAGCAGCTAAATTGTCTTTGACGTCACTGCTGCTGGAAATAAAACAGACATCTCACAGTTTGGATGAGTTTTACGTAGATGTGGTGATGTGATCTGTTTGCAGGAGTAAAAGCAGACATAAACACACATGTTGGTGCGCAAGGCGAAGACTTTCTTCCACTTAGATGGCTGATATTGGACTATATGTATGTTTTAGCGACTGTTAAATATTCAGAGAGTCATTAAATCGTGGATAAAGATAGAGGATAAAATTAGTGAGTTATTATTTGTCCTTGAATTATGAAAATATGACACATTTCTCAAAGGATATAAGCCATATTTCAAACTCCACAGGACGGATGATTCACAACCACACACGCACGGATCAATAAGTGCAATTTGAGGGTTCATGCTGAAATTTGGGGAGAGAGGGGGTAGAGAGAGCGAGAGAGAGAGAGAGAGAGAGAGAGAGAGAGAGAGAGAGAGAGAGAGAGAGAGAGGAGGGGAAAAAGCCTTCCTCCCTCCTGTAGATCCATCAGTGGGCAGGCTGGAGACGGATGCAAGCTCTCCTCCCTCCCGCTCTGTCGCATCCATCCATTCTCTTATCCATCCATCCTCCCATCCATCCATCCCTCCATCCTCCCATTCATTCCCAAGGGCGTCACGCGGGGTGACAAGACCCGGACCAAAAAAAACAAAAAGGCGCATACATGTATGCGTGCGTATGCGCGAGTTCTCCTCCTGCGTGTAGGTGCGTCTGTGCTTCTGGCCGTGGATTCCGCTGCTGACATGAGGAGCTGAAACAGAACCGAACAGGAGGATGAAAATGCTCCGGTTTCGCAGCCCCAGCATCCGCTCCTTGGACCAGGAGGTCCTCTGCACGATCCGGTTACTGGACGACTCCGAGATCTCCTGCAGCATCCAGGTAGAGGAGAGCCTCATCATGCTTCAGCTCAGGCATTGTCCTCTGTGTTTATTGCAAATATCACGTGGATGCAGCAGGTTTTTACATTTCCTTTTAATTATCTACACAGGTTTATTTTTTATTCTGGTCATATCGTCATTTCTTGTGCAACAGAGACCTTTTTTTTTTTTTCCCCCCCCCAACGCATTGTTCCTGTAGTTTCCACGCTGCTGTGATTTACTGGAGAGGTTGCACGCTTTGCTCCATATACATGAGAGATGTAGTGATGAGATTTTCTTTTTAAAGAAGAAGAAGAAGAAGAAGAAGAAGAAATAAAGCAGAGTGATCTAAACAAGATGTGACCCACATGGAGAGAAGTTAGGATGAAGTTTGGTTCATAGCAGAGAGGAAATGCTGGAGCTCCATGGGTGTGGTGGTGGTGGTGGTGATGATAGTGATGAAGATTGATGATGATGAGGACAGAGAGGACAGCTGTTTGGGTTATTGATTTCAGTCAATCACATGAAGCTGGCTGCTGTGTGACTCCTAACTTCTCAGAAAAAAATCCATCAGTTTGTGAAATCTGAGCCGGTAACTGGAACGATAAGGGTTAAATCTGTCAAAGCCTTTAAAGTCTGAGACAATATGAGGAAGAGCACGCCTACATGATACCGTACTCATAGTTTCCAGGGGAAAAAGCGGTGATATAATCTGTGAAGATGGGGCTTCGCAAGATGATGTTATCTACTAAAAATTCAAAGTCAGCAGGATTAAAAAAAAGAGTTTATCTGAGAGCTGAAGCCTTCATCATTTATCAGTTTGGAGTGATTTTTGTGTTGATTCATTCTCAGAACTGAAGCTCTGAATTGTAGCCGGCAGCCGTCGTGGTTTTCTGATCACAAAGCCTAGTTTGTAGCCGGTAACATTAACTGTAGGTCAGTGTTTTTGATGAGATATGAAGCGAAGCAAGAAGGTTGTGGGTTCAAACCTGCTGACCGACTGGCTCCTCTCTGTAGGGAGTTCATGGGTTCTCTTCAGGTGCTCCAGCTTCCTCCCGCAGGCCAAACAGATGCAGGTTAGCTAATGACTCTAAATTGCCCGGAGGTGTGAGGGTGAGTGTGGATGGTTGTCAATCTGTGTCAGCCCTGTGAGTTCAGCCTAGTCATCAGCAGGCTGAATACATGTAATGGGATTATGTAATCAGGATACCAAGAAAAGTAACTGTATTCTGGTTTAGTTACAGAAAAAAAAGATGCAATCAGGTCAAAGATACATTCATTAAAAACAGGGGATTACTTCACAGGTGTCACGTATAAAACACAAGTATGTATACACACTTGTTATTAAGATAAGTATTGATTGCTATAGATTGGTATCTATAAAGTAAGGGAAGTAATCAAGTTACATTATTTTTACATTGTGATAACTGGATTATGATACTGACTACATTTTTTAGGAGGCAATAAAATGAAATGTAGTCAGTAAACGTTTCTGCAAACCACTTATACATTGACATTTGTACGTGCTGTATCACCTTCACATCACATGTTTATGACCTAGCTGCCATATTGCGTTTCAACATTTGTAAGTGTGACACCACTGGATGTTTCGTATGAAGAACCTAGGCGTGCAGGTTATTTTAAGCCAAAACATGATCTTTTTACAAACCCTAACCAACTGGTTCTTGTGCCTAAACCTAAACAGACATTAAGTACGGCAAATGTAAAGTTTCAACATATCCGTGGTTTGCAGAAACATACATTGCCAACAGTTATTCTGACGACTGGGTTGATCAACTTAAAACAACAAGGAACTGAAACACAAACCACCAGTTTAAAACTGAAGTGCAGCCAACTTGAAAACCGACATAAAAGGAGTAAAACCAGAACACTGGATCCAGGAAATGGATGGCAGGTGTTAGATATTCTCGTTTGAATATTGAAACCCTTTTTTTAGCTGCCTGAACAAAGGAAAACAGAAGTTTTTCCTGTTTACACAAACAAATCAGATCCTGTGTGGCTCCTGGGCCCCTCCAGCTCTGAGCTGCAGCTGCTGCCAGAGAAGTTAAACTAAAATCCTGCAAATCTGCCAATTTATGACTCATTATTATGGAGCACACAAGTTCATTAGAGGACAGTGCTTAAAGACATGTGCAATGCTTCAGCATATAAACATTATTTTATTTAAATTCTGTACAGCATTGCACCAAAACCTTCAAAGCAGCAGCAGCAGCTTGTTGACAACCCAGTCAGTTGAACAGAGTCGAGAGGAGCCGTGAGTGAACGCTGCTCCGAGCAGAGCCTCATCTCGCCGTCTTCACAAGATGTTGTCAGCTGCCTCTGCCCTGCTGTCTGACCCTGAAAGGCCAAAAACACTCGCTGCATGTCAAACTAACTGTCTCGCTGCTGTCCTACATGTACCCAATCAATGATTTACAAAACAGCATAAAGTGCACGGAGAGAGGATGAGGCAGAGAGGCAGAGGGAGGTTGGTGTCTGTTGCTTTGTGTTGCACATGCATGTATACCTGCGTGTACCTTGTGTCTCTGAGAGCACAGAAGTGTGTTAAACTTTGTGTACACGTCTGAGAACAAGTGTGGCTTCTCAGGTTCAAGATGTCCAAAGTGTGCCTGTGCTTTTAGCTGTGTGTCTGTCTATCTGTACACGATAAGGAAATGGACATTTATAT
Source organism: Pagrus major (assembly GCF_040436345.1). Classification (NCBI taxonomy): domain Eukaryota; kingdom Metazoa; phylum Chordata; class Actinopteri; order Spariformes; family Sparidae; genus Pagrus; species Pagrus major. The sequence continues at coordinate 34,704,184 of NC_133219.1, read as the reverse complement.
TTCTAGCTGACTGCATTTTCCAGGGCTTTCTTTAATGGCTTTGTGTTCCGGTGCTGAGCAGCTCCTTCCTACATATTTCATGACATCCTGTACTCCTCATGCTAACAACTGCACTTCTCCTCTTTCACTGTTCGGAGACTTCCACCTCTTACTTTATCTGCTCAGTCTTACTCTCTGCACTGTCGCTGTCTGTCTCTCTTAATTTGACCGTTCTGTTTCTCTAAATCAAGATCAGATGTCAAAGATTGCACTGAATCGAATGCCATCACGAGAATGATGTAGTAAATTTTACTCAAAGTGTGCTCGTGAGCAAATTTGTCACGACTGAATGGTTTAACATGAGTCTGCAATGACCTTATTTCATTTAATTTTCCTCCAAAGCGTCAGTTCTTGACTTTGCATAAAACATGGGTGCATTAGCCAGGTCCCTGTGAGGCACAATATTTGGCACCATGTGGATTATCCTGATTGAATGAAGACTTTAAATATCTTATTTAAGCCCTTTATCCTAAAAATGGATGAATATTTATGACTGGAACGTTTATTATGTAACAATGTCTCATGACTGCAAGTACGACGATATAAAAAGACACATGAATAGGATTTATCAAGAGTTAAATAAAATAAGATAAATTGAAGATAATTGGGTTTATATAAAACACATGTTTTCTTTTCAGTTCTTAATTGTTGTTCTAAGTCATTGTTGTTGTTTGTAGTGGCTGCTTATCTACATATGTTTTATTGTTAGGTTGCCTAACAAGTGACAAAGACTGCAAACTATCCACAGCTGGAACTCCCACATTCACATCGCATCAGTTGCATTTAATTTTGATGTAATATTGCTGACATGTATTGTCCCTGTCAATAAACCGAGAAAAAATTTGAAAGGAATTCAGTAGAGCGCATACCTCCACCAAGGCCCAACAGTCCCCTTTTGTACTCACTCATAGAGCCACCTAATGACCATCAATGCATTATTCCCAGAGAAATTAACGAAAATGTCGAAAATGCCATGTTAAAGAAAGTTCGAAAATATTTCCTGGACTTGTCCCTTTATCTGGATCTGCACCAAAACTTTATGGGGTCTATTCTGGGCTGATACCCATCCTTTATCAAAGTTTTGTGGTAATCTGTTCAGTAGTTTTTGTGTAATTCTGTTTACAAACCAACCAACGTACACTGGTTAAAAAACATAACCTCCTTTCAAAAGAGTTTTGGACGAAGTTTTTCTTCGAGCATTTTTCGTGGTCAACAACATGTCGAGGTGAAAATCTTCATCAGCACTGGTAAAGTGATGTCATAGCTGTTACTGGATGTGGAAAGATTTAAAGAAGTCCATCAAAATGAAAACACATTGCACACCATACTTCCTTACAATACTATTAACTGATCATGTGACTGATGAATTGCCATAAATACCTACAAAACATTATCAAGATAGTTTTTACCTCCACCAAGCAAGTTATGTTATCTCCCGTGTTGGTTTATTTGTTGGTTGGTTTGTGAGCAGGATTACACAAAAACTACTGAATAGATTTCCTTCAAACTTGGATGGAGGATGGGTCTCAGCCCAGAATAGAGCCCATTAATTTTTGATGCAGTTCCGGATTAAGTGATGGATCCGGTTGCCTTGGCGGAGGTATACGCTCTACTGGGTGCCATTTTCTTCAAATAGAAAAATAGAAGAAAATTGGGAAACATAAATTACCGTAAATACACAACATACATTATTACAATCATCGTTTAAGAACACTTTTCAGCAAACAATGAATATGTGATCTACTCATGGTTATACACACAGACATTACAGTAATGTCAACAAACAATGAAATGCTTTATAAACCCCATCCAAATAATGTTTATAGTTGAACTACACAGTATTTATTAACCATTTACAAAGTATTATAAACATCAGTTGCAACTTTACTGTAAACAATTGTTTAATAAATGGTTTATAAAGCATTTCATTGTTTGTTAATAGTAAAATAAGCATTAACTAAAGTATAACTATTAATGTAAATAAGAATTATATATGCATATAGTTTGTTTGTGTAACAGAGATGTGATTTCTCTATCTATAATTAAAAGAATAATGTCTTTTCAGGCTCTGGGTCACGAGACCAGCTGAGCATCATCATTTTTAAGTTGTTTACTGTGACTCCGAGAATAGCTCGACATCAGACTATAAGGCAGGTAGAGTTGGTGTGTGTGTGTGTGTGTTTTGTGTGTGTCTACAGCCCGGGGGGTTGAACGTGTGCAGCCTGCTGCTCTCATGTTCGGCGGTAATGTTAAGTCAGACCTGCTGCAGGAGAGACAAGTCAAGATCAAAACACAGTGACCTCCTCTACTGTGCACCTCCTCTCCTCTCCCCTCCATCCTCCACTCCTCCTCCTCTTCTTCTTCTTCTTCATCCTCCCACCCGTCCTTCTCCTCTTTCCCTCCCTGCTCTCTCCTTATCCCCACTCATTCTGTGCTCCACTTTCAGCTCCTCCGACCACCTTTTATCACTTTCTATTTTTACATCTCTCATCTATATCTTCTCCCTCCTCCTTCTCGGTAACACATCATGTATAATTAAGGGAGATCACTGTTCTTCATGTGGCCAACATCAGTCAGCTGTCAGTGATGCGCCACACCACGAGTGTGTGTGTGCATATATATATGTGTGTGTGTGTTTGGGGGGGGTAGCCGTGGCTCACTTGCATGAAAGATTTAAAAGTCGCCACTGAGCCAAAGTTCTGCAATTACGGACATTAATTCAGCGTACTTAGCAAGAAAATGACTTCATGGCACAGAAATAGCTTTAACTTCTGGAAGCTTGAAATATATCCTGCTGATGGCTCTGTTTCTATTCTTGCGGGAGTCACCTTATCAATACACGACTCATACAATCTATTTAAAGCTGCATACAGATGCTGGTATTGTTTTTCACTGCGTCCGCCTTTTACTCGGTCAAGGAGAGGAGTGTGTGTGTGGAGCTGAGGTAGTGCTGGCCTTTTATTTACTAGCGTTTTCATGGCTGCGATGCTGAGGCAGAGCAATTGTTTCGGCTGGTAGGCATTCTTTGGAACAAGTATATAAATAGCAGCAGTTTTCTATTCTTATCCGCGCGCCTCTTTGATGCTCTGCCGAAGATGACTAAAGAGAAATAATCCTTTTTCTGACTTGTGTTCGCAACTGGGAGGAAGCAGAGAGAGATGAGACGGCGGGACTGAAGGGAGGGAGGGGTGGAGGGACCGAGACATCAAAGGAAAGAGAGAGATAGCTGATAAGACAAAATATAGGATGACATGTTCGGCCACTTAACACGAGCACAAACTCAACAGGGTGGAGGAAGGAGCGAGGAGAGGAGACGAGGTGGAGCGGCAGCGGGAAAAACAGATTAAGCAGATTAAAACATGAAACAGATTTGAAATGAGACTGGCAGGCACGGGCGGATTTTTCAAAAAGGAAGTGAAGGTGGAGAGAAAGAGGGGAAGGGTAAACCAGGAAAGTGTGAAAACTGGCCAATTGTTGATAGGACAGAATCTCTGAGGAGGTGTAAAAGCTGAAGAGAGAAGAATGAACAACAGAGAAGAAAAAGTAAGAGGGAGACAGAGGTCAGAGGTCAGACAGCGAGCTGATTGGTATTCATTGCTTTGTTCAAGGACGCGTCAGCATCAGGTTGTCCCTTTAGAGGACGGACTTCTGACTCACTCATTGAACAAGAACCATGCTAGCGAGCACGCAATTAAGGGATACAAATAAAAGTTGAAATCAGTGATTGTTTCATTCAGTCTTAAGCATGTTTTTTTTAGTTTTTACCCTTTTTTAATTTACAAATACTTTTATCTTGTTGGTGGAATAATGTGAAGCATAACATCTGGTTGGAGACAATATCCATATTGTAGTGTTGAGAACTTGGGTTTAACATTATTGTCTGGGAGGGGGATTTGTTTTCACAGCCAGTTCAACACAGAAACACACAGATATAAACACAGCAGCATACAGATAAAGACAATACATAGAGTCTCCATAAATACATCCATACATCCCAGCAGAGTCAGCGAGGCGGTTTTTCCAATGCTGCTGAAGCGAACGCTCCTCTGTTTGAAGCTCTTGTATCTCCACCCAGATGGCAGTAATGTCAAGTTGATGAGTGTGATTTTTAATTGGACGTGTAAGGGCGTGTAATCATCTTGTTGGATTGCTTTTGGTCCGGTTTCTGATATCAGCAAAGTCCGTTCAAAATGTCCTGGAAGTCACAGATTCAACATATTTACATTTAATTCAGATTACTTTACTTCATCAGGATACAGTGAAACACTCGCCTGCGATTAATATGAAACTATTCCATCAGCAGCGATGAGACGTTGAAACAATTGACAATAATAACTGAAACACAACATCAGTTCGAACACATCTGCATTTATATATTTAACTACATAACATTATAGAGAAAACTCTGTGATCTGTGAGTACAGAATGTGTCAGTGTGAGTATGCATACTGTATGTGGTGCACTAACCCCTTTTCCTGTGTACACACATTGCTCATTGCGGGTTTTTTTTTTAGACATCAGAAAAATGAGAGTGGCGAGCGCACACAAAGACGACTAATTTGCACTAGAAACATTCAAATAAAAGCAGATTGTTCACATGAACTCACAGGTTCAAACTCTCTGTCTCTGTTTGTTTTTCTGCCACAAAATTTTGAACATCCTGCAGCGCAAAGATAAGACAGCTGCTCCACTGCACCCACCACAAGCACACACTCATAACATCAGTGTCGCAGCCACACATGCCTTCATCATCGTCATCATCACCACGCATTCTCTCTCCTGCCATCCCGTGAGTTAGTGTCCAGCTGAGTGACGACGCTCCATTATAATGAAAACTGGTCCTGCTCCGTACGTCGACGATTTATGGCTCTATACCTTGAATCTTATTAGGCTGTGTGGCCGGCCATGAATGCGGGTGCACGCAACATGTTTTATAGCATGTGTGTTAATCCGTGCATGTCTCTGTGCTCATACATGTGTGCATGTGAGCTTCTCTGCACCATTGCAGGTGATGATAAGGTAATGGGTTCGTCTCCTTCCACACTGGGACAAGGTCACAGTCACAGTTGAGAGTGAGAGCTGCCCGGGGATTTAGCTTTGATATATAAATAATATAAATGGTATGATTACATGTGGAGTGTATTTATATATAAAAGGATATAAAATGTCACAATAGATTACAGCGAACTAAGACGAGCTTAATTGCCTCATTAATTCAAGAAAACACCTCTGTACAGCGTCCCCCGTGTGTCCAGCGTGTTCACTGCAGCTGAGCTGAGCCCTGTGGCCCACTGATACTCCCCTGTGATCCGAGGTCGTGGTCCAGGCAAACGCCAGTTAGCTAATAGGCCACTAATTAAGCAATGAGCTAATCAGCTAAAGGTAGCTTGTGACAGCCAAGAATAGCTAGCAAATAGAAGAAGTTGTCTGCCTAATTTGCACACAATATCAAATAGGCAGGATAGTAACAGGAACAAGAATAACAAAACAGTAAAATGGCAAAATCAAAGTCACAAATATGAACCTTATGGTGGCACAGAAGTAAAAGTGAAGTGATCTTTAAAGTCAGATGGATTCACCCTCTGGGGAACATGAATGTCTGTACAATATTTTATGTCAATCCGTCCCGTAATTCTTGTTATATTTCAGTCGGTACACTTTTTTTTGGCTTTTTGTGATGATGCCAAGTCTGTAGCTCCAGGCAATGGTCCATTACTGTTGTGGGTCAGTGGTTGAAGAGGTTAAAGCCTACACGCTCAGTTTTGCAGCTCACGAGATCAATACAACAGTGGAGCTGTGTGAGCTTCATTCTGATATATGATGTTGTGCCTCGTCTGTTCTTCACTCGGCTTCTCTCAATGTTCCCCTTCAGGTGCAAAACAAAGGCAGTCTGGATTTAATAATCAAACATTTAGTGATAAATGGTGTGATGGTGGGAAGCTATTACAGAGAGAGGTTGTTGCTGGTGAGGTCAAGCATCTCTTCATAAGCTGGATGTTTTCCATAATTGAGCTCTCCGACTGAAAGTGTTTGATCCTCTGCCTCTCTCTTCCAATCTTGTAATCAGCGTAGTGTCAGAGGATGATTTGTATTTGCGTTCTGCCTCTGTAGCTTTTTTAAAATCTGTTTGAAGATACTACTATCCAAGTTCTCCCTACTCTTCTTCTAGTCTAGCCTTATCATTAAAATGGTCAAAACAACCTTTCAAAACCAACTGACCCACTTATGAGTCAGTACAGACCCAGGCTGTGCAGCCAAACATTGTTCAAACCCTCAGAAGTTCCCAGATTTTCCACGGATACCAAATATTTCAGGTTGAATTTTTGCCAAATGTGTATAAAATGATTTGCTGTAATGGTGCATTAGCAAAGTCATGGATTCATGATAATACATGTGGGGAATGTGCAGAAAAATGTGTTTCTGTGTCCTGAGAAAAAGCCAGCAGAGAGGTTCTTATCCTCTACTTTGATCCTATGCATTACTCTTCCCACACTCCACGTCCAGCTCATTGATTTGTCTCTGTTGTGTCCTGGTCAAGCCTCCGGATCGATCCATTCATTGGCTCGGGGGTTGAGTTTGGGTGGTGAACACAAACCGGCTTTAGAAATATTGGCACTCTTAATAATAGGAACACAATGTTGTCGCACAAGCACAAAGGCCTGCTTACACACTCATTCTACTTGGCAAGTAAATCGGCAAATTGGTCCACCAGTGCCTTAAATCTCCATTTCCCTGAAGACTAGCTGCAGTGATGGCAGAGAAAAGCCATGCATTAGTGTAGCATTTGTCTTAAAGGCAAGTCACTAGGCTTTTAAATTGGGTTGTGTGAAGGTAAAGAGGGGCATATCATTATCCTTAAAGCCCCGCTACTCTCCGTCCCCTTCACACCCTCCCTGTGTGTGCAGATACACAGTGCGTGTTGGTTTTCTTCACACAGTGTTCGCAGGAATTTAACGCTCCTTCTCCTCACAGCGTTTCAACTCGGCCAATTAGGTATGCCGTGTCATGAAATGAATTGCGCTAAAGTCGATAAGGACCAGTCATAATTGAGCTGGCATGCATATTAATTAAACAACAAGCGGTGTTTAACTGGGCCAGTGCACCCAGGGTCCTAGTGCTTGACACGTAGTGGTATATCAGTGGACAGTTGTTTTGGTTTGATCTCGCCCACTTGGTTCCTCTCATTTGTTCTCATTAAATTCAAGTTACAGAGATAAGTGTCTGTTTTTTCTCAAAGATGAATCCCTGGTCAATTAAAACATTCTTTAATCAGCTGCATGAATATAACCAGAGTTACAACTTTCTGTCTTTATCCAAAATTCTTTGTTTTCCATCACTTTATACTTTCATACACAAAGAAGCATCTGTGTTTCTTGGGCGGTACGATGTCTCTGCAAACAACGATTTACTACATTTTCAGACAAAACACGATGAACTGAGGTGTGTAACAAATACGTTTGGAAGGAGAACAAATTGCTATTGCTGATTTAGTTTTTAGATTTTAGTGTGTTAGTGTATTACTTAATGAAACCTGGCAAATAGCAAAATATTCAAACTGACTGTGTCGTAAAATGTTGACTCACAATGTATTTCAGTCGTGTCAGAGTTCTGCCAAAATATTCAATCTTCCTGTACATTAAACAAATAAAAAAACATACTTTAAATGTTATACTAGCAGCCTGTGGTTAAGGTTAGGGAAAGATCATGGTCTGGTTTGATACAGAAAGAGAAGATGTGCACAAAGTGCTTTTGCTGCCAATTCATTTTCTCTGAATATAATCTACGCTATGGTGAAGGTTTAAGTAATTGGGAAAACAATTTAATATATATAAATGCAATTTCTAGGACATGGTTGCCAAGTTCAAAAGGGTTTGACTTGAATTAATTAATTATCTTGCGACTTTATATGCGACGATCTGCTTCATAACCTTACAGAGATGAGAGGAATAAGGAGAAAGACTGGAGGGAAACAACAGGATGAACCGGAGTTTCTGGTGAGTCCTTAGTTCAGTCAGAGGCTGACCTACACAAGCACAGTGCATCAGTTTCTAGTTATCTTAAAGCTTAAAGACATTTAACATATTTGTTGTTTGGGCTGAATAAACACACAGGGTGAAATCTGTGCGAGTAATGCAGGGCGAAGATTTGCTTAGTTTTCTCTTTTACAGAGTCTTAAAGCTGCTATATTTTATAATTATCATCATCATCACGTTGTTTGACAATATGAAAACAATGTGACAATGTGTAAGCGGTGGTTTGCTGTGGTGAACCTACACAGAGCTATCAGATGAATCTGCGGTTGCCCTCCTCAGCTGTATGGAGCTTTATATCAAGTTTTTGTAGCTGTGTGGCCACAACTACTGTTTTGATTCACGCTTGCTGCTCTTATGGTCTTATTTTATCTGCAGGCAGCTGTTTTCTGCAAAAGAGCTTTAAAAACCCCACTGAGCTTGAGAGAAACACCAACAAGCTGGGAAAAATATATCCCTCAGGAGTGGGTAGAGCCCAAAAACAGAGCTAAAAGAGGGTAAATATCAGTGAGACCGTTATTATAGCCTCTGCACTATCGAGGTCAGAACTTAAGTCGATGAAATTTCACAGATGTTTTTTGTGAATGTACAAAAGATGGAGGACTAAATAATTGATTTTCTTTACTCGGCTGATGGTTTTCTATTTTTTCCTCCCAAGTTTTTTGTTTTCTCGGTCTGTGTCTGGACTCAGCGGGGCTCTAAGGAGGTCACTTTATCAAGAAAAAAAATGTCAGAGGATAGAAAGACATACTTGAACATACACGTCAAAGTGCACTTTGCTTCTGCTAAACTGAATGCGCTCTACGCTACGGCTCTATTTAAAGTGTGTGTATGTGTCTGTGTGTTGAAGCGAGCCGGAGAGAGGAGCACTTTGCCGTCATTAGGTGAGATCATGTAGAGACAGGATGACCGGGTTAATTATTAATGCCCAGCCTTTGGATATATGAAATATGTATTCAGCCCTTGTTGGACATGACATAGAGTCTTTTTTATCTCTCTGCCTCACTCGTCTTAGTCAACGTCTCTCTTATCCACTCTTTTTTTTTAGCGCTGTCTTTGCCCACTCTCTTTTTCAGCCTCTCGGCGTGTTTGGCCCGGCTTCACTCTCTGTCTGGTCTGTTTCTCTCTCTTCTTTCCTGGCGCCGGTCCGCCTCTCCTCTCCCCATGAGTGTCTGCCCAGAGAACCAGACAGACGAAAGGTGTTGTTTGATGATCCTGCTAGAAATGGCTCGCAGTGTGGCTGTTTTCATTCTGTTTCTACTATTTTTCTCCTCCCCTGGTGGATGTCTCTGTCTGTTTGCTCTTCAGATTTAACAGCTTAGTAACACTGTTGTCACGGATCAGCCGAAAATCCTAAAGAGATGTAGACAGACAAACACACAAACACACACACAAATGCTGACTTTACCTAGCTCACACTCTCACACACACCCACATCACAGGCAGGCCAGCATGGAGACCATCACAGTTACACCCACAGGGACACACACTTGATTTACAGCTTACTCTTGTGTCACAGTGATATAACCGTAAACCTGAACCAGCCAATAGGGACGTGCCGTCTCAGAGATCAGAGACAGCTGATTGATGCCGTGCTGATGTAACAAAGGTCACAGGGGACATCCACCTAAAGCCTGGTTTAGACTACAGAGGTTTGGGCTGATTTGTCCCTGATTCACCCCTCCTGATAATAAGAGGAAAAATCTGGTCTGGGACCCTGGTTGGTATTGATGCTCAGCCAAGATTATCTGGTAATGTGAGAGGTTTACTGATCCGGTCTGAAACCGCCCGAAATGCCCACAGACTCTTTGTGGCTGCCCTGATAATTTCAAACATATTTTGAGTAAAATCTAGATATTTATGTCAGTACTTTCTGAGCAACCACTGAAAGAGACGAGTCTACAAGCTATTGTTGGCTGACTGGTCGCCAAGAAACAGATCTAGCACTTGAGGCTAATGTTAGCTAGCATAGACTGAATCACTGTGACTTTGCACCAACAACAACTGTCACTGGCTGAGATATGTGAAATCATCAAACTTGTTTCTGTCTTAATTTTTAGCTCTAACTGATGCATTTAAAGATAAAGAATAAACATGATGGTACAACCTATCTTACGTTTCTATCTTTGATATCTACTCAACGGCGACATCTGAGTCTCCAACCTAACGTTGGTAAAGGTATTCTTATTATAATGAGATAAAAACAATCAAACATGCATTTTAAATAAATTAGACGTATACACCTTAAAATAACATAATGCATAAAGACAATTAAAATGTATGTAAGCTAGAGCATGTTGCAGGTGTTGGATTTACTGGGTGTCGCATTTCTCCATTTCTGGGAGAGGCTAACCACCTTCTCACACCTCCGGCTGCTGCTGCGCCAAGCTAGCTGACCCCATTCGGCCGTAGTCTGTCGGCATACTGAAAAATACATACTGTTCATACATCTTGCTGAAATGGTAACTGTGCTATGCTGTTTGTGTCTACAGTAAAAACGTCTGAACAAATGGGAATAATGGTTGATTAAATATTGATATGATAATGTATGCTGTGTAGCATGTTTGTGTGGTTAGCCTATATATGAACTCCTTCTGTGTATTGTGCACCTGTTTTATTTTTAATTCCTCTTCATTGTTCGTTGCATTGACCTCAAATCATTGGCTGCTTTACAGCACTCTGTCTTTTATGTAGCCTATTTGCTGAAGTGATGTTTGATCGGTGTGTACTGTGGAGAGTCGAGCACACAGCTGCTAAGCTCTTTCTCCTGTGTGCCGTTTTTGTTTTTATTGTTTTTGGCTTGTTGCTGTGACATTTACAGGATTTATCTTGCTTTGTGGCTCTTCTGTCAACACCTAGTGTACTTCCATTACCACACAGAACAGATTGTTTACTGAGAAACGGAGCATGACTCACCAAGAAATATATTTAAAAGGTTGCCTCGGTGAGAGATTGCAGGGCAGACGAAACATATGCTCGGGAATTCATGTTTAAAAGAGAGTAAGATGACTGGAGACAAGAGATGACTCAATCATGATGGCTTAAAAAAGAGATTCAGATGCTGTGTGACTTGTTCTTATTTGTACAATATAATTGCATGACTTGGCTTTTCCTCAATAGGAAGTTATTTTAAGAAAATGCTCCTTTTTTCTCCTTCCTGCCATCAAGGCACATGTAATATTTAACACAAAGGAGAAACATTTGGTTTTGAGAGGTGCAGTAGACAATTAGGCTCCATTGACTCGAAGTATCTCCTTTAAACGTAGAGCCATGAAGATAAGAGAGAGGACAGGAAGTGTAGACACTGTTGCTGGTGGAAAAAAGGTCCAAGTTAAATCTCGCCAAACACATTGAAGATCAGGGTTGTAATGGGGAAAGTGCAGGTTGCAAAATAGTGAGTCAAAAATACTATAATGACAGAATACAATGAGCAGCATCCAATGAGGACCAATAGGGAGAGAGCGCCAGATATGTTGAGGAAGAAATTTGTGAATGAAAGGGACACTGACAGCTTGGGGAAGCAGAAGGTTCTGATAACGATGTTCATTTCTTAAACTGGGATGAGTTTCACTGGTAAACATTCTGTTTTACTATAAATTCTGAATGTCCTTGAAGATGACTGAGCGCCTGAACAGACTGGACATCTGGGGTTCAGGCCCTTTAGCCTGACAAACTGCCTACCCAGGCGGGAGTGCTCAAAGTGTCCTTCTGCTATGACCACTCTGTTGCACAGTCAGCTCCTGTCAATCGCTTTGCCCTGTGGTGCGTATCAGCTGCAAATGTCTGCACACAGAATTAGCAAACAAAGCTACTGACCTAAGCTAATGCCCTTAGCTTGCTCGCTGAGGAAGACAAAAAACATAGCAATCATTGCTGATGTGAAAGCCATTCGACGAAGGAAACAACAGGGATGTCGAAAGCGTCTTGACAACACTCTCAATCATTTCCGACTCAAAGTACACTAGAGGGAAGTAAAACAGATGCTGCACCTTCAGTGCAAACGAGGTGTGTGAAATTTACAGTCAATAAAAACAACCAGGAAAGATCGGCTCCTGCAGTTAAACATGCGTCTAGGACAAACCAGCCATGTTAAGACTTTGTTCATGCAGTTGAATACATAAAAGAAGTAATCAGTTGCCATGGAGACGTCTCATGATTTCATGGCGTACTGGCTGATTAATTATGATCCGCTGTTTTACGTGTTTTGCTGATAAGATGTGGCCAAAGATACAGCTGTGGCCCTGTGTGAGTGTATGTGTGTACACGTTGTTGTTACCTAATGGGGACCTTTCCTGGCATGCTGCCCATGTCGGGACCAGAAGTCCTAATAGGGACCAACGACCAGCAAAACGTGATTTGAAAGGTCCTCGTTAAGTTTAAGGGTAAGGCGTGACATGAGGTTAGGTTAAGGTTAGGCATAAACTGGTTAGGGTTAGGTTGAGGCTGCACATACGAAGGGAAGTCATTTTAAAGTCCTAACAAGGATAGCTGCACAAATCTTAGCTCCATAGCATCATTGACTCTCTCTCTCTCTCTGTGTGTGTGTGTGTGTGTGTGTGTGAGTGTTTGTTAATGTGGTTGCTTAAATGTGTCTCCGGTGGCGAGTAAATCACAACAAGGGCAAACAGGCGATTTCCTACTGAATCAATCAGTCCTGCTTAACTGAGCACAGAATGCACCTCTGTCAGCAGGTTATAAAGCAGTTATAGGACACATACACACACAGGCACGCACACACACAGTCACCAGACTGTGATGCATGTAATATGACAAAAATGGCAACTAAGGGATATCGATAGCTTTAGTCAATAGGTGAGGAAGGTGTGTATGGATATTTGATTGATACAATGCATATTTTGTTTTATTAGTGCACATGCATGCATAGTCACACCTTCACTACATCTGAATGTGTTGTTGCTCAGCTACACACACCTCAGCATGACAATCAGTTTGTGTGTCCATATGTGATGAGTAGATATTGACTGAGGAGCAGGTAATAAATGCAGAGTGATTATTGATCCCTCTGTGTCTGCTGTGTTTATGAACTGCTAATGGACTGCATTTACTGGCATTTTCAGAGGCCTGGAAAAATGACCACAGCTGTATATCATCACCGCGAGACCTCAAAGTCGCTGACTTACATGTATTTCTGTCCATGAACAGATTTTACTGTGATGACACTGTGTGCATCACAGAAATATTACCCAAGAGGGGACTGTTGCTGTGATAATGCCGCTGGTATCAGATGCAGCCGGGAGGTTTATGGGATTGATCAGCATGGATGGACAGATTGTTCAGATGAAAGTACTGGATGCTGACTGATGACAAAATAACTTCCTGTATTTTAAGTTTTAATGTTTGTTTATGTCTTTACAGAGAGACACCAAAGGCCAGTTCCTGTTGGACCATGTGTGTAACCACTACAACCTACTAGAGAAAGACTACTTTGGGATTCGATATGTGGACCCTGAGAAACAGAGGGTAACTATCCCACAAACACACAAACACATTGCACAGACCTCCACTTTTTCTTAGTCACTGTCCAACTCATATTCAATTCCCGTCCAGTCTCCTCTGAGCTGTTCTGTAGTGACGGTTTTGTCTCTGTGCGGGGATGTTACATCATACAGATGTTTAAAACTTGTATAACCTCTCCTCAAAAAGTTTTGGCATTTTTAAAACTTCTTCTTGTCCTGAGGTCACGTCTCACTTAACCTTTTGTCTACACTGCTACACTGCCCCCACGACTAGAAATTGCAGAAAAAGCATTTGTAGACCAGAATAATGTGCGTTCTGCAAGCAATGGAAATGTTGAAACGCCATCAAAAATATATGGTTTTATTGCCACTAACACAGCTGGAAAAGGTCCCTACATGTCATGAAAAATGTTGAAACACCGTCTTGAACAGTGGTCTCTGGCTTGGCAGCCGTCTCACCCAGCTGTCACGCTGCCACCCAATGTAAAGTCAGTTCATCTCCATGTAATATGAACATAATATGAGATGCAGTGCATGCTGGTCCCTCTATATATTTTATTTTATTATTGCTTCATGCAGTTCTGCCTCTGAAGCAGAGTCTACTTACAGATTTTATTTATAGCTCACGCAAATCTTACCCCATTAAATAAATAAATAAAGATATATGGCAGCACATAATCACAACAGAAGAACCAAAATAAAGAAACTGATGATTACACCTACTAACAGGAAACAGCTCCTCTGAGTCAGCGTGGCCTAAACGGGACTGTTGGATATTAATCAGCAGGCAGTCGGTGCTTTATCTTACAAGTTCAAGCGACAAATAATAACAGGATCAGTCTCCATATTTCAAACAGCCCACACACAGAAGAGACCAGATGCTTAGTCTGAACGGAAGCTCAGCCAGCCTCGAGCTGCAAAACGAGAGGAAATATTACCAAGAAAATACCAGCAAGAGGTGTTACAGCAACCTACAGTAAAGAAAAACGTACAAAACAATAAAGACTTTGAATATAGGGCAAGACAAATGTGCCATGTAAGTATCTTTTCATCACATGTTCATACTCAAAAGTGAAAGTTGCCTTGACTACCAGCAATTCATTCAACATATATTATAAATAGAGGAATACAGCTTAGTAGGGCATTGTAATAAAACTTCCTTGATGCCTATCTTTTTCACCTGTTGCTCCTCACGAGAACATGGTGCCAGAACAGTCAGCTCTTTAAACAGTATCTACAATAAAACAGAAATATATCCAATGATGCATTTAAATAAAAGTGTTTTCTCATTTGCTTTTTAATGCACTGAAGTTGCCTCATATTGCTGAGTTTTAAGCAATGTGTCATTCAATTATTCATCAAAAACATGAAGAGATTTTTGATTTGGAAAAACTCGTGAGCTCGTTGGAGCTCGTTGAAAATGCGGCATACTCCGACTGAAGTCAGTATCTTTATTTCAGGATAACATTTGTCTTTTCTCTCTCTCTCTCTCAGCACTGGCTGGAGCCCAATAAGCCCGTGGTGAGGCAGATGAAGTGTAAGTGTCACTTCTGCTCCCTTTGTGTCTTTCTGTGTTATTTGGATCAGTGTGTGTGTAAAATTTGTGTGTCTGGACATTTATTTGTGTATGTGTTTGTTGATGCCTTGCAGTCAGGCCTGCGTTTGTCTCCTCGGAGCAGCTTCAGTTTGAGGAGGTCAAGCTCTACAGCAAACAAACTACAGTACACCACAGGGACTCATACGCACATAAACATGACAGTGTTAAATCCCTTGGATATTCAAAACATGTACAAATTAAAAATCAAATATAAGATTGTAGAATTGCATGGAAAATTCATTTTTATTTGCAAGTTTCAGGGCCTTTCTCACCAGCTGTATCCTCAGTTCACATCGCTCACATTACCATTTGCCTTGCAGTGACACAGCCAGACAAATGTCGGACGCTGACTTCTTCTCCACAGGGAGACAAACTGAGACACAATAAAGTCAGACAAAGTGACAAGAGCAGGGTTTGTCAGACCCACGGCTGAATGCCAGAGGGCCAAGTGGCTCAAACAGGAAATATTCTAACACACAGAGTGAAATACACAGATGTGGCAGGTGAGCACAAGCTCTAACAGGCCTGACTCTTCTTCGGTGGTTTGTTTCAGGTAGGTGCTGCGGGCAGTGAATAGCGGGAGACACTTTTATTTCTAGGAGCAAATGTTTCCTTGTCTTCCTGGAAAGAAGTAAACGAAGGAACAAGGGGAAACTTGGCTTGCTTCAGAACAGATTACTCTTTGTCAAGAAGCAAACATTGTTCGTTTCCCTCTGTTCTTGTCTCAAAATCATTTTAATGGACTGATGTTAAAGTCTGGTGTTTATTTTAAAAAGACGAAGAAATATTCTTCTATCAAACTTCTGATTAAACGTGATGCTTTGCTGCAGAATCTCTAAGTGCGATGTTCGTCTGCATTTGGCCGATCTCCTGTGTCATCAGCAAAAAACATGTCAGTATCTGAGCTTCGCCCACCCTTTTAATGACTGCCCTGTTCTTTCTGCACTCCTATAAATTAATAAAGGAGCTAAGAAGTCAGATTCGGGGGAGAAAAGAGGAGATTGGTGAGACAGTTTGAGATGAGAGAGGCCTACAGAGAGCGAAAGAAAAGAAAAAGAGACGAGAGAGAGAGGGATGGAGGACGAGTGTCGGATAGATCTGAGTCGTACTGACACATCACTTCTCCCTTTGGCTGGGTTTACTCTCAAATGAAGATGTGTGCTTTGTGCCTTGTTTTCCCTTTGTGCGTCAGCTTACGTGCACATGCGTCACATTTGAACCAGCGTGTGTTGTGCCAATTCACTTTCTCTAAAACCTTTAAAAAAAAAAATGCATCTTGGTTCCCCTAAGCCCGAGCAAAGAAGCAGCTCAGATTCTTTGGGAGCGAGTGGGAGGATTGCGTCTTTCATATTGCTCAGCATGTATTATGTAGATGTGTGCTGTTTTTCATCGCTGGGTAATACCACAGAGTATCCCGCCAGTAAAGACAGAGTGGAGAGAGGGCACTCGCTGGAAAGATTTCTGGTCCCATGTTAGATGATACTCACGGTCGTCCTCCTCCTTTTTCTTCTCTATTTGTGCTTGATGTCGAATTTAAAATAATTGTACAACATCAGGTGATTCTTTCAGTATCTTTTTTGAAAGTAACCTAAAGTGCTGCACAGGTTATGGAGGACCTTGTGTTTTGTATTTACATTACCTCCGATAAGGCTGGTTGGCCTGATTACATAAAAACTACTGGACAGATTTTCACGAAACTTGGATGGAGGATGGGTCTCGGCCCAGAATAGACCACAGTAACTTTCAGATCCAGATATAAGGATGGATCCAGGAATTATTCTCTCACTTTCTTCATTTAAAGTCCCCATGAAATAGAAGGCATTTACATATTATGTAAAAACAATCAGGTAGGGAGGAACTTGTCGAGGATATTGATTGGCGTTTATGTTAGCCAATAGAGTTGCTCTTCAATCCTGTTCCTTGGGAAAACCTGCCCTGCTTGTTTTAAATGTTTCCCCGCCTCAACACACTTGATTGAAATGAATGGGTCGTTATCAGGCTTCAGCAGAGCTTGATAATGAGCTGATCATTTAAAATCAGGTGTGTTGGAGCAGGGAGAGATATCTAAAACAAGCAGGGCAGAAGTCCCCGAGGGCCAGGATTACAGCAGATAAACTCCCTCCGCCTCCTTAGTGGATTCCCTGTTGTCAAACTGGCTGCATTTGGTCTCAGAGTTTGTGTTGGTGGTAATGAGTATGTATGACAACTAACCACGCCCCCGTTCTCTGTTTGAGGAAGAGCGTTGACCATTAGACAATAAGAAAAAGCGCCTGGAGGGAGGCTTTTAATAGGAGCATAATCCGACCGTGGGTGTCATCTAAAATGGTAAAAATAAATAAATTAAAAGAAGGCATTTTCTATTTCACCTCGACTTTTATCATTGTTTTTCGTTGTATGAACCCATGAACACATCTTCATTGTTTTGTTGTTCCAGTAGTTGGCTGTTACAGATCTTAAACTATGACTCAGCAGTTATGGGTGGTTTAAAATTTTGAGACACGGGACTATCGAGTTTGATATTGGATGAGGCTTGATTGAATTAAAGGGGACGGTCCGGCCTTGGTGGATGAATGCACTTGACTGAAGCTAATATTTAATTAAATTTTTTCTGTCATTATTTTTACAAAACAGTGTAAAAGTGTGTGTGTGTGTGTGTGTGTGTGAGTGTGTGTGTGTGTGTGTGTGTGTGTGTGTGAGAGAGAGAGTGTGTGTGTCTGTGTGTGTCTGTGTGTGCGTCTGTGTGTGTGTGTGTGTGTTCTATTTGTCTTTGATTTTTTGCATCAAGGCCATTTGAACCTCCAATCGTCATGGCAACATAAAGCAACATAAGCAGGTCTATATAAGCTGTAGAGAAACATTGCTTCAGTCCGACTCTTCAACTACTTCAAACGTGGGAAAGAAAAGCAAAGAAAAGGTTAAAGAGACAGACGTGTGATACAGACAATATCTGTTCATCGAAGACAACAGCATTTCTCTGAGACAGAAAGAAAATACCGAAGAAAATGGACTTCTCTAGCGAGCACCCAAGAGACATGTCTCGGCAGAGACTTCTTCAAGAGCTAGAAGCGACAAAGGAGCAGCTGAAAAAGCAGAAAACCCTGAAAGAAATGTACATCAACAGGGGAAAAGAAACAACCAGAGAGCTAGAGCGGCTGAGAAAGTACAGCGATGATGTAGCTCTCAGCAACGCAAAGATAGCTACTCAGGTGAGAGATAACACCAGGCAGAAGAAGAAGAAGGACCTTCATAAAGATTATGAAGAGCTCCAAGTGGCCCATTTAATCAACGAGGAGAAGTTTCAAACTGACCTCCAGGTGGAGAAGGACAAGAACAAGCTTCTTCAAAAAGAACTGGATCAGATCAGTGTCTCCCACAATGAGATCAGACTCAGGTATGAAACTGATGTCATTAAAGTCAGACAGCAGGTTGACACCCTTCAGCATGATCTTGTGAAGGAAATGCAGCAGAAGACAACTGTTGAAAAACAGTATGCGGAGCTGCAAATGGCACATGTACTCAGCCAGGACAACTTCACAGCCGAGCTCCAGGTGGAGGAGCAGAAGAACAAGCTTCTCCACGAAGAACTGGACAAGATCAGCCAAATGTATAGAGCTGATGTCAACACTGTCAGACAGCAGACTGAGACTCTTCAACATCAGCTTCAGAAGGAAGTCCAGCAAAGAAACCTCCTTCAACAAGAACATGAGGAGCTGAAAAAGGCCCAAACATCCAGCCATGAGCAGTTCACTGCTGAGCTCCAAGTGGAGAAGCAGAAGAACAAGCTTCTCCAAGACAAGCTGGACAAGATCAGCGCTTCACAACAAGAGATCAGCCAAAGGTATGAAACTGAAGTCATCACTGTGAGACAGCAGACTGATACTCTGCAGCAGGAGCTTGAGACAGAAGTCAAGTCTCACTCCGACACAGTGTCGAAAGGCTTGCAGATGATTACCAACTTGAGGGCTGAGCAGGACGACCTCCGTCACAGGATGACCGAGGAAATCAACAAACTGCAGCAAAACACCTTGGAGAAGGAGGGATGTTATGAGAGACATCTGGAGGAGCTGAAAACTCCGCTTGACCTTCAGATCTCTCTCAACCTTGAGCTCTCCACAGAGCTTAATGCCCTGAAAGACGCAGAAGTCCCTGAGGTGAAGCTGTGTGATCAACAGGAATCCATCCCTACTCCACCGGCCCCTGAACTTCTGGAGGTGACTCAAGTTCCCGAGGAGAAGCCGTGCGAGCAGCTGTCCATTGCTACTGCACCGGCCCCTGAACTTCTGGAGGTGACTCAAGTCTCTGAGGAGACTCTCCCAGGCAAAAGAAAAAAGACTGTCTGGAAAAGAGCCCGTCACTTTCTGGGACTGAGGAAACCAAAGAAGTGGAAGAAATAAGATGGCTTCAACAACTCAAGCTGTCACATTCACCATCAAACATCAACACCAAGGACCTCTCTACTGTGGACAGCCAGTAGATACCATATGTCATCTGTGGTCTGGCATGGGGGGGGCAGTGTTTCACCATTACCTCCCACAGCAGCACACATATATCTTGCAGACATAGTATGGGGAGTTCATCAGAAATGCTCCTCATACTGTGTCTATAACTCCAAGCCATATGGGAGCATGCCTATGTTCCCACAGCCCTATGTTCCTACCCTAACCTCTTCCCCTTCCCTAACTTTTTAGAAGTGTGGGAACATAGGGCTGTGGGACCATTGGGCTGTGGGAACATAGGGCTGTGGGACCATTGGGCTGTGGGAACATAGGCATGACCCCAGCCATATGTGTGCTATCTGTGTGACGTTAACATGTCCTCCCCATGCCTCTGTGGGTTTACCCCGGGTGCTCCGGTTCCCACAATTTTAAAAACAATTGTTAAATTTGTATCTGAATTGGAAAAAAAATAATTAAAACAATTAGAAGATAGAATTCCTGCACAAATAGCTTTGTTTTGAAGAGTGTAGTATTTGTACAGTAATGTATGTAAAATGTAGGACATTGTCTTTGTTGAGGTGGGAACAAATTTTGCCCCTCAAGCGGTATTTCATGTTTTGCACACTGTCAACATGGTCTGTCAAATATCCTGATCGAGAGGGACATAAAATTCATTCAGTAATGAAAACTGAAATATCAGCATGCTAACACGCTCAGAAGGAGAAGGCTAATATGTCAATGCAAGGTTAAGTTTATCATGTTCAACGGTTCTCTGTAATAATAATAATAATAATAATAATAAACTTTATTTATAGAGCACCTTTAAAAGAGAGTTTACAAAGTGCTTTGACAAACAAGAAAAAACAGGAAACTCAGGAAGACAATATTACAGAATAAACACTCAACAGTCGAGCCAAACACAACGAAGCCGAGTCTAAAGTGTGTCAAAACAAGAAGGCAGAACAGAAAGTCAATATGATTGAGTCCAAGTAAGAAATTAAAGCAATAAAACAGGAAAAATCACAGAACAAAACAAGAATAATGCAAAAATATAAATGAATAAAAATAAAGAATGAAATCAATAAAGGAGGATAATAACAATAAGGAGACGACATCAGACTTTATTGTGTTTGAATGCTAACATTAGCTCAATATTACAGCTGAGCCTGATGGGAACGCCTTTGCAACCGTACCATGCCGAAGCACACCGCTTCAAACCGTGCCAGGGCAGAGAAAGTGTACCGGTACAGAGTGCTCGCACTTTTCAAACAAACTGGACTTTTCTACTGCACCGGCCCCTGAACTTCTAGACGTCACAGAGGAGAAGCCTAATTTCAAAACATTATAAATAATGGAGTTACGTAACATCTTTGGATTGTTTATATAAACAATGAATATCAACACTTCCACATACAAAGGTTTCAAGGAAATTAAAATAATCCTTCCAGGAAAAAACTATCAATCAGTCAAAATAACCCAAAAATGTGTGTTTTTCAGCTTGAAAGCTATTTTTAAAAAGATCTGTGGCGCTCGATGTTTTGATTCAGGACCAAATAACTTCTAAATGTGACAGAACGACATTAATACAACACAGAACCAACATTTGGTTGCAAGAATGTGAAAACTAGTGGAGATATATGCATTTTTGAAAATGACAGATTCTTCATTCGGGTAAAAAATAACTTCCTGTTATTAATTTGATTACTGTAACTTTTCAGAAACAACTATTGAAATGAAAACATGTTGCCAAGTTTCTTTAGTTCAGGACAAATTTCATCCCAACCCAGAGAAAAATAATCGATTAGTGACGTTTTGGATACAAGGAATCACAAAAATGCTGAAATTTCGCTCAGAGGGCCAAAAATTCATAACAGATGTTTGTTTTCAAAAAGTATTCGAAAACAAATGTGTGTGTGTGTCTCTCTCCCTCTCTCTCTCTTGCTCTCTCTATGTGTGTGTCTGTGTGTGTCTGTGTGTGTGTGTGTGTGTGTGTGTGTGTGTGTGCGTGCTCCGCTGCAACTACACTCACAGTCAGAAATTAAATGCTTTAGGACTCAGATCAAAGGAAAAGACTTCAGTTCAAGTGAGACTCTTTGCGTGTGTGTGTGTGTGTGTGTGTGTGTGTTCATGCGCGCATGTGTGATGAGTAATTACTGTAATTATCAAATGACTAATCAGTATTAGAGGCACACCGTGATTTCTTTTTTTGTCTCCAGTTTTACATAATCCTCATTACTCTGCTCCTCTTCCTCTCCTCTCCTCCCCTCTCCTCCCCTCTCCTCTCCTCTCCTCTCCTCTCCTCTCCTCTCCTCTCCTCTCCTCTCCTCTCCTCTCCTCTCCTCTCCCCTCCCCTCCTCTCCTCTCCTCTCCTCTCCCCTCTCCTCTCCTCTCCTCTCCCCTCTCCTCTCCTCTCCTCTCCTTAAAACCGTCAACATAAAACTTTTCTCCTATGCTTCTTCCCTTCTTTCTCTCATGTTTCACATCTTTATTCTCAAACGATTTTTCTCTTCCCTTTGACTCTCCTCACTTAAAGCAACATTATGTAACTTTCTTTTACCTTAAAATAACAGCTTCAAACTCATTGTGATGGTTCAGTGTCTTGTAATAGAGTGAATGTTGATTTAAATCTTCTCTGATTACTTTTTCTCTTCTAAACTTTCCTCTCATGCTCTTGTCTGTCTTGTCCTCAGCAGCTCAGCAGCCGTACACGATGTGCTTCCGGGTCAAATTTTATCCCAGCGAGCCGATGAAAATCAAGGAGGAGCTCACCAGGTAAACACGAACACAGACGACGGATTGTGAATGATGGGATGACGGCAGGTGTAGAGAAAGTGGACTAAAAACAAAGCGTCTCTTTTTCTTTTGAGAGCAGCTTCATTGCATAAACTAGCATGTTGGCTACATTTCAGTAGCTTGATTGTGGTTCAAGAGCTGGTGAAGGAAGGGTTTAACCTGACTTTCATACCAGAAGGTGGAGGATGATGTCGGAGTTGCAGGCTGCCAAGCCAGTGACCACAGTTCAAGACTGTGTTTTAACATTCCTACATTTGAAACCACTGGATTTTTTTTTTTTTAAGATGGATCAAGGATTTTAAATATTTGTGTGTGTGAGGAGAGTCTCGGGAACATTTCCAGCCATGGTTGGGGCGACAAGAAATTGAATTTTTTAACAGGAAGTCAGGTTTGGATAAGTGAAGTGATTAAAAATGAACCTAAAGAAACATAAAGCTGCAACATATCTGTGGTTTGTAGAAACTTACAGTGACAACATTTATTCTGGTGATTGGGTTGTTTGTAGATTTAATTAAAAACAACAGCAAAAATTGCTACAGTCCAACTTGTGGAATATCTTGTTTATTGTAAAAACTTTATTATAACCACTCTCTCCCTCCTCCACACACACACACACACACTGACTGGTGATAATTAGTGATGCTCGCTCAGCGGGGACTCTGTTTACGCGTCCTCTGTCCCATCTGAGCTGTAATGTCTCACCATCTCTGCTTCTAACGATCAACATTTCTCTCTTCCCTTCCTCCCTCTTCGCTTTTTAACCTTTCCTCCCGTCTCTCCTCCATCCTCTTCAGATCTCTCCATAAGTTCATCCCTCAGGTGTCTCCTCCCTCCCTTCTGTCTGTCTCTCTCTGTCCTCCGTCTTCAGCTCGCTCTCCTCTCCTCTGCAAACTTTATTACTTAAAGGTGTTTTTGTGCATCGTCAGTGTCATAAAAACTCTCTTCCGCTTCCCAGCCTCCTCCTTTTTTGAGTTCTCCATTAGTTTCTGTTATGTCGCTCTAGATTTTTTCATTCATCATCCTTTTTTATCCCCCTCTCCTTGCATTTCAACAGTTTGACTGCATTTTTATGTCCATTTCAGATTGTCTTAAATAAAAAAACAAGCTCATTTCAGAGTCCTCAGGGAGCACCATGACACTACACTGCCACTGATGAGTTTGTAGAGGACATTAAAGTCGAGCTGACTTTGGAAAGTTCAGAAGGAACCTCAGTCACTGATGAAATCCAACCAAGTGCTCAATAACAAGTCTTTTTTTGGGAGGGATTTTTTTTCCCATCATAGGAAATCCAAAAACCATTAAGCTAATCTGTGTCTGCTGCATGTGCTCCAGTTTTATTTGAAGTCTGCCGTTTTTTTTACTTCACATTCATTTTAGGTGATTCTGGGCCTCACAATTGACTCAGCATAGAGTAGTTTAACTTTTATGTAGCGTGGTGTGGCTCATATGACTTTTAATATCTTCAACACGATCTTTCTCTAATATAAACCAGACTGTAGTTTCCATGTGCAGACATTAAAAACATCGGCACTCAACGTCATCCAAGGTTTTACAGAATCGGTCAAACGTATTATTTCCTCTGTTTTAAGTTCAAAAAGTTATTTATGTCATCATCATGGCCAAACAGATGTGGCTTCCCTGAGATCATGAAATAAATAACTCATAACTTAGCTCAGCTGTAAAAGTGTTCTGCATGGATAATAATCGATTGATGATCCCGTAGTGAACAGTCAAAACACTGCTGACCGACACAAACTAAACCTAAACAGTAAATGAGAATGGGAATAACAAACCTCAGAGTGGGAGAGGAAGAGACAGAAGGAGAGGGGAAGAAAAAAAAGGTGAGATCGAGAAACCGACAAGCTGGGAAGACAAATGAGATCTTGTAAGACAGAAGAGTTACAGATGAAGGACTTCCTGTAGCGTGAAAACAACTAAAAGATACCGTATAAGATCGAGACAAGAGGTC
Source organism: Pagrus major (assembly GCF_040436345.1). NCBI lineage: Eukaryota > Metazoa > Chordata > Actinopteri > Spariformes > Sparidae > Pagrus > Pagrus major. The sequence continues at coordinate 34,679,843 of NC_133219.1, read as the reverse complement.
AGGCAGGGAAACAGAAGATGGGAAGACAGAAAGAGGAAGAATATTTGCATGCCACAAAGAAAATAAAACGGAGAGGGACAAAATTAAACACAACCGAGAAGATCACGTAAACATAGAAGATCCTCGGTACGGCTACACACTGACTGTCTAGATAAAACTACAGAGAGCTTTTCACTCCATGCACGCCTAAACTTGCCTCCATTGAAGCCGTTTCCATAGTAACTACAGTACCAGTCGCTGCTGTATGGTAGTTGTTTCCATAGCAATACTCTCTCTAATTGCCATAGTAACACAGTTTGACCATTCAGATCATTACACATCTGGAAACATTTAATATGAAGACGACAGTAGTGACTCTCGTTTTATGATGTGTGAGTTGTCGTATCGAACGTCACGTAACGAAGAATCGTTTTACAGAATAAATACCAGGTGCTTCGATGCATACTAAATATTTGTGCTGTACTGCAGCCTTACTGGAGACCAAATAAATGTTTTATTTGAGTGACATTTAGTGGCATTGTCGGTTTATGTTTGTGTGTGTGCATCTGTGTGTCTCCAGGTATCTGCTGTACCTGCAGCTGAAGAGAGATATCTACCATGGTCGACTCCTCTGCCCTTTCGCTGAAGCTGCATATCTGGGAGCCTGCATCGTACAGGGTGAGGCCCGGCGACACTGGTGATCCAGCATGTGCTACACTTAAATCCCAACTGACAGTTATTACATTTGATTTTTTAAGATTTACACATGGATGTGATCCACAGCTCTAAAGGGGTTTCCTGTTTCTTTTTCATAGCTTTGTTGGTTTTTCAGTTTAATTGTGCAGCCTACCTGACTGTAGTGATGGTCCCTGGCAGATTCACAGGCTACTGCTTTGTTTCAGTTTCAGATGGAAGATAGAAGAAGATTTGCACTGTGCATGTGCCCAAGTCTAGGATCCCAAATTAATTATTTGGGAAATTAATTATTACTGCTATTACTGCTGAGTCTGCTTCTGTCCTCTAGCTATGATGGGAGTAATGACAATCTCAGGGTGGCTTTTATGATATAAACAAACTCATTTACAGATCAGGATTTGATTGCTAAAGTAGACCTATGTAAAGATATATACAGTATGTGTCTTTATATGTAAATACAATATATATAATTTATGCTGGACCTCGAGTAATAGCTTAATTTGGCCTTGTACAAAGTTGCAAACAACCGTAGTCCTGTCCAATCAGAAGCAATCAGCTGACTCTGTAAACAGGAAGTCACTGTAGCATTTTAAGTCGTCAAAAATAACACTTTCAGGGTCCCGTTACTTTAAACTTACGTGTTAATCCTTTGTTAATGTAGGTAAGAATTTGTTTTATTTCCATACTTTATGAATAGCCTGCATGGATAGAGCTAATTTTGTGTTTCAACGTTAGCTTGAGTTAGCTAGAGTTAGCTACTGTGCAATTAGGCATAGAATAAGTGCTAATATAGCCTACAATTGTGCTTTTATTATATTATTATATATATTGTGTTATTTTTGTGAAATATAGTTAGAAATCTTCCAGTGCATCGTTGTTAAACAGCATTTTGATTGTATACTAGGTCTGATATTGTCTGTGTTTCATCTCTTTTAGTTACTCTTCCGTCTAAACATAGTTTACTGTCTATTAGCAAGCTAACACTAGCTCTATTGTTTGGTTCAGTTAGCTGGGTTTAAATATTTAGTAAGAACTAATTTCTCTGTAAGAACTAGCTAGTGTGGAGCAGTTTTGATTTAATGATGTGTAACATTAAATCTCCACTTAACTTAAGTTAACTCTTAGCTCATGTCATAGGCTGAGTCTGAAGAAGGAGCTGTCGCAGCTGGCTCAAGAGCATCAAACTAACTCTGTCAGTCAAACCAGTCACTCCGTTTTTCTGGTCTCTGCCTCATTAACCAGCTACATTTCCCGTCAATACACTTGTGTTGTAATCCCACATTTTAAAACACGGCACGATGTATATGGACCACTGGGAAAAGGAATAATAAAGACATTTTCCTTCAGTTAATTAGCAGTTACAGTTAAACGGTGAATCACAGTGCGGAGCTTCGTGCTTTAATATGGATTAAGTGTGGAGTTAGCTGAGCTGTATCATAGAAATGAACCCTTCTGGCTGACACACAAATTGCTGAACTGTGCAAACACTCTGTGATTGGCTCATATCCCCAGAGAGCAGCGTCTGACTGGCTGCGTTATCTCGACCCAGAGCGTGTCTGCAGCGTATCATTGGCTGCTCTGATTAACGAGGGCAGGTCCCACTTTGTCGGAGTGTTGATTACATTGGAGAATAGGTTGAGGATTATTGTTTAATTAAACTCCAGGCTAGTATTTGATTTAACCTTTTTTTGATGATTGCAAATGAAGAAAGGATTTAAAATAGAAATTAGTGTGTGTTAGGATTTTGTACTGGATTCAATAAGTAAAATGTAAATCTATCTAGCTAATGGGTTTGTTCTCTTGTGGGAATAAGAATATAATGGAAAAGATCTCTTTTAAAGTCTTTGTTTGGGCTTGAGCAACCAGCAAATTTGCTGACGACACAAAGCTGAAGGAGAAAGAAATACGCTATCTTTGATACCACGCTCACAACTGTTATATCAAGCTACAGCAAATACCTTGTTAGCTTAGCATAAAGACTTGAAACAGGGGGATCCAGCTGCGCCCTCAAGCTTAGGAGACTCTGCTCCTGACCAAGAAATAGTCCAGCATATAACACCATGTTACGAACCCCGAATAGATGTTCGTAAAGAACATTTCTGCAAATCCACTGAAAATGTATAACTTTACGTTTCTTTAGGTTCAAATTTAAATGTTTTTCTTGTCATGACACTGTTCTGTTTAGGTTTAGGCACAAAGAAACAGTTGGTTAGGGTTAGGAAAACATTGTGTTTTGGCTTAATATACCTGTTTTGGTCAACAAACACCGCTGGAGATGTCCCGAGGTCTTGTTAAAAACACCTGGAATTTGTCGCTACAAACACAGCTGGATATTTCCTGTCAAAAATATATAGTTTTTGTCGCATCAAACACAGGGGGGAAATTGTTCCAAGGTCTCCTTAAAGATATCCAGTGGGGCCGTGCTAACAAATGTTGAAACTCTTTGGTCCCTCGTCAAAAATATTCACTGGTTTCACACAATACTGAAACGCAGACTCGGACTGCGATCACTAGCTTGGCAGCCTTGTTGCCTGTAAGTCTGCCACCTTCCCCTCCACCTCCCAATATGAAATCAGGTAATTAACATGTACTGTGAAAGTGACATGACACTTTTTGTCAATATGATACTGTCCTGTCTAAATAACACCATAAAAAGCCATTTGACCTTTTTAGATCATTTTCACACTGATATCACCTTCTGTCTTTAGCTGAGCTCGGGGACTACGACCCAGAGGAGCACCCGTCAGACTACATCAGAGACTTCAAGCTGTTCCCTAAACAATCGCTCAAACTGGAGCGGAAGATTATAGAAATACACAAGAACGAGCTCAGGTAAACGCCATGTGTGTTTCTGTATGTCTGGTGGGGGTTGTTTGTTGTCTCTGTTATCGGTTCGCTGTTTGATTTGGGTGACAGGCGCGGATGCTCACTCCTGTGATCTCTGTTTTCAAAACATGCTGTGGAGACAATTTTCTACTCTGCAGACAATAAAGCTCTCTCTGTCGTCCTGGCTGGAGACAAAATTGGATGATACCCAGAGATTTGTGCTTCAGTGCACTGCAGAAGGTATTCCAGTCTAGATTCAGTTGAAAGCAAATACAAACTGAAATTAATTTGCAGAGGAATGAGCATGAATTATTTATTATCAAGCCTGTTTTGGACACGTTTGCTTGTTAGTGCAGGATTTTCAGAATTTAAATTTCCGATGAAGATCAACCTTGCAGCCAGGATGGATGTTAGTAAAACATGAGCTTAACCCACACCTGACAAATAAGATGTTCTCTCCTTGCACGAGGAGATAAATTGGCTGTGGAATTAAATGCAATACAAGGAAGAAGCTGAATTAAAGACGACATTAATGCACCGAGAGATTTCTGCAGAAAAATAAAGATGATGATCGTTAAAAACAAGTAAAATATGCTAAAACTGTTGCCCCACTCTTACTCTGCACAGACAGAATATGTCTCCTTTATCATAAGATCACGTGGTTAACAGAAATGTACACACAAACCCCCTCCCTCTGGTTGTTTGTGTGTATTTGTATCATCGCTGCAGCTCCTGAATCATGTTATTAGGTTCGTGACCGTCACACTTACAGCGATTATAGAACATCAAAGGCAAATCCTTCATTTCCCTCTGCAGAGGCAGATGATGCAAAAATGCCCTCCGTTTGCCCCGATGGGTCCGACGAACAGGATTAACAGCATGTAGATCACTGCTGAGCTGTCGAAGGTCACTTCAGGTGGTTTGCGTGTGTCTGTGAGATGTGTTTTCATAAGTCACGCACATTCTTAGATGGGTTTAACATTTTCCCTCCATGTGTACGTAAGACAGAGCGCGTGACGCGTGAGCAGTTTTGATGTTTGATTTATTTGTCTGGCATCAGGATGAGTAGCCGTGTACATAAATGAGTTTACTTTACGGCACTTAGATTAATGAGCGAGTAACGCCTCGACACCCCCAACGAACACGTAGCCACTCTGTTTCTGCAAAATGTAAAATGACTTGAATTAGTGAAACATGCTCAACTAGAATTAGGCACTCATAGGATTTCCATGCTGCTACTGTATGTGAGCACAATCATGAAAAAAAAAAAGATAGATCAACTGTTGATTATAACTGCCATTTTTTACTCGCGGGGAACCAATATAATAAAGATTAATTAAATCAACACACAGGCATCACCGTACCGTTACTGTTCTCGTAACCAAACACACAGGGACACACTCCGTAAACGGCACCACCTTGTTGATTTTTATACAAACCTTCCTCTCTCCTCTTCCTCTCCTCTCTTTTAGGGGCCAGTGTGCTGCGTTTGCAGAGTTGAACATGCTCCAAAGGGCCCACAGCCTTGAAACGTATGGAGTTGACCCCCACCCGTGCAAGGTAACATCAGTGGAGAGTTTCATCCAGTCCAGTCCGGCAGTGAGACCTGGTGCTGTTGGTGTTCACACTGTTCCTGTGATGACAGTGGCTCTGATCATGTGATGGTGCAACTTCTGTTTCTGCTTTTAACAGTTAATGTGTAACAATTTATAAGTTTTAATCACTTTTTTATTGGCCATAGGTGAGTGGGTTGTAACGTGAAGTGAAACCTTCCCCAACCGAACTCTTTCCGTAACCCAAAGAGTTTGGTTACCCGTGGAAGATTTGTTTAAGTTGTTTCATGGATCGTGGATTTATCTGTAAGGAACTCAGGTTCCTCAGGATGTGACTTTATGCACGTCTCAGTGCTTCTCTGTGCTCCGCTAACAGCGAGCAACAGTAGCTAGCGTTTAACAACGGAGTCCGCTTACATAAACTAACGACCAGCTTCCACAGAGCCCCTTTAAATAATGAACAAAATACAATTTGGGGGTCATTACTGATTTAAAGCTCTTTTCAGTTGCAGCCGTTCATTACAGGTTTGAATATTCACCAAAATCCTTCATGCAGAAGAGCGACTGCGCCGATAAAACACACATCCTCACCTGTCCTCTGAAACCTTTGCTTGTTTGCCTCTAATCTGCATATTAAACAGATGAATATACACATGATTAACTTTACTGACAGCAGCCTTCCACCAAGAGGAGAGCAAAACTGAGTCAGACAGGGATGAGATGCACTGAGCAGGCCAATGACTATCATCAGATCCAAGTCAGCGGCTACTTTGCATTTTCAACAAATAGAAGCTTTCTGGAATCAATATTCTTATTGATCCGTCAGAGAGAGAGGATTTCAGGAAGGGCTTCAGCAAGTTAATGTCCCTGACCTCCATCTTTATACTGTTAATACCGTGCTACTGTTAGTACTGTGGTTTAAATACTACTTGTACTTTATTCTTGGTGTTTCTTTTGTACTGTTGTGATGGATGAAACAGGCTGAATCTGATAGCAAAAAGTAATATTTTACAATTCGCTATCTGCTCATCCTCGAAACAGAGACACCCTCCCTCAGCCAGCCGTATCGCAGCACGCCACGCTGATTAACAAGATATTTACATTCGGTCTTTTCGAGAGGATTCTCTTTATCTGCAGCTGCTTTTAATTTAGTTTGCTGGAAAGGGCTGTTACTGCAGCGTCATGTACATGCAGATCTGCGAAGATCAATAATCAGAGAGAGGGAAAACGTGGGGAACACAGAGGGTGAAGGAGCAGCAGGGGAAAGAAGGTCTACAGATGATAAGCAGCGATATGGTGTGTGTGACTGACGGGAACATATTGTGCTCAGAGGTGATATTGGCTTTATTTTGTCTCAGCATGTCAAACTGAGTGTACCTGCTCTGTGTTTTCTCTACCCTGTTCCTGCCTCCATGCCAGTTGCCGCAAATTGGGGGAGTTGAAGTTTGAAACAAACAAGTGATTTTGTGTAGGTGCCATTACCATGGAGATTATTAATGGCCCACTCGCCTCCCTGCTGTTAATCAACCTGTATCCCACAATGTCCTGCGTCTCACGCTACATGTTTGTGCGTGTTGTTTTGTGTGTTTGCAGGATTTCACAGGCTCCACAGCCTTTCTCGGGTTCACTGCCACAGGGTTTGTGGTCTTCCAGGGAAACAAGAGGATCCACCTCCTCAAATGGTACGAAAATGTCCCATATTCTTGTATATCAATCGTAAACTATCAAATCTAATCTCAACACGCTCTCACTCTGCGTTTCTTCTCAATTTAAAGTGATGGTCTTTGACTTAAAGGTGCAGAATTTTAGTTGAAAACATTCAAAAATTACCTAAAATTATCAAGAGTATGTGAAGAAATAACATTTGTATCTATGTGTTATGTTGTAGAGATATCTACTGAAGTTAGCATGCTAACCAGCTAGCCAGGCCCATCCTGAGCACCAAGTCGGCCTTTAATGTTGCAGCTGGTCAAGGTGGTGTGTTGGCTCACTACCTTGTGCACTATTGGGTAGTTGAATAAAGAACCATGGGGTACATATGTTTTAATTTGTGTTTCTGTGCAGGAACGATGTTAGCAAGCTGAAGTTTGAAGGGAAAACGTTTTACGTCATCGGGATTCAGAAAGAGGTGAGCGCAGCGTCCTCCTGCATGCACTTTCTCCTCTGCAGGGTTAAAAACCAAGAATAATGCGCTGTGTAGTTTCCTCCATCATGATGATGAATTGTGTAGTCTCGTACTGGAAGTCATCATCATCATGCCGACCTGTTAGATCCCAACCTCGACCATGATGTTTGTGTAGATGCAGAGATACTGTCTGTGCTCATTCAGACCAGTTGTGTGTTAATGTACTGTACATCCTTTTCTCCCTTTCTTCATCTGTGTAATGGTTACATCAGATAAATGTGCTATGAAATTGTTATCCTGTCCACCATCACACACACTGTATATGTGTGTCGCTGTTTCAGATCTCCTTAACAGGCAGGATTCACTGTAACAGGATGGTGGGTGTGTTACGACTAACCTCCTCACTCACGTTATGTGTCGACTGTGGCCCAAATATGAGACTCCTTCGCTAACATCCATGACAAAAAGCAAGTTAGATAAACATCTGAAACGGACACAGACACTTAAAACACTGTGTTAAATTACAACAAGAGCAGGTGTCTTGCATTTGGGACACACGTTTCATCTGTACGCTCGATGTTTGTCATCCAGAGCTGTGGTAGATTCTGAGCAGCGACTTTATTCCTCATATATGAAGAACGATTAACGCATTAACTCGTATTGATTCAGTCAGAGGTACTGTAGTCATCACTGTAGTTAAAGCCAGGTTGCTCTTTAATCTACCAATCAGCCAATCAATCAGCCAATCAACTACTCTCCTCGATCAGAAGCTCAAACCAGCTCTCTCATCGTCTTTTGCTTAACTTGTCAGTCTGTCCACTTGTCTGTCTGTTTGGCAACTCATGAATGGCTGAAGATGCAGTTTTATCTTTGTGTTTCTGTCTCTTCTCTCTGTGTGTAAACATAGTCATCGCTGGTGAGTAAATACAAGTGATAACAGCAGCACAAAACATTCTTAAAATCCTTAATTTTGATGCCTCTCCCCCCACAGTCCTCCAGCCCTCACCTCACTTTATGATTGGAGGAAACCTTTTTTTTTTTCATCTTTCCATCATTTGATTGTTCAGTGTCGTTTGTGTCATTTTGTTTTATGTAGTTTTAGGTCATTCAGTTTTTTTTTTATTCATTAACTTTGTAGTATTTGTAGCTCACGTGTGCAAACATTCATTTTGAGTCTTTGTCAACCAAAGTATTCAGTTTTAATCCTCCACCTGTACGACTTCTGCTCATTCTCTCATCATCGAAATAAGCTTCATAGCTCTGTTATGAGTAAGCTATAGATTATGATGCATAATCTATAGCTGTGTCCATGTCGTGTAGTCAATGTTAGAAAAGTGCCGATCTCTGTCCTTATATGTGTGTGTGTGTGTGTGTGAGAACGGGAGTGTGTGTGTGTATTTACATAATATCTGTGATAAGAGTTTTCACTGTATTTTATATGATGTGTAGTCTGTTTGTGCGACAGGTCACTGCATGGTTTCACTGTGTGCCCTCACCTCTGTTATTCAGCCTGGAGCACATTAACTAAACTGTCCCACTTTGAGCTGATGGCAACTTTTCACTGATTTTAATACATTTGATTGAAATGTGTTTTTAACAGCAGTTTATCTATTTTATAGTATTCCTTGGTTACCGTTAGGTAGTGTTGTAGTACTCAAGACCGGTCTCGTCTCGGTCTCAGACAGAGAGGACTCTGGAATTTACTTCAAGACCATGTCAAGACCACAAAAGCAGGGTTATCAATGTATTTCAATACTAAAGTTATTGTTTCATACATTCAGTACTTAATGATAGTTTAGATAGGGTCTTAGTCACCCAAGAAAAACCTCATGCTTGCACAACATTTTTTGATTATGTTAGGGTGACGGTAAAACCTGTAAAAGGAGTGTTGAATAAAGATGGTTAAGTGGATTTCAGCTCTTTCATGTTTTTATTAGTTTGCTCACAAGAAACAAAGTAAAATCCCCCACACATAAAATTCACCTCTGCGATGCTTTTTGATTATTTTATCAAGACAGGAGTGCACATAGTTGTATCATTCATTGTCGGCCTCGCGCTGGTCTTGGTCTTGATTTGTTCTCGCCCCACCTTGGTCTTTGTCGTGCCTTGGTCTCGGTTTAGGGGGTCTTGACTACTACTACACTGCCTTTTGGTGTTCTGGGTTAGAAATAGAGTTTAATGGTTAATTTAAATGTGTTTAACATTACACCAGGGGATAGCAGTTGAAAACGTGCCTAAAAATGAGTGTACTTGTTTCTGTAAATGCTGTTGGACTGCGTACTTCTGTAGCCTCTAGATTTAATTCAGCATCGTCAAATGTTGTGTCTCAAAAACACTGCTGCATGTCGGCCAAAGTGGGACTCAAGACAATTTGTAAATAAGATTTAAACATGCAGTTCTGGTACTTTCACACACACACATACACACACATGCACACACATGGCTGTTGAGCACATGTGTGTAAATCACACCTACATACTGTACCTATTATCACTGATGTGTGACACTGAGGGGGTTGAGCAATAAAGCTGACTTTAGGAAGAGGAACAAACAGGATCAGTGCACAGCTGATGTTTTCTGGACCAGCTCATGATTCCAATCTTGTTCTCAAAAAAATACAAACAAAGATTTTTCAGTGTGGTGTTTCACGGTTGTTCCTGTTTTACAGTAATTCACCCCCATTTTATTGATCTCCTCTCTCTCTCACCCTCTACCCTCGTTGTCGAGCAGCATCGATCTGGTATCTCGTATTACCAGACACACGGGCCTGAAAACGAGACACTTACAGGAATATATCCCTCCTCCTACTCCATAAAGACCCACGTTCTGCAAGCTACAAGCTCTTTTGCTGCTGACCGCTTCAGCCAAACAACTATATCTGTCCTACATGTTGCTAAGCTTACTGCTTTGGGTCTGTGGGTCAGCGTTTTGCACAGCTCCCTCTCGTTGTGTTCAGCACTTCTCTTGTCCTTATTCACATGTAATCTCATTCATCATCCTCACTGTCTCTCTTTCTCTCTGTCTTTGTCCTTTTCCGTGCAGAAGAAACTGGTGTTGACATTTCACACCTCGACCCCTGCTGCGTGTAAGCACTTATGGAAGTGCGGGGTGGAGAACCAGGCCTTTTACAAGTGCGTCTACACACAAACACACACACTCACACACAAATATGTAGGAAATTTATGAAGCTGCTCTTGAACTCAGAGAGGTTATTCACCATTCACATCCGTCCTGAATGATCCGACGTAAGTCCGTCTCAACATATCGAGTGACCACTTGTGATCGGATCTCACTTCCCCGCTCTATATCCAAATTAACATGTAAATCAATGGAACAAACGTATAAAATTTTATTTTTTTACACAAAGAAAGAATATCTTCATGTGCAATGTTTACAAGAAGTCCCAAATAGTTAATAATGTGTTGTAGATAGTGTTTCATGAAGTTTATTAAGTTTCTCTTAACTCATCAACTCATTAAATTGAGCAACTTTTTAAGGGAGTCTTGGGCAAGAAATGTTGCTACTATTGGTTGTTGTTTATTGTATTTGTAAAATTTGACATTTGTCGTCTTTCATAAATTTATTGAAAATGGTGAAATCTGTTAAAAATCTGCTAAATGTTGACGGCTTAGACACACTTTAGAGACGGAAGCAGACAGGCTGGTACAGCGATGTTGCGACCAACTGACACTTTTTACGTGGAAAGAAACAACTTAATTCAAAGCATTTAATGCTAAATTTACAGTAAGCCTCGGCTGATTTGGGATTTAGCATAGCCATTTTGCAAAGCTAATTAAGTTTCTCGTCATACATCAACTCTTAAATCAAACTATTTGTTCAGGGAGTCTGGTAATATTGTGGCATTTGGTCCCATGCAGCCCAGACCACCTTCAAATGTGGTCAGGGTGATCAGATCTCAAATGCGTCCTCATTGCATCTTGGGGGTGTTCACACCTGTACTTAGAGCTGTCCACTCGTGATCGGATTACTCAGGATGGATGTTGATACCAGGTCTGAACAGCCTAAGAGACACTTGAGACTGAGCTGCATTATTCCACCACAAAATAAATAGTTAATATTGTAGGTGAAGAAGCTACTTAGATTCTTAATAGACTTAATGAAGAACATAGAATTATCATATAATTATAATATAATATAAAAAATCAACCGAGTGCCTAAAATAAGCTTCCCTTTCAGCACATTAACACTGCTTTCACTTGATGCTCTCGCCCGTCTGCGGCTCTGCTTCACTCTGCTGCTGTCCTGCAGTGGGGAGCAGCTGATTGCTCCGAGGCCGTCGCTCTGAATATTGACTCACTATTGACACTGCCGGCGTGTCAGGAATGGAAACAAGCTCGGGGATGATGGCGGAAGTGAGAGAACGGAGACTAGCTTTTGTCTGAGGTCATGGTTGCGACAAGGTCGCGAGGAAACAAAATGAATGGAGTCTTTGCCTCAATCCGGGTTCAGTGGGAATATCATGAGAGCACTAAAGCTGTCAGACTCATGATCACGTTCCTTATGTATGTAACAGTGTCACAAGACCTGAACCGTTTGTCCTTCTTTCACCTCCTCCTCTGAGCACCGAGAAAAGATCAGAAGACACGTGACTGATGTCTGATATGCTGTTCCACAAACTGCTGGCCCAAGGTCAAGAATGAACTTTTAATCTTTAAGTCAGCAAGTACAGCTGAAACCATTATTTTTTGATCAGATCTCATTTTTGAGGCTCCCAGGACTTTGAGAGCGCATCCTCAGGAGCACTCTTAACGTCATATGTACGGAAAATGCATTTAAAAACCGAGTCCAGAGGAAGAGTGAGATAAGGAGGCAGTGTGATGAAGGTGTGGAGCAGGATGAGAAGAACCGCTGGCTATTAACATCTGCTCAGATGTGACGTAAAGATGACAGGTTGAAGGAGGTGAGATTTTCCAGAAGGTTTGAGACAGGAATTGGAGGCTGCTTTGTGAATTATTCCTCCTCCACACTGTCAGTCACTCTATAAGTCCACCCCTCCCTTTTAACGCAGCCCTTATTTTCCCATTATGTTCAATGACTTCATTTTTAACATGTTTAAGTCCTGTTTGCTGAATACTAGTTGATTTCCCTCAACATTGAGCTAGTTTTGCTGTGGATGTCATCTCGTCTAATTGGATATAAGAAAGCTTGCAAAAGAAGCCAAAGTCATAAAAGCTTTCTGATGAAAGCCCTCGCCTGTGTAACCCTGAATGTAGACATCTTAATGACAGCAGCTCATGTGTCTGTGAGAGGCGGACAGACGGGGAGTGGATGTCATATCGGATGTCAGACGAGCATCAGAGCAGCTTAATCAAATTAGAGCGAATTGAGTTTGTAAATGGCAGCCAAGCAGAGCTTCTGTCTCCTTCTCTATCTATCTCTATCTCTATCTCACACTAAGCAGAGCAGGCAGATATGTGTGCATGTGCTCTGTGCATATCTGCTGCTCTGGAGTTTCTCATGATAAATGATCCCCAACCAGACATGAAGGTTTGACCTACAGCACTAACTTTTACCTTGAAACACCTTCCTCTTCTGCCTACTAAGGATGTAGTCTGTGCTCAGGAACTCACTGCCAGCCACTCACTGTTGGATGCTTTGTAATGACGAAGCTCTTTGTTTGAAACTCTCTCTGTTTCTTCCTCCCTCTCTCTCTCTGACAGGTGTGCAAAGTCAAGTCAGATAAAGACAGTTTGTAGCAGTAACATCTTCTTCAAAGGCAGCAGGTTCAGATACAGGTGAGACAGTGTTCATACTGTTTGTCTTTTTTACAGACAATACAATGACAGGCAGGATCTTGACTGGAACAGATGTCCTAAAGGAAAGTGGGCAAGATCTGTGTGTGTGGCGAGAGTTGGAAAAAGGAGAATCAGAGGAGAGAAAGTGATGTAGGAATATAACCAATGACAGCAGGAGTAGATGCAAAGATACAGAATCAGATTTAAAAAGGCAAATTCACCCACATTTCATCAGCAGGTCTACACTAGACTACGTCAAACCCATCGACATGCTGTAGATCAGCGTGCTGCATCTCCTCTTTGTACACGAGCACCTACATCCAGCTTGGTGTTTGTTTGTGTGATTTACAGACCCTAATATCACAGCAAAGCCTCTGCATAAGTCTGTTATTGGAGCCGTGTTAGCCCTGATTCTCCTCTCAGACAAAGCTCTTTAACGGGCTTACCCTTCAGTCCGCTCCATTTCATCAACTAGCTGAAGCAGTTTGGCTTAAAGGCTCAATGATGACTAACAGCATATTGTGGAGTTTGTTCTGACATATGGGAATTGGTCATTTATGCAAACAGGTCCACAAACGAAGGCGATATTCTTGAAGCAGAGCAGATCAGGTCTCTAGAGAACTCGTGTTGAACCGGTCGAATATTGCAGCACACAGTACTGATGTCCTTTGCACCATCAAGTGGATGTCTACCACTCCAGATGTCTCAATTCAGCCCCTCTAATTTACAACCTAACCATCAATCTCAGCAACAATAGCTTAATGGGATGGTGGAGTCTGATGGCTCGAAACAGAGTCCAGAACCTCCAGTCGCCCAACAATCAGACTAATGGAGCCGCTGACCCTGCTGGCAGGAAGCTGCCACCCAGCAGCCCAGAAACAGAAAAAAAATTACAAATGTTTCTCTTCTGACATCGTCCTGACACACAGAATCACATCACTTACTCTTTTACAGACCTACTTTTTACACCGTAATAATCTGTCACTGTATTCGTACATGGTTCACAATGGTTCCACCTTTTTGTCTTTCCTACAATAAGTACATTTACATGCACGCTAATGTTCTGGATTTGTGGGCTACGTTTTGCACATGTAAACAGTTTATCCCAGTTTCAGAGACCTGCAGCCCTTTGCCCTGAAAAAGCTCAATACATTACCTGGAGTACTCTGATAGAGACCAGTATACTTTGGCATGTAAACACCTTATTCAGCTTTTCTTTCTAATGGCTGAGCTGGTGAGAAATCAAGACACACCTTCAGGCAGACAATCAGATACTTAGAAAGTGTCATGATCATGTATACTGGGGTATGAATAACCAGGTTTTTTATGTTCCATGTAAACACCATATCCCAAATATAATGAAAAACAGAATAAGGCTCAAAACAGAATACTAATGCACATGTAAAAGCACTAAATAATCATGTGTCTCTCCTTGTTAGCGGAAAAGTAGCCAAGGAGGTGATAGAAGCCAGTTCTAAGATTCAGAGAGAGCCGCCAGATGTGTGCAGGTAAGTGACGAATCACCTGCACTCTCTCACACAGTAAGAAAACAGTAGGGAAACAGTCATTAAAATGAATGGATTGCTTCTTTACTGTAATATCACACTACTATACATGAATTATACATGAAAGGTCAAACAGAGCTCAAAAAGTGTGCTCGGGAAGCTTGCGAAAATAGAGCAACGTCTGGAGCAGATGTGCTTTCATGATGCACCTGAACGTGACTCACAAAGCAGTCAGTGTGGTTCGTGTTTGTGTTTTCAGAGCCCAGTTTGGTCAGAGTCGAAGTTATAACTCTCTGAGCCATAAAAACCTCATCATGAACATGGAGCCGCTGGTACCTGCGCTGCCCTCCCCCAACGAGTACGAAGAGACGGCCACAGAGAACGGTAGGACGCTACTTTAATTCATTCACACAAACATTCACCATTAACTTGTTGCATATTAGCATCATATTAGGGGCATATTGGCCATTTTTTTGTCATTATAAAGCATTATGTGAAGAATATAACTAATTCACTAGTAGATCTGTGTGGTTTAATACTGTAAGTGTCGAACTACTGGTGAATTAGTGATGAGCCAGACCTATTAGGGAACATATTCTGACTTAGAAAGACAATGGAAATACAGTATAAGGCATCTAAGATTTAAAGGTACAGCATGACCATTTTTCCATATTTACCAGTTTACAGTAGGAACAGAGATATCAAGATAAACCCCAAAAGGCAGGAAGTCCAAACACAAGCAGACACACGCCCATGGCCTCCTGCCACAGACCTCTGGAAAGTCACATGGTGTCTCCCTTGTGTAGGAAGCAGCACATGCACAACCCTCAGACAGAAAGCGTTAATTGAGCAGCTGATGCTCTCATCCCTCCATCAGTCCCGTCTCCCTGGAGACACCAATCGCAGCGTGCTAAAAATACCCTTCCCATGATCCTCCCCGAGTTCACTACCATGCCTGCGCCATGTGTCTGCCTCTGTTTGTGTTTCAAACGCCTTGTGACCTCTCGGAAACAGAGACATGGACCCAGTTTTTGATGTCATTCAGGGAAACTCTGACACTGTTTCAGTCTTTGTATGCTTCTGTGGGCACATGAGAGCTTTTACTTGTTCATTTTCCTTCATGTAGGGTGTGTGTGAATGACCAGTTGTTGCATCATAACAGTGAAAGTTGAGTACATCGATGCTGTGTGTGTGTAATTATCCCTCCCCATTCTGTTTCTACATTTTTTTTTGCAGCTTTTTCCACATTTTAATCTTCACTTTGATCATTTGTAAAACACTAAAACTATTATTTGTGTGAATATTACGTCATTTGTCCCTTGAGAAATTTGCCTTGGACATACAGGCTACATTAGACATCATGGACATCAATCATATTAATTGCTCTTTTAAAGCACAGTTTATGAACTCAACATTGAACAATAGACTACATTATACAGTAATTTCATTATATTTATCAAACAGAATTTAGAAGCAAGCAATGGTTAATTTTACGCATTTGTTATTCCCTTATAGTTTCCTGTTTAATACCTACACTGTTTCCAGGAAATAAATGTGTAATTTGGTACAAATTATAGTAAAATTACAGTTTATAAACCCATGTAAATATTCATTCTATATTTATTTACTGTTAGAAACCAGTGATGGAATGTAACTAAGTACATTTACTCAAGTACTGTACTTAAGTATATTTTCAAGGTACTTTACTTTAGTCTTTCCAGTTTTCTGCTGCTTAATACTACCACATTATGGAGGCAAATATTGTACTTTTATTCCATTATATTTATTTGATAACTTTAGTTCAGCGTCTTGTTACTTTGCAGATTGCATGATGCATCAGAGCCAAAGTAGTGCATTTTGAAATTAGATTATTTTATCAGCAATACGATTTAAAAACACTGATTTCGATTCAGAATAATGCTGTCAAATCCAACTAACAGCAATAATCGGTCAAACCCTATTATACAGTATATACATTCTGTAAATGTTAATATATGTATAATCTACTTGTACTTTTGATACTTAAGTACATTTAATATCAGAACCTTTACTCAATTACTATTCATATGGGTGACTTTCACTTTTACCAGAGTATTATTTTAACAAGATATCTTCATTTTAACATAACTATGAGTTTTTACAGCACTGTTAGAAACTGTATTCCCTGTTTATGTTGACATGTGTGCCGGCCTGCAGCTTAATCTCACATTTTTTGATTGCAGCTGATTAAAAGATTCTAGTTGGAATCATTCAATGGAAAGTGTACTAATCAAAACTGTCTAGTTGCTCTATTATTAGCACCATAATACATAGTTATTTCTATGTATTTTTGTATGTAGCCAGAGTGGTGAGCTGTATAATGAGGGTGGTTGCCGGAGGATATTTCAGCTGAGCTATCCATCAGCTGGCCTGTTGACACCTGGCTCAGAGCTGAACTTGGATCAGTTCTCCCCCCATGAGAGGGTAGAAGAGCAGGGTCTGTTTTCCTTCCCCTTATGAGGTGATGTGGCCGAGCAGAGTAACACTGCCCGGGAGAAAACGCAGTGAAGCAGCACAGAGTGGCTGGTATTCTAAGGCTTTTTCCCCCGGACACAACACTGTGGGTTTTTTAGTGTTTCCCTCGTGACATTTTCCGCATGTTATCGTTATTCTATGTCACTTTTTCTCTCCTTTATTATTCCCGGCACTCTCCACTGCGCCCTATTATCTGATTGAAACATAAATCTTGTTCTTAAGGAAGAGCACAGGGTTAAGATTACACAAGACAAAATGAGCACCGGGGATGGAGAGAATATGACAGAGGAGGAAATGGACTGTAGGGCTGAGAGGATGAACACAAGCTAGGGAGGGATTTTGGATGTCAGGATGTACAGGAGGGAGATGTGTGTGTCAGGAGGAAGTGAGGCTGAATGTAAGGCAAATGGAAGGTCGTATAACAGAGGAGATGTAATGAAAACAGAAAACAAACAAACAATATCAGTCTAACAAAAAGGCACTGTGTTGATCGTGTTTTCAGTAATTCAATTAAATCATTAGAAATCCTTTTTTTTGTTCACCTGATGAAAATAAACAGCAGTGAAGGACAGATAGCTGGCCCAAACTGGCAACCTGGAAGACTGGAAGAATAGAGTGACGTCTATAGTGATGCCATTATGATACACTATAAGTGTACAGAAGCTCACAGAACATACAAATTCAAGCGTTTATTTACTGTTTTGGTGAGATCTTAAGCCGACTCTACATTCAGCTATACTTTCAAAATAAAGCTAGCTGACAAACATTTCAGATATTATGACTTTTAGACTGTTATTAACGTCATCAAATGGTCATAGATTTAGGAAAAGATCATACTTTGAGTTTAAACAACTAGCTTCAAGTACGTGACATACGTGTTACTCAGGTGACATAACATAAGAAAGATTTTGAGATATTTTAGTGTGCAAATCCAACTCGAACTCTAAATGTGGGGGCTGGTAGATCCTAAAAAGTGCGATTCACATCCAAGGAGAGTGACATCCTCATCCGCCTTGCAAAGAGCCTCTCATTACTGTGAATTTATTGCTGCAGTGTTGTTGTTTTTGTTCCTTCGTCATCTATCCAACCCCTCCACACACCACTTCACAGAGAGGGATGCCTTTCTCACCTTTCACCTAATGCCTTCTCTCCATCTTCTACACCCCTCCCTCCTTTCTTTCTTCCTCCTCACACATCGACCTGAGCCATGCTACGAGGCCTTCACATCTGTACTGTACATTCATGCTGTCATGCCATCACTCTCCTCAAACTGCGGATGGACTTCTTCTAACTCTCTCACGCCTCCTCTGACAGGATTTATGGCCTTTCCCTCACTTTCTCCAGCCCATCCACCTCCTCCATGTCTCTGTCTTCCTCTCATCTTCCTTTATACCATTTAGAGGAAAATCAATTCTTCTTGGCTCAGGGTCAAAGAGCTGCAGCAGGGAGCATCTCGTATGTCTCAGTTGGTTAGTTTGGGAGGGGCAGGAGGTAGTCATCAAATCAAAAGGCCTCATGCACCACTGACAGGATACAGGCTGAGTAATGACAGCAGATTCAATTTGATAAAGCCTCATATCCTACTGCACTTCCTGCTGCTCTGTGTTGATTGCTCCTCAATAAGATATAACGCATTTTAGTTGTTTATGCAACTGTCGAGGGTTAGTAATAAGACACTAGTTGGAATATTTTGGCACTAAGATAACATACTTTGGTCTTTGTCCACTGTTTAATACTTATCAGTGGACTGAATCTTTATAATCTTTATTTAATACAGAGAACAACCCATTGCTCTGAAAAGATAAAATATTACTTCAATTATATTACATATATTACAACAGTCTTTTAAGGCTCTAGGAGAAATGAGGTTGAGGCCCGAATATGGCTTTAAATCAAGTGGATTGATTAAAAAAAATGGATGGCAAAACACCTGCCTTCATAAAGAGCAGTGAGATGCAACGAATCATACAAATCGGGATAATGGCGAACACTTTCAGGAAGTCTCTCCTCAGGTGTTCATGATGTTGCACTCGGCTGAACACACTGAAATTTACAAAAGTAATCCTGAGAGGAACTGTGAACAAAAAATAAAAGATTTTAGAGTAGCACTCAGCAGAGCGCATACCTTCACCAAGGTCCAACAGACCCATAGCTGCTAAACCATTTCATAATTTAAGCAGAAGTTCAAATCCTTCCTATGCTATGTAGGTGTTCTTGTTGGATTGGGCTCTCAGATAATCATAGAAATGAGTCCTTTCCCCTCTGGCAGGAAGGAGACAGCGATTTAGACTCTCTCTCTCTCTTTTTTATTTCTTACAAAAATACTTCTGTCCCTTTTGAGTGACATGAAACAGCAGATTTTTTCGGAAATAGTTTCACATATATCCCAGTCAAACACTGACTGTTTTAAGAAGGCTGCTGCAAGGACTTTGGGATAAAGTGTCCTGGAGATGGTCTAGGATCACCGTCTATATTCAGAGCTCTAATCTCCGCCATTAGAGAGGAAATAGGAAGCTGACCCAAGGTCTGTGCTGACCTTGTTCTGTTTGTACAGCCTGTCCTCTTCTTATCTCCCAAAATCCATACACACACACACACACACGTACACGCAAACACACTCACACACATTAAGACTTACTTAGGTCACTTTTGGGGAAACTACATCGACTTAAATTCATTTCCTGGATTCATTGCTTCCTCAGTTTTTTTCAGCACTGGTCCACAATTAATTGGCTTTGAGTCACGTGTCCCTGAAAGTAGCCTAAGTCATACCCACACACATGCCCACACACATGTCATGTTTTGGCTATCACTCATGATCACTACATGAGGATTAGACTTCATATTCATGTCTCACATTTGAGGCTTCATCCACACTCCTGCCATCACTTAATACAACAAATTGGACCCTGGGAGGGGTAGCTAACTTGTCCTACTTTCTCTTTAAGCAACTAATGTACAGTTCAGTTCATTTTATGCTAGATTTTGTCCCTTCACAGTCCACACTTGTCCCTCCGTAATAGAAATGAGCTTGGAGGGATGTATTTCAGTTTGTCCGTCAACAGACGGACTTGCAGAGAGGAAAAGAAAGTGATCCCCACCCCATCCTGGGTCAGGCCTGCCCCACTGTAATCAGAGTTAGATTAGCTGCCCCTCTGAAGCAGGACCACCTGGTTATATATAGAAACTGCAGCTTTGGGCCTGATCCTCCTCTAATGCCCCTCCACTCTTTGTTAACATTGCTGACATTCACAGGAGGGCCCGCCATGTCTGTGTATCAGAGAGAGGGAATGTGACTGGTGTATGTCTCTCAACATCTCTCTCAGTGTGTATGTATAGGCACGTGTGTGATTGTGTGTGTGTGTTTGTACCCGTCCCAGCCTCAGAGCTCAGCTGGCAGCCCGGTCAGTCGGGTTATAGGGGTCTTACCGCAGACAGCTGGGTTAGAGGTTCGTCATCAGACTGAATGATGGAGGTTCTGGAGCACAGAAACAGCAGTGATGTTGGAGGCGGCCTCATGCAGAGCAGTGTAGAGTTGGGGGTTAGCGACCGACCCAATGTAGGCAGCACCCTGAGCTGTGGGAGCCAGGGGGGACTCGGGCTGGACATGACCCCAGAGAGGCTGGAGGGTGAGGGGATGGAGGAAGGAAAGGCCGGGCCTCTTGAAGTATTCCACCCAGTGGTGTCCGCTGATGAACGGGAATCATCGATCGTAGTAGCCGAGGCCTTGAGGTGCCAGGTGAAGATAACAACACGGCGGAGCCTTCATCTTCGTATAGCCAATCACACGGCCCGGGATGTTTATGTGCGGCTGGTGGGACATGGGGGACGCATCGCTGAAATCAATACTGGACTTCCGAGAAATACACTGGAACAGAGTAAGATTGGGTGGAAAAGGCAGAAATTCTATTATTGAAATGCAGCTTTTTCTTGCAGTTTCTTGAAGGTGCACTGCGCAACTTTTTCAAAGGCTATAACCAAAGAGAGCCCTTGATTTAAGGAATAGCAGTTTGCAAGCGCTAACATGAGTTTTAGATGTACTTAAAAGCGATATGTATACATTTTTGTTTACATTACAGCAAAACAAGCTTGTATTTTGAGTAATGGTGGGATGAGAACAAAAAGACTGTAGAAGTCCTGCAGTTCAAAAATATAGGTCTGAATAACCAAGTTGAGTCTTTCGATCTCTCCATGGGATGCAGATGTAAACATGTATATCAACATTTAAATATTAAAGTCAGAATCACAGAGGAGGAATGTGCCGTAAATGAATGAGCTAGTTTAGCCTGGTAGTGGGGTTGCCAGGTTTGTTGTGGCAACCGAGTGGTGCAAACTGTAAGTGTAATCTGTCAAATATCCGGAGACTCTCAAGAGACCTCTTTAATGTGTGTGCGTGTGTGTGTGGGTGGATGGTTGGGTGGATGGGTGTGTGTGTGTAAGAGAGAGAGAGAGAGAGATGAGTAGTTTGCAGCATGCACAAACAATGTTTTTTCTATTTTATCAATAAACCATTAATAGCTACAGTATAAGACAATGTATTAATAGCTATGTTGTCTGTGTGGATGTGTAAAATATATAGAGAGAGGTAGTTAAATAACAAGCTGAAGGATTCAGGAGGGCATTTTGAATATTTGGATGGTCGATTTGTGAATGGATGGTTTGAATGAAGCTGCTACACCACTGAATCATCACCTTAAATGTTGGTAATTTTTATACTTTTATTCAGAAAGGAGTTTCTTGACTCACAGAGGCAAATTTAGGAATAAAGACAAATATATAATAAATGTTTTAATAGTGATTTATCATGATATATCCTTATTTTATGTCAGTGATAATTTGATTTACATAGTGTTGTGTAAAGTACCCAAAGGTCATACTTGAGTAAAAGTAAAGATGTGTTCAAATATTATTTTAGTAAAAGTTAAAGTCTCCTAAATGAATAGTTCTTCAGTAAAAGTCTTAAAGTATTTCAAATTCAATATACTTAAGAATCAAAAGTACAAGTAGGAAATTATACATTTATTTGTGTGTATGTTCTCTATACTATGGGTCGACTATTGCCAATTAAGTAAACTAATTAAAACATGTGCCATTTTGGCTCTGAAGTAACATTATTTGCCTCCAAAATGTAGTGGAGTAGGAGTATAAAGTGGCCAAAAAGTGGAAATCCTCGAGTAAAGTACTTCAAAACTGTACTTAAGTACAGCACTTAAGTAAATGTACTTGGTTACACTTCCTGTATTCTCTTTGAAATTGAGTTTTGGGGAATAAGTAGAGTTTCAGACAGTTGCATCAGAGTGGTCCTTCACTTACAGTCCCCCCCTCTTGTCGTATCGCTACACCCTGCTTAAGTGTCCTTGACCCAACACAGAATCATCTTCAGGTTTATGAAGCTGATGATGCTTCACAGCTGATACTGTTCTCTACCTTGAAGCTGTAGAGAGCAGTTGAGTGCAAGAGGTTATTCCATCGTAGTAAGAGGTAGACATAAGAGGGAGATGTCACTGAAACACATTTTAGCATTGTTGCATTGTTAATATCATGCAAAGTGGGCATTCTCAACATGAAATACAGCATGTCAGTGAACTTTACTCACGCTCTTCTAACCTGTTGATTATCAGGATTTTTGCTTCTGAGACATCAATCACATTGACAAGGAGAGGAGCTGAGCAAACAGACAGAGCAGTAAATGACGGCTCTATTCTTGCACATACACACAGTTGTACAGATAAATATACTTTGGAGGTGTTTGGGTGTCAATGATGGGGTTGCATGTCAAAGATAAATAGGCCTGTCAACACTTACATAATGGGAAAGCTCTGCTCTGTGTGCGTGAGTGTGTCTTTGCAGGAATCTAGTGCCTTGAATCACCTCGCCTGAGGAGAGGCTCATTACAGGCGTATTACAACAGCTGCAACAGCGCAACTGTGTCGTAAAAATGTGTGAAATGTGTCGTTAAAAGTCGTGTTTTCCTACTTCTGACTTTAAAAAATGTAATAAAGCTGTCTCTACTCGTTAGGTCATTTAGTCATGATGTGAAATAACCATAGTTCACAGTAAGTAAATATTAAATATGCATTTTCATATGCTGACATTTCAGTAGCTAAAAATATGCAATTAAACATTTAAGAGGCTGTGAGGAGCCAAAATAACCTAATTTAGACAGTCTTGTTTTTCTGCCTTGGTGATGGACTGCACAAATACTGGGAATGATGTTTTGTTTAAAGGAATAGTGAGTAGGGACGGGTACCAAAAC
Organism: Pagrus major; assembly: GCF_040436345.1. Classification (NCBI taxonomy): domain Eukaryota; kingdom Metazoa; phylum Chordata; class Actinopteri; order Spariformes; family Sparidae; genus Pagrus; species Pagrus major. Next base: position 34,656,633 of record NC_133219.1, on the reverse strand, counting down.
ATGGTATTAAACGGGCCCAGGGGCTAATTTGTTAAATACCGTAGTATTGATAAGCTCTGTCGTAAACGCTTCTTTTATTGATACTTTTTTATCTTAGTTTTGGTTTTGTCATGTTACTATATGTGCAATACAATCTTGCAAGTAAAATGACAATACTTCATCAAAAAACGGATAAAAGGATATTTTAAAATGCTCTGTCTGCTGTTTGTCATCCATTGCCACTATGTTTTACATAAGCACGGTGTCCTAGCTCGGCTAATAGCGAATTGTTACACACAGTTAAAGTATTATCAATAAGAGTAGTAGTATCAATGACATTGTAGAGAACAAGGTCATGGTGTCAAATTCAATAACTCAGTGCACTCCACAACACTCCTCTCTGTTTTGCTGTTATTACAGACATGTCTGAGCTAGTGGTGTATTTTTTTAAGGCAGCTAAGAGCTTTATTAGTTAGTAGCATTAACAAAATGGTAGAGTTTGAATTTCTTGAGAAAAACCAAAGGGTTTTGGTTTCACTTTGGCACTTTATTCCAGTTATCCTTGAGAGTTGGGGGAGTCATACCCAGCTGGGACTGTGCTAGAGGCCGGACAGGTCGCTTAAGGCAAGTTTGGCTAATTGGCAGCTCTAATTTCATAGGTGTGAATGTCAACGTGAATGCTGGTCTGTCTCTCTGATTGATTAGAGACAGGTCCTACTCATTTTCTTCATAGTCAGACTACAGCTACAGCTTTAATACATCAAGTAAGAGTCCATTATTTTGAAGAGGATTTGAGAGCCAAGTGTTAAAATGATCTTCTATATAATCCCTCTGTATTCTATTAAATCCAATCTGGCTCTGTATTTGGTCTGCACTGTCACAAGATGATTTATGATAAATTCAGGATATTGCTGAGTCAAGTCTAATGCAAATTTAACTCAAGACACAACCAGTAATGTTAATTTTTTATGTTTATTTTCATCACCCTGCCTTCAGCTTCCTGGAGTGTGTCGTGTCCTTTTTCTTCTGCTCCCCTGTTTTCAAGTTTAATGCCCCCCTCTCTCTCTCTCTGAGTTCAGTCACTTGTCGCCTTTTTGCTGACTCAGTTTCCATGGCAGCTCACTGCTCAGGTTTTCCACTGCCTCCCTCCCGGTCCTTCTTTAATTTCTATCAACTCATATAAGAATCAGTTGGCATGGTGACTGATTAGTCACTTTGGCCTTGAGTTTCTGTGGCTGATTTTGATAAATGACTCAAAAGAGCTTTGTAAGGATTGGCTTTGTGGCAAACACCTGTTTTTTCAGTGTGACTTCTTTGATATTTCAACCTTTATTTCTCAGCTGTGCTTGGTCAACTAAGAGGCTACACACTTGCAGGAACCTTACATGTCATATTTGTTTCTTAGTAGCCATTAATGGTGGTTGTATTTTGAACGTGTTATTGAGACTTTGTTGACTAAATCGCAGACATTGCGCTAACAACAGCAGTTCTGTAATTTGTCTCCCAACGAGTAAATTTGGTCTCCAACCTCAAACATGCATTTTAGATATATGAGATGTATGCACTTAAATATGTATAAGAATAATAATTTGCACGTCAACTAGTGACAGCTGGTAGCTTTTCTACCTAGAAGTTACTGTGAACAAACATTGATTTGTCCTAACAGATTCATTATTATGCAGTCAAAAGAGCTTAACAGTGAATACTGACAATTTCTAGCATTTCTAGGAGTGTGTGTGCGTGTGACCTCAACAAGGTTTTTAACTACAAAGTGAGAACATTTTTGGAATATAAGGACATTTTGGCCAGTCCTCACAACTTCAAAGGGCTGTTTGAAGTTTAAGACTTGGTTTTAAGGGTTAGTTTAGGGATTGGGTTAGGCATTTAGTTGTGATGGTTAAGGTTAGGGTAAGGGGCTAGAGCAGAGGTTCCCAAATGGTGTGCTGTGTGGCAAGTCCAGGTGTGCCATGGGATTTTGTACAACTGTAGATTATTATTGCAATATACAATACAACAAGTAATTAATACGTTTTTAATTGACTATATCAGTACGACTAAAAAATCCTTTAAAAAACTTCCAAGGAACCCCAGTATTTTTGCTATTCACGCATTTGATGGGTGGTAGGAGTTATTAGAGCGTGACACATCAAAGACAATGCTTGACAGCCAGTGTGAAGGAAGATCACAAGAGGAAAATGTATGACTTTCTTGTGCAGAGGAGTTCATCTTCTTTTTAATTTTGTGATCTGTCTGGTTTAAATGTGTGTGTTGCCACTTTTATGTTATTTTACAAAGTTTTTAAATGAATTCTTGGATCAGTTTGCTAATAAATATTTAATCAGTTATATAGTTTATCAAATTTTATTTGGCATCAGTCGATAAAAATAAACATGAAAGAGTGAATACAGGTGTGACTTGAGAATTTGGCTTCCCCTTCGGTGCGCCATGGGAATAAAAAGTTTTAAATGTATTATGTCGATGAGGGTCCTCGCAAGTATAGAAGAACAAGATTTTGTGTGTGTGTGTGTGTGTGTATACCTGTATTACTCATGTTGTGGGGACATATGTTGTATACACAGTCATATTGTGGGGACCAGCATCCTTAAGGGGACAAAACACAAGTCACCATTACACAAATCATTAAATGTTAGGATGAAGACTTGGTTTAAGGTTGGGGCAAGGTTAGGTTTAGGTTAAAGTGTGTGTGTGTGTGTGTGAGTGTGTGTGAGTGTGCGTGTGTGTGTGATCATAATAGTCTTGATTAGAGAGGTGTTGACAAGCTGAGTCATATGTCACTGGACACCTACCCCCCAGCTCCTACTTAATCCATAGCAGGACGACAGCTGGGCTTGTTTTTAGCATTCACACATGTACGTATACTGTATACACACACACACACACACACACACTCACATGAGTTCATCTTCAGATTCGTCGTGTGCGCTGAGGCATCAATGATGTCTGCAAAAACTCATCACTAAGTCAACACCTCAGAGTGAAGTGCGTCTACACACACACTCTGCTTTCTCTGCTCTGTTGTCAGGCTTCATCACATCAGCAGGGAAAACTGTAACACTGCAGCATTATTTTATTTTAATTGAGCTATAAATGGAATTCAGCCTGCATGAGCACAGTTCAAATAGTATCATAACATTCATCACAGCTTTAACTGTATTACTCACAGAGGTTCCCTGTCGGTGTCTGCAGGCCAAATTCAATCACTTAAATTTGCAGCACTCACTTGACGCCAAGCAGATGAGAGCACATTTATAATAACCATTTTTGTGTCAAATTATATAATTTTCCTATAATTTTTATGGTTCAACTGAGGTTCGGTATTTATTGAGAAACATTAGATTATTAATTTAGTCAGTTTTCATGTCAGAATCATGGATGATATCTGTGGATGCTCAATACTTACGAAATACAGGAACGCCATCATGTGGCTAATGTGTTCAACTCCAGTAGAAAAAGGTACAGCTGAGAGCGGCCTTTTGTCCCTGTTATATACAAAATAATTGTGTTTTTTTAAACATTTATTAAGATAAGTTCCTTGATAAGTCTCACACGACTTCAATGAACGATGTTGGTTTAGAAAAATAGGTGGCAGAGCAAAGACTAAGACAGAATATACTGTACGTATTTTTCACATCCGCCTCAAATTATCCAGTTAAATTTTTTAGTGTGTTCACTCCTTTAGGTGCAATATAATGGAAGACCATCTTTCAAAATAATGTCCCTCCAGAGTTGCTGCCTCGATGTTATGCTTTCTATTTCTGCTGTTCACTTCCTCGAGGTTGAAGCCAGTTTATTGTGATCATTTTATGGGCTATTAACACAAGAACTACTACTAATACTCAGCAAGTGAAGAGAGTGTTGATAAAGGTGCAGCAGCTCAGGAAAAAAAATATCATCTCACATGAGAAAATACATTCTTGTTGATATTTGTTACATTCTATATTCAATTAAAACAGCAGTAATAATACAAAGTTAAAGATAAATTGACATCCTTTAGCTTAAAATGTGTAGTATGCTGTTTAAAAAGAAAGAAACAGGACAGTAGTAATTGTTTGCGTACTGTAAACTGCCAATCTATCAACATTAGACCCCACTGTATACATTATACTGAAGTATTAGTATATAGTAAGGAATATGTACATGGGACTATGTAGAAAGTTAGAAATTATGATATATGCCTTCTCATAAGAACTCAGGAAATGTTAGGAAAGTTATTTTTAAACTCAGTCAACTATCTAATGCTAAACATGTTCGTCTGTCTTTCTGTGTTGTCTTTATCCCATCACCAGGTGTTGCTGCTGTGAAGGACTCTGTCCCCTTGTCTCCTCTCAAACCTCCAGCTGTACCTGCAGACACAGAGCAACAAGGTACCGAAGGAGGAAACTCTGCTTTAGGCAGCGACCTGCAGCCTCCCCGTGTTTCCATGGAAACCTCAAATCTCCGACCTCAGACGGCAAAAAGTGAAGATGAAGTGGAGGAAGCCGATGAGGGCAGCGGCCCACTCACAATTTCTGAGCTTGTCTACAGGTCCAGAGTTTAAAATCAATATTTTTTATAATAACTGTTTTATGGCCTCTTTCAATGGCGGTCATGAGAGCTCAAAGCAACTTAAGAAGCACACAAAAAAAAATACAGACACAAAATTCAAAATTGGCATATGATTTCTAAACGTCTCCCCTCTCGTCTCCAGCCCGTGTGCCAGCATGCTGCCCACCCCAGTGGAAGACAGTCAAGGAGGAGTGGACTTGCTCTTCTCCTCTCCAGTCCAGAGCCCCGCCAGGCTGCTGAGGGAGCTCCACGCCGACCCCGACATCCAGGCCCAGCTGGAGGCTGAGAGGGAGCGAGACCGGGCCTACGAACACACCCGACTGGCTGCCAGAAGTCGAATGGGCGGAGTCCTGGGCAGCAGCCTGCGCCTGCTGTCGTCCAATGAGAGAGTTAACGCATGTGTGCTGAGCGTGGCCCGGTTCGTCGCCGTGGTAATGGGCGTCCTGCTCGTCACTGTGCCCACCCTGCTGCTACTGCTGGAGTCAGACATCGACGTGTCGTTCCTCCACGAGATCCGCCAGACGCCGGAGTTTGAGCAGTTTCACTATGAGTATTACTGCCCGCTCCGGCGCTGGATCCTGTGTAGGATCAGCATGGCCATGGAGAACCTCTGGTCAGACTAAGGAGGAGGAGCAGGAGGAGGGAAAGGGGAGTGTGAGGAGTCACAAATAGGCCCGAATGTCTGTCTTAACATGTAATTTCATCTTATATTCAGTCTTAACAGCTGGCGTCTCTTGAGACACAGGAGGTCTGCCAATGAGATGAAACAATTTCACTTGTTTATGAGCAAATACAAATTATTTTATGAGCAGTTGCAATGGGCCAAACAAATGAGGGCAAACAAAACTGTAGTAGGTTTGTCAGGGTTCTGATTGAATTCGACCTAAACAATCACATTTGTTTCATTTCTTTGGCAACAGAATTTACTGTCTTGAAAAACAAGAAACATAGGAGAAAAACGTGATTTTTCTCATAGGATCCAATCACTTGTTAAGATAGACACTTTTGGCAGTGATGAACTGAAAAGAAAGAGGACAAGAAAACGAAGAGCTCGTGGAAGAAACCTATCAAAGAAAGAAATTCATGAAAATAACAAATGAGTGAAGCCATGGACAGAGAAAAAGTCACAAAGAGATTGAGAAAAGAATAAAAACGTGGTTGGTTTGGTGTTAATAGAAGTTTCAAAGGTCTGTTCACTCCTGATGCTGACAGGCTGATACAATGACTCTTTGGTAAATATCACCAACCTTTCTCGCAGTCGGAGCAGAGCACCTGATTGGTCACAGAGCCTGTCAGTCATGACGGAGTGACTGACAGGGGAATGATTTGTCACTGAGTGCAACTATAGCCACAGTCAGAGGTACATTATATATATTTAAAAACAGAAGAGAAACATTGATAATTAATACCAATCTTAAATAAGTTGTTTTTAACGTTTTGTACATTTTTATGTGATCCAGAACTTTCAGGAATTTTTCAGTCAGAGGATCTACTTTGATCTTATTTTGAAATTAAGAGTTTACAAAAGATTACAAAAAAAAGCAAATTTATGGAAGTTTATCGGGGTGATGGGCGTTCAGAAAAAATGTAAGCTATTGCCGACTAGGTAGCACCCTGGGTTTTTCCTACAGAGGCTACAGCACAAATCTTTTACACAGACCACAGATTACAACTGTTTCAGATTATGTGATGTCATTTTGGAAAAAGGAGGAGAGAAACTTCAGTCTGTTTGTGATGATAAAACTTGTGTGTTTTGTTGATCTTCTAAATGTCAGATCACTAACTGAGGTTACTAGTGCATCTTTCTGTGTCTGAAGAAAGTTAAGAAAAAACAGAGTATAGGTAAGAAAAAGGTTACTTGTAGGCTTATGAGAGAAAGTTACTGTGGGTAAAACTGGTGATTTTGGACTTTAAGGTAGGTCATATATTAGGTGATGGCGTCAAGCTTGTTGTTTCAGCAGGATGGGATAGGATGGTGCACTAAAAATGCCCAGAGGACCAGCTAGGTGTGTGGCACATGATGAAATAAGCGATGCGTTTCATGGTCCAAATCTCTTATAAAGTGCGTTCTCCGGCCGTGTTGGTGTTGATTCTTGTACATAATAATTTATGTTGTTGCAGGAACAATCTGCATCTGGAGCGAGACCTTGTGGCCGAGTGGCTGAGGTTATACAGGGCTCTCACTCAGGAGACTGAGGGAGGGTTTGTACTATTTTCACATATTATTTTCCATTTCTTTTCAGTTGTTCTGTGGGTTGGGTTAGGCTTGATTTATGCTCCTGTGGTGAATCTATGTCAGGTAGAATCGCATTTTTTGGCTTCTTCTCTGATGCTTAGCAGAAGTGCTAATACCAGGGATTGTGACCTATAGTTTCCCCAGTAAACACACTGCCCTCTTCAGCTGTTGCAGTCCCTCGTGACCGTTCAGCTGCTGCTCTTTTTGAGTTAAAACTCTGACATTGTAAAACCAAGTCATTCAAGATTGCTGTGTATGGAGGGGTGGCCCTACCTGCAGACAGCCACAACGTCCAGAGCACAGTCACGCATGACACCTAGTGAGCATGTGTATAAATGCTCACTACGGTGTCGGTCACTTGCATAGGTTACTGGGTCGGGTTGCAAAGAGTTGCAAAGCTATGACATTACAAAGACTGGTCAGCTGTAATGATGGTCCTGGAGCAACATTAATAATGATGTTCTGGGAACAACACCAACACGGCGATATCAGATTGTGGGACTGAACAAACATGACAGCAGCAGAGCAGCGTTTGTGTCACCAAATCAAATTAGAAATGATTTGTAGCCATTTCTAAGATGATTTGTGATATCATCATTGAGGACGTATTTTCTCATTTTAATGTCAGTGACCAAGAAGTTATCAGGAATTGTAAAAACGGGGAAGATGTTTAAAAGTGAAGTTTGAGAGATGTGATTCTGGTTTGAGTAGATATAAAGTCTGTGTTCATGGGCATCCACTGCTGATGTGGTTGTGTTTCCCAAAAAAGTCAAAGATGAACATTAACAAGGTTATAACTGAGAGGGGATGCAAAAAACTGATTTGAAAATTTCTATTTGATGCAGAAAAATAGAGCAAGGGAGTAACTGTGGATTGTGATGCTAGGAGTAAAGTTACGAAATGCATCACTTTTGGGAACTTACAGACGTCCCTGTGATTGTTCATCATAGAGACTCATTCAGAAAAGGACTGCCTCTCAATTATGATATAGTGGCTCTGAATGGAGAGGAGAAAAGAGCAGGAAACAGTGATGAGAAATGGCTTCAGATCAAATAAAATAAATCTTTTATTAAAAACAAAAGTTCTTTTCAAAATGTAGTTTGATTCGGATCAACTTCTCAGGAAAGGGCATTAGCAGTTTATGTTTAAAATAAAAAAAATAACAAAAAAGAAAAAAATGCATTTAATCACAACATACACCATATAGTTTATCCATGAAATTCATACATGTCTTGCTATTACGCTATTATGAATATCCAAACACTGTATGTATTTATATTGAGTCTGTAGGTTGACATAAATATGGCTGCAGACTGTCTGTGTTGCTGTAGCCTCATTTCACTCAACTACGTATGCATCCATGTCATTTTAATGAACATATTCCTGTTGAGAGCCAGTAATCTCCAAACTGAACTAATGCTTTAAAGTTTATTTTCAGAAATAACTCTCCGTACTGCTACAGAGGCCTCTGCAGCGCACATCGCCATCTCAAAGCCCTCTCATCCTATCGATCAAATGTTTCCGCCTCATCTTACGAGCTGTGTTGTCATGTAACTCTATAGACTTTATGCATCAACGAGCTTTATGCATAGAAAATATGCAGTAACGACAGAAACACGCTTATTTGGGACAAAGAATTTATTTTCCTACTACAGTACATGCACTGAGTTTCGATGCTGAAACCAAGCGAAGGGCCAAACCACTATGATGACAACGTTTGCATTTAACATCACAGGCTTCACTGTCGTGGATGAAGCTGATCTGTATGCACTGCTGAATGATCACCACCATCCCGTGATAACTAACAGAGGGGGACATCATCATGAGCTGTCATCTTGTCTTCATGTGTAGCTGCACCAAAATGCTCGAGCGATTCACTGTAGATTTGAACTAAAAAGACTCTGTATAGGCTTCATGTACACAGCTGTACAGATGTAGTTTGTCCCCGGCTTCGGTCCTTTATTTCTGTGCTTCATCCTCCTCTTTACTAATCCGGGGTATCTCTCACTCACCTGACCTGACCTCTCAATGCAAATTGCATGACCTCATCTGTAGATACTGTTGTTTATAGTTGTGGCAAAAAACCCAATCTGGGTAAAGAGTTCCTTTCTTTCTTCCCTCTGCGTGTCTTGTCTGTGTAAAGCGATCTAGATATAGGCTTGGCTGTCTTGACCATCTCAGATCAATGCATGTTTTCTGTGTTTTTACCAATGACGAGGAAGAGAAAAAGAGTTTGAGATGTTAACAGGCTTTTCTCTCGATCATTTAAAAACCAAAACGCATCATATGCAGTGTGCTTTGGGCTTAATTTTAATCAGTGACTTTACCTGAGACTGAATATGTGGTTGCTAAATGTGTTGGCTTCCAAAAACAAAGCAGGATGTCGTCTGTTAAAGGGGCATTATGTATGAATTTTAGTTGAAAACATTAAAAAATGTACTAAAAGTATCAACAGAATAAGAAGAAATAATATAAATAATATAATGTCTATTGTGTTGCAGAGATATTTACTGAAGTTAGCGTGCTAACAAGCTAGCCCTGACCCATCCGGGTCCAAAGCTGCTGTGCTAGCAGTGTAAAGACCAACACACCCCTGATCCCCAAGCCTCCAGTCTGGACTGCTAGCTGAACGGCTAACTGAGCTAACTAGCTAACAGCAGCTACCATTGGCAGCAGTTAGCTGTTACTCTGGTGATATGCTGCCTCCTGTTTGTTTTAAGCATGAATTTGACAAGTTGCCAATTCATGTTGCAGATTTAAATTATGTCTCGGCACGAAACAGAAAACTTCTTGATGCTTGTAAAAGATCATTTAACAATTTCTTAAAGAGCAGCTCTAAAATATTTGGCTAGTTAGCTTCATTGTGCTTTTGCTGTGTGTGTAAATCATTAAAGCCGGATGCTAAAACACTAACACCTAACCTCATTGCTAATGGAGCATGCTATTAGCTAATCGATTGCTTAATTGCTTAGCTGTTTAAAGACATTTTAAAAAACACTGAATCGAGTGAATGGAAAGTAAAAATAAACCTCAACTCACTGCAAACAACAAAAGGCCTTTCAGTTCTGTGATAAAACTGATCTCTGGCCCCATGTGACACTGTAGCATTATATTAGCTTGTAGCTCATCAGTTTAGCAGCCTTTCTGAGTTTAAAAGGGACTTTCAGCCCTTTGAGATTTAGCTCTTGTTTTGAGCTACTGAACTTTGAGTTCTTGTGTTTTACAAACAGCATATAGATGGACCGATAGTTCAACTTTTGTTGCCTGTAAACTGTGATTTAAAAAAACATCATCGAGATCACACTCCAGTTGATGTCATATCTGAGGTTCTGAGTTCCTGACATGAGTCAAGTATTTACAAACCTTAAATTTAATTATCAGCCTTTAAATAAAACCAACAGAAAACGTTCTACAGACAATACCTGGAATTCAAAACTCTTTAAATACACAAATACTGCTTCGGATTAATTTATTTAAGATTTTAAATATTTGAACTCAGGTCTACTATATGCAAAACTACAGGACATCACATGGTTTAAGAGAAAAATAAGCTGTTTAGTATATTATTTATGTGTTTTGTGTGGGCATGTACAGTAGCAGATTCTCTTGCACGGTCACTTTGTTGTTTTTGATTGTCGGTCGAACTGATTGTTTTATTGGTTGGTCAGATTATTATTATTTTCTTTGTCATTCAGTCTCTTTTAATAAGAAACTCTGGGAGATTTAATTTCAGAAGAATTAGAAAAAAGGAGAAAAAAAAATCCCTCAGTAATGACCCCCTCTCTTCTGGGACAACCAAGCCTTATGAACTTTGTGAAGTGAAAATTTTGAATGTTTGTATGTTATAAAAGAAAACATAGATTGTTTTATATGTTAATACTGCCACAATAAAGCTCCCTAATGAATATATATTGAAATATGTCGTCTGATGTGTCGATTATTAACGTGACTGTATATGACTGATGGTTGTTTTAATGCACTGGTCAGTTGCTTAAAAAAAAATCTTCTTTCACATTAGAGGAAAGAAAACATCCACAATACACATTAAAGTGTTTATTTTAGTTCAGATTTCTGTGCTGGAAAGTTATACAAACTGCTACATATTTAATTAGATGCCCTCATTTGCATATTTAAACATGAAATAAACGAAAACTAGCAATCAACTGTGGAAATGTGCTACCTATTAGTTAAAATTTGGTAAAACTTTATAATAATCATCATTGATGAATGGTAAATTAATATTTACTAAAACTTCAACAAACAATGAAATGCTTTATAAACAACTGTTTATTGTAAAGTTGTAACTGATGTTTATAATACTTAAAATGCATACTGTGTAGTTCATCTATATACATTTAAGCTGCAACCGATGTTTATAAACCTTTAAAATTGCTTAATATATTGTTTATAAGCATTGTAAGCATTTCATTTTTTGTTAACAGTGAATTATTATTATTATTATTATTATTATTATTATTATTATTATTAACTGAAGTTTAATTAACTAAATTTAAAATTATAAGTTTATAATTCTTCTATTTCTCAGTAATCATCCTGTCAGTAGAAGTTGAAGTATGAAACATACTTTCTCAGAGCTTTGTCTCCCCCATGTGGTGTGAATGTAAGATTGCACTTCCTGTTAGCATCTCTATGGTGATGTTTGTGTGAGAGCAACAAGAGATTTCAGGAGTGTTTACTGTCAAGTGTTGACTTGAGTATACTAGAATTATCCTCTATTGGATTAGAAAACATCGTGTCCTGTTAAGAGTTGAAAGAAAGATCTCAACCACACTGTACTACACCAATTTTACAAGGACTGAACTGAATAAGAGGAGGAGGAGGAAGTCTTTAAGGTAAGAGTGACTGTAGTGCAGCTCTTGTATTATGTGTTTGATAGACAAAATTACTCCTCAGTCATAAAAGAATAACTGAGGTGAAAGACTTTTAAGTTAAAGTCGTAATACCACAGTGAAGTAAAAGTACATAAGTATTTCGCTATAATATACTTATATACTTAAAGCACCAAACATAAAAGCATGCAGAATGGCCCATTTCTTTATATATATATATATATGTATATATATATATATATATATATATATATATACATATATATATATATATATATATATATATATATATATATATATATATATATATATATATATACATATATATATATTAATGTGTTCATCATCACCTTAATGTAGTAGCACTTTATAATCATTATTGTTAATAAATGGTAATTTATAGTTAAAATAGTTATTTTACATTTAACAAACAATGATTTATAAACCATTAATTACACGTTAAGCGTTATAAAGTTTGGTTAATTATAAATCTACCATTTAAAAATGTTTGTCTTCATAAAGTGTTAAGATACATTAAGATAACATAAAATAAGATAAAAGGAAATTCATTCCAGAGAATGCTCAAAAATTGCAGTAATATAAGAATAAAAACAAAAATATAATACACTAGTAATAACAAAGTGTAAAATGAGTAAATGCTGACATTATTGTCGAATTGAATAACAATAATGATAATAATATAAATTTTAGGAGAAAAACCTAATCAGATTTAAATGATTGTTTGCTTGTTGTGTTTGAACAGGACAGTTCTGTCAGTTTACTGGAAGAAAAACAACAACAAACTATTTCAAACCAACAAGTGAGTGCATGATGCACAACATTGAATGAAGGTGTTTACCAGCAGGCTGAATACTGTGAGCAAATCCAACCATGGAGACACATCCTGTCACAAGATCGGGACATGCTGTGTCTGAGCTCCTGGAGGACTCTGGGAATCGTAGGCAGATCATCAACCAGGAGCTGAGCCTTCATCTTCTCAGTGACTCTCCCTTCAGTGAGCAGCAGAAGCTGAGATATGTGTTGGACTGGACTCACAGTTTCCTCAGCAGTGGGTCAGAGATTCACCACGAACTCAGCAGAGCTGATGGCTTGATATTGGCCGATGAAGCACATAGGGAAACACAGAAGATATCACCTGTATGTAAACATTCATCTGCAGCTGAATGCCATCACCCTGTGTCCTGTGCTGCAGGTGGTAATGAAGTCTATGGAGGAGGAGGTGCATATAAACCTCCTTTCTCAGATGATATGAAAAGTGTGAATCTACCTGATACACAAACTACTAGCAAAGACAACACCTGCAGAGAAAGCTGTTCATTCATACCTAATCAGAGGAAGTTGGAGGTAAATGTAGATCAAGACTCTGGTTCTGCGTTTGTGATGTATGCAAAGAATGACATAAACATTGGTGAGCCTGAGAAGACACAGGCGAAGAAGTCTTCACACTCCTATTTTAAAATACCCCCAACATTAACCGTATATGAGCAGTACCAGATTTGTGTGGATCAGTTGCATCACCTTAGAATAAGACAACGACAACATATCAAACCAGGAGGCTTCATAGAGTCGAAAGAGAGAAAGGCATCAGAAGAAATGTCAGCACCTGTTGAAGCACCGACCCTTCCTACATCTGGATTTGAACATCTCAACAAAAAGGTCACCGCTGCAGAAATCACAAATTCAGACGTGATTAATAAAAACCAGGACAGATCCAAATACAAAAGAAGCAGGGCAACACTTACTGAACAGGGACAGACTGGAAATTGTGACAATTCAACTATGAAAGAAACACCTGCAGCCATTTGTGCCGTAACCACCAACACAAGTTTGGACCTTCAAAGCAACAAATGTGCAGGATTGCTAAAAGGAACTGCAGGAGGTGTGACGTCAACTGATAATGTTCCCGTTGTGGAGGAGAGTGCTGCGCTCACCCCTAACCCAGGTACACACAGAGGCCAAAATAATTATGATGATGATAATAATGATTTCCATACTGTATGTGTGTATGTTTGCATGAATATCCTGAATATGTTTGTCAATGTGAGTTTTATTCTGTCTTTATCTGCGTTTAGGTTTGTTTCCAAAGAGAATGGGATGTAATCCAAACATGAAGCGTTGTCGGAGTCGTGTCAAAGGTCAAAAGAAAACAGCCGGTGGTCGAGGTGCCTCGTTGAGACTCTGTGAAAAGTCACGTGTCTCCCTGTCTTCCATAACAAATAAAGAAATATCGCAAAGGTAACAGAGGAAGGACCAAATATATACATCGATGTAAATCTACTTTATGTTGTGACAGTGCGGTACTAATGATCTGGTTAGATGTAGGAACTAAAACCATTTGGTTAGGTCCCAACAAGATACAAACACAGCTGGAATTGTCCCAATGTATCCTAAAAACATCCAGTGATGTCCCATCTAAAAATGTTGAAATACAGAGGTCCCTCGTCAAAAATATCAAGTGGTTTCACACTTACAAATGTTGAAACACACACACACACACTTCCTCACAGACAAAATGATCTACCGTACAAAAAAAGCGTGGGTATTTCACATTAGCCTGAAGCGTTTGTTGCTGTAGTGTTGAAGCCGAACCTGTCCCTCTGTCTCCTGCAGACCTCAGCCCTCAGGAGTTATCAAACACACAGAAAGACACACACCAGAGGACAAAGTGGAAACTACTTCAGCCTGTAGGGATGCACACAAATGTCAGCCACCTACAAGGACATGCACAGTTCTTCATGATGACCACGGAGCCTCAAGTGAGTTCATCTCCGGATATCACCTACGAAAACATTCTGACATGCAGTAAATCACAAAAACAGTCACCAACAAGTCATATGAACAGCTGGATTTTATTGGGTTTGTATTGCTGATAAACAGATCTGCTTGTGTTCCTTTTTAAAATTAATTTCACACTAAGATAAAGAGGATATTCAGTAGAGTTGATAAAGAGTTCTCTGTGTGAACTTGTGCTAATCATGTTTAATCTCATTATGTCGACATATCAAGTCCTCAGGAGGTTTCTATTCATTTAAAGGTTAAGACTTCATTAAAGGTTAAGACTTCATCAGTGAAAAGCTCTCTTGAGTAACATCCAACGATGTTTAATTTCTTTAAATGTTTGAGGCCCGAAAAAGTTCGGAGAATTAAAACTTTCATAGACTATTTATAAGAATAACACATTTATCTCTGTTTGCCCTCACAGCTGCATGTCCATGTGAACAAACTGCCGGCAGATTCAGTGTAAGAAATCTTTGTTTCTGCATATAAAATGCTTTCAAAGGATTTGAAGTATTCTCAATTGGCTTTCTATTAATTGTGTGTTTTGATCAATCGTTATGTGTGTTGTCTCAACTGTGTGTGTTGTTGTTATTACACCGGTCAGCCAGCAGGTGTCACTGTATGTACCCGCTGGTTGTGTCTGCCTGATGAGGTGTGGCTGTCCATCCTGTCTCTGCTGCCTCACAGCGATCTGTGCAGAGTGCTGCAGGTCTGCAGCCGCCTGCACACACTGGCCACTGATCACACACTCTGTGAGTCTCCACTTTGAACTCTTTGGCTACAGTCAGTCAGTGTTAAGTAACCTTATACTGTTTAGCTTTTAAAAACTCAGTTTACCAGTGGTGGAGGAAGTATTCTGATTACTTACTCAAGTAAAAGTATTAATGCAACACTGTGAAAATGCATCACTGCACACTACGCAAAAACTCCAAGAATCCAGAGGTATTATTCCAAGATTTGATCCGAATATGATGATATGTTCGGAGAATATTCGCTTCCCGGTATGAGACCAAATTTTTACTGCTACAGTCTGGAGTTCATGTCATCCCAGATACTGAAGATAGATATGCATCATATTCAGAAAATCAAGTCAGAAATGGACGGCTGTCATATCTAACTCCACTGCAAGGGAAACTCCTGCAGCCAAAACCTTATGTAAAAGTATAAACGTCTTAACAGGAGAATGATATAAAGCATCATAAGTAAAAGTATTCATTCTGCATTAAAAAAAATGTTCCCTGTCAGCATATTATTCTTATACATGTTGGTATTTTCCAGCTAATTCGAGAGGGGTTTGAAGTATTAATTTTAGCTTAAGAAGAGGGAGAATGTTCTTAATGTATAACGGAATGTGTCCTTCAGTTAATCAGAAAAATACACATTCAAAATCATTAGATTTGGAGATATATGGTTTTCACTGAAGAAAAAGGGTAAGAAAATATACATAAAATAAAAATGCTCAAGTGAAGTACAATTATCTCAAATTTGCACTTGAGAACCCTACTTGAGTAAAAGCAGTTTTTCACCACCGTTAATGACATTAGATAAGTGGGATGTCCTGAACTTTTCCGAGTAGGACCTCTGCAGTGTGAGTCAGAGCACATGGTGTGTTCTCATGATGTAAGTACTTCCAGTGCAGTGTTGTACTGTACCACTCCCTGGACAAACATACTGTAAGATAACTCAGACCTGCACCATCACATGCTCTCAGACCTGCACTGCACACACACTGTAGATCACTGAATCACCCAGACAGACTGATATACTAAACAATAAATGTCTCTCTGTCTGAAGGGAAAGATCTGAGGATTGAGAACTGCACCGTGACGGAGCGGTGGCTACTCTGTGTGAGCAGACGTCGTCCTCGCAGTCTGTGTCTGTACAGCTGCAGTGCACCGTCTCTCACCTCTTCTGGGCTGGAGATGTTTTTCACTCTGTGTGGAAAAACTCTGGAGGTAAAAACCCATCGAGTCAGGTCAAGATTTCCTTTTGTGGTCACTCAGATCAGACACGGAGGGTCAGAGGCAGCTAAAGAAAAAGCTGTTGTAGAGGGTTGACGTTTGGTGAAAGCTTCTAGATGTTTGTCATCTCGTGACTTTACAGCGTGGCCCTCAAGTTGTTGGATTGGATCCTGTTAATCAATAAGCCGCTGTGCTGTCCTTGTGTTATGTAAGAAACCAGTAACACTTTATATTGACACCCTTTTTGATAAGTGTTTGCTAACAGGTAATAAAGATTGGTTATGCATAATAAAGGAGGATTTATTAACCTTAATAAGGCATTGATCTTGGATTAGCTCCAGTAGCTGCAAAAAGCAAAGTTAACTGCTGATAAATGCATAATAAAGTATGTATTCATCTTAATTAGGTTTAACAATGAAACAATAGGTGAGTTATTTAAACTCACATGTGTTTGTAATGTTGCTATAAACAATTATAAAACACACATCAGGTTTTCATTAAAGGGAATTTAAAATCTGGCCCTTAAACTGTTTGTTTATGTTTTGATTTGTAAATAATTCATACAAGTGTTTTGGAATCAGTCCAGTAGATCGCTGCAGCTGGCACTGATGTAATCCTTTGGGGCAAATACGACTGTTGCGTCCACTAGGAGTGCTTGTTTTTGCCACTCACAGGCTGAGGTTGTGTCTGACAACATCATGGAAAGGATTCCTACAGAGAGAGACCTTTTTGTAACCAGAAACACAAGTCTTTTTCAAGGAGAAGTCTCACTCTGAAATCCTGCGAGAGGTGAGTTGTTGCAGGAAGACGGCGGTGGAAACGTGAGTCAGGAGTTTGGACTTTACGGAGAGGAACTGCCAGCAAGAATTTATTTCCAAAGTCATGGCTGACTGACTGACTTTTGTTTTTTTTTAATCAGATAATGTCACATGCAGACTCACTGTTGTTTCATTTGTTACTTAAAGGAGCTGAAAGTCACAAGTTGTACTGGTCCAGGTCTCCACGGTGACCAGTTGCTGGCACTGATTGGTCGGCGTTGTGATCGTGTGACCGGAGTGGATGTGAGCTGGAGCGGAGCAACAGACACGGGAGTGAAAGCTCTGAGTGACGGACGCTCAGAGTCAGTTTAACACACACACACACACACACACACACACAGTCAATGATGCTATGGAGCTCTGATAGTAACTCCCTCCTGGGGTGTCACATATCTCCCAGTGCGCCCTAAGTGACCAACTGTAAATAAATGATATCAAAGGTAAAGACATTCCCATCAGCCTCAGCTGTAATATTGAGCTAATGCTAGCTAAAGTCTGATGTCGTCTCCTCATCGTTAACATCCTCCTTTATTGATTTTATTCTTTATTATCTTTTATTTATATTTTTGCATTACTCTCGTTTTGTTCTGTGATTTTTCTGCTTTTGCTTTAATTTCTTACTTGGACTCAATCATATTGACTTTCTGTTCTGCCTTCTTGTTTTGACACACTTTAGACTCGGCTTCGTTGTGTTTGGCTCGACTGTTGAGTGTTTATTCTGTAATATTGTCTTCCTGAGTTTCCTGTTTTTTCTTGATCGTCAAAGCACTTTGTAAACACTCTTTTAAAGGTGCTCTATAAATAAAGTTTATTATTATTGTTATGATTAATATTATTACAGTGAACCGTTGAACACGATAAACTTACCCTTGCATTGACATATTAGCCTTCTCCTTCTGAGCGTGTTAGCATGCTGATATTTCAGTTTTCATTACTGAATGAATTTCATGTCCCTCTCGATCAGTATATTTGACAGTGTGCAAAACATGAAATACCGCTTGAGGGGCAAAATTTGTTCCCACCTCAACAAAGACAATGTCCTATATTTTACATACATTGCTGTACAAATACTACATACTTCAAAACAAAGCTATTTGTGCAGGAATTCTATCTTCTAATTGTTTTAATTATTTTTTTTCCAATTCAGATACAAATTTAACAATTGTTTTTAAAATTGTGGGAACCGGAGCACCCGGGGTAAACCCACAGAGGCATGGGGAGGACATGTTAACGTCACACAGATAGCACACATATGGCTGGGGTCATGCCTATGTTCCCACAGCCCTATGTTCCCACAGCTCAATGGTCCCACAGCCCTATGTTCCCACAGCTCAATGGTCCCACAGCCCTATGTTCCCACACTTCTAAGAAGTTAGGGTTAGGGAAGGGGAAGAGGTTAGGGTAGGAACATAGGGCTGTGGGAACATAGGCATGCTCCCATATGGCTTAGAGTTATAGTACGGGGAGTTCATCAGAAATGCTCCTCATACTGTGTCTATGTCTGCAAGATATATGTGTGCTGCTGTGGGAGGTAATGGTGAAACACTGCCCCCCCCCATGCCGGACCACAGATGACATATGGTATCTACTGGCTGTCCACAGTAGAGAGGTCCTTGGTGTTGATGTTTGATGGTGAATGTGACAGCTTGAGTTGTTGAAGCCATCTTATTTCTTCCACTTCTTTGGTTTCCTCAGTCCCAGAAAGTGACGGGCTCTTTTCCAGACAGTCTTTTTTCTTTTGCCTGGGAGAGTCTCCTCAGAGACTTGAGTCACCTCCAGAAGTTCAGGGGCCGGTGCAGTAGCAATGGACAGCTGCTCGCACGGCTTCTCCTCGGGAACTTGAGTCACCTCCAGAAGTTCGGGGGCCGGTGGAGTAGGGATGGATTCCTGTTGATCACATAGCTTCGCCTCAGGGACTTCATCGTCTTTCAGGGCATCAAGCTCTGTGGAGAGCTCAAGGTTGAGAGAGATCTGAAGGTCAAGCGGAGTTTTCAGCTCCTCCAGATGTCTCTCATAACAACCCTCCTTCTCCAAGGTGTTTTGCTGCAGTTTGTTGATTTCCTCGGTCATCCTGTGACAGAGATCGTCCTGCTCAGCCCTCAAGTTGGTAATCATCTGCAAGCCTTTCGACACTGTGTCGGAGTGAGACTTGACTTCTGTCTCAAGCTCCTGCTGCAGAGTATCAGCCTGCTTTCTCACAGTGATGACTTCAGTTTCATACCTTTGGCTGGTCTCTTGTTGTGAAGCGCTGATCTTGTCCAGTTTGTCTTGGAGAAGCTTGTTCTTCTGCTTCTCCACTTGGAGCTCAGCAGTGAACTGCTCATGGCTGGATGTTTGGGCCTTTTTCAGCTCCTCATGTTCTTGTTGAAGGAGGTTTCTTTGCTGGACTTCCTTCTGAAGCTGATGTTGAAGAGTCTCAGCATGCTGTCTGACAGTGTTGACATCAGCTCTATACCTTTGGCTGATCTTGTCCAGTTCTTCGTGGAGAAGCTTGTTCTTCTGCTCCTCCACCTGGAGCTCGGCTGTGAAGTTGTCCTGGCTGAGTACATGTGCCATTTGCAGCTCTGCATACTGTTTTTCAACAGTTGTCTTCTGCTGCATTTCCTTCACAAGATCATGCTGAAGGGTGTCAACCTGCTGTCTGACTTTAATGACATCAGTTTCATACCTGAGTCTGATCTCATTGTGGGAGACACTGATCTGATCCAGTTCTTTTTGAAGAAGCTTGTTCTTGTCCTTCTCCGCCTGGAGGTCAGTTTGAAACTTCTCCTCGTTGATTAAATGGGCCACTTGGAGCTCTTCATAATCTTTATGAAGGTCCTTCTTCTTCTTCTGCCTGGTGTTATCTCTCACCTGAGTAGCTATCTTTGCGTTGCTGAGAGCTACATCATCGCTGTACTTTCTCAGCCGCTCTAGCTCTCTGGTTGTTTCTTTTCCCCTGTTGATGTACATTTCTTTCAGGGTTTTCTGCTTTTTCAGCTGCTCCTTTGTCGCTTCTAGCTCTTGAAGAAGTCTCTGCCGAGACATGTCTCTTAGGTGCTCGCTAGAGAAGTCCATTTTCTTCGGTATTTTCTTTCTGTCTCAGAGAAATGCTGTTGTCTTCGATGAACAGATATTGTCTGTATCACACGTCTGTCTCTTGAACCTTTTCTTTGCTTTTCTTTCCCACGTTTGAAGTAGTTGAAGAGTCGGACTGAAGCAATGTTTCTCTACAGCTTATATAGACCTGCTTATGTTGTTTTATGTTGCCATGACGATTGGAGGTTCAAATGGCCTTGATGCAAAAAATCAAAGACAAATAGAACACACACACACACACACACACGCACACACTATCACACACACACACTATCACACACACACACACACACGCACACACACACACATACAGACACACACGCACACACTCTACAAAACTTTTTAAAAGTTTAAAAGTAAAAAAAATGACATTTTTTTAAAACACGCACTGTTTTCAATCGGCAACACGTCATCGGTAATGGCAGTTAAAGGCTTAAAAATGTAATATCTGCTTTAGACCAAAATGAACATTTCTGCCAATATGACAGGCTGATGAGATGATGCCTTAATTAAGTGAAAGCAACACCAAATACTGAATTCATCTACCGTACATTTTAAAAACTTCTCTGGATGATGCTTCATTTGTCTTTCCTGTAGGTTGCAATTAAAATCTGTTGTCCTGAATGGCTGTCATGTCACTGATGACCCACTGACGAAACTTATCATGAGACACAAAGACAGGTCAGTGTAAGTTTCTTTAATGCACTACAAGGTGCATCAGACAAAACATTTGCGTGTGCATAAGTTTCCTGTCTTTGACTTTAAATGAACTGTCTTCATAAATGTGCATGTGGATGCCTGTGTGTGATTATTGTCCCTTTAACACCGAAGTTGCTTGATGTTTCATGCCTTTAAAATCCAAACTGGCTAGTTGACTATTTGTGTTTTTAGTGGATAATCAATCCAGATATAATCAGGATGTGCACATGTGTGTTTGTTTCTGTTTGTGTGAGTGTGTTTTCACATCAGTCTGTGCAGATTGGAGGTGTTCGGCTGTCAGTTCCTCACCCCATCATGTCTACAGACAGTGTTTGAGGTATTCGATTATTTTGAAAAGCAATCGAATGCAATTTCGCTTGTTTTAAACTGCAGAAAAAATTGTTCAGCACCGTGTATCATGTGTCTCAAACATGCTTTAACATATGAAAATGACTCCTTGTGCAGAGATTTGCAACAACACAACAACAATATGTTTCCCACTACATGAGCAGTGTGAACAGGTTTCCAGTTTTTGTGTTTCAGATGTGTCCTCGCCTTGAACATCTCAACATCGGACAGGTGCCAAAAGTCAACACGCACAGTCTCACAGTGATGACATCACAGCTCAAATGTCTCATTTCACTTAATCTCACCGGACTGCAGGCGGTGGGTTTCAAATTCTACGACTCAAAATTCAAGATATGTTGAATTTGAAGTTAAAAAAGCTTTGTGAAATTTAGAAATCCTACAGTCCTACGTCTTATGTGGAGATTTACATGTCCTCTCTGCATCTGTTGTTACTGTGACAGGTTACTGACGCCACAGTGGACACTCTGCTTCAAAACTGTGTCAGACTTCAGAGTTTGACCTTGAGTTCCTGCCCTGGAGTGACCGACCTGACACTGCACAGCATAAGCAAATACGCACCTTATATCAGGTACACAGATACAAACACACACATCAACCTAAGCTGCCATACTTGTGAGGAAACTGTATTAATTTAAAATAATTCTTGTGAGACGCAAATTGCTCTTTTCTGGGTTTTCAATCGAGTTAGACTCATGTTGGTCCAGTTTTGAGGATGATAGTTTTGACTAATGTCTGACTGACACTCACAGTGTGCATTTGTGTGTCAGATCCTTCGATGTGAGTGGGTGTAAGGCGGTAACAGATGCAGGAGTTCGGTCTCTGGCTCTGGGATGTGGAAGACTTGAGCAGCTGGATCTCAGCTCCACTGGAACAGGAAACAGAGGGTACGAACCTGTAACATAAATACTTCCTTGAGCACTTCAGCTATGTGTGGTGTTGATGCCACATGCCCAGACATCAGCAATGTAACGACGAGGAGTAAAATGTCACAGTAACTCACAGAAACAGTGTATCTGTGTGCTTGTGTCACACAGGGTTACTCTGCTGGCAAATTACTGCAGTGGACACCTCCATACTGTCAAACTCAGTTTCTGCCACATCACCCGGGAGAACATACTGAAGCTCTGCAGACGCTGCAAGAGGTAAACATACACATGCACATACACAGAGTATGTATTTATCTGCAGTGATTTCACAGAGCAGAGGAAACACCATCCCTTGATTATATATTATACTATACTATTAGTATAGTATATATACTAAATATATTAACTGCACTAAAAGCAGGCCTTTCCTCTTTGTTATGATGAGCAAAATGTAGTCTATACCAAAACTGTACAACATGAATACAATGGCCGACTTTGTGGTGTGATTTCTTGGGAAGCAGAGACTGATCAGCTGCTAGTGGTGTAATTATGGGACTGATACGGCAGATTAGAGAGAGTTTATCTCTACACATGTTGTACCACCAAGCACACTTTTCACTTGTGTCTATGTTTCTTTAGGTTGAAGGTGCTC
Organism: Pagrus major; assembly: GCF_040436345.1. NCBI lineage: Eukaryota > Metazoa > Chordata > Actinopteri > Spariformes > Sparidae > Pagrus > Pagrus major. The sequence continues at coordinate 34,633,760 of NC_133219.1, read as the reverse complement.
CATCTCTACGGCTGGACTCGTCTCCCCACTGAGAGAGAGATCAGAGGAGTTAACACTGCTGTTAAAGTTTACCCACTGCCCTGACCCACACTGAAACATCTGTACACAGCTGGGCAGATATACAAAACATAAAAGAGTTGAAACAAAAGAAACAAAATAATAAAATTCTTACTTTAATTACATTTATTCCTGTGATGTGCTGAATGAAGTCTCAAGATTATAACTTAAATGCAGAGATGAATAAAATGCATTTACATTTATCTATGTGTGTGACTGTGTGTGTTATAAATGTGCTGTGACCTCCCAATCCTGAGGCTCCGTTACCTGCAGGGCATCAAGTGTTTTATCTCAATATAATCCAGCTGTGCTTTGTTTTGAGCAGACTCATTAACCTGTTATCTCTACCTTCCTTTGACTATTAGATTAGATTCAGCTTTATTGTTATTCTACAAATACTGCGACAGTGAACTGCAGTTTAGCATCTTAGCAGAAGTGCAAAAAGCAATAAAGAACAGCATATACACAATAGATCAAATGTATACAGTACAGAAGGGAGCATACATTATATTTTATTTATATATTTATTTAACCAGGAAGTCCCTTGGAATATAAATCTTTTTTCGAGAGAGACCAGAGGCAAGTTACAGGAATTATACAAAGAACAAGTCAAAACAGATTTTTTTTTTTTTTTAATAGACAAGGGACAACAGATATATAAAACAAAGTCGAGCTTATAATTAACAATCACAGCTTTTTTATCAGCGTTTCGAACTCTTAGGAAGACAAATTAATTTAGCTGCAGTGCCTTCTGAAGGTTACTCTGTGACTCCAGGGCACAGATTATGAGAAAGCTGTTCTACCAAGTTCTGTGAACAGCCTGGGAACCCTGAGATAAATATGAAGGGATTATACCCAGTATGGCTTCGCAAATAAAAAAATGTACTGATGCTGCTGCCTCCGGGCTTCATGAAGACCAGGAAACCAGATTTAAAAGTACACAGTGATGTGTTCGGTTAAGGAGGTGGTTATAAAATGGAGACAGAGTGTGACACACTTCAACATGTAGAAGAGGCAGTGTGCATGCAAATAATGTCCACATAGTCTGTAACACTGAAGAATGTAGTCTGAACCAGTGTTTTCCAAGTATGAATGCCAACATTATCTGAGATCTAGTAAGTAAAGTCACTAACTAAAGTAAGTAACAACATTTAAAGATAGAAAACACAAACGCTTGCAGAATGCATGTACAACCAATGATATTTCTATATGATGAAACTGAGGATTCACGTTTCATCCTGTTCGGAGTTCAAACAAAAACTTTATTTATTGCTCCTCCTGCAGATCCAGGCCACACTGTTATTTCCTGGAGGGATTCTTCCACTTTGATACCAGTCATGGCTCTAACAGCATTTGCAACACCGTCATTGAGGGTCCAAAAATAAATGTGTTTTCGTCAGGAGTGTACACGACATGTTACAAAAAAAAAGGAAGGGTATAAAAGTGAGGTAGCAGACGGATTCAGAAGAATCCTGGAGCTGCAGTCTTTCCACCTTTATCGATGGGATTTATTCAGACATGGAGGAAAATGTTTTACTCGCTCCAACCTAACAGCCGGCTTCTAACCTTTTCTGATTCTCACCACAAGGAAGCACCATGTTAACTTCAACCATTTGAAACTGCAGAGTTAAACTCATTGGCTCTGGCACCTTTATCTGCTGTTTAAGATCTGTAACACTCTTTCTTCTAGAGCCACATTAACAAAGCACAACCATGGCAAGAAAAGGTATGAGTATCGACGAACGCAAACGGCTGACTTTGCTCTTCAACGCCTACGATGAGGATAATTCAGGGCAGATCGAAAGAGATGAGTTCTTTACTATTTGTAAGGAGCTCCAAGTGCCGTCCAGCGAAGCGGAGAAGATATTCAAACGCCTGGACGTCGACAAAGACGGCACCGTGACCTTAGAGGAGTTCATCAACGGCTTCAAAGACCAGGACACAGAGGATAAAGAAGACTCTGAATCAGACGACTTGAACTTGAAAAGGGAGGGAGACTTTTCAGACAATGAGGAACTTGTTATATCCAGGTGAGAGATCAAAAAACATGTAGTGGAGAAAATGTACTGTGTTGACCGGCCTGAAGGGTGGGGCTCTGTTGTTTTGTTTTCTCTGGGGCAGAGAGGAGGGGCCGACTTTGAGTGTTTGCAACAGACATTGCATATTACGCCTTTAAGGTGACTTAAAGCAACATTTCAGCCCGTTCTCACTCTCAACACGTCAAATACAGCCAGCTGCTCAGTTGCTCTTCACTTCCAAGTTTGACGCTGTAGTTACCCCTAAAATGTCACTTTTTGAAGCTGCAAGAGCGGGAAAAGTCTGATCAGGGAGTGGTTGGGGTGTCGGATGGGTTGGATAAAGCACTTTCCAAGTAGGGTTTGCGTCCAGAGTCTGACCGAGAGTCAAGAGTGATTTGTTTTTTAAGTTATGTTATGTAACTGGCATAACTTACTCTACATCAGTTACGTTATGTGACGTGACTTACTTAGATCATGTGACTGAGCTCAGTTATTTTAACACAAAGTATAGTCTTTTCCTAAACGTACCAAGTAATTTTGGTGCCTAAACCTAACCAACAAAACAAAAAGTATCACGAGGTTAATAACAGTCACAAAGTGATAATATTTTGAAGGTGTAACCAAACTACGTTAGGGTGACTAGTTTTCCTAAAAAATTTGGGACAGTCAATTACAAGCTGTTGTCCTGAATCCCGAATCCTGTCCTAATTAGAAAATTAGACTGAATCAGTTTTGAGTCATCGGCGTATAAAACATTAAATACTGATCGTTTGGTGTTGCCCTGCAGCCGGCTCTGTATTGGCTACAGTAGGTTGCATCCCACATGCATGACACTGTTTTTTAGCAATGTACAGTAGCATCGCAAATTAATAAACATCTACTGTGAGGGCAACGTTAAGATGTTGTTGAATTGAAAGAAAAACTACGGAGGGAAATTAAACAATTGACTCTCATGTGTTTTACTCATCATTGCCACCGTGACCACGCCGACCCCCAACACCCCTTCTCATCTGGGCACCCTGTACTACATATGACTGCTAACTTGACTGCGGAGCCCTCTAAATGCAAAAACTGACATAAGACGTGTAGCAAGAGTGCCTATTTGACACAAGGCCATAATTACACGCATCACATACAAACATCATACAGCCTAACTGATAAAACTGAAAGAGCTTGAACTTGAACTGAAAAAATATAAATAAATTGCTATTCTACAACAGGCAACCACATACCCAGTCAGAAATAATCATTAGCGCATGACAACAAATAAAAAGAGAGAAAAAAAAGACATGTAATCAGAATTATAACTAAATGTAACAAATTTTGGTTCTAGTATTGCAGTTCTGCGTGTGGTTTGTCCCAGTGGTGTTGCCGTAGTACCCCATCTAGCAGATTTGCCCCCCCCCCCGTGCCTAATCTTAATGCTCTGTTTCCAAATATTGCTGCAATACTTTTATATATCAGTTGATGTCATGATAACATGATGCATTTCCTCAATAACCACCCTAACCAGAGGAAATGTACATCGGGCTGAACGGGGACCCACAGCTCTTTTTTGCCCTGCTGCCGCTATGTGGGTTAATCCGGCCCTGCTGTTTTCTGCAACTGAGAATAAGTATTATTATTATTATTATTATTATTATTATTATTATTACTACTATTATTATTATTATTAGTAGTAGTAGTAGTAGTAGTAGTAGTAGTATTGTGTTTGCTGTTTCCTTAAAAGGGACACTGTAGTTTTGGAGAAAAAATTCAAACTCAGAATTTTAATGTTGACAATATAATTGAGGTAATAATACAAACTACTTATTTTTTCTTTAACTGAATAAACAAGCTGTTCTCACAGGAAAATAACACTGTTTGAAGCTGGAAAGGTGGCAGGGTCCGCCATATATCAGAATCAGAATTACTTTTATTGCAAAACAACAAACAATACTAAAAAGTAATCAAAAGATATAATAAAAATATAAATGGAGATGAAAAATAGAGAAATATCGTTAGACAATAACACACAAATGGACAAAAATATAGACATAGAAAATATATAAACAAAATAAATCAGTATGAAACTGTTGTCCTTTAAGGTCAGTTTGTTGAGTCTCTTCTGAATAAAATGTCTTCCTCAAAACTACATAGTGCACCTTTAATTAATATATTACAACAAATACATTAAGTAGTAACAGATTATAGCTGAAAGTAAACGGTGATCCGTGTAATACAATTTAAAAGGCCATTATAGAAAATAAATAATGAATTGAAACAAAAACTAAAGTTATTTTAATGCATCTAAAGTCTAAAACTACTGAGTTATTCCCAGACACAGACTATATTGTGTGCAAACATGTGTCTCAGATATAAAAACGTATTTTCTTGCTTTTCAGCTTCTTCTATAATCTATAAAGTTTATTCAACTATATCACAGGCTGTTAGTCACCACAATAAAAGCGCTCTCACTGGCCTGAAGCCCGGACCTCTATTGTTAAAGTGAGACAGAGAGAGAGGAGTGAACACACACCTCTCTCTCTCACACACACACACACACACACACACACACACACACACACACACACACACCTCTGACGCACACACACACTGCGCACAGGTAGATGACCGGCGCGTTACCTGAGCCTCACAGCAGCCTCTCTGTCCGTCCGGCTGATTATTGGCTGCAACGAACCGGGAAATGATTCGGTGAAGACACCACAGGAGCAGAAATGTCCACGTTTGATTGATTACATCGTCAAAATGGATCAACTCGATCTTTTTTTGTTTGTTTTTTTTGTAAAAGCGTAACAGCTGTCGACGTGTTTTGGATAAGAGCGCACACGTCTGGAAGTTTGGAGTTTAACTTTGCGGTTTTCAAGCGTCCAGAGAATAAACCCTCCGGGACTTTTTTTTTTTTAGGGTCTCTGGGTCGTCTCGGTGTCCACCTTTAATTCATTGAAACGCCTTCTGTTTTCCAGCGGACCACCTCCCTCCATCAAGGGTATGAGCGCGGAGGAGCAGGACCGGCTGCGCACCCTCTTCCAGACCTACGACGTGGACAACTCCGGAGAGATCGAGAAGAGCGAGTTCCTCATCATCTGCGGGGAGCTGCAGGTGCCCGAGGCCGAGGCCGAGCGCATCTTCAACCGGCTGGACTTCAACGGAGACGGCACCGTCACCCTGGAGGAGTTCATCAGCGGCTTCCACGACCGCTACGGCGATGTGATGGAGTCGGACGGAGGAGAGGTGTCCGTCGCCTGGGAGAACTTCGAGAGCAAAATGGGCGACCAGGCCAAGTTCATCCCCTGGTGAGTGCGCACACACCTGTCTGTCCTCTGGGTAGTCAGCCGTGGATGTCTTTAAAATATGGAAATGTTTCAGGTGATTTGAGTTGTGTTCAACAGTGAGGGCAGTGTGCGTAAAGATCTCCACAGGGAAACACACACATTATTTATTATACAAGAGGCAGAAGGAAAATTCAGTAGTTTAAAGTGTCAAACTGCTCCACTGACACTCACGTTTGAACTAAAGCAGCCATATTTGAATAACATGCAAATGCTGTGAGAGGTAAGAGTGATAGTTGTCTGTGATGAGCTGCGTGTGTGTGTTTGAGTGCTTCATACGTACGTATATTTGTCTTGAGTGTGTGTTTGTTGTCCTGAAGGCATCTCATGATAATCCAAAGATTTAGAAGTTTCCATGTTGACTCAGAGAAAACATTAACAAACAGTGAGGAGACATCTGTGACAGCTTCAGTCTCAGTGTCAAATATCACCAAGTCCTCCTTCTTAATTAAAAGGATTTTATGGAGTTATTAGTTTATTAAATTTTGAACAGTTGATTAGTCAAAACAAGGCATTTTTCCAATTTCCTACAATTTTTTTAAATTTTACAGACCAAACAATCAAGTGAGATAATAGTAAACTATTGAATCAATCATTCAAATAATTGTTTGTTGCAGCACTTAATGATTCAAAGAACTTGACAAGACTTCTTTTTAGTCTTTTAGATGTTTGATGATGAATAATCAAAAGGTCTCACCTTGTATCCCGACAAGGTTTTAGTTCCTGTCTAATAATGATATTATTGGGCAATTATCTAACCTGTTCTGAAAGTATGACAATGATTTTATTTATTTTTTTATTATATTTGATGTTCAGTGAAATAAATCAAACAAAAAACAAATAACTTTATAAAAGCTAATGTATTTCTTATTTTTTCTTCTTCAAAGAGTCCAAGTTGAGTCTCAAGTCATTTATTTTCTGTCGAGGCAAGTTACAATGACTGGAGTCCACACATTTCCACAATAATACCCATTATCTGATGCTGTGTGGCTTTAAGAAAATATGTTTTTAAAAGAGCCATTTATTGGAATAATTGTATTCTTCTATCAGTTAATTGAAAAGTAGGTGAAAATGTATGTAATTTTTTAAAAAATTGTACCATATATGTCATCGTATCTGGAGCTCAGTAGAGCCGATGAAGGCTAAAAGGACTAATGCAGACACTGTATTGCCGATCATAACATTTGGCTCATCAGAGAGACATTTTGCTGTTGTAACATATTATTTAAAAACTATTTGTGAAGGAGTGGATGACCTTTCTCCACTTTACATGAAAAACTAATATGTGGTTATTGAATATTTCCATTATAAATTGGATTGCACCACAGTCTCTAAATATTAATTCTGAGTTATATGTGAGGATATTAAGAATACTTATCCAATATCAAAAACACATAACGGTGTTGCAAATGTTTGGAAAGCAACTAAAACTAAATTGATGAACTTTGTTCTACTGATAGAAGACAAAACTCCCTCATAAATGAATAATAACTAATTTTACACGTTTTTCATCATAATTTGCTCAAAATCATCAACTTGTACATCACAAAATAATCATTTTATTACATTTTAATTCCAAGGAGATTCAATTGAAAGTAAAATAATTACTTAGAGGCCTGTGTGTACTTTGCAGACCTCACCATGTTCTCATTTGTGTCTTTGCGTTATGTAATTAAGACCAGTGAGTAATATTTAAACACCAGCGTGTCAGCGGCTTTATTACAGAAGACAGACGAGAGATTCACTGAAGTGGTCCTAGACTGAAGGACATTAACGGTGAAATACTGTCAGTTAATGTCAAGCTCTTCTGTGTCACCACTAGGGCTGCATGATATGGTCAAAAAGTTATATTGCGATTATTTTTGACAGATATTTCGATATAATTCATGATTATTATGGATGGTTAAATTCTACATCACAATTTGTCATTGTCATTGAAAAACTAGTAAAGTCATGATGATGTTGTTTTATTGCATCTGGAGAACAGGCTTTGGAGACCAGAGCATCGCTCTTTATCTAAACCAAGACACTGTTTTGCAAATGTAACCTCATTTTTTATTGACCTTTGCTCAACTTAAGCCGACTATTACTAATTACTTCCGCCAAGGAGGTTATGTTTCTGCCCATCTCTGTTGGTTGGTTTGTCAGCAGGATTACACGAAAACTACTGAACAGATTTCCACGAAACTTGGGTGGAAGATAAGTCTCGGTCCAGAATAGCCCCCATTAACTTTTGGTGTAGGTCCAGGAATTTTTTCCCCACTTTCTTTAACATTGCGTACATGGATCTTGACGAGAAAAAAACAGGCGTATTAAGGTGGCTGGTATCAATGAGTGAGTACAGAAGGGGACTGCTGAGCTCTACTTAGTTGGTATTTGTAAACTTACCAAACATTTATATCTATTATTGTCTGCAATAACATTTCTGCACACATGTTCAAGTTTTCAGATCTTTTTAGGTCTTTCACGTTTCTAGATATGCATTGAATATGTCAGCCACAGTACTGCTTTGAGTTTTACATTTTTCTAAGTGTATCATCACTTTGCATTTTCTCTGTTGAGAGTTAAGGTTCGCCTCCTGTGATTCCTCCTGAGTCTTTGTTTCAAAAGGACCTATTAACTGTTGACAACTCTGAAGGAACAAACTAGGTTTTTGCAGTCTCTGATGGGAGGCCTTTTTAATCACGATGTTACAATGGTGCAGTACAGGGCACATTGGTCAATAACTCAGCAATTGGCGATGGACAATGGCATCATCCTTCTGCCCAACCCTAGTGTGTGTTTGTGTGTGTGTGTGTGTGTGTGTGTGTGTGTGTGTGTGTGTGTGTGTGTGTGTGTGTGAGTGTGGCCCCAGGCCTGACATAAGACTCGTCCTCGTGCTGCTGTTATGTGGCGTCGAGACATTGATTGCCACAGCGGTGCCATCGTCTAAATACACTCTGTTATCTTCAGCAGTTACAGTCAGTGTTACAGCAGTCAGCTGAGAGAAAGTAGGGCGCACAGCTCGTTTCAGACAAGTGTCGGTTTTTCTGGGATTGAAAGGAAAGTGTTGTGTAAATTTAAGACATCAAGAACAGAAAATCAATGAGCGTCCTCTCAGTAATGGTATAGCTGAGTGAGGCTGATGTCATGATGCTCTCAGTCTCTCAGCTGACTGGGACAGTCCAGAAAAGATAAGATGTCCTCTATGCGTTCCTCATTTGGTTTTGGTTTGAAATGTTTGGGAAATACTCCTGTTCTGTCGCGTCCTGTCCAAGAAGTTTAATTCCTAGCATTTATTAAGTATTTTGAGATGTTTTCAAAGTATCGGGATATAGCCGAACAAAATATTTGCACGTCCTGGTGGCTTTTTCTTTTTCTGTGTACGTAAGATCTTAAGATTTTTCTCAGGAGGAGACGTGTTTGTAACAACTTTAGATCACATGAACACATGAATTACAGCCTAACAACAGTTTCTATGTACTCCTTGTTTGTTTGTGCTCATCTGTGTGCGTTTCTTTGACACTGTATGACAGAGCAGCAAGCCGTGTGTCACTGTGAGTTACTGACAGACACGCAGCAGTGTCTATATGCTTTAGCATTACAGTCAGTCCGCCCTGTCAGAAGGCAAACGCATACATTCACTGACATAAATGACCCACTTTTATCGTCGTGCTGTTACTCAATAATATTTTCTCAATGTAATTACACATGTTGTAACACTGACACATCATTCTAGTCCGGTTTGTGTTTCGTTTGGGCAACTTTGGTTGCAATGTAGAAAAACAATGTGACATAATAAAGTCTTTTGGACTATGATGAATTAGAATTAGCTTTGCAGCTTTTGCGTATTGCACATTATTATAAAATGGTCATAAACTCAACTTAAAAGTTAGTTATTTAGTTAAGTTATAAAGCATATTGTCTTCCACTGGCCCACATGCACTGGAGAAACATAAATAGTGCGTCAGATAATCAGATTCCTGCTGACTTTGTTTCTTTCACTGTTTTATTATCTTCTCGGGCAAAACAGAAACTTCATTAACTAGAAATTTATAATGCGCAGGAATACCTGAATGCTAAACTTTAGGTTTTATTTTTCACATGATTTTAAAGGAATTCGACATTTTGCAGCTGGTTAGCCTAACATCAGTTTTATTGTGAGTTACATGCCAGATTATTTCTTTACTTGTTTACATCACGTTAGGAAAGGATGACAAAAAATGTATGACGATTACGTATGAACACACTTCCAAAGGCCTTAATTCACGTTAAACAGCAAATTTTCGTCTTAACACTTGTGTTTTTGGACAGATTAAAAACGGGCAACATATAACATGTTAATCAGTGATCTTTAGGGCGCACTCACACATGGCCCAGTTACTCCGTACCGTGCCGAAGCACAATTTTTACGGCTACTTGTAATGAAAGGATTGCTAAACTATCGTGTTGTTTTCCAGCAATGAACAAGCAGCCACGTTGTACCAGAACATCAGTCTGACTGAGCCCAGACTGATACCTCAGCTGGAGAAAGTCATCATGAACTTCGCCAAAGAGATCAAACAGCAGAACTCAGAGATGGAGAACCTGGCCCTCGCCATCAAACGGTGGGAAACACACACAGATACAAACACTCGCTTGTTTATTGGATACCTTATGTGATGAATAGGATAAGCTGGTATACAGTAGGGCGGTTGTGTTTGGATCACAGTGAAATTATCCTGTTTCTGTCTTGCAGAGCCCAGGACCAAGCATCAATGCAGCTCAGTGAAATGGAGGACGAGATGGACCAACGCATCCACACTGCTGAGAGAAAAACACGGGAGCAGGTGGGCCAAACACAAAAACAAAACTTTTAGATCTTAATATTCCCGCTTCACTGTTCCTCTGGAGTTTGTGTCATCGAGGCGATAAGCAGGGTGCGTTTGTTCAGCTCTTCCCTCATGTCAAACAAACGAACGCGGCTGAATATCAGATTACTGATCCAGACTCAGACACGCCTGATGATCAGCTGGATTTTATAACTCTGTCTGTCCAAATATGAAACAGGAGATACATCGTTTTATCCTCCCGTGTTTAAAATGATAAGGACGGGTGACCCGTGGATGAAAATGATAACAGTCAAAGAATCTAGACGTATTGAAAGTTTTTAGTTTTTAAACTGCTTGCAGTGAAGGATGAGTTAAGAGTGAACTTTGTCGTAAATGTGGATAACGATATTTAGTTTTCCATGACTCAAAATGAAAAGTGAAAACGACTCAGACAGAACAGTACACCAGCCGGCTCAAGCTTCAGATTACCTTCAGTTATATTTATTTATTTTTATCTGTGTTCCCGGGGTTTTCTTTGAAACCTGCCAGGGAACATAAATTTGGTCTTATCACCGTGTGTGTTTATAGACTTATGTAAGTGTACTTCATCGACTCAACTTACCCAGGAGCTGCTGTTTGCTTTGCATAAGAAAAGCACACAACATTAGAGGCCACTCACCTGTATTCTCACACACTGTAATACATGTGCACACAGACGTGTTTGTCACCTTTAAGGGGGGGGTCTTATTTTTGGAAACTGTAGATAGACGGTTGCTGATAACACTTCAATTCAGTGACCTCCTTACATAACTGTAGACGGAGCAAACACACAGGTATCTTATTGCAACTCATTATTTGATGTTGTTATTGTATTTCTTTGTGTCTGTGTTTGTGCAGGAGACGAAGCGAGCAGAAGCGGCATTGAACGAGTTACGGAGAAGTTACGAAACTGATGTGTGTGAGCTGCAGTGTAAGATCCAGAGGATGAAGTTGGTAAATATTTTACTCCATTTTCACTAGAACACGACGTCAACACTGTGTCAATACAGACTCTTGTGTTCATATCTACCAACCACTAACTGCACATGTAGATTCTGCTCAGTTCTGCATTTTTGTAATACCTGCCCTACATATAGACTAAAAGAATGATTAAACTCAGGCGTCCCTTTCATCACAATGCTAATCCCTGCTGTAGTTACATGTTTGCACGAAGCAATACTTTAACTGTGTTTTACTGCATTATTAAAGACACCACTGCTTGTCTTGCAAGACTGACGGTTTTACACAATGAAACCACGTTCACTTACGTACGAGGAAAGCCTTGACAGCCAGTCATTAGGGTCCTGGTACTCCATGCCAGCTGCGATGCTGAGACAGCAGACTGTGAGCTGTAGTTTCCCCAGTAAACACACTGACCTATTCGGCTGTCACAGCTGCAGTGCCTCTAGGCTGGCAGAGCGGACGACTCCAGAGGATGAGTGACACCGTGAGGATTGTCAACAGACCAGTCAGAGGCAGAATAGGTCGGTGTGTTTACCAGGGAAACTATCAGCACCACGAGAAAACTTCACACAATACAGCCGCTATGCTCGACTCAAACTTAGTTATATCAACACAGCCAATGAAGGCAACCAATCGGAGGCAGAGCGAGAAAAGCCTTTGGATCCATAATAACACTTTTTATTTTTACTACATATAAAATTACCATTTCACCCTGCCTCTTCAGTGAACGTGGTTATATCTTTCCTCTGATTTCCAAAGTGCTGTTGATAGAAGTTCACAGAAATTTGTGTCCTTGGAAATACCAGGTGGTGAAGAGTTTCCACTTTCCAAAAGTTACCATGATTGTGTGAATGTGTGCGTATATACTGTATGCAGTTTCAACAACAACCGTGTGAATACAGTCTGATTGAGGTCAAATAACCTCCATCCTAAATGTGTGAACCATCAGATAGAAGACAAGTACAAGACCATCACTGTGAACGACGAGAGCCCGGCTTTGAAGAAGAGGATCAACGAGCTAACGCTGGTGAGACTGAATATACTCATTTATAAAACACGTTTCTGTCATTTCAGAACATTTGAATAAGGACCGTCTCTCTGCTGGTTTTTCATAACACTCATATTACTTCACTTTCCTTCTTCCTTTCTGCAGGATAACCAGCGGTTAAAACAGGAGCTAATGAGGTCTCAGACCAAAGTTGCCTGTCTGTACAGTGAGATGGACTCTCTGAAGACGGAGCTGACTGATCAAAGCATCACGTCTGAACGGTGAATTAACTTTAGTTTGCTCTTCTTTTTTTTTTAATCTTACGAGTGCTCCGTGTTGGTGTTTGTATGTTTCATTTCTTCATACACCCATTCACTTCAGTTTTGTGCGATTTGACTGGATTTATTATGAGTAATGTTGCCTTGAGATTGAATCGAAATCAAAGTGCAGTCTGAGAAGTCTCAATATTGGAATTTTTCTTCATCATTCATCTTATTTTCACAGTGAGAAGAAAAAAAAATGTTGTCACCTTCAGTGTGAACTGAAGGTTTTCTCAACCTTTTTTCTCACCTCACTTGAAGTGTAATATGAACAGAGGTTTACTGAAGCTAAAAGTAGTTGTAAAAACATTTTAGTTAACTGAAGTAAAAGTTGAAACAAGACTAGAAAAATTTAAATTAACCAAAACAATATTGTGTACTTACCAAACTAAAGTTAAATAACATATACAGGATACAGGAAAAACAGTGTTAGCTATGCAACATGTGTGAGGAGGCACAGGTGCAGATCTTTTGAGACTGGGATGTCAATGTCATACTTGACTGTGAGTCAGTTGTGTTGCATTTGTATATAATGCTACTGTACTCTAATAATACTATTCTAACAATGAACTAAGACTAAACATTTTTTTTACTGAGACAAGCAAATAATTGTGGAAACTAAATGAAACTAAACTGGATTGAAAACAAAAATAAAAAAATGAAAACAAAAAACAAAATCTACAAAACTATAATTACTCTGACGTGCACCTGAAAATAGCTATTATTTGCTCCCTGTGCTCCTTTAATTAAACCACATTAGTTTATGAATCAGGCCTCTGTCTGCTTATCAAACCTCGCTGTTGAGAAGTTTAGCTGCAGAGACACACAGAGAGCCAGAGGTCACGCCTCCTCCTGATGATCCCGGGGGTGTTTTCTTTTTGTCACAGCTGAAACAGGATATCCTGGAGAGACTTCACACACACAATTACTTATTCAGGAGAGTCGCTTAGCAACAGAAGCAACAGGGCTGCCAGCAGGATAACTCTGACTGTCCCAGTGTTGACATTGTTGTTTCTCTGTCACCGAGGTGCCTCATGTTAGTCATGAAAGAGGTGTGATGACTGAGTGCATCAGCTGATCTGATCTGCTTTTACTGACGTTTTTGTAAATATTGATATCCGATTGTTGTTTTGCAGGGACGATGAGCTCATGAAGCAGTTCAATGACGAGAGAGACGTGTTGGAGAGCCAGATTGAGATTCTGCAGTAAGTCCGACAGCATCACACACACTGACTGCTGTCATGGATAGAGATCGCACTGTACCCAGAAGTCATGTCATTAAAACAAGTGTTTCTCTGTGTGTGTGGACAGGAGCGCCAACAGGAAGCTCCATGACACCAACGATGGCTTGAGGGCCGCTCTGGAGCGGATCACCAGGGTAAAACTGCAAAGTTAATAGAAGAATAATCAAAATCTGAAACTAGCTCAGTTTTCAAACTGCAAGAGGCCAAAGTTATTTCATGTATTGGGTTTGGTGGTGCTGTTCTGGTGCTTCTTTATATAAAAACTGAGTTTATTTTTGGGTCATTTGACAGGAATACATTAAAGTTGAGTCCAGTAGGCCTCAGCGTTTAATCTGATTAATCAGGTCTGCAGCTACATCGTAATACGAGGAGAAGCACAGTAAGAAAGAGGGATTAAAGGATAATTCCACCAATTTTACACACTAAAGTGTGTTTACAGGTCTTGGGGAGTACTACTGCAAAATGTGAACAAAGTAGTGTAAAGCCTTATGTGGCTCCAGAGGAAGCTGCATGTAATCTGATACACTACCTCCAGTGTAAATTGCATTGTGGGTAATGTAGGCACAAGGTTTTGAAAAGCAGTCCATTGGTCTAGCATTATTCATCCTTTTTAAACCTATTTAGATAATTTAAACACATTACCAAATAAATTAATTAGAAGAACAGATGTTAAACATTCAGTGTTTGATTTAAAATGTTTTATGAGGACTAATGGTCTTGATTTTTGTCAGAACAGCGTGTTCATCACTGTAAATGCCAGATTTAAGTTGGTCAACTACAACTCTTGTACTACCTCGAATATGTGTTCCAGTAGCAGTATTACTGAGGAGTTACAGTGCACATGTACTGTACTATAAAGTCACAACATTTGGGTGTGTATGGTTGTGTGAGTAACAGGCAAAACAAGCTTTCGTTTCTGGGATTAAGTCATTAGTTTATTAACCCAGCTCTTTGAAACTTGAACTTTGAGTAATATAGGTACGTTGACATCTACAGACAGCGAGCCAGATAAAGTTACTTAGCAGCCATCAGCTGTTAGTTAAATGTGGTCGGAGTGATCAAGACCCCAAAGTAAAATATAGACGCAATATGACACATTTTGTATAAAAAGGTAACTGCATACGCCAAGCAAAATATATAAAGATTGGTCTATTATTACGCTTGTAGAGCATTTCTCGCTGGCACGTACGCAACACTTACGGCCTGCGGATATAAAGAAAGGTTTAAAAACTGAGTGGCTTCACAGTGAAAAACCATCAACACACCAAGTTCTGCAAAACTTTGGAGAAATCACATCCATCACCACCGAGGAAAACTGGGAGATGTCGTAAGACAACGACATCAAGTGTTGACCATCGGGGAAAACAGTGAAGCTAAGGGAAAGCATTTTCTGAAGAACTGTAACACATTTTGTGATGTGCAGCTTTCAGTATATTGAGAATTAATCACAACATGTAGACGATCCAGATGTGAACCCTCTGGACTTGCAGACGTTGATTTCAGTTGTATGTACTGTGACATGTTCCCCAACATGATTCAAGTGACGTTTCAATAAAATCAATGTTTTACATATTCAGTTGGAAAAACTACAATCCCACGTCTGTATTACAATGAATTGTGGGAAGTAAAATCTGTGAAGTCTCCACCCCAAGTGGACTATGTGGAAGTCTGCAGAAAGTCTGCCTCAGGCCCTTGTGGACTGGATGAATTGTGGGTTTGGACACTCACAGACTTCCTGTGAATGTACCGGGAAAGTCCGCAATCTGCAAGAGCAGTGAAGTCCTGATGTCATTGCATCTTCTGTCATCTGTCAATGAGCTGATGTCTGTCTGTGCTCTCTCTGTGGATCAGTCCGTGTGATGTACAGTATCCTCCAAAGACCAGTTTAATGGAATTTACAGCATCAGCAAAAATGGCTAAATCAGTGTCAGACTGTTCTGGGGTGGAAGAAGCTACAGAAACTGGGGATGATGGCAGGAGGGTGCATATCAACAGGATACTGTGGCTCTAGTGGAGCACCCACCCATCCCTCCTCATCATCTGCCTCTTCCCCAGTCAGGACATGCGCCTCCTGCACAACTGCAGCCACATCTGATCTAACAGTTACTGGAATTACAGTTCAGTGAATGAAGGTTCAAATGCGGTCTGGGTCTGGGTCTTCCAAAGACATGATGGATGAAACACTCAAAATACATAAAATGATACACTCACATACATCAGAAGATTGGGGACACAACACTAAACCTCTTTATTGGCAAGATGTATGCTTGTGTGATGTGTCCCTTCATGGTTGCCATTTATGTGGCGGTACTGGCAGTAAAAATGCTTACAAACCAGCCCCAACCTGCATAAACATATAAATAAAAGATATGTACATCTACAGGGAATGCCAAATGTCAACTACTTGGATAATAAACAAACGTCTCTTCAGGGGATAATCAAACTGAAATGTGCTTTTACAAGCTCTCAAGCCCCCAATATAATAAAATGTTAAAAACTGAAGGTATATAGGAGCTTGGGTTTAAAGGGGTTCAGCAAAGATAAACAAACAAAGAAAACCTGCAGGTGTCCGGCTATTTGGAAGGCAAGCAACACTTGCACAAATAAGGACGGCCCTGAAGAATAAACACAATTTCCCTCAACTAGCATGAAATGGGGGGGCAGCAAAAAAGTCTCAAAAGGGGCCTAAACAGACAGCTTGTAATTTATCAGGATGAGGTCTGCAGTGTGTCAGAGACAGATTCAGAATGAGAGTGAGTCCAACCTGGGTGCCAGTCCCCACCTCTCTTAAGCCTTCACAAAAGGTCGTCGTCACACCCTGATTGGCTGGGAGGGGAATGCCTCAAGCTGCCTCCACTCATTTATTAGGAGTCAGTCTCCCCGACCTGCACACAGGTGATCTGAATCCACTGCAATCAGTCCAGAGGGATTTTAAATTTCAGGCCAAAAAAAAAAAAAAAAAAAAAGATAGCAAGTCTTACACAAACACGATAGGGAGAAACAAGTACAGTACACAAATGTCTAAAGTAGACTAAGCCTCGCTTCTCAAATTTGCCACCGGGCATGAAATCTCCCAGGAACATGAAGGCTGACTCATAGTCCTGTCAGGCTCACATGCTGGCAGCATTTCCATCTGCTTTCATGTCTCCATCATATACTACATTATGGTGGCCCGAGGGTACAAAACAACATTTCAGAAAACACATTCGCACACCTGTGGATCGATAAGTACGTAGGAGAAGACCAACAAATCAAGATAAAAAACTCCTGCACACTGTTCACCTCACGTGCAATCAAGACTGAATTTTAATTACAATGATTCAACCTTCATCAGGTCGCCACAACAATGAAAACGCAACAATGCAGCTCGAGAGGTTGCACGCCGAAGTGTCCCTGAGCGAGATACTGAACCCCAAATTGCTCCTGATGAGCAGGTCGGCACCTTGCATGGCAGCCTCTGCCGTCAGTGTGTGAATGTGTGTGTGTTGTAATTTGATCTAGACTAAATGATTGAATAAACTCACATTTTGTCTTGTGTTGTTGTGAACCGTGACTGAGAAAAAACAGACACAGACAGAGATCGAGTTGTCTTTGCGACAGCAGTGCCACCAGTAATACTGCTTGAAAATGCTCTGGGAGGAGAAAGAAAGGTGTCTGTTTACACTTTTACAGTGTATGCCCTCAGTGAAAACCACCTTTGTCCTGTAAAACAGATTATTAAGCTCTGGCAGGCTTTTATTTAATAAACGGAAATGTTACCTGAATCAACTGCGGACTCTTTGTAGCCTTTAAATTGGCTCTAATTAAGGCCAATACTAACATCTGACCAGGTGCAATAGTCGAGCAATCTCAGTGACATGTATTTAATGACATAAGTGTTTTGTTTTTCATTTTAATGTTATTATTATTATTATTATTATTATTATTATTGTTATTATTATTATTATTATTATTATCACTATTGTTATTTTTGTTTTATTTTATTTTTTCACCTCCTTTGTTTTCTGTTACCTACGTATTTTCTTTTTAAGTTTTTAGTGGGAATAAGTTGTACTATTATTTCATATATGAAAAATGTATTAAGTATTGAAAAAAATGTTTTGTTTTGCTAAAAACTGCATGTTGTGTTACAATGTTCAGCAAAACAATTTGTCATTTTCAGGCATTCGGCCATTAAAAACGCGGGTAATTAACCTAAAACAATTTGAAACTGATTTTATTTTTAATTGTGTGTTACAGGCTGGTACCGGGGTCCCATCGGGAGATGTGAAGGACAGAAACAGAAGTAAAAGCATCTGCTACTCATCACCTTATGCATTCATGGATAAGTAAGACCCACAAACACACATTATATTATCGAGCACATTATTTTTAGTCTCAAACAGACCAGATGTTTCAGGTTAAACAGAAGATTTAGGAGGATTAGCTGGTTAGAAGCTTCAGGCCAGGGTTATCAGGTTTTAAAGGGATTTAGCTTAAGTACACAGTGACAAACATCAAATCTAGACACTTTTTCTTGGAAGAACTGTGTATTCACATGGTAGTAAAGTAAATGTTCAATGACAAATTGAACAAATTCCCTTCGTCACGTGGCTGATCCGACCCTCGTGTGTTATGTCACTGATTATTTCCCGACCTCTTCCTCAGGTTCCCGACTTTGGATGGAGCATTCCCTGCGTTCGCCCGCCGGCCCAGCGTCGACACTCTGGCCCTGGCCATGTGCGACCCGGGCCTGAAGCGCAAAGACAGCATCGAGTACGAGGAGGACAGCCTGCCTGAGTTCTACATGGACAGCGGCCTGTCGACTCTCAGAGGTTCACATGAAGGCTACGACTCAGAGCAGGAGGTCAAAGGTCAAGAAGAGGAGGAAGAGGAACAGAGGGGGAAGAAGAACGGGAAGCATGTCAACAATAATAGTGTGATGGAAGAAAACTATGACACTGAGGTGAGACAACAAGACGGTCATAAACACAAACTATGCTTGACTTTACTCTAGATGTTTAGCAGCTATCACGTCAACATGTTCATCTAAATTTTGGGGTAGCACTAAACCATTGACTAAATGTGTACACCAATGAAGAAGTTCCCTAAATGGACTCCACTGGTTCCAAAGAGAAGTCTGATTATATGTAAGCTTATGAGAAACTGACCCTACTTCTGATTTTATTCATGACCTTAGTAAACATGAAACAGGTTGAAATTTATAAAGAAGTTATTTTGGTTATACAATGTCATGTAACGTATGTGTGTGCACATCACAGCCAGCTGAGACACAGGACGGTGAATCAGCGTTCGGATCGGACAGCAGTTCAGTTTTGGACAGCAGTTCAATTTTGGACTGGAAGCCATCTGAACCCATTCCGGCCCAAACTACAAGGAAGACCGTCAGTGCCCTCAGTGCTCAGGTAAGAGAGAGACGCATGTATCTAATGGAATGAAATGTTGAGCAGGAATGATGTTTACATGTCTTTCATGCTAACATGCTAACATTGGCTATCCGCGTAGATGTTTGTTTTAATGTCACTACGTGTCTGCTGCATCACAGCCAGCTGGGACACAGGACGGTGATTCATCATTCGGGTCGGACGGCAGCTCAGTGTTGGACTGGAAGCCAACTGAACCCATCAGTATGCCCACACCCGCTGCCCCAACAAGAAGGAAACCCCTCAGCGCCATCAGTGTTCAGGTAAGAGAGAGACAGATGTATCTAAGGGAATGAAGCGTTTTCCTCAGAACAAACTACACTTTAAGCTCCACCGCTTTTATGACATGAAACTTAGCAAATAGTACGTTCTGTGTTTATTTAACCACTATAATATGTTTGATATTAAAGGTCCAGTGTGCCAGATTTAGGTAACTTGACTTTAATGTCCTTAATAATGTTTTCATTAGTGTATAATCACTTGAAACTAAGACTTGTCGTGTTTCTGTTGCCTTAAATGAGCCTTGTTTAATCTACAGTCCAGGGAGTCATGTTGCACCGCCATGTTTCTACAGTAGCCCAGAACGGTCAAAACTGAACACCTGCTCCAGAGAGAGCCTTTCACATTATTCGAGATTTTAAGGGGGAGGGTGAGAAGAGGGATGTTCAGTTGGTTGCAATCTGCAACTCCACCACCAGATGCCACTAAATCCTACACACTGGACCTTTAACATTTCCTGAACTGCAATGAGACATTATTCTCTCCTTGTCTCAAAATATATTGAACCTGAAGTAAATGTGCTGAATGTAAATACAGTCAGTATTATTATCAGTGCTGAGTGCCTCGCTCTCCTCAGTCTCCTCCTCACCGTGCCTGTCCGTCCCCTCTTCAGAAGGAGGACAGAGGTGACTTGGGCTACATGACATCAGAGAAGGCCTACAGGATCGTGTTAGCTGGAGACGCTAATGTGGGAAAGTCCAGTTTCCTGCTGCGTCTCTGCAAGAACGAATTCAGATTAAACTCCAGCTCCACACTGGGTGAGCGCTGAAGCCAACTCTTTGTCAATCATTAGTTCGCATAACAAGCTTTACTGTCTTCCTCTTCGACCTGTCAGTATTCCCCAAGAAAAATGTTTAGTGCTAGCCGACTTATGAATGATTAATGTCTGTGGATATTCTGTTAATCTGATCAGGTACTG
This sequence comes from Pagrus major, assembly GCF_040436345.1. NCBI lineage: Eukaryota > Metazoa > Chordata > Actinopteri > Spariformes > Sparidae > Pagrus > Pagrus major. The sequence goes on along the minus strand of NC_133219.1, from coordinate 34,613,388 downwards.
CCTTATATTCGCATGTCAAATGAGTTTTTACCTTTTCAGTAGTGTGACATGTTGGTTGGTTCTCTTGTGTGTATTCAGGAGTGGATTTCCACATGAAGACACTAATCGTGGATGGAGAACCTGTTTTACTACAACTATGGGACACAGCAGGACAAGAGAGGTGTGTGCTGGTGTTTGTAGGTGTAAATATTTGAAGAGGGAGATTAACTTTCAAGTGATGTCTTTGTAAAAAAAAAAAAAAAAGTGTTTTTTCTGATATGTATGGAAGCTGTGAGAGGCCGGTGAGAATAAAAAATAATGATCTGAAGCCTGAAGGGCTCCACTGCCCTATAATCAAAAAGGAGCAGGAGTGAGAATATAAAGATCTTACAGTATACACACTGTGTATCTTGAACTATTTTCTCCTCTCAGGTTTCGAAGCATTGCAAAGTCTTATTTCCGGCGGGCGGACGGTGTGTTGCTGCTGTACGACGTCACCTGTGAGAAGAGCTTCCTCAATGTTAGAGAGTGGGTGGACGTGATCGAGGTAAAGCTCCACTGATAAAAAAAAGTTACTGACTCACACTGGTTAGCAAAAGATATAGTCAAGATGAAATCTATCTACTGTTCTGTCGTGGCATTTTGTATCGGCACATTGTGTATTATTATAAGTTAGTATTTTATGTGTTGTCACATGTTCATTTAAATATCAAACCAAGTGATTTTGTGTCTCTTCTTTACATGCAGCAGATATGTAAGTGTTGGATGTGCTCTGAATTGATTGTGTTCTGCTGTGAAACTGTGACTTTTGATTAATGCATGCAGTATGTGACCTTTGACTTTTTGTCATGTGTTATCTGATATAATTCACTATGCACACAGCGGTGGTAGTATATTTACTCAAGTACTGCTCTTAAGTTCAGTCTATGCTTGTACGTTACTTTTTCTGCTACTTTCTACTTTTATTTCACCATATTTGGAGGTAAATATTGTACTTTTTCTCCACTACATTTATAATATTATTTTACGTACAAGTTACTTTGCAGACTTTGATTATTAATACAAATCATAAATTAGCAGTCTGAAATCACCATGATGCAAAGTATGTACCACAACAGAACAGTTAATAATATAAGAAACTCTGTGTTATTTACCTTTTTAATTAATTTGTTCCTGTTTTTACCTTCTTTTAATTATTTTACTCTATTTCATTTTATTTTTTTGCATGGCAGGATGTGGCCCAGGAGGATGTTCCCATCATGCTCGTGGGTAATAAGTGTGATCTTAGACAAGGTGAAGTTCGCTGCGTTCCTACCAGCTATGGCCAAAAACTAGCCATGGTAAGGACAAACAAACACCCACTTAACTTACTTTACTGAGGACATTTTACAGTTGTTTCCAAATTCAAGCTATTACACCCTGTCGCTTGGCGTCGGTTCATGACTAACAACAGATTAAAAATTGATATTGATTAATGATTTTTCTTCACCCAACAGACGTACAACACTCTGTTCTGTGAAACTAGTGCCAAAGATGGCTGCAACATCCTGGAGGCTGTGCTGCACCTGGCCAGGTGAGACTGTTGTTGACTGTTGCAGTCAATCAGATAAATGATCTTAACTGGCCTGACTTTTTGGGACATTTTCCTGCTACAACAAGTTAAAATGTCTGCTGAGAGTACGGCCTATTAGCAGTGCCAAAAATGTGACGGTACCACCTCAGAGGGAAAATAATTGTTGATTTGTTTATATTACAAGTTAAAGTATGAACACTGTATGTCAAGCTCCTAAATGTGACCTCTGCTGCCCTCTGGTCTCTAAAAAGAAAACTGCAGGGGTTAATGGGTCCCTGTGGAGTTTTCTTATCAGGAGTCATTGTAAACAAGCATTTGTTCTCAACGACTTGCCTGGTTAAATAAAGGCCAGATAAAAAATAAAATACATAAACAAAAGTTACTCACTTGCATCCTTGAGGTGTAGCAAATGGGTTAAATTCATTTTTCCTGATGATAACACTGTATAAAATGTTGTAATGCAAGTTTTTCTGGTTCAACTGTTCTTTTCTTTTCCTCAGGGAGGTTAAAAAACAGGCTACTTATGATGAAAAAACTCAACACCAGAAGTTGACCAGCTTAGATGCTCCGAGGAAGAAACCAACCCACTACTGCTGCAACTGATCACATTCATCAGACAGATGTGGACCTCCATATCGGACCTTTTTTTAAAAAATCTGCACAGGTGGAAAAAGGACCACAAATGTAAACTGGACCGCCACCTCTTCTCATTTCTCAGTTTCTACATCCTCCACTCCTTTCCTCGCCTCCTCTGCTCACGTCTTTGTCCCTCCCACATGAGATGCGAGCGGAGGACGCGAGGAAGAGACACTAGGAGAGAGGATGCCAAAAAAAGACATCAGCAAAGGATACATCTGTGCACCGTTGCTTATAGCTCCTCGGAAAAGCCTCCTCTGTCCTCGAGAAGCATTTTTAGGAATTGAGACATCCTTCAGTATGATGCGCTGAGATCAATTTCTGGGTCACAACCGGGACGACGGAGGAGTGAGGAGACAAGGAGGCACAAAATAGAGAAGTGAGAAGAGCCCAGAGTCTCTGCAGCAACGGGAACAAATCATCATTGTGAATAACCAAACCGATTAACACGTGGATTAAGTGAATAGCAGAATATCTACAACTTCTCATCAGCTCAGATTGTTGTTGTTGTTATTTCAGGTGATTCAAACATGATGTTTGAGCTGCATTTCAGCCGCAGCTTGAAGTCTTTCTTCTCCGTATGTATGAATTTAAGAAAGTCTGTGTAACGTCTTGCCGTGTGAAAGTTATGTTCATTTTTTAATAAGCTATTTCACATATTTGCATAAGTTCCTGACACATATATGTGAAGATACTCCATAGTGGACAGCTGTGAAAATGAAGTTAAATATGTGAGGAGGAGTTGAAAGTGAAGCCAAGTGTATGATCATGTTTTTAAAGTGACGTTTGAAGGTGACGCTGTTGAATAATCGCATGTGATAGAGGACAGAAAGTTTATTGTTGTAGTGAGAAAAAGTTGAACTTTTATTGCAAGTGAGCTGCAAGGATTGCCGACACTGAGAATTACGGAGAAATTCTCAGCCTGGTCTTTGTTCCTGTACAATGAACTCTGTACTTTATGCTAATGACAACCCACAGTCTTCATTAATGTACCCTACAGTGTTACACTTCTTTTCATTCGTCTTCCCACTGAGGACGACTTTGTGTTATAGAATTTATATTTTTGGAGCTGAACATGTAACATGTCATCTTTGATTTGCACAAATGCTTTAAACGCCCACAGTAATTTCATTATCTGGTACGAGTGATGAAAAACATGGTAAGCAGGAAGCAGGAGTCCTTATCTTTATCGCACAGAGACACGTCTGTAAGTCTGTTTAAATTTTACATGTGACCTTGAGTATGTCCTAATAATGACTTCATATTATCCATTCTGAAGGGCAGTGTATAAAGGTGTCAGTATGCTTCAAATGAAAAGGCTTTTTGGTTTCTTGATTCTCCTTTTCTGTCATAAGTGTTTGAAGCATTTCACGGCACAAGTTCAACATCTACAGAGGTTTGAGAATCAACAGTCGCTCACCGCTGCCTCGCCACAAATCAAGAAATATCAATAAAACATCAATTAAGGTGACTAAAGGTTAATTAATTCTCTGCAGGAAGTGGGTGACTAAAACCTGATTAGGAATTCGATCAGCAAGATGAAAACAGAATAAATAAAACTCTTCGTTTGTTAAATTTTAGGATGGGTAATGTTACTTTTAAAAGTAACTCTTTACATAACAAGATTACTGCCATTGAAAAGTACTTTGTTACGTTACTGCGTTTTCTACTGAGAAAAGTAACTTTAGAGTTACCAAAAATTACGGTTAAACCCCTTTACAACTCTTTGCACATGTCGGTTATATTGTCCAGGTGGCGTGTAGCCGTGAATGTGAATGTATTGACTCTACGGACATTTTGTAGCCTTCTTTAAAGCCCACAGTCGGTAAGTTATCTAAATGTGCATAGAAACTACTTATTTCCACACAGATTAAATTCTTCTTTGCATAAACGTCTTTCCTGATGTGATAAGAGGAGCAACAGCAAAGGTCTCTCTGTTCCTGTGTTCATGAAGAATATGGTGCGAATGCCAAAACATCACAAGACTGGTGTCATCTGCATAAAATATGACCTCATTACTCAGAAATGAATTCAGGATATTTGATAGAAACATTTATCACAGTCAAGGAGTGTGGGTAGTTTGACCAACTGCAGGAAATTCTTCTAAAGTCACTTACAACCCGCAACAACAACAAAAAAGTCCTAAAATATTGCTACAGACTTCTTGATACTTATCATCATCTAAATGTACTCAAAGTATCAACAGTAAGAGCGCTCATGATGCTGAATGACTCATCTCAGTGCCAAGTGTTAGATTGTGATTTACTGTATATGCTGTGCATTATATGGTTGGATTATTATCAAAGATGCACAAACACAAGGTGCATTTTCATGTTGTAGCTTTAAAACAAGTCCCCATCTACTTCCATTGTTTCGGAGAATGCTGCAACGCTATTTTGCTGTGAAACTCCAGAAATGTTTTGTGGACTTATCGTTAAATACATCAATAATTATAATGAATATAAGTATAAATAAGTATTTTGATGTAAGTACTTTCACTTAAGTGAGATTTTGAATGCAGGACTTTTTCTTGTAGTCGTATTTTTACACTGTGGTATCGCTATTTTACTGAAGTAAAAGATCTGAGTACTTTCTCCACAATTAAAAAAATAAGTAAGTAAGAAACGTAAGTATTCCACAATTTCACAAGGAGTAAAAGTACTCCTGTCTGAGAGTAATTGTCTTATCATATGGTTTTACTTCACATCACTGCCTGGAGAAAAACCTTCAACCAGACTGTTAAAACATATAGTTTAAGATTTTATTTAATGGGCAACCGGTAACATCAACCACAAGGTGGTGTAGCCTGCACACCAGACTCAACCTGTGCTTTAAGTTTCAGGCAGGGTCACTTTTTAAAAAACGATTTTAAAATCTTTGAGTCTATTTATATCTATTTTAGGGAATGTTAAGTGTTGTTGTTGAGAAAAATTTCCCAACATTAAATAATCAAAAAGAAGTGAAGTCCCGCCCCTTCTGGTGTGAAGCCATGGGACCTTATTTTGAAAATAAATGTACAATTGTCAGTGGTGAGAGACAAGTAATTTTTGATTTTGTCGTAAACATAACAAAGCACCATAAAGTTGTATGTAAAACAGCTCATTGACCTACATCGCCTCATTTAGCTGACGTCACCAACACCAACATGGCCGTCGACATTCATCAGGCTTCATGAAGCTTCCTCTGGAGCTACAGACGGATTTAGACAACTTTGATTAAGATGTTGTAGCCTTGTAGTCCCCATAAACAGACTTTGATGTGGAGAATTAATAAGTACAGTAGTCGACATGTAAGCCAATTTTCACAACTTCAGGTCTTTTCTGTCTGTCTGTCTGTCTGCCTGTCTGTCTGTTGCTTATACTCAAGGACCCCACAAAGACACAAAGAGACAAATCAATAAATCAGATGATTTCTCCTTGGTTGCTGCTCTAAAAGACCCTCCTGTTATCCATACTCCCCGAGCGTCTGCAAGTGTCTCCGAGCATAGCTGTTTGAATAACTGCAACATATGTTAGGGATTTTGCACTGTGTGTATGTGTGTGTGTGTGCGTGTGTGTGTGTGTCTGTATGTGTTTGTGTGTGTTTGTGTGTTTAGAGCTGGCACGGGTCCCTGTCTCCACCTCCCATCTGTTTACATTGTCATGTGCTTGATGAGGCGAGACCACTCATTTGTCAAACAACATGTGGGGTAGCGGAGGTGGGGATGGGGTGTGTGTGGAGCAGCAGCTGAGAACGGTGCGTGTGTGTGTGTCTGTGTGTGTGGCATCGGGGATAATTAGATAAGGGGACTGTGTAGCAGAGAGGTTAATGACAGTAATGAATATATTAGTATAGAGGAGAGAGAGCAGGTCCTCTCTGCTGTTCTGCATCTGCAGGTTCAGAAACAAAACAATATATACAATAAATACCACACAACCTAAACAATTACCATGAATGATTCTGTTCAGTCTTTATATTTGTGCGCTAATTATTTGAATAATTGGGGTGAAAGATGTCTGGATCCTGTCTGAGTGTCATGTGGAGTCATGACAAACATTTATAGACTGTCCCAAACCTTTACAAAAGAAATGATTAAAAGACAACACAAGATTAGAGCTTAAATTAATTTAAAGGCTTGTGGCACATCCTTCAAACCTCATCAGTCAGCCTTTCAAAGATGCACACACACACACACACACACACACACACACACACACAGATTGATGGAGGGGGCGCAGGGTGTCGCCATCTGGAAAGGTCAAAGGTCAGAAAATGGGACCACTGGTCACTCTGACGACATCTGGGACGGCGAACTGTCTGTCCCAATCCACCTCCACGTCAGACACACACAAGTGAGCCCACACGGTCACCCCCTAACACACACGCACACACACACACACACACACACACACACACACACACACACACAGTCTGGTGCATCCAGTCTGGATGTCATATTGTTTGTCATGTCTGGTTTTGACAATGTCATTAAAGCAAGGAGCTATGTGTGCAATCTGGCTCGTGTGTGTGTGTGTGTGTGTGTGTGTGTGTGTGTGTGTGTGTGTGTGTGTGTGTGTGTGTATTACTGTCCTGGTATTAAAAAATAAAAGAGTTATAGTGTCAACTTTTAGCTGTAATTGTTTGATTTAACTTCGACCATGTTTTGTTTTTTATTTTTATCACCTTTTACTCTTCAAATTAGCAGCATAACTAAAAATTGAATCCAAAAACTAAAGCTGTTATTTTCTGAGTTTATGTAAATGCAGTTAGTGGTGAACAACACTGTCTGCTATTCCACTTCTGCAGGCAAGAGGGCAGCAGCCTCCTATAATACATGATGGTACTTGTTGACCTGCGGTTGTAAAATGCAGTCCTGTGCTTTAATAAATAATAAAACTGTCATTATTATAATCTATATGTAACTTCTGTTAAAGATGTTTGATTTCTAAAATGTCATCGTTCCCGAGAAGTTTATAATTTCTGCATTTTAAGCACTTGACATTACCTGGAAAGTAAATAATAAACACACATGTATATATACTGTATATTACACTGCTTTGGTTCATGACGTCAGAGGGAAAACTCTGAGAGCAGTGATTCCCAAAGTGGGAAAATGGGAAATAAAAGTTCAGTTCAGTTCAGTTCAGTTCAACTGAACGGAAATAAAAGTCTTGTAATCAATTTCAAAATCATCTTAAAATATTAATAGAAAGTCATCAGAAATGATAAAACAGGATACTTAAATTACATGATGTTCTTCCTTTATCTGATCTTTTTCTATACGATGTCGTGTTGAAGTCTGTGTGTGCACCTGCTGACCCTGGGTGCAGATTAAGATCAGTAGGTGGCATTGCAGGAACTCTAACAGGAGGGCAAGATTATTTGACTGGGGAACAGACTTCAACATCGACACGTATCATTTCTCGTGTCAATGACGGGATCAGAGTTGAGATTAAAAGTTTGGGTGGGCCCCGAAGATTTTATAAATCTAATATATATTTTTTTTACGTTAATTTATGCAGTACAAGTCCAAAAGCTTGAGTAGAAAGGCCACACAGTGTTCAACATGTCACACCTCTGAGACTGTTACAAAACAGAGGAGCAGCAACAGGAAACGGTTCATGCGATGTGTGAGACGCTGCATCGTGTTTATCTCAATGACCGCTCAGTTAGCTCTGCAGAAGGACGGGCGCGGATTAGTGGCCGTTTTATAATGTGTGTTAATCTGACAGATTAGCTTGATTAGGTTAATCTGAGAACATTTGTATGTGTGTGTGTATGTGTGAGTGTTTATCCGTGTATTACAACTGGGCTCCACTATAGTACCGTTCAAAATCACATGCAGAATACGTATTTCTTAACTGTTAAGATTCAGAGTGGATATGATGATATTTGACGGGCGATGTCAGAGGTTGCCAGTGTCCAAACAGCGTTTTTGGTCGATGTCTTGACAATAAGCTCCGGCTGCAGTCGATGTTCACACAGACTCTCTCTATAAACTGAATCCCCTTCGGAGACCACTCATCAGTATTCCTGTGTAAGAAGGTGTCCCCACTGCAAATGACATTTTAACCACTGAAAATCAGATTCTGTGTGTTACAATTGAGTCAAAGCGTAAAAAAACAGATTTTGCACATTTACGTTCATCTATCAAATCCAATGACAGGCCATCGACATCTGTGAATGTGTGTGTGTGTGTGTGTGTGTGTGCACAGAGCAGGCACCCTCTGACATAATGACCCCACCAAACCCACACAACAATATAGAGATCTTGTCCAGAAACGTTATTGACTTATTGACCGAACTCGTCACACACGAGAGCAGCCGATATCGACATGTTGCTCACACAGGAATGTAACCTAGATCTGGTATAGAGCAGCTGCCATGTAGTTTATCACAAATACTTTGCTGAAGGTAAACATAAGTCGAGGTGACACCGTCTTTACTATAGATTTTTCACCTAAAATGCGTAAATCCTCTCTTTTGATACTTTCCAACTTCTTTCCTCTGGTGCTGGCACTCAGACTGAAGCCCATTCACGACTGAAAACTGAATCTTATGAACAAAAAGTTGTGTTTTTTTAAAAAGATATAAGTGAATTATTTATTTGTGTATTAACACACTTTTGGTGTGTTAATCAGTATTTACAGCAGGACGGTGCATGTGGGGTCGACTCAAATTAGCTCAATCAGGCTTTTATACACAAACAATACTTGCTATTTGGATTTATTGGCGGTTTTGGTGATGTATCATGGGATTTGTTGACGATTAGAAGCACACAGAATATCGCCAGCCTTTTTCTTCTCTTCACTTCTTTCCATAAAACTGTTAATAGCTCATAAGTTACTGTTTTGTTTTTATTTTTCTTCTATATTGAACACATTAGCAAGTACTCCAAACGAGGTCAGCATAATTTGCATTTTACAAGTTTATTTATGTACAACGTTTAAAAGCAACCGGAGAAGCAGCGTAGTTAGTTATGCAAGAACCAAAGTTCTCCATAGACGGCTCATTTCTGACTGCCGTTGTCTATTTCTCGATGCACGGCTGCCTAAAAAACCTGTCCGGTGAGCTTTGTTTGGACATATTTGCATTTTTTATTGAATATCTAGGCAACGATCTGTCAGTGAATAGCATGTGTGGGGGCGACCCCACACTCTTTTGAACCTTGTAATCTCATTACAGGTGAAGTCTCTGTATTTTTCCAATTAATTTCAATAGTGTTTGTTTAATGGAGTAATAATATCAGGTAAAATCAGCTGTAAAAATGTAGCAAAAAGGCACAATAAGAAAAATAAATGGCACACAGATATATTAAAATATGTACAATATTTTAAAATAAACAAAGTCACTAATTTAGTATCTGCTCATTTGTTATTTCTTTAAAGTGAAACACAACTTATTCTCGCTTTGGTTTGTGTAAAACCAAGAAATACGCTGAACTCAACATGATTCCTAAAAGACAAAGAAAGAAGAAATGAGCTGAAACATTTCTGTAAATGAATTATTCAAACCAGAAGCCTCTCAAACACAATGTGTCCATCAGCCTTCCTTACTGATGGATAGACACTCGTCTGATTCATCGCCAAGGTCAGAAAACATCAGCATCTTACTGTCATATCACACACACACACACACACACACACACACACACACACACACACACACACACACACGCACACACTCACACACACAAAGGGCTACTTCCATTTTGCCTGATGCTTTGGTGGCCTGCTGTTTTTCTGTACTCAATTACACTAAACAAGAAACAATAGCTCACAGACACACACACACACACACACTGACTCAGACACACACACACACACACACACACACACACACACACACACACACACACTCATACATATAACACACTTATCAAGTGATTAACTGTCAAACTGCACAGCCAGAGTTCAACAAAGGTCAGGATTGATTTACATAGACAGATGGAGAGTCCTATTAGTCTCTGTGTGTGTGTTTGTGTGTGTGTGTGTGTGTGTGTGTGTGTTCTTCCCTAACTGAACCCATACACACCCACACTCCCCCGTGGCGCTGCTCTGTGCAACTAGTTCATGTTACCATGGAGATGATGAGCTTGCTGTACATCATCGTGATGGGGTCGTGGCACAGTGAAAGGTCAAAGGTCATGGGTGGCATAGTGTGTGTGTGTGTTGTGTTGGTGTGTGTCAGTGTGTGGATACTGTCCTGAGGGGGAAACTCTAACGATGTGAGAGCATTTTGTTGGCAATCAACCTAAAACAAAAAGAAAAAACAGATTGAAGTAATTTACATGTTATAGATACAGTCAGAGGTTTTGTTTAGAGAATCTGATGTGTTCGATTGAGCAGAAGAAAGTAGAAGAAAACATCCAAATCATTCATACTTCTTTAAATTGTGAGCATGGAAGGATGAGGTTACATTTTATTGAAGTGCGGCTCGGAGATACTGACCATTTGTTCCACACTTAAAGCTACATTAAACATTTTGTGACTGAAACACACTTTATAAACATTCACACGTCATATAAAGTAGCTGGAATACCATTCCCTAGATGCCTGCCTAATGCATTTTCAGCTAATAACTTAAATATTTTAACTGGATATGAAACGTTCTTAATTTAATATTACTGATGACCTACATGAGAAAACAAGAACATCACAAGAAAACGTCTTATTTCTTACTCTTAATGCCTGTCTGCAGGTCGGATTCACTGCAAAAACACATTAAACAATTTATGGCATGCAGACCTTAAGAGTCATGTTAACATTCTGTCAGACATAGTTTCATAGTAAGAAGTATGTCGGCCAGTTAAAGGAAAAGCAGGGGAGAGAATTTTATTTTAGAGAATTTCATCACTGATGTCATGTTTTGTGGTTATGCCTGCGTGGGCAGGATCGGAGGAGAGAAGAAGAATCGACAGAAGAACAAACTAAAAACTAAATTGGACAGTGATAGAGCGCAGGAGAAACACATGTCGGTCGTTCAACAGATGGAGAGAATTGTGGGATTTGAAAAGGATTCAAACTTGGTCCTCTTCGTCAAAGACAAATATGGTGATTGTTCAGCTCTCTCAACAAAATGAGCATTAGCTTTCATAAAGTTATTTATTACAGTCAGCCAGAAATGGATATAAATCCTAGATCCTCATAATTATGCATCCTGCAAACAGGTGTGTTTGAAAAGGAAAAGTAGCATCAAACATGAGTTTCATCTTTCTTTAAAAACCTTCATGACAGGAGACATTGGAAACACTACCTCTTTTGTCCACAGGGGCCGCCATAATGAACAAAATGAAAGTTCCTTATAGCTGCTTTAAAGAAATATTCCAAGTTTGGACAATTTATTGTTTTACTACTTATTTCTCTAACCATCGTACATATTGCTGAGGATAACGTTGTCCCCGCTAGTAGTTACTGAGGGTGTCACAGTTTGGCTTCTTGGTGTCATTATTTCCTGTTTTATTTTGTAGTAATAAACTCATGTGTCTTGTTGTGACTTTCTATTTCCTATCTTTGTCTCTTTCCCGCCCTTTTTCTGTGTTCACCTGTGTTTCATTTGTTAATCATTGATGTGTATTTAAGCCTGTGTTTTCCGCCTCACTCTTGGTCAGTCGGCTAAGATGAGGGTTTACCTACAACAGTCTGACTCTTCTTAAAGGTCCCATATTATACTGTTTTTCATCAATTTCACACAGCTGTCAGAGGTCCAACAACACTGTGTTCAAAATGTACTGCCCCAAACCCATCCGTGGTCCTGAATTTCAGCTGCACCTTTAATGCTAATGAGCTCCGTCCTGCTACGCGCCCCTCTCAGGGAGAGGATGCTGCTTATGCTAGCGGTAGCATGTGCTAATGTTTACGGTGGATGTATCTCTATGGCTCGCTGAGATGCTGACTTCAACCACACCAGTTTGACCCAGAATCGGACCCAGAAGGAGAGGCTCAGAAAAATACAGACTCTGCGGCTGCAGCAGGACTCCCCAACACAACCACCCGGCTCCCATCCCCCACTGACCCGCAACAGGTAACATCTAAAAACAGCTAGCGAAAGCTGTGTTTGTCTCCAACACAGTCTCCAAACTCTTGGACACTGTTCGCATAGTCTCTGTCTCCAGTCTGCACATGTTTCCAGACTTTTCACTGTGACAACCAAGCTCCCTCGTAATATTATTAACATTAAACTCGCTTCAAACGCCGTTGCATGGCAGACCGAAGCGGAGCTAACTAGTTAGCCAATTTCAAGCTGACGTCACCATACTCGTAGGCAACTGTAAATACTATCAAAACATGACGACACTTACCTGTGGCTCGGGTGCAGTTGCTGGGTCCCGTATGGTTGGGACTGATCCTTTTACGAGGGTCAGTGTCGAGGCAAAGCCAGCTTTGTACTGACCTTCGTTACTGAAGCAGTCCGATGTGAAGTGGTTAGCACACACAAACAAATTTACAGGAACCGTAGCCGGCACGGTTTTCGTTAAAAAATGAAAAACAACCACTGTCTCTTCTGCTCTTCTGTAGCTGGGACAGAATATAAGCACTTATGTTGATTTCTACAACCAACAACAGAGCAATTTGCGTGTCTAGCTCTGAGCGACGACATTGCGAAACACTGCTATCTTACCGCTGGACACACTGAACTTCACCTCGGGGATGAACGCCCCCCTCTCGGATATCTCCGGGGAGAGGGGGGCGTGTTTTGGGCCTATGCAAATCACTCCTTTTGTTACGTAACGACAGGAGCTGAATCTGAACAGCCTGTAGGAGCCTCGTTTTACCAGCAGGGGGGCTGCAGAGACGATGCAGGACTCGTTTGCTTTCCTCATTCTGGGAGTTGGCAGGCTCAGGGAGCACGAGTTTATATATGTAGAGACCAGAGAAAACGTGTTTTTCATAATATGGGACCTTTAATGCTCAGCCAAAAACAAAATGTCTTTTGTTTTACCAGATTTCAACAGTTAACTTGGTGTTTTTGGTGAAAACAGATTAGAATGATGAGAAAAACTATAAAAGATGCAAGTTTTATTTAACCAAAGTTAGTTTTTTAACGTCCTTTAACATCCAAGGTTTTCCAAGGTTATTGAAATGAACTTCTAAGTTTTTAAATTGCTCAACCATTTTCTTGTTTCTCATTAGCTCTTCTTCTTCTCCTTCTTGTAAGTATCGTCATTATCTCGTTTGCCTCATATTCTATGTTTTAACATCACTTTACTGCATGACTTGTCAGTGTTTCTCTTCTCCTCAGCATGTGCATCCTTTGCCTCTGCAGTAAATAAAGTGATGCTGATGTGATTCTCATGTGGAGCTCTAATGTGTGTGTGTGCATGCGTGTGTGCGTGTGTGTATACACACGTGTGTGCGTGTGCTGCGGACTGAGAGAGAATAGCGAGGGAGCGAGCGAGAGAGATAAATGCTGCTGTCGTGCTGTGCGGTGCGCTCCGTCACTTTGATAAATCTCACAGCGAGCTGACGACACCTGCTGACAGCACACTAAAATCTGATTGGCTGGAACAGCTCCAGGTCAGGGGGATGCTAATGGATATGATGTGGACAACAAATCACACACGCACGCACACACAAGGACACACGTGAACAAATAGGTCACACACACACACACTCGTACAGTATACGGACACACTGTCTGACTGTGTGTGTGTGTGTGTGTGTGTGTCATTAGCAGGGCAATTACAGCTAATGATGGAGTCGTCACTCTGATTCACCTTATAAGAAATTAGCTCATTTGCATTTATTTTACATTAAACAGATATTTTAATGTAGACAATTAGAGTGGAAATAATGAATCCAGGGAGCACACATGTTCGCTCCAACATGAGCATTTACACACACGGTATATATAAATATATTACACACACACACGTCAAACGCATAACATATGTCTCCTCGCCTTTACACCCACACCGACACAGACATTACATCCTCCTCTGATCTCTGTTTTGACTCCCGGTTTATCATGTAGGTCAGGACTCTCGACTCTCGTGTATCTGCTCTCTTTGTGCCTCCTCTGAGCACCACAGATCGGTCACCAAGCATTAAATGTGATTTGATTTCAGTTGATTTGAGGGAAAATCACTGCTGACAGAGAGAGAAGAGCGAGGAGAGGAAGGGGGCGAACAGAGAGAATACAACATGAGTGTAACATCAGTGAGAGTGTTGAGGAGATGGAGAAAGTCATGGTGAGATGGGGGAGAGGAGGAGGAGGAGGAGGAGGAGGAGGAGGTGGGGGTGGGATGATGAAACACACTCGCAGTCTCGACCTTTGAAGAGCCAGTGGAAAATGTAGGGACAACTTCAAAAGAGCACCATGAAATATACAACACCACCACCTCCACCACCACTGCTGCTGCTGCTGCTGCTGCCGCTGCTGCTGCTGCTGCTGCTGCTGCTTGAATACCTCGTACCTCCAGGTGTGGTGGTGGTTGTTTTTCTGCCCGTGCGCATTTTTTGGTATTTGCCTTCACGGGTCAGATAAGAGTTGCTTCCCCTGTGAAATTCGAGCTGTTGGAATACAGATCGTTGTCTTTTTTCGTATCTCCTGAACTTTGGCTTTGTCGGGGGGGGGGGCCGAAGGTTTCTTTTTATCTGTTGTTTAAAAAAGAAATATGACAGTGAATCAGACGCGGCTCTTCTTTGTGCCTCCCTCCCTCTTTAAATCCATCTCTCCCTCCATCTCCTTCCATGCTTCACATCCTTCACTTGCCCTATCTGCTATTCCCTCGCTCGCACTGTCTCCACCTCCCCCTGCACCGCTCTGTGTGTGTGTGTGTGTGTGTGTGTGTGTGTCCTTTCTCCTGATGCGTCCATCTATCTGTCTGTCTCTCTCTCTCTCTATCTTGCTTTCTTTCTGTGTGTGTGTGTGTGTGTGTGTGTGTGTGTGTGTGTGTGTGTGTGTGTGTGTGCCTGGCTGATGCAGATGAGACAGTGATACATGATTTGCTGCGAGTCTTTCTGTCAGAGGACATCAGATCATCAACCGCACACACACACACACACATACTCATACACGCATATGCAGGCGGCAAACACACACACACACACACACACACATATACACACGGAGTCTGAGGAGATAAGGGAGTCTTTGAAGGTGGAAATTAGTTTTGGCGCCTGGCTGCTCCTGTCTTGCAGGTCATGTGACTAAATCCTCCAGTCACACCAACATAAACTGATAAGACAGCTACTCTCTGAGTGTGTGTTTGTGTGTGTGTGTGTGTGTGTGTGTGTGTGTCCTGCTCGCTGTATGACTGTGCACATTTACCTGAGTGCATGCACCGAACCAGTGTGTGTGTTTCTGCCCGGGTGTGTGTGTTTATAGATTCCATTTATCCAGTGAGCGTCTCTTGTGGCAGGGCGAGGTAATTGGTGGCAGATAAACAGCGCTTAACACACACACCCACACACACACACACACACTCACACACACACACACACAGTAATCAGAGGGGATTTACAATGTGTAGTTTGGAGCCTAATTGCTCTTCAGGTCCCTGTGAGAGTGCTGCCAAAGCCATTAGCCGCTGCTATTCTCAGAGTATTCAGTGTGTGTCGCTTGTGTGTGTGTGTATGTGTGTGTGTGTGTGTTTGGTCTCTTGAAAATGAGCGTGCACGTCACTTCAGTGTATTTATGCATGTGTATGTGTCTGTGCTTTGTTTCAAGCATGTGTGTGTGTGTGTGTGTGCTTGTTCTTCTGTGTGCGTGGCCCTTATTTGCTTCCCATTGGCGCGCGCGTGCCCGCAGCTTTAGTGTTTTTCTCGTCGACTTGGCTTCCCTCCAAGCCTGAAGAGCTAATTGGAATTAGAATAACATTCCTCAAAGGCCGCTCGTTTAGTGCCGGCGCTGAGTGCTAACGACGGAGTAGTGGGTGAGAGAAAGGCGGGAGAGAGCGCCCTAACGATCTGCGCTAACAATGTTTTATTCTGATTTTTAATGAGGGGTAATCACTCAGCTGGAGAGGAAGAGCAGTGGAGGAAAAAAAAAAAAAAAAAAAGCGAGAAAGTCGAGGGGGAGGAGAGGAGGTGAGGTGAGGAGGAAACAGTAATTATCTCCTCTCTGAGCTGTGAGTCACAGCCCGTCTTGCGGTCTCTCCCTGGGAAATTAGAGATGCACACTAACTGCCTTTATTCAGAGTCAGTGCTACCTGACAGCACCGCGGTGTCAGAACAGAGGCCTTTCTGTTCTGTTGTCCCGATGTGTAAGAACAAACTTGTGCGTACGGTGTCTGTTTGTAGACAGTAGATCCAATTGTTTCTGCAATTCTAACGACAATTATGGATATTGAAATGTATCGCAGCAGTTAAGGATTAAAAGATGTCCTGTCTGGTTATGACTGCATGACCTTTGACCTCAAGATCCTCCAGGAGAGGATAATGCCTGGTCTTATTAAAGACTGTGAAAGAAGTGAGGCCTAACACTTGGTGACACATAACAATCCCCCTCGAAGTGGTTTGACTCTGAAGGTGTGTCTTCGACTGATGCCGTGCTTGTCTGCCCACTTTACCGCTGTTCACTTTTGCACTGTGCAACGGTTGATTGTAGCCAGCTTTTTATCATTATATTGCAAGAAAAACAGGCACAGGATGATGAAATGGATCTAGAAGAGGAAAAGAAAGCTACCATTCATCCATGAATACTGACAAAGCCCATCTGTAGTCACCACAACCAGCTTGGACACAGTTTTGACCTCCGGAGATGGTCCGTCTCTGGCTTCGTTCACAGCAAAATGAATACAAAGAGATAAACTGCTGGAGTTGCTTCTTATTCTCATGCGGAGGATGAGGAATGGCATGAAAACAAGTTTTTTTTTAGGCTCTTGCGGCGCTTAAAAGATGAGTTCACCCAAAAATAAAAATTCAGTCATTGTCTACTCGACCCCATGTTGAAGTTTCACAGACCAGAAAACATTCCTGGAGCCTCACAGAAAACGGTGTTGCTGCATTCTCCTAAACAACTGAAGTAGATGGCGACTTGTTTGAGGTCCCAAAAAAGAGCTGAGGATAACAGTAAAACGGCTCCGTACAGCTTGTCTGGCTTAATCTAAGTCTCTGGAAGCCTAGACATCCCAAATTGGTTTTGAAAAGACAAAAATTACACCCTTGACATGCTCTCGAGCTTGTTCACCCATTTCAGATTCAGAAAAAGGGCATAAATAACGTCTTTCATATCTATTTAGGATCTTGAGGCTTTGGGAGACTTTGATGAGCTGCATGGAGCCATTTATTTTATTTATTTTTTTCGGTTTTTACATTTTAAAGACAGTCCTCATCTGCTTCAGTTGTTCAGGAGAATGCTGCAGCACTGTGAAGCTGCTATAAAGAAATGTTTTGTTGACTACGAAACATCACACGACTTTCCCTCGGCATGAGGCTGGGTAGATAATGACCGACGATAATTTTTAAACTTTTCCTGGAACAGATCGTTTGTCTGGTTAAAAGATCAACAGCGACCTAAAGTAGATAACATGGCATGTTTTTTTGTATTGACGTTTGACAGAAACCATAATCTTTCCACATCAGGGCCATATAGACGAGATAAGTCAGTTGTCTGACCATACGCCATCGATTAATGAGGCTTTTTAAATCCAGGATCCCACCAGGAAGCCATCAGAACCCGCAGTTAGCCCCCGTGTTATCGATAAACTGTGAACTGTTAAGATTTTTCACTCAGTCCAACTGAGCGCCAATCAATACGGAGCCCCCGTGCTCGCTGATTGGAGGGGAGGGGGAAGAAATCACATTTGCAAAAACAGAGTGGAGACAAAAGAGAGAGGACAGACAAGGACAGAGACACATATGAATCCAGAGAGAGAGAGAGAGAGAGAGAGAGAGAGAAAGAGAGAGATGAAGTGATACGGCATACAGCAGTAGTGGAGTGTGAAACAGATGCTGCTCAGTGGAGAGTGAGAGGCCAATGGTGCTTGTAGAGTGCTTAGAAAGGGCAGAGGCTGAATCGATTCACACACACACACACATACACGCACACACATACATTAATCTGTGTGTGTGTGTGTGTTTGTGTGAAATGTAAGGAGTGGGTGTGAGGTGAGGGAGAATGGACGGGGGGGAGGAGGAAGAGGAGAGGAGGGGGTGAGTGATAGTGGCAGGGGAGACATAGAGGTGGAGATGGATCAGGAGATAGATAGAGGCTGATTATTGCTGAGCACTGACAGCTCAAAGGCCCCATGGGTGTGATACTAACACACACACACACACACACACACACACACACGCGCGCAGGGTCTTCAAGTAAACACATGAGCTTACACACTCACCCGCAAAGTGATGGAGATGGAGCTGCCAGAGTGTAATACAGTTAAAGCCCCATTTCCACCGCCATCACCACTGAACGTCTCCCCTCCTCCTCCTCCTCGCCTCCCCCTCCTGATAGCCTTTTCTTCTGTCTCTCCTCCCCTGATCATATTCAACTCCCAGCCTAATTCTCAGTCTTCCTCTGCCTCTGACGTCCCCTACCTCCACCTCCTCCTCCTTCCTCCTTCCTCCCTCCCTCCCTCCCTCCCTCTTCCACTTTCCTCCTGCTTACTTTATCATAGGTTCTCTCCACATGAGGGGATTCTCCGGACCTTCGGAGCAGAAAATGGAGGCTAGTGGAGAGAGACGGGGAGAGATAAAAAAAAAAGAAAAAAAAAGAAAAAACAGACTGGCAAATATGTTGCACAGACACACATGTACACAGAGACACACATGTTTAAATGTTGTTTTCAAAGAGACAAACTGAAAGTTCACGTGTTTGTTCCTTATAGTCAGCATCATGATCGTCTGGTACGAGACACAAATCGTTGTTTTGTGAATTAAAATCACTATTTCAGACCTCAACAGTTTGTCACCGCAAAAAGCTCAACACGAGTTTCATTTAAGCAACCAAATCAAAGGAATAAATGTTGGCAATATACGTTGCTGCAAGCCACTGATATGTTGGAACTAACCAAAAAGAAGTAATGTTTCTTTTGGTTCAATTTGACATTTTTTCTTGTGACAACATTGTTTATGTCTGGGCAAGGTTTATGCACAAAAAACGCGTGGTAAGGGTTACGAAAAGATCACATTTTGGCTTAAAATATCTGTTTTGTCACCACAAACGTGGCTCGAGATGTCCCGACTTTTCATCACAAATATACGTTTTGATATCTGAAATTGCCCCGAGGTCTCCTTACAAATATCCAGTGGTGCGACACACTTACAAAAGTTGAAACACTATGGTTTCATTACTGACGTTTCAGTGAACATCACACAACAGGAACAGAGATGAACAAAAGTATAAACACTGTCAGAAATCAGTTGAGAGGAGAACAATCTTCTCGTTGCACATTAGAGGTGATTTGACCAAAAAGCAGACTGTAGTCAGTGACTGCATTTGTTCAATTCAGTTGTGATTTAATACAAACCTCAGACACATTTCCTTCACTTAATGATGCAACTTTTTCTTGTCTGCAATAATGAGTAATTAGAAGACGGCTTGATCTTCCATTATGGTTATAATTATGATGAAGTAAGGACTGTCATAGCTCTCCAGAGTGAGACACTGAGTTAGTCTAAAGAATAATGCCTTTAGAATAACTACACCCAAAAATCAATGAAATAAATGGGTGATGTTTCAGAGTCTGACAAAAGGACGGGATGGGGGACAAACAGAGTTTTATCAGAAGAGGAGGATTATGGAAATCAGGTTGTGATCTGTGGTGCGGTAATCCTCGCCGCAGCGAGCAATCCCATAAAAAGTGTTAGTGAGATTAACCAGCAGATTAGCCACGTAGCCACGCACATATTTAACTGATTAAAACCCTTGAAAATCCGGACTCTGGGGAGGACCGACACCATTTAGGATCTGTATCCGCTGTTAGCTATTTCCTCCGGAATAATTACGCATTTTGTGTGTTTCCCTCTTAACGTGTGTGTGTGCGTGTGTGTGTGAAGTCGCAGAGCTATGGCTAAAAGAATAAAGATAGAGGATTATCATGACCTAGAGGGCGAGAGAGGAGTTTTAATTTCCTTTACATCCTGATGATGGATGAGAAAGTTTCTCATTCCTTTGTTTTCAGTCTAAATGTGGACCGTAGATGTAGCATTAAAGTGGGACAGTCAAAGAACGAAAAGCTTGTGTGTGCACCCATGTGATCAATTGATCAATCGCCTGCAGTTGGCATTAGTTGGAATGATTCAGGGGTAAAGATAATCAATGTCTCTGATCAGCAGACCCTAGTTTAAAGCTATCAATTGGGGGGTCGGTAGATGATGAGTTTTCAGTCTTCTGGGGGAAACAGGCCTGGAGCTGTGTGTGTGTGTGTGTGTGTGTGTGTGTCAGCCAATTTTCTGATCAATTCCACCACAACTGGCTGAGAGAGTGGATGAGCTCACTTTAAACTCATAAATCACAATTATTGAAGGAACTGTAAGATACACACAGAAAGATAAATAGTAAATAAACGTAATGTACCGAGAGAAGAAGATGGGATTTAAATGCACACAGAAATAGTGAAGGTGTAATAAAATCATAAAAGGAGGCCAAAGAATGGGGGAAAAAAGTCAAAACACTTGAAGAAAGACGTAGTTTGATGATGTCCTGAAGTAGCGTGGGATCGTGGTTTGTTTTCTTATTGTTAAACAACCACGTATTCAAGTTTCATGTAATGTTCGGTCACATTCCCCGACTTGAAGTTTTACAGTAACGGCATGTTTGGTTTGTTGATTTAATCGTGGAGAAATCTGGTCTGTTCAGATACTTTTGTGAAAGGGGAACACATCCAGTCACGTACCTTGTAATTACATCTCATTACTGAATACGATACACACCAAAAGTGAGTCAGAGAGCAGCACAGGTGCACACGGTGACTGGGACAAATAATCCGGTACAGTTTCACGTGAATCCTCTTGGATCTAGCTTTATAATGCCCTTTGGATTATTTTTCGGAAACAATGATTTCTATAGAGAGACTGAGCTCGACCTAGAATCACCAATCACCGGGGTCCAATCGCCCGGTCGCCAGGATAAAAATGTTGGCAGTTAACGTTTCTGCAACTACTGATATTTTCACATCTGTACGTTTCATGGGCTACATA
This sequence comes from Pagrus major, assembly GCF_040436345.1. Taxonomy (NCBI): domain Eukaryota; kingdom Metazoa; phylum Chordata; class Actinopteri; order Spariformes; family Sparidae; genus Pagrus; species Pagrus major. The sequence goes on along the minus strand of NC_133219.1, from coordinate 34,592,136 downwards.
CCACACTGACATTTCTACAAAACGTGTCAGATCACGTTTACATTACTGTCATACAGGGAGGTGGAGGGCAAGAAGGTGGACAAGCCAGTGACAGCAGTTCAAAACTGAGTTTCAACATTTGTAAGTGTGACACCACTGCATATTTTGAAGGGGATCTTCCAGCTGTGTCTGTGGCGACCAAAACAGGTATTTTAAGCCAAACTGTGGAGTTTTCCTAACCCAAACCAAGTGTTTTCTGGGCCTAAACCTTACCAGATTATATCTAAAGAAACTTCAAGTTGCGACATAAAGAAATGTGAAGTTTCAGCACATCCGTGGTTTGCTGAAATGCACACTGACGACATTTATTCTGGCGGGTGATTGGTGTAATAGATGTAAACAGGATCCACCTGCAGCATGTGAACGTGTATTTCCTTTGACTGAAATCCTAATGTGACTGTAAGACTGTGACACCACACTGATGAAGATGTGGGTTGGAAGTTTCTGTCTCTTCACAGGTAAATAAGATGCAGTGTTCTCCGGTGTTTCTCTGACTAAATGAGGCTTGTTCAGATGTACTTCTTAATTAAGACTTTGTGGCTCCGGCAGGGAACACTTCAGACAGCTGCAGCCTCTCTGGGGTGGATGGAGGGAGGGAGGAGGGGGAGGCTGGGCTGATGTTCAGCTGCTGGTGTCGACTGATTTTTTTCAATAACTCCAACTGACAGTCGGCTTCAGGTGAAGATGCATATTAAAGATGGAAAAGCCTCACCCACACACACACACGCGCACACACACACATGCACACCCCTTTATCTCTGTCCTATTGAATAACTCTCTGATGCTTTCCATATTCCATGCGAGGGATTATTACAGCTTACCCACAATCCCCAGCAGCTGATTATCCTGCATGTTGACAGGACAGAGTTGTGCTATCGCCCTTGTGCAGCAGTCAGCTGTGTGTGTGCGTGTGTGTGTGTGAGGGAGAGAGAGAGAGAGAGAGAACCATACTGTATTTAATGCGTGTGTGTTTGTGTTTGTATGTGAAAGAGGAAAGTAAAGATTTATTCTGCATTTATACGAGAGTGAGAGAAACGGAAATGATTTTCCTCTTGTGTGTGTGTTTGTGTGTGTGTGTGTGTGTGTGTGTGTGTGTGCATGTGAGCAAGAGGGAGAGGAAATTACTTTGTGTGTGTATGAGTGTGTGAGGTAGCGCTCAACCTGGCAGGTGTTTGTGGTTGATACCTGCAGCTCCAGCAGCGCTGATCACCTCAGCATGGCGCCTCACCTTGGGAGGGAGACAGCTCTAAGCTCATTAGCACACACACACACACACACACACACACACACACACACAGGTGCAATGCACAGTGGGCTACCTGGGGAGGTTGTGGCAAAAAAAAAAAAAAAAACATGAGGAAAAAGAGGAAAGAAATAAATAAGCTCAAGGGAGAGGAAGAGGAGAGAAAATCGGTTTACCAAATGAGAGATAACCAGGAACTTGTGGAAAACAATGATGGAGGGAGGCCGTGTGGGGCCTGAAGGGACAGGAAGAGAAAAGAAATAAGAAAAAGGAAGAAAAAAAAACATGTTGGTAGATGAAGGTTTTGGAACAAAAGGAGGAGGGAGACATAAATGAGACTGAGAGGAGGAGAAGAGAACGGTGGAGAAAAGAAAAGAGGAGGAGGAGGATCGAAGACATAACAGGATGTAACGGCTTTAAAAGCCTGGTTTCATTCACAATGGCAGCGACACTCGTTATTCGCAGCTCCTAATTGCGTGAACTCAATTTAATCTGAGTGTGTCGTAGCTGTCAGGCTGCGTGTGAGGTGACAAACTCCACGAAACTGAAAACAGCATCACAGTGACGGTCTGACTTTCCCTCTTGCTGATGAAATACATGACACGTTTTAGGGTTTGATTAACAGGCCAGAATCAATCAATAGATCAAGAGATTAGAGATCTACGAGACCACAATCATCAGAAGTGTTGGCTGGAGTGCTTGTGTGACACTATTGTGCACACGCCAGTAACACATTTCCTAGATAATATAATGTCATTAATCAACATAAGCTGCATTAATCAATAGTTTTATGGTAACGATGGATCAAATTGTTGTGTGTGATGTGAAAGGGGTCACTAGATTTGAAAATAATCAGCTTTATTGATTTTTTTTAGCAGTTTTCTTTTGGTTTTCCAGCCCTCAACTTTACTGTTTTTGCTCCACACTGCATTTATTAGCACCATTTGCCACCTCATTCTCACTCTTTAGCTGCGTTCGCTGCAGCTGGGAGATATTTCTCTCAGGAGCTGGTGGTGAGAATTAAACTTACATTCATCATGTAGCCACAAACACAACATCAAATGCTTTTGTTGCTCTGTGGCTGTTATGTGATTCTCACCTCTGGTTTATAGGTTGTCCTGATAACCCGTAGGGACAAAAAATCAATTGATTCTTCTCTGAAGCAACATGTTTTTTAAGCCATCCTTAATGTTGATCCATCCAACGTCTACAACTGCTTATCCTTTGCAGGGTTGCGGGTTGGACAGGGCTGACATATAGAGATTTACACTTGAGAGATAAGGGCAATTTACAGTGATCAATCATCCTAACTTGCATGTGTTTGGATTGTGGCAACAACGCTAACCACTGTGCCACGATGCTGCCCTCCTTAATGTTGAGTGCATGCATTTTATTAGTTATTTTGTTATGATTTTGTTGAATTACTTCACTTGAGCTTACATTATTCCTTTCACTAAGGTGAAGTCTGTTTCACAGTGTTTCATGTACGTCAGTCGTTAATATTGAGTTTGTCTCACACTCAGGCAGGCTTGAAAAACAACATCTGGAACAAATTAAAAGGATGAATGAAACCTAGATGAAATGCAAAAATAATATACACACTTAGCATTTTTCTATGTGTTTGGATCCACAGTGTTGAAGCTGTATAAATCCAAATTGTGCCTCGACATTAAAACTTACCCCTAAACTCCAAAAACAGAGCGTTTTTTAAAAGTGAGCACAGCCTGAAAATGTCGCTATCTCATGTCCAGAAGCGGTCCTCATAAATGTACAAGTACACTCACAGCCATACTGTACACATGAGCTGAGCAGTGGGAAGAGAGCACCTTTTTTGTGTGGCGTTGAGATAAATAGGATTAGGGATTTGGGAGATTTAGTGGGAATAATCCGTCTGTGTATCGGAGAGAGGCAGCAGCGGTGATGATCAAAAGAGAACGCTGTGATTCAGAGCTCAGAAATCTCGGGATAGACTCAAAACTTGGAGTGACATTTTCTCCATTTTTCCTCCAAGGATCAGCTTTCATTTTGTCGCTGTGACTGCTGTAATTGCTACATAATCACCTCATACTGTACGACGCTGGCCGTGTGTGCGTGTGTGTGTGTGTACGAAAGCCGAGGATAGACAGAGAATTATATATTCACAGTAATTAATCAGATTTACAGTTTACATCAGGGGAGAGAGAGAGAGCTAGTCTGTTTGTTGTGGGTGTTAGTATTAAGCAGGGGATTGGACTTGGTTATTTAACACGCAGTTGATTTGAACAGCTGCTCTGTTCTGCTACTATCTATACCTCCATATCAATACCACATAGGCTAGAAAGAAAAAGTCCAAAAAATAAGCACACACAGTACTTCTCTTTTCTGCAGACTGAAACGTCCCTGGTTGGTCGAGTGGGCCACCCAGATTCCTCATTCTTCTTCTTTACCCACTTGAAGCTATTCAGGAGCACAAGTGGCTTGAGCCGAACCCCAGAGCAGAGGAGAGAAAACAGGGAAACACTGCTGTGTGTTTTCATAGGGTGGACGAAGATACATACAGTGCTGCTGCAGGACCTGTAGGTTTACTTTGTCAGTCTGAGGGATTTAAAAAACCCAGCCGAGATGGTTAAAGGGTGAGTTCATCCAGAAATAAAGATTCTGGAGCTTCACAGCAAAACAGCGTCGCAGCATTCTCCTAGACACGATCTAGGAAAACCTCATGTTCTGGCTTGAAATAGCTGTTTTGTCATGCAAACATGGCTGGAGATGTCCCGACTTCCTGTCAAAAATGTCCAGAGGTCTTCTTGACATTCCACTGGTCTCACACCTTCAAATGTTGAAATGCAGAATGATATGCGGGCACTTTCTTGGCAATATTCTAGTCTGCAACTCCACCACCGTCCCTTCCACGTCGCAATATGAAAGTAATTTCATACATGTAACGTGACCTTGATACGACGCAACCTATGACATGCACAAATTTTCAGGTTTTCAGAGAGCAAGACAAGGTCGTCGATTCTCAGATGAGACCTTCAAAAAACTCTCAAGACTAGGAACGATGTTGAGTACTTTGGCGTTATTACTGACAATGCTTGTGATCAGCATATGTACATGTAGTCACTAACAATCATGTATGTACAGTAAATGCATGAAGAATAAACGACGCAGCACCCTCAAAAAACGAGAAAACAACCACATCTTGGGGTCATCATATTTCTATCTCGTCCTCATTTAACCAGATTATTAGATTTTGTTCCGTGTCAGTTCCAAAATGGAAGAAAAGTTGATCAGTGATGTCATTTAATTGAAAATAAATGCACAAATGTTCCTGTAAATAATTCACAGACTGTAGCCCGCTCAAGCAAAATTCATTGAAATGATGTTATAGCAGCAGCAGCAGCAGCACACGTGTGGCTGGAGCCTTGGAGCCGTCCACACTCAAACAGAAATCATTCACAGTCAAGCTGCGGGCGGTGTCAAGTGGAGTCACACTCACATTAATACCTACAAAGGCTCGATCCTCTTCGGGTAAATTTAAGCCTTTACTGAATCACTATCTTTATCTCAGATTCAAAGTGTTAATCCAGTCATACATAAATTAATACGGAGCACCTTCAAACCAAAACATCACTCATAACATCATGTCGGCGCCGCCTATCATATCACATGCTGGACAGAGGCAAGATGACAAAGAACTTCTTTCTTTCTACCGAACCACACCGCACCACTGCACACAAGCATGCATCCTGTCATAGACAAGAGGCCCGGGCTCATGACATGTGGTGTCCCTCCAAAGCTGAGCGATTAATGTACTGTGGAGCATCACTCAAAGTACTTGGGGCAGATCCATCCACCCCAACTTCACCAGGGAGCAGCCGCCTGACGTCACACAACAATGGGAGCGCTCGTGGGAAAGTAGCGAGGGTGTGTCTGCGGAGTATTTGAATAAGGCTAGTGAAGGAAATGTTTAGATAGGTTTCCAAGAATTAAAGTGCTGTAAAAAAAAAAATGCATAATGACGTCTGTCACCTCCATGTGTCGTTTTTCCTCCTCCATCTCATTTATAATGCATGGATGCCGCACTGCTGAGGGTTGAAATCTGTGTACACCTGCCAAAGAGACATCATTTTGTTAAAGTCAGCCAAGTTTTCTGCTCACTTTTGGCATCAAGTTGGAAGTTTCAACTTGGAAATTTCCTACCTCCACATTATGGTGTTTACCATTTGAATTTGGAAGTTGGAGCTCCCCTTGTAGTTGTATTTACGACTCGGAAAGCTGGACGCACCTCACCAACCCAGACCTCAAAATCCAAAATGGCTGCTCTGCAAAATACCTGGTAATATGTCTTTATCTGCTGGTATTGCTAACACAGACTCACAATGAATAAACTTAGTCTGACTCACTTCAGTTTGTGCCAGCACACCTCCTCCATCACCTTCAGTGTTAAAAGCTGTTCATATTTTATAAAAGCGAACAGGCTTCAGGGCCGTGCCTTACATCTTTAGAAAGGAAACCAAAAGGAGTTTCTCTCGTTACACAGCGAGGTGAGCTTCAGTGCAACTCTGCTAAATGAAACATTGTGTACAGGTGAAGGGCTGTGTGAACAAACCAAAGGAAACCCAAGTGAACACCATTAAAAAAACACTTGGTTCAGTTATATTGCCAGTTGACTAATTAAACTAAATAAGCGCAACATTAATACTCTGCTGGCCACTGAGCAGTTCAGCGTTTCAGTGAAATATACTAAACCCGCTCTCGTTCACCTTCCATCACACATCTCTATCAAGTATCCGAAAGGTTTCATCAGTGAGGACTGAAAGTGTTTCTTGTAACAAGCCAGAAAGTCGAGACCACTCAAGTTACAAAAAAAAAACACATTTATTGTCTAGATATTTCAATCATTTTAGATTAGCTAGCATTAAGACCATTTAGTATTTCTCCTGATTAGACGTTTCTTTTCCATGTAAAAGACGTACAAAAACAGTTTGTTATTTCTAAAGCATGTCCTGTAAGAAAAAAAACATATATATACATTTTTACAAACATTCAACAGACAAAAAAAGATTTTAAAAAAAACAACCCAGAAAAAAAACTTAAGTCATGAAATTAATGAGTTTAAAATGGCTGAAACTGACCGACTCCTTCCTGCAACTGAAAATACAACTGCACCTTCACTAACCTTCTCTGTAAGATCATCTTGACAAATAATTCAATATTGCTTGTAATCTTAAATCTTGGTAAAATGTAAAGACCTCATGATACAAGACAATTTCACAAAATGTCCCACATTCAAGAAACTAAGCAGAAACAAATGACTGTTTAAAAAAAGGCAACTCTGTTTTGAAAACGTTTGTTTAGTGAATATGGTAGAGAGAACTTTTCAAGCTTGATTTACTTGTCGAGATGATCTTTTTGGAAGTACAGCTGGTTTCAAAGAGTTACAAAAGGCAGGGCCGAGGTGAATTTACAACAGTGGAGACATCAACCAAATGAATTGCATTAACACTGACAGCAGGGGCATGTCCAGACTTCAGCAGGACAATATGGAAAAGATTTGTAAATCTGATGCCTCATCCAGCTGACGAATGATCAACTCTTGATGTTTCTAGGTCAGGTCAGTCATAGTGTGAGTAAAGGTGGGGCTCATTCTGGCAACATGTGCAGCGGTGACACACTGCGGCTCACGTAAAGAGCACGAAGTTGGAAGAAATTTCAGTATGAAGGCTCATGTCGCTTGTGGAAAAATGTAGGTAGAGAAATGATGAGTGGAAACAAGTACACAAGACGAGGAGGATCAATAGATTTGAGAATTAATTCAATCTCTGAAAAATGTTTCCCTTCAGTTTTTCACTAATTGGTCTTTTAAGCAGGATCTTCAGACAAAGAGGAGAAATGACAACATTAAACCTTCTCAAACAACATTTAGAGTAAAATCTCTAAATTATTTTTTTATTATTTATGAATCGTTTAGTCTTTAAAATGTGAAAAACAATTGTGAAAAATGCTCTTCACAATTTCTTAGAGACCAAATTGATGTCTCCTTTTGTCCAACCAACAGTCTGATGCAGCAAATCCTCACATTTAGGACGCTGGAATCAGCAAATGTTTGACATTTTTTCTTGAAAAACAACTGGAACAATTAATCCATTATCGAAATAGTTGCCGATTAAATATAGGGAAGGCGATTCTGGAGAACGATAGACCAGATTGACTCATAATCGTTGCAGCTCTAAGGTACATAAATGTTGTTTGGTGGCATCTGAAATGGGTACAAATTATGGATACAAACTTTGCCTCATGACGATCAAACCAACCCGTCACTGGTATCAACGACAGCCTGATGCTAGATGAGTCAGCACGGCCTTCAGTATATTTAAAAACACACTGTGTGTGTGTATGTATTAAGCGTGTAGGTGGACAGCTTCCACCACAGTGCAGTTAGTGAGGATAGGACTTACTGTTAAGACAGAAAAGCTACTTTTCAGACAGTGTAGGCAGATCAGAACAGCAAGCTGAGGTTCTAAGGTCAGAGAGTGAGAGCTGGGAGATCAACAGTGAGCATTGTCTGTCTGAAACAAAATACAAAAGAAAATGTTCTGCATTCACTGTGTTGCTTCTCCTCCTCCGTTTCTGCATTATTTTGTCAGTACACGTTCTCCTCTCCCAGTCTCTTTACACATTGTCTATTCAAGACTCTCTGCCCCTGGTCGTGACACTGAATCAGTCCGTTTAAAAATCTGATGTTCGGTACAGTGTTCCTCAGAAGAGTTGGTTCCAGTAAAAACAACGCGGTGCCCCCCTTTGGTTCAGTCATTGTCTGGTCCCTGTAGCTGATCCCAGTGCAGTCACTAGCAGAAAGCAGTAGAGACACAAACATCCAAATAGCTCCTCTCCTTCCATTAACATCCAGCTGCTCCACTTAATTCCCAGCTGATGTGGAGTCAAAAGATCTGTGCATGTAAAATCAATGCAAGAAAAACAACGTCGTCATCCAGGTTGCTCTCGTCTGCGATTTCTGGCTCCATGTGAAAATCTCTAGAAACGTATCGGGTGTGTGGGAAAGAACAAATGTCCTCGCTTTCTTTCCATATTTTTAGTAGATGACCTCGTAAACAGTGGCCTTCTTGTCCCCTGAACCGGTGACGATGTACTTGTCGTCCACAGATATGTCACAGCTTAACACCGAGGATGATTCTTTAGACTGATGAGAAAGAAACAGGAGCAGAACAGAAAATAATCAGTAACACATAAAGAACAACTTCTAATGAAACTAAAAACAACACAGTACAGTTAAAAGATGTCTCTTATAGAATTTAATCTTGTCTGGTGCTCTTATTCCAATCAATACTGCTGAGTAGTTAATAAGACAAAAGCTTTCATAACCTGTTCAATAACGTCACAGAGGAACATGCTGATGCAGCACGTCAGACAGGATGTGTTACCACATTATTTCACTGCATGTTTGCAACTTCATGTGTCATCAAAACAGTAAATGCAGAGTAGAAAACACCCTTTTTGAGGACATGACAGTTTCATGGTATCCGGTGATTGATGCAATGCAGCGCCGGTGGAAATGCGGGTTGGCCCGTTAGAGCTGAAGCAGCAACTTCAGACGGGGCCATTTTATATTACGTTTATATATCGGATAATTAATGTAGTGCCCTGTTGTACCAACCTGGAATATACTGGCTCCATACGGTGTTCTCCATGCATTCAGCAAGTTGTCCTTTCCTGTGCTCACAAACCATTTCCCTGGGAAGAGAAAATATACAAAAACACAATAAGCAAAAAAGTAGGACAATGACATCATAAACAAGATGTGGCTGAACAGTGAAAAAAAAAGGAAAATCTTTTTGTAAAATGGAACAGACAAAACCAATTTTAAAAGTAAGATTTAACCTGAGTTGCATGTCATACCCTCCTCTCTCTCTCTTCCCTTGTTTCCTCTCTACCTCTATACTGTCATATCTAATAAAAGATGCGAAACAAAAAACACTAAGCAAGAACAAAGTCAAAGAAGCTTCACAACATATCTAAATAGCTCATTTTAAAAAAGAATGGTTTGACAGTAGACTACAAAACAAGGAGTGGAAAATGTGTTGTAGACAGCTTTTCACAAAGTTAATAAAGTTTCTCTTTACGCAACAACTCTCAAAATTGAGCGATTTTGTAAAGGAGTCTGGGGGCTTTATCCCCAGGAGACAAAGAAGTAGCCCGTATTGGTTGCTGTTCACTGTATTTGTAACATTTTGTCTTATTTCATAAGTTCAGTAAAAATGGTGAAAAAAGTTGAAACAGTGTGTTAAAAAAACAGCTGTTGGGAGGTAAGATGCACTTTAGACACAGCAACAGAAAACAAACTGACACTTTTTCCAAACGAAAGAAACAACTCAATGTTTTGCATTTACAGGAAGGCTCAAATGATTCAGAATTTGTCATAGCAGTTTTGCATAGTTTGTTTTGAGATTTGTAAGGGAGTCTGGGGATACTGCTGTTCAGTGATTAGTTGAAACAGCCACCTCCGAATGTGGTCCAAGTGATCGGATCTCAAATGCGTCCTCAATGCATCTTGAGGGTGCTCACACTTGTAGTTAGAGCTGTCCACTTGTGATCTGATCATTTGGGACGCGTAGATACAAAAATATGAACAGGACCTAAAAGGACTGAGATGAAGACGGCCAGTTGCTTACCACAGTAGGCAAACTGGAGGGAGAGTACACAGCTCTCATGTAGATGAAGCTGGTATTTGTCAGGCTTGGTGACATGAAGGACCTCAACGTTGCTGCTCTCCATTCCCACAGCGAGCCACTCTCCTGTTGGACAGTAGCCGAGAGAGAAGATCTGCGCAGAAGAGACGAGAAATTCAGCATTACTGGGGGATACTTCTTTTTATACAAAAACATTTAATGCCATTGAACTTTTCAAGGTCAGTCGATGAAACGCTATGTGCTGAAATGAGTGCGTACCTGTGATGTAAAGTCGTGCTGCTGCAGCTGCCGTCCCTCCCTCAGATCCCAGGAGCGCACGGTGTTATCGAGGCCTCCGGTCCACAGCTTGGTGCCGTCATTGGAGATGTCAATACAGCTGGCTCCATCTGTGTGGCCCTGGAACTGCCTGCAGGATACACACATACATTCTGAGTTAAATAAAGACAGAAATGTTTAAACAAAGACGCACTGAGTGTGCAGTTGGTATGCATCAGACAACCAAATGTGAGGAGCTTAAAGTTTTCTCATCAGCAGCCACTCTACTATAGTATTACTGCTAAATATTCTGCCTCTCAATGCTACAATTTTTAATCATAAAAAGGTCAAATCAGCAGAGTCTAGTATTTAAGGAAGGTCAACACTGTGGTGAACAGGTTGTAGCCACACAGGTCTCTCTTACCTAACGAGTGTCTGGTTGTGTAAATCCCAGACTGCGATGTTTCCGTCGCTGCAGCAAGAGAAGCAGACCTTGGAGTCCGGGCTGATGGCCAGAGCGTAGCATGCCGGTGCTGATGATGTTAACTCTGCCTTAATCCTGGGAGTGGGCGTGGCCAAATCCCAGATTGACAGCGTGCTCGCCTCGCCTCCCACAATCAGCGTCCGACCATCGGGAAGGAGACGACAAGAGCGGATGTAATTGTCCCGGTTCTGATGAGGCAGACACATAAAATACATTTCATGTTTTCATATGAACTATAGTCAGATTCGTATGGATGGATTATACCACACAAATCTCTAGAGTCTTTTCAGACATGCAGAAAAAAAATGCAAGACATTTCATACTTTATATCTGCCTCATCGCTTCACTCACCAAACAGTCGAGCTGTGACACCGGGCTCTTGTTTCCTGGGTGACTAATGTCCCAGACCTTCACGCAACCCTTCCCTCCTGTGTAAACGTGTCGGGTGGGGTTACTGATGGTAACGGCGCAAACCACCTCTCCGTGGTTCAGTGTGTTGATCTGACGGGCGTGGCGGGGAATCCCTGGGCCCACCAAAGCATCCGGAGGGAACGGTACCGGCTGCATCTGTCCGTCAGCCGCCACGTGAAAGGAGTAAGCACTGATGACACAAAGGAGGACGGGAGGAGGAGGTTAAACATGATAGCAAATGTGAAAGAGGACGAGGATAGAGATAAATAATGATACAAAAAAGCATTGTAATTTTTTTCAGAGGAGAGGGTTGTTTTTTTATGTCATAACAGTTTTGCCACAGGGCAAGTCAATCAGCCTTCACATATACAAGCAGGAACAGACACTTACGGTTTGCCGCCAGGGATTCCTGTCAGACTGGGAGGCATTCCAGGAACTCTCATGTGAGGATGAGGATCAAAACCGACCTGAAGGAGACAACAAAGACATTACATGAGCATAGAGCAGACAGACACCCATGGGCACTGGCAAAATGCACACAGGTCAATACTAACCTGTGGAACAGAACACAAACACTCATGAGCACAAAGCAAACAGACACTCTTGGGCACACACACACACACCCTCCACATCTGAATGACAAGTTTAAGAGTCAGCAAACAGACAGAGGCAGAACTGTCGGTTCTTGTGCTCCCTCCAATCCAACACACACGGCTGGTGAGTACACAACCTGAGTTTCTATCAAGTATTACACACACACACACACACACACACACACACACACACACACACACACACACACACACACACACACACAGCTGTGAGTCTACTAAACCTATTTAAACAGTGTAATGAACACTATGCAAATACAGCCCAAAGTGATGAGGCGATTGAACGTAATGCACACCAGCGTAGCCCACTGTATAAATACTATCACACAGACAAGAGAAATACAGCTGTGCAACTATTGACACTTTCCACACTCTGCAATATAAAATATACAGTGTTATGAAAAGTATTCACACCCCTTCACTTCATGAACTTTTAGTCTTTCAAAACACTGAATTACAGTGGATATAATTATGCTTTCTCAACATTGATCCACAGAAAAACAGTAAGTAAATTTTCTACAAATAGATTAAAGAAAAATAGCACATACAATTATTGACTTCATAAGAATTCACTGCTGCAGTCGTAACATTTCTTCGACGCTCCGTAATAATTTGGATGTAGATCACCTCTGTTTGTCTACAGTGTGACAAGAGATTTTAATTTAAACGCCTGGAGGGCAGAACTTATGCAACCATTGCTGCTGTTACTTTTCTGGTAAAAGATTCATTATGAAGACAACGGTTGAGTATGAATCAGGGAAGGATACTAAAAATTCTCCAACACACTGAATACCCTGAGTAGTATAAGGTCAATCATAAAAAAACATTAGAAAGAATATACTGTAGCACAGCTTTCAATCTGCCTGGGGAAGGTTACAGGGTTTCACGGCTGAGTAGTGAGCGCTGTGCATACAACAACCGTTGCCCAGGTGCCTCAGGGAGAACAGCAAAGAGGAAGCCACCGTTGAAAAACCTCATATGAAGGCAGCTTTTAAACTCACAATTACCATCAACTCCACAGAGCTTGTGAAGTTCTACAAAAAGACCGTTATAAAAACTGAAGCATCCGGATATGCAAACCTCATACTGGTCATTCAAAGCTGAAATTCCTGCCGAAGAAACCTCTACTAAATGTTCTCTGAATATTCTTGAGGGAGGTGAATACTTGAGAAATGAAAAAATATGTTCCATATCATATCATATTCTCACCCAGCTTAGATACTCTGTACTCATTTTCACTTTGATATTTCTGTTAATCACGGTCAAAAATGCCGAACTACATCCACTGTGATTCAGTTTTCTAACATAATAAAACATGAATAAGTCAAAGGCAAGTTTCAACTTTTTAAGCAAAATTATCAACAATAAGTAACATATTAATAGAAATTGAAATAACCATCTTACATCAGTAAACTGCGTATGTTTTTTGCAGAAGCTTTCTTTAGACAGCAGATAGACACACAGTCACTTTACCAAAACATGAGTCACCCTTTTCCACTCACCATGGGTGAACGGCCGTACGCAGCCACAGCGGCTGCGGCAGCAGCACTCATCTGAGGTGACATGTTGTGCAGTCCAGCAGCATAGGCCGCAGCCCCGGCAGCATTAGCCAGCTCACCGTTCATCCCTGCTGCGTGGGGTAACATACCAAATGCACCCGGGTATGGGCCTGGTACAGCCAGGGGGGTCCGCAGACCTGCAGCTGAGGAGGAGAGGGAAGGAAAAAGTGAGACAAATAAACAGCTGGAATCAGGTACAAAATCTATTAAGCATTTATGAATACAAGCTTTGATCTTACAGACTTATTACTTAACAGTCATCTAACATTACCAGTTACCCTTGATTAGAATTCTTTATTTGTCTGTGATGCAAAGTTAAGAAAAGAAAACAGATTTACTGGAGGTAAATCAAGTAAACTCTGCACAGGCATGAGGTATTTCCAAAGTAAAAGTGTGCTGTGAAATATTTGCAATTAATACTTAGAACAACGGTTCATTAGGAAGACCCACATAATTTATCCAAAGCCCCTGTGACACTTATTTGTGAGGTTCAATTTGACTGCAGGCAGTTTACACACAACTGATTGCCCTCTGGCACTAATTGGCATATTAAAATTATACCTTATAACCCAGTGTCTAAACAAACTCACCATGACATTGATAATATTAAAAATTGCTTTAAAATTTTTTATCAAAAACTATACGCTCAACCACAGGTAGATAACGACACAAAAATGGAAGATTTTTTGAAATCCTTGGACTTACCGGTTCTTTCTGAAACTCAAAATAATATATTAATGTCAGCGATAACAACAGAAGAAGTCAAAAACGCCATAACAAGACTGAAAACAAATAAATCCCCAGGTCCTGATGGATACACAGCACAATGGTACAAAACTCTAAGAGATGTATTGACGCCTATTTTGGTGAAAACATTTAATTGGATTTTGCAAACAAAAGAGACTCCAATTTCCTGGAGGGAAGCAACAATATCGGTTATTCCAAAACCAGGAAAAGATAAATCAGAATGCACTAATTACAGGCCAATTAGTGTATTAAACCTAGATTACAAGATGTTCACTTCTATCCTTGCTAAAAGATTTGACAAGATTCTACCACAGATCATACATTTGGATCAAACCGGCTTCATTCAAAGTAGACAAACTCAAGACAATATAAGACGCACACTACAGATCATTAGACATACCAACCAAAACAATCTCCAGGCTATGATAGCGAGCTTGGACGCAGAAAAAGCCTTCGATTCTGTGAGATGGACCTTCCTATTCAAGGTAATGGAAAAATTTGGCTTTAATGAGACAATAATACAAACAATAGAAACACTATACAAAAACCCATCAGCAAGGCTGAAGATTAATGGAGAACTCTCAGAATCATTTATACTTGAACGCTCAACGAGACAGGGATGCCCACTGAGTCCTCTTCTCTTTGCTATTTTTATCGAACCTTTAGCTCAAGGAATAAGACAAAACGAAGCAATTGAGGGGATAAAAATGGTAGATGACCAGAAACTGGCGTTATTTGCTGACGATGTATTAATATATCTGAGTAACCCAACACGATCCTTGCCAGCATTAATGACATGTTTAAATGAATATGGCTCTTTCTCAGGATACAAATTGAATGTTCAAAAAACACAGATCCTTAGTTTTGATTATAATCCCCCCCTTGATCTCCGTCAGAAATACCAGCTAAAATGGGATGAAAAATCTATAAAATATCTAGGAATTCATATTCCTAAAGATCTGTCAAGATTAGCCGAAATCAATTATAAACCTCTTATTAAGGAAATCAAGAAAGATATTCACAGATGGAGCCTGATACCATATCTAAGCCTCAGCTCACGCATCGAATCCATCAAGATGAACATACTGCCAAGGGTTCTATACCTTTTTCAGTCATTACCCTTAGAAGCACCAGAAAAACAATTTCAAGAATGGGACAGATTAATTTCTAGGTACATATGGGCTGGGAAAAAACCCAGGATACGATATAAGATACTCCAGCTTTCAAAAGAAAAAGGAGGACTAGCTCTTCCTATTCTAAAAGACTATTACAAGGCAGCCCAACTTAGGCCTTTAATTTGCTGGTGTACACCTAGTTACAAGGCCAGATGGAAAAGTATTGAACAAACAATGGGAAAAGGTTTTCCAGTCACTGCGTTGATCGGGGACCCATCACTACACAAACAACTTACTGATCAAGATAATCCATGGATCACCAATTCATTAAAGCTTCTGAGTGAAATATCAAAACAGTTCAACTTAAAAAAGACACTCGAAATCTTGAAATGGTTTGCTTATGACCCACAATTTACACCTAATCAACACGACCACAGATTCAAGGAATGGACCTCCTTAGGGCTTACAACATACCATTCACTAATAAGTAAAGGAACGGTTACAAGTTTCCAAGATCTTAAAGACAAATTTGGTTTACAGAACCAGGACCTATTCAGGTATATACAAATAAGAGACTATATTGGGAAAAAAATTATAAAAAATTATGAACCTGAAAATGATATTCTACAGGTATTTGTAAAAGCTTATAAAGATGAACCTTATAAGAAGATAATTTCAAAACTATACACAAGTCTTCAATCTTTCAACAAAGAAAATACATCTAATGTAAAATCAAGGTGGGAAACTGAAGGCAACACCATAATTTCTCTGGAGAACTGGAAGGAAATTTTTAAACAACAATGGAAAACAACAAATTCTCCGCTCTGGAGGGAATATGCATGGAAAAATGTCATTCGCTATTTCTGTACCCCATATCAAAAGAGATCATATTCCAATCAGATAGAATGTTGGAGATGTTGTGGAAGCGAAGAGGCGAATCACTATCATATATTCTGGTGTTGCCCTGTTGTGACCCCATTTTGGCTACGTGTACATCAAACACTAGAGACTGTGTTTTCAACAAAAATAACTTTTTGTTTCAATTTGCTATATCTGGTGGACTTACAGGAACTGGAATGGAGGAACAAAGATAAATATTTATTGAGAATATTACTGGTGGCTTGTAAGAAATCAATAACGAAGAAATGGCTGAAGAGGGAGGCACCTAGTGTAGATGAATGGATTGATACAGTGTACAGCATCTTTGTAATGGAAAGAATTACTTTTAATTTAAGAACACAAAATGAGGCATTTATAGATAATTGGCAAAAATGGAGTGCTTATGTTTCTACCATAAGACCGGATTTCAGGTAATTCCAGTCTGGACTATCAGAATACTTTTATGTACTTACTATTTTATTTATTTAACTTTTTTTTTCTTTCTCTCGAGTTCTACACTGGAGGTGTTAACCAGTCCCCTTGTATATGCTCTTGCTTTCTCCTTGATACTTCTGTACTCGTCCATAGGTCTTCATGTTGATTGTTTGACGGTTTGTCTGTTTACATGTAAAATCAAAAACCAATAAAAAGTAAATGACAAAAAAAAAAAAATTATACCTTATAATTAATTTAAACATTTTTGGACTTACTGGGTGGATGCGGTATTTCCATAGAGGGGGGTTTTGATAGACTGGGCCGGATTCCAGGAGTGGAGCTCGGACCAGGGGTGGAGTCACCTCGTGGTGTGGGTGTGCTTGACTTTAGCCCAGGTGTACCCGCCTTGTCTCGCTGCTGAGAGAGATATTTATAATCGGTAAAACATTTATTCACCCATGAATCGATCAGTCTACCTGGTCTTTCAAACTACATGCTAAAACAACTCAAACAATCATTACCAATGACATCTCTTTGGACTTGAGGGAGGAGGAGCTAGCTGATGATGCAGTCGAAGCTGGACTACAGGGGTCTTTCTTGAGAAGACGCGCTTTATCCATGCCATTTTCTCTTGGAGAGGGGAGAGGCGTGCCGCGAGGGGAGGCAGGATCCTGGTGGAAGAACAAGGATTCAGTTAACAAAATAATTGCACCATAGTGATGCCGACATTTTCCTGCACAGAGGATTCAATATGTTGTAGTTAACAAATTCTGAAACATACTGACCTCGTTCGAGACATCCACCACTAAATTATCATCACTTTTCTCCCCGTCGCTATCCTGCAAAGGAGGACAATCAGTTAGCACACCATTTAAGAAAGTCAATAGGAGAAACATTGTTTTTAACATTTGATGTGTGACTATGATGCGTCTGTATATACGAGGGTGAGCGATAGGCATAATACAATATAATGACTAAGTAAGAAAGAGGAGAACATTCTAGAAACTTGCATCTCTTTACTGTAATGCATCCCTTAAATCATGATATCACGATATTACAATATCCCAAATGTAATTTTTATGTGTAATATAACCACCTCTTCTAGGAACATTAAATGTGCCTGTGCAAATGACAAAATACTAATTCTAAATAATTTTCACACACTTTTGTCTATGTTGCACAAGCATTTCTTACATAGTGGCTGGAGTCCTTGTCCTCCATCTTGCGTTTCTTGGTGTCATTTGGAAACTCGGGTCCATTGCGTCTCTTATCTGAGTTCCGAAGACTTTCTGGCAGCAGTGAGTTACTCTGCAGATGAAGGCAAAGAGGAGGAGTAGAAGGACAGATCACAGTCGGATAGAGAGAGGGAGCAGAGATTAGTGAAATAAGATAAGGTAGCGTAGAGAGAAAAAAGAAAAGGGAGAGTTTGTAGGACAAAGAGGAAAAAAAAAACAAGAAAAAGTATTTGCAGAGGTGAGACAATGTTGCCTTTTACAGTTCATTCTGCATGAGCTCACTAAACCATCTGATCCATCTACCACTAATTACAGCAGCTATTCAGCTATGTGTAGAGCAGGTTAGAAAAACAGACCCTTATTTGCAGATAGGTTAATAGTTCACAGACGCATGAATTAAGCGGCACTAACACTTAAACGGCGACCTCTTTTCTCACTTGACCAAAGCCAGTCGCTGCCACACACACAAACACACGCCTCTGAAGTTGATGATTACATTAAGTGGCTCTCAAAATCTATCAGTGCTCCCTCTCCTGGCTCTGACAAGCTGCACTGGCTGCAGTTATGTGTGTGTGTGTGTGTGTCAGTGTGTGCGTGTGTACAATGTGTAATTGACTGTAAAAGCCTGTGTGTATGATCAAGTGTGTAACAGACTGTGTGTGTGTGTATTACTTGCCAAACACTCCTGCGTCCCAAGACTGCACGCGCATACACACATACACAAGCACACACACACATAGCACACACACACAGACACACACAGCTGCCCCCCTCTGGCCTCCTGACCAACGGATCCTATTGTTAATGGATTAAAGCTTCATGTTGAGTCCATTATAGTCTCAGCCTGTCAATGAAATGTGCATCCAACATACACAAACACACATGCGCGTGCACGCATCTAGCGGGTGAGCGCTTGGGCTTTGAGGGGGGAAAGGGTAAATGAAGGAGGAATAGCTAAGAGAGGAGGAGGAGGAGGAGGAGGAGGAGGAGGAGGGTGAGAAAAAAGGCGAAAGGGAGGGGATGAGATTAGAGGACAGAGAGGATGGAAGGAGGGTGTGAGAGTGTGGAGGAGAAGAAAGGGTGACAAGAGACGAGGGAGGGAAAGAGAGGGGCGAGAGGGGGTGAAAATCTGTATTCTGCCAAAGGCCCCTTCCTTCAAGCCCTCCCCTCTTCCTCCCTCCCTCCCACCTCCTCCCCCTTTTATTGAAAGGTTTTAGTGAGCTGAGCACAGGAGCACTGACCCGCAAAACATAAGCAATTTCCCCCCCTCCGTCTCTCCCCGGTTCGCTTTTAGCATGGTCTCTCTCCGTCTCTCACACACACACACACACACACACACACACAAGCTCAGTGTCATATGACTGCTGCCCCCCCCTCCCCTCCCCTCCCCTCCCTTTCCCAAGCCCTCCCCTCTCAGTGGTGGTGATATTAAACACAATGAGAGTCTTTAAGCGCGGGATCAGGGGCGGCGGGAGAGGGGGGGGGAGAAGGGGGTAATCTGCTCACTGAGGTGTTAAATAGGCACAACAATGCAGGCTAGGGCTGGAGGAGTGTGTGTGTGTTTGCGAGTGTGTGTGCGTGTGACCATGCTAAAAAGCTCATTTGGAGGAGAAAAGAAACCCAACAGTTCAGAGCAGATCTGGGGCAGAACTAAACAGGCAGGCCAAAACTCTACCCGAGAGAGATCCCCACACACACATAAACACACACACACACACACACACACACACACACACACACACACACACACTCTTTGAAACTGACAGTCAAAAATATAGAACTGACGGATGAAAGCTATTTGGGTGTGAAACAGAGGTAAAAACAGCATGGGGCTTTTATGCATAATGACACGGTGAGGTGAACTTCATTGATCCCTGAGGGGAAATTGGGTCGCTGCAGCAGCAAAAAATAGGATAACAAAAGGAATGCTGCTAAAATGGAGAAAAATTTGGCTGCTCTAGCAACAGCCTGTGATATAAATATAAGTTCAAAGTCTGGGATGAAAGTGCCGTGACTTTTGAGATACTGTATTTTCAATAAAATACACTATATGAGCGATAATGCAATGGTTGGTGTCTATATCACTGAAGGGTTTTAAAGGGATATTTAGTTTTTAGTGTTTTTTCCCCACAAAACCAGGGGTAGATTATTTCTTAAGCCAAAAGAAAACAATTAGATCATCACTTGGAAAGTCTGCGGATATGTAAACTAAATATAGTTTACTTGGAGCAAACAGTTTAAATTTGTTTTTCCATCAGCTTGAGTAGAGCTTAGTGATCCTACGGACTGAGCTGAGACACACTAATCTCACTCAACCTGCATGCAAATTGCATCTAAGAACAAAGTTAAATTCCCCCAAACCGAACTTTCCCTTTTAGAGACATGAAAATTAACCGAGTGGTTTGTCAGAACAGTAAACAATGCTGTGGAAAGAGGAAGTACTCACTGTGCCTGGCTCTCGATCTATTGCCATTGGAAATGCGTACATGTGGTTGAGGTCAAAGGGTTGGGTGTTCAGCAGAGCAGAAAACAAAAAATAAGACAGGAAGGAAAATGAGTTAGACTTGTTAAATCTACATTTCATGCATTTATAACCCAAAGAAAGGAGTCCAAACTACGTTTTTCCACATTAAAAAAAAAAAAAAAAAGCAAGGTAAAATGGTTATTCACACACTTTAAAGCCAGCCAACTAAATAACGATGACTTCTTTCTCTACTTCAAGTGGTGTGTCTGGTGGTAGAAGGTGTGTTTGTTCACCTCTCAGGTGATCAGGTCCAGCAGGATGCGAGTCTGCTCCGGACATGTGGGGCTTCTTATCGCCACCATCTTTTCCAGATAGATGGGGAGGAAGGGCACCAAGTGCTCCTGATAGAGCCAGGAGACCGGCTGAACCACCAAGCTGGGAGGGGTGAAGGCCGGCAGGGTGAGGGGTGAGGGGCACTGGGGCACCGCCGTGGTTATGGGATAGATGTTGCTGCTCGAGAGAGGGAGAGAGAAAAGACAGAACGAGGTGATTAGTTGGGCGAGAGAGAAGGCGTGGAACATTCAGGGATGCTACACACAGTTGTGTTGCTTGAGGTAGGCCTCAAGCTGGAAATACATTGTTTGGAGCTTGCTGCTAGCCTTATTCATCACGCCAAAATGTTTAGAGATGAGATGTTGAGGTCACTGCATGTGGCCAAAAGATTGACACCTGACACCAAAAACTCAAGTGTCAGTGAATGAAGCAGAGCCATCAATAGGCAGAAATCAATAGCACTCTGTAACCTGATCAATAGAGATTTCTGGTCCTATTGAAGTCTTCAACAGATGGGACAGTTTCTTCAGTGTCTGGGTTTACACCACCTCAACAAGCTGCTGCAGTCCACAAGGAGGTGAACACATCCTCTCCCCCTACACACCGCCTTACACACACCACCCTCCTCCCTCTGGGGTCAAACACTGAACAATACTGACAGCTGGGATCACAGCCCAGAGCCTGAGGATGTGGTGGTAGAAGAAGGGGGGAGGGAGATGGGGAGGAAAAAAGAGGAATGACTGAGAAGTGGGGGGAAGAGAGCTGAGAGCCCCAGCTGCTGCCTGCACTGTCAGGTCTTGTGAGGGAGTGAGGCGGCTGAGGAGCGAGGGGAGAAGAGAGAGGGTCAGAGAGAGAGAGAGAGGGAGAGAGAGAAAGAGAGGGAGGGAGAGAGAGTTTGGCTGGCAGCCCTGCTCTCTCTTTCACACCAAATCAGGCGCTCGTCTGAGCGTAAAATGCCTTTGTGTTCCAAAACATCATTATTGCCTCCTCAGACAGTAGCCGCGGGAATCCAAGCTCACTGATTCGCCACCGGGAGGGGAGGAGGAAGGAGAGGAGAAGGGAGGGGGCACAGGAGGCGACTCGGCAGGGGTGGAAGGAGTGCTGAAGGTCAAACCGACTTTTATCTCACCTAATTGACGAACCCACTCCCCCTCTCCTGAGCCCCCGCCTACTCTTTTCCTCTCTATCCATCCTTCACTCTCTGCGTCCTGCCCCGGTGAATGAAAGCAAAAGAACGAAACAGTCTTTTAGCCTTAGCCTCAACCTCGCACACACACAGACACACACTCAATTTCCCCGAGTTGGCTCGCCTGCCAAACAATCAAACATAAACACACCCACACGTCACACTTGATCACACTAACATGCATACACAGAGTCTAGATAAACAAGGCAGGCACACACACCCTCACTCAACCATCCTTCCCCTGCCTGTTGTTTTCTGGGGATAACAGAAATGTGCGCTCTGCTACACCCAGACGCACACACAAACAGATGCAAAAAAACACACACACATGGATACACAAACAGGACCCCTGATGGGAGTAAATGGAGGGGAAGTATTGGTGGAGGCAAGGGGAGCCCAGTTTGTCATGGGATGTTAGTGTGAGCCGGTGTGTATGCATGTATGTGTGTGTGTGTGTGTGTTGTGTGTCTGTGTGTGTGCGCAGAGGCAGCACGCTTCATTACACTCATTTAACTCACAAACGGGGTGAATGACAGGCTGGCGTGGGAGACGGGAGGAGAGGGGAAGAGGGGAGTGTAAGGGCAACGCCGTGACCCCCCCTTTTACAAACACTGAAATCCTGCAATTAAGACTCAAACCGCAACTGCCAAATCCACCTCTCCCCCCCCCACCCATCACACACACACACACACAGACCCCCATCAGTCCACGCCAACTAACAAGCCCACCTCACATTTAACTCTCCAAACCCACGGCCCACTCTTTGCTAAGCTAAAGCTATAAAGACCCCCCCCCCCACCCGTAACCCTTTTTTCCCACATTCCCCTTCAACTCAACCCCCTGGCCTCACCTCCCACCCGTCAAGCCCCTATGGCTCCTATAAAGCAGAGTATCCTTAACTACCTTCCGTCCCACCGAAAAAATCATCAACACTCACCGACTCAGACTCGCTTTTTCCTTAAACATCACACAGCTGAACTGCAAGAAAAAAGTTTATGTTTTTGCAGCTTCTTTTCACACTCTCCGTGCCAATCCCTTTTCAGCTCAAGTCTGAATAGCTGGCCATGCCCCATTCATCATAGGCTGACGACATCTTTTCAACAATGACCTCCCATCACATTTCTCCCACCGATTCATATCCTCCATTCTCTACTCGTTCACCATGACAAAAATGTGCTCTATCAATCAATCAATCCATTTCTAGAACCACACTCCAAAAAAGCAGAAACTCACCCTTGGATTTAATTTTATTTCATTTATTTCTTTTCTTTTCATTTTCCTACCAACTCATTCATACGCCCGATATGCACGTATGCCTGTGACCTTGAGAAACATTGCGAGTTTCTATAAATTCAATGTAAAAGTATTTGTGTAAGTGTATTATCTATAACACCTGTACCACCGACAAGCTTTAGAAGAGATTCTGAAGGTTTCAAGTGAAATCCAGCAAAAGATCTTTTAAGATGTATCGATAATGAGAAATAAATGTTATTTGTAGCCCTACCGGATAAATAACTAGACTTGTCTTTCTTTCAGCAATATATTCATTACCAAAGGTAGGAATCCCATATGATTCAAAAACACTGGCCAAGATATAACGACAGTATCATGATAGACACGGTATCTAACCGAAGGATACGATATAGCCCTAAAAATGCATGGTATATTTCAGAGTATCTTAACAGTATCAGGCAAAAATCATCTGAGGGGTTTAAATTACACTATTTCTACACACACAAAATACATAGAAATTTGATTTAAAGAGTAAGTAAAGGAATACACACTGTGGGTGGAAGACCTGGCAGTCCACGTACCCCAATGACCGCATTGAGCTCTGCCATTGTCACCTGTTTTGCTCGCTCCACAGCTTGGACCACCTGTTGTTGATGCTGCAACACACACAAACAAACACAATGCTGCTAAAGACCAAGAGTAAAAGGGCTGATTTAAGCTAACGGAGACAACTAGAGTGTATAAATGGCATAAAGACAAACAAAGTCTGTGGCTCAAAGTCAGACGTACTTACCTCCTGTGAGAGGAAGGGAATGACTTGTGCACAGATGGTGTTTAGTCTCTTGGCAATCTCGGTCTGATGGAGGAAGAGACACACAGAGACAGAAAGAGACTTAATTGTTAATAACATAATTACATTCATTTAGAAAAGACAGCTGTTCAGTAACACCAATAAAGTAATACAAGCGCGCGCACACACACACACACACACACACACACGCTGGTAAACACCAGCTCCAAAGCAAGCCAACAATCACACACACACACACTGAAACCCCCACCAGTCTATAATACAATAACTATACCCATCCAGTTCCCTCTACACACAGATCCAGTGGGCCATTTTCAGCAAACACACACACACACAGTACAATGAGATTTTTCTTTCTAATCATCAGTGTGAGCTCAAGTTTCTCTCTTGCCTGTTGTATTTCTTTTGCTCTCTCTTATCCTCTGTGCTCTTGTCCCTCTTCCCATCAGCACTTCAACATAATCTCATCAGCTACTAACTTCATTTGCTCTCCCCCAGTATCCATGCCAACACATCCGCCTGCCCCCCAAACCCCCGGAGGTGGCAACAATCGGCTGAAACCAGATACCCCCACAGTGGCACCAAATCAGATAAGGGGACTCATATTACATATCATCCAATCAAATTGATACGAAGAAGGCCAGGGTGAAGAGGGAATTGGAGGAGCCATGAAACGTGGTAATGGCTCATCAGACACACACATCCCACATAAATAGATACACAGCACAGACGCACACACACAAAACCTAGATAAAGTTGGATGATCTTTTTTGACACTTGGGTTTATGGAAACTTCTCAAAACTCTTTAAACAAGACCAAAACACAGTCGTCAGCTAAAAGGACATTTGTTATCCGACAGCACAGATAGACCATCTGTTACTTACTGGACTTCACCTGGTGTAGAAATAACTGGTCACTGTGGTAAGTTTCCCCCTTTTAAAGTACTTCCTCTTACCAAGAGACTTTCGAGATGTGAATTGCTCAAACTTCCTACCCACAATGTGTCAGTGTCTTTCCACAATCAGCTTCAATTCCCTTCTCATTTAAATGTCAACAAGACTAGACAATCAGTCTATAGTCTTGTTAGCTGCTTAGTTAAACTAATTTGACAAGACTTGAATATTGGACCAGATGATGATACTAGATGAAAAGTCAGGTGATTAAATCTGTTACAATTCATCCTGAGGGAAACGAGAATGTCCGTCCCAAATTTCATGGTAATCCATCCGATGTTGTCGAGGTATTTTTTTCTCAAAACTACAACATCAACCTCACGGTAACAGGAAAAGTAAGGCAACTACCAAAGCCTGCATTGTTCATCTGCTGGTAACCATGAATGTCTGTACAAACTTTAATCTTAACAAGATGAGATACGTGACGGACCGACAGACACTGCCATCCCTAAAACCATGCCACTAGCGCTATGTATGATTTTGTGGCTACGCCATCGCTAGCTGTAGCATTGCTGTCCTCAATGGACCTCTGTCACACACACACACTCCCTATTAGCTTGTTAAACAACTGACCCTGGTTCAGCCAATTATGTACTTGGATGAGCTAAATAAAGTACTAGCCTATTTAGGTTAGAGCAAAACAAGTCACCACTTCACCTGAAACATACCTTGGGTAGAACTGAAATGAAAAAAACGAGGGCTACATTTCTATATCAAGCCTCACGTGCTGTTGGTGATGTGCCTGATGTACTCATTACCACAGCTTCCTTGCAAAACATTTGAATGAGAGATGTAAAAACTCACAGTCAGTCCTATAGTAACCTATACCCTGATCAGCTTGGGAGACTTCCGCATACTGTAACTCAATCTCATTATGTTCAACTTCTTAAATGCCTAGAAAGCTGTAAATAAAGAGCTATTTCAGGCAGTCTGAGTCTATACCTGCAATTCTTTTCTCAGAATCCTGAGTCTATAATTAGCATTGTATGAAAGCTCAATGATTAGGCTGTCTGAGTATAGTCTGACTTACTGCCATCAGGTCAGCTCAGCTCAGCTAATCTAACGAAGCTAATTGATAAAACTAACAAGGATCAAACAGACGAGACCACAAATACCTGAAGGTGCAATCCCTAAGAGAGGCATCGTTACAAATCAAGACAAGAACATTTAACTTTGAGTGGAAACAGACATGGGCTGTTGTTGGTGCCGCTGTCACAAGGGCAACTGGATCATTTCTATGTTCCTTAGCGATTCAATTACCAACAAATCAGTGAGATAATTCATTAATTTGGTCCATAACGTGAGACGTGAAAGCAGATAGAAAATAGAAAAGCACTCAATAAAGCGGATTTGGATTTGGAACCTCATCAAATTGTATAAACTCATAGACACCAGCCACCTAAATATGCCTGATTTTTTCAAGATCCTTACATTATTACCCGAGTAATTAACGAAAATGTCAGAAATACGCAATATCTTGCAATTTTGAAGAAAGTGACAAACAAATGCAATCCTCTATCTGGATCCACACCAACTTTTGTGTAATCCTGTGGAAAAAACAACTAACAAACCAATCAACCACAGGACGCGGCAAAAACATAGTCTCCTTGGCAGAGGTAATGATGCCAGGCTGCCAGCCTGACTCGATTACCAGTCAGCCTTCATTTTCTTGGGAGATTTTCTGCCCAGCGGCAGACAAAATTGCATATTGAAAGCAAGGTTTATAGGGAGCCAATCTGAGCACTGACAATGTCATTATTTTCTAGCTATTCAATTGTGCAAGCAGCATTTATGTCAAAATGAAAAGTTAAAGCAAAGAACTTGTCTATTGCCTGTTTAAAACTGAGGTTATGAAAAGTCACAACTCATGTGTCCTAGCATTTGAAAAATTTTCATATCAGCAGCTGGATAACAACAGTGGAGAAACACTATGGTTCACCATCCACAATTTGATAATTGAGGGGGTAAACAAAAGTTGAGGATACAGAGAGAAGACACAAGTGTACACACACAATGTGAGAACAGAAAACAGACTTCCCATTACACATATAATTGGAGTATTACAGCCACACACACACACACACACACACACACACACACCTTCCCAGCAGGAGGTGGGTCCTCTGTATCCCCCGTACCCCCTGCCCATAGAAGCTTGTTGCTCTGACAACTGCAGCCCCAAGCTAATGACCTCCCCTGGAGCTTTAGTGTGTGTGTGTGTGTGTTGGTGTGTGTGTTTATGTGTGTGTGGACAATAGGAAGAGATGCATCTCCCTCACAATGAAAGAACAGTAGCTTCACATGGACATAAAACGAAAGAGGAGCCAAGAAGAAAAGAAACGAGGGTGGGGGTGCAGCACAAGGGAGAAGAAATTCCATACTTTTAAATAGAGACTGAGGCAGGCAGAAAGAAAGGGAGAGAGAACTTGGGGTGTAAAAGGGGGACAATAACACAAGATGAGAAAGAACATTAGAAAAATAATGGGAGGGAGTGTGAGAGAGTCAAGGAAGCATCCCCACTCCTCAGTGAAGCAGCCAGGCCAATCCACCTCCAATTTCCTCTGGTCTGACTGGTCGATAGCTGTGGTAATTACTGGTAAACGCTGTGAGCCATGCACCACTCCTGTGGGGAAATGTGTGTTTGTGTGCATGAGAAAGAGAGTGAGAGTTTTCCCTCCTCATCCGTGTGTCTACACAGTACGTTTGCCTTTTAATGCGTCTGTGTATGTACTCGTGCATAAACATGTTTGACTTTCTTTGTGGGTGTGTACATTACTCCACATGTGCTCAATTGTCCCTGTCATCCCGTGTTTGCATTGATTATTTATGACTGTATATAAATGTTCTTGCCTTAAAGTACAACAGGTAAGTGTGCTTTCTATATTTCCTGTTTGCACACTTGTGCGCCTGCCCTACTAAAGTGTGTGGTGTTGTGTTTATGCCTCTCTGCTTCTAAAAGGGGGAGCTCCACTGTGTCTCCTCTGCCGGCCTCACCGTGATCGATTCCTCTGCCCTCCCCAGCCCTGCCCCTCTAATGTAATAAAGCAGGCCGCTCCCCTAGACAGCACCAATCAATCTACAGAGCCATTCATCCTGCCTCTGGGCTCAGGCGGCCGGCCCTAACTGGGGAAATGGAGACAGAGTCCCATCGATCACGAATAAACACACATCCACACACACAGGCATACAGTAAAACACACACACACACACACAAATGAATGAGCGCACATTTGCGCGCACACAAGGACACGTCAACAGGCACACACACCAAATACATCAAAAACCCTGCCACGAGAGGGGGGGGGGGGGAGACAAACAGGAAGAGAGTAGATAAGAGGCAGACAGATAAGCATCCGTACCTGTTTGTGCATTTCGATGTTGAGGCCATAAGACATCTCATAGTACTGCGAAGGACAGAGTCAGATGATGGTTAGATTAGTGAGAGGAATTCTGAACCTTTGAAATAAAACGACTAAGAGAATATGTGCAACCTTAGAGATGAGTGTTTTATTCTCGCAGAGTTTTAAAAGTCCAAGCATACGAATCAAATGCTTTTTTCATCAGTGTAGGCGTACGAGAGACGCATGTTTGCAAACAATTCAGGAGAGCATTATTGTCTACTTTGTTTGTGACTAAACCTCATTTGACCGCTGTTTCTTTCAGGTAAAATGGCTTTATAAAATGTTTCACCTTCGAAAGAAGAGATTAACACAGAACCTCGTCCGTTAAATCAAGCGAAATGATAAAAAACAGGAGCTCAGCTAAATCAAAATGAAAAATCTGCCTACTCACAAACTGCAAAGTCGCAGCACAGCCTAATCTGACTCTCTAATCACCTTCATTAGCATATCTGAGTGAGAAAACTCTGTCCAACTGCACGCAATAAAACAGGTGTTACTTTCATTCTGCCCGGCAGTTTTTCGATACGCCTCTTCTCTTTCGTTCGGATAGAGTGTTTACATCAGTCTTCGGAAAGAGGAATGTTCAAGTGAGGACACAGCATCTCACTCAAGGACACTTCAGCGGGGCAAAAGCCCCACTATATATTGTGGGGAGAATAAACTGAGCGTCACACGGATCTCACCATGACATAGTGTCTCTGCATCTCCGTCTTTTCACTGGCCAGCTTCTCGCACTCCATCTTGAGACTGAAAAACACAACAATACACAAACTTAAAACTCTTCCCACAATTTTGAATATACATACAGTATCATCAGGTCTAGTGGATGTATTTAGTTGTCTTGACTGTGATGTTACGGGACAGAGAAGTTTCGCTGCTGATCAATGAATATCAGCAAATATTTTGGGCATAAACCGATGAGTGACTGTCTCCGCTCTGTCTAAACAGTGCAGGAAACGGAGCTGGTGTTCAAGATGATGAAAGTGACAAGGAGGAGAGGATTCTTCCTGTCATAACTGTCTTCACATTCATGAATCAGGGTGTGAATCAGAAACAAAGCATCCTGTTTGTAGGTCAGTAGCGCTTCGTCTGTTGTGGCCAACCCTCCCGACAATACAAATAAGTAGATGTATATACGCACCGAGCAAAGAAAAACACAACTGCGCACACACCGAGGCAGTCTCTTCCTAACATATGACTATACACACATACACAGGGGAAAATAAGGAGTGATTTATGAAACCCTGAGCCCACACGCCACCCTCTGGCTCTCACCCATCACCAAGACTTAGACCTACCGCAGTGTAAGCACTGGGTCTGCTGCATATGTGAGCATGAGTGTATGTGAACCTAATCCAGGTTTATGGGTTAGTATGAGGCCAGAGTTGGGGTTTTGTTCATTATGGTAAGGGGGGATGACTGTGGTTAGGGGTGAGGTTTAGTGTTAAAAGGGGCGGATGACAATGAGAAAATCGGCCATAATGACACACAGGAGCCTTCAATGTGAATTGTGAATGTGTGTGTTTGTATTATCCACCTGTGGTACTGTGCTTGAAGAAACTGGAACTCCTCCTTGATGCGGTCCAGTGACTCTGGGATGGTGAACTTGAAGGGCTGGCCTGGAGCCTGGTGGGGCGCCTGACACACACACACACACACACACACACACACACACACACACAAACCAGACAGGATTTTTAATATCATAGTGGCTCATTATGTGGGTATATGCATCTGATCCTCTCCGGGCTCACATGTAATGTCAACAACTTTTAATTATTAGCCTTTATTAAACAAACAATATTATCAATCCCACTCTGCTTCTCAGGGCAGCTGCTGAGCCCAATTAACAAGAAGAAAGAGCCTGATTTAAACATGTGCTTAGCCTGAAGGCTGTTAAAAGGTGCACTATGTAGTTTTGGGACAGAAATTTTAATTACTAGAGAAAGATCTTCACTGACTGATTATTTTATAACTAAACAAACTCTTTTCACGACCGAATAAACAAACTGCCCTTAAGAGGACAACGCAATTTCATACTGTTTTGTTTATATGTGGCGGACCCTGCCACCTTTCTAGCTTCAAACAGTGTTCCGGGACCTTATTTTACAGCTCTGTCTGTCCAGTTATGGAAAAGATGGTTTGTATTATTACCTCATCAATATAGTAAACATTGAAACTCAGATTTTTTTTAAAATGTATTCTCCAAAAACGACATAGTGCCCCTTTAGACAAACAGGGGCTTCTCAGGGGCAGATGCTGAGACCAATTAAGACGAATAAAGAGCTTGATTTAAACATGTGCTCAGCCTGAGGGGCTGTTATAACTAAAACAACAAGAGGTGCCGGCTAAACAAAGAGGTAATGTTATCTCTCTGGCTGCGGACACCAGGTTACAGCCAGGTGAACAAGTGTTAAAGCAGGAAGGAGGGGAGGGGGGGGGGAGAAGTCTTACCGGGTGTCGCCCCTGGGGAAACATCGTTATCTCCGGGAGGAAGTGACCGCTTCCGTCTTTAAAAGCTCCGGTTAGAGGGATCAAATGAGGGTACGGTGAGGATGTGAAGGGGTGGGGGGGAGGCTCCGGATCACGGAGACGACTCCATCAGCCGTGAGGACCCGCCGTCGTTTTAATTTGAGTCCCCGCTCCTCTCGGCCGTCGTCTCTCCCTCCGCTCCACCGGCAGCGCGGCCGTAAATCAACCGGAAAAACACGGGAAGCGGCTCATTAGCTGGCGGCAGCTAAGAGAGGGGGGAGGAGGGTAAGAACCAGGTGAGAAATGAGAGGAAGAAGAAGAAGAAGAAAAAAAAAAGGCTGGAGCCACTTCAATCACTCCCCAGCGTTTGTTTTGTGTAGAATCCGACGTATTCCGAGCGGAACCACGCGAACAGGAGCGAATTCAAGCCCGGCGAGACGGTCGGCGGCCCGGTCCGGTCCGAGCATCAGAAACAAATCCACACAAGTTAATTGCAGTGAAGAGTTTCCCCACTTGACTCGCCGCGGTCCCGAGCTGGCGGTCGTCAACAGTCCGTCAAGAGCTTTGAAATATTTACTTCCCCGCCGAGTTTGGATGCAAAAGCTGGAGTCCAAAATAGATTTCGCGAAGAAAAAAAAAGAGGAAAGATGTTGTTAGTTTTGATAGCAACAACTCCCACAGCTGCGGCGACGCGTCCGCCGTCCAGCTCCGCTTTACCTCAATGGCAACTTTCTCACGCGGTTTCACGCTCCCAGCTAACCGAAACTGAAGGCCGGCCCACAAAGCCGTCCGCGGACCAATCAGAGCCGCCGCTCCACGTGGGGATACTAATGTAGCTCACGCGGTCGACCAATAGCCGCCCTGAAAACCGCCTCGAGTCCGTTGACCCGGTTGAGCTACGCGGCTTCTGGCCAATCAGGGAGCAGCAAGGAAGCTACCATTCCGGAGGCGCGCAGGGGCGGGCTGTGCGGTCGGGTGAAGGCAAGTCTCGCCTGTCAATCAAAGTAACGTGGGGCTCAGCGGGAGCTGGGGGGAGGGGGGGTTAAAAGATGTGCGCGTGCACGTACGCACACACACGTGGTCACGCACATGAACGCAAATACACAAACGAATCAGCCCCTCACACAAATGCTGTGTTTCTTAGCTGCTGTGAACCTTCCTAACAAGTGTCATGGCAAATCAACACCAAATGTGTGCTCTTCTCTGTGTCTGTGTAATAATACCATACAGCGTGCAAAGTTATTTAGTAGGACTTGAACTTACTTTGTGTACCACAGGAATCTAACAGTTTATGTTTTCATAAGCCACGGAGATAGCTAAGGAATAGGAGTCCAGGGACAAACCCCAAACCGCAACTTTAAAGTCGTATTGTGAGGTCCCGTTACCAGTTACATCACTTCTTCAAAACTGTTTATTGCTCCGAGTGTGAATAGTGTTTCCATGCAAAGAAAAAAAGGAAACTTGCCAGGGGAAATCCTGATTTGTAGCAGGCTCATAAAATTCACAGAACGGCGTGTTATCATCCAAGCACACAAAACCCAGACAGAAACAATTGAAAGGAACAGGTCAACAGTGTTCATAGAAATAAAAAGTAGAGGAGTAACATATTTACTAACACAGAAAGGCTTGGACTAGCAAGTACGCTACACTTAGGGTGTTCTTCTTACAAGTACATTTGAGGTACTTTACTTGTACTTTACTTTCAATTTTCTACATCTTTATATTTAGATTATGCTACATTTTGGGGGTAAATACTTTACTTTTACTCCATTATGTTTATGTAACTTTAGCTATTTTACTGACAATCAGTGCTGAATGCTGAATATCGGCAAGGCCAATTATCAGTAAGCCCACCATATACAATATACACATAGATATGTATAATTTACTTGTACTTCTGATACTTAAGTACATTTAATATCACATACCTTAAGACCTTTCAGCAAAGAAATATTTTAACAGGATATCTTTGCTTTTACGTATGACTTTTGGGTACTTTATACAACACTGACCTTAGATATGAGACTACTTGTGACTCTGACTTTCATATTTTTATTACATAGTCTAAGTAGCAGTAATGGGATGTAACTAAGTACATTTAATCAACTACTGTACTTAAGTGCCATTTCAACGCTTTATACTTGAGTGTTTCCATTTTTTGCTACTTTATACCTTCACTCCACTACATTTTGGAGGCAAATATTGTACTTTTACTCCATTACATTTCTTTGATAACTGTAGTTACTAGTTACTTTGCAGATTGCATGATGCATCAGAGCCAAAGGAGTGCATTTTTACATTTTTTAAAATTTTTTTATTGAAGATAATCGACTAGGCCGATAATGGGTATACCCACAGTATACAGTTTATACACATGTAATTATAGTCATTAGTTACTTTTACTTGTACTTTTCATACTTAGTTCATTTATTATCACATACTTTAAGCCCTTTTAATCAAGAACTATTCACTCAGGTGACTATCACTTTTACCAAAGTAATATTTGAACACAATAGCTTTACTTTTACTCAAGTATGACTTTTGGGTACTTTTTACAACACTGCCAGAACAAACAGATAGTGAGTGATGTTGGTCAGTAGGTCAGCGAGGGGAACCCAAACTTCCTCTAAACTCAGCTCCAAATTCCTCCTTTCATAACAATCATGAATACTGTTGTTTGAGGCTACAAGATAAAACGCTGACGTCATCTATCGTTCCTCCTATGAATTGCTACTCAACACCACAACTGCAACCAGCAAGCATCATGCAAGAATAATGACAAGTGAGTGACTCACACCACTCTTCCCGGACTTGCTGTCACGTATTTAAATGTTTGTAAGACCTGACAAACCTGACCAGCTAATTAACTGATGAAATATTAAGTAACAGCAGATGTGATAAAGTGGCCACGTCATGATTGGTGAGGTGGTTGAAACTGGCTCTTAAAGCAGGCTCAAGGTTCCCTGTGCTGCACTTATCCCGTCTAAGCACCGCTCACTTCACATGGAAAGCCCTCTCAGCTCCACGCTGACCTGTGATTGGCTTGGGGGGCTCAACCCCTGGCCTTGTAACCTCTGACCTCTGCAGCGGCTGATCCAGTCCATATGAGAGACTCCTGACTGTGACCGGCCGTGACCTTTTTTCCTGGCTCTCACGAACACTCACACATAAACACACACACACAGGTGCAGTTCAGTGGGTGGTACTGTTAATCACAGCGGCGTGCATGGACAACTATTGTGTGTGTGTGTGTGTGTGTGTGTGTGTGTGTTACTGTGCATGTTTGATCCCATTTAGTCGTCTTTCTCCGTGTTTGTTGACACTTGTCTTGACTTTCTTCCCTGAGCTGAACCAATCAGATTGTCTTGTAACATAAGCTAATCACAATGTTTAGCTATTTGCTGGATTTAACCTGTTAATTAATTACATAAAAGCAGAACCTGAGACAACGGCTACATGTTACATTACATTTCCCCGAGTTACAATACAAAGAGCTAATCATGAACATTTTTCGTACAATGCCAAGACTGTCTTCCCATCACTGACGCAGGGAAACATCTGCTGAGCAAGATCACTTTTGGATATTAGTAGCTCAGTTAGTCATATTTACTACACATCATCTGCATCCACCCAGGAAAGTCTTATCTACGCCTGAGCACACGTCAGTCCTCAACTCACCTCAAAACTTCTTATCACAACCAAGATCTTTAGACACAACATCACCAGACTGCAGTTTGTCACAGATCAAAAGAGCAACGCGGTGTAACATCACATTTAACAGATAGTGTCACAGCTAGATACGTATGTGAATAAAGGAGTGGAAGCTATTTAAACTACTTTTTATGAGCAAAGCAAAAGTTTACTGTCGATGTGTTTATGCACTTGAATTATTTTGCAATTTATATTAAGTATATGGTGATGCATTTAATTTTGAGGTTAATTATAAGCAAGTCACTCTCTCCCACAGAAAACACTGCCTGAAACGCCTGGTGTGGAGTCAAGCCTTTACTTCCGTAACTTAAATATATATATTTATATATATATTATAAAATATATACGACTGTACCACAGTAATGGTTACCAGCTGTAGTGGCGTTATTTTTGATCACGCTACCTTGCTTGGCATGACCCGCCCTATTCTGGCTCTGATTGGCTACATCCTGCCGGTTAAGTAATGCGCATGTGCAACTCTCACCAAACGTATAAACGTATTCTACTAGGAGCCCCAAATAAAAGTATGAACCTGGAAACTAGCAAAATATGACCTCTTTAATGCAAAGTTTTTTAATCATGCTGAGTCGATGTGTATACATTAAATGAGTATACTAGTTGTGTGATTATTTTTTTTACAGGAGACAGAAAAAAACAATTTGAAATGCATTACTTTAATGTATAATACTGAATAATAAACACTTGAAAACACATTGTGTTTATGTAGAAGTTCCCCATAACTTTATACGTAATAAGAGAATAAACACATAATTAGAGATGCACCAATCGACCAGTCAGTGACCAGAATCGGCTGATCAGTGTCAGATATATTCACTATATACACTTTATACTTCTGTTTTTACCTTTCACAATAAGAGTCCCGAACATTCAAGATGGAAGATTTACATATACTGCAAATACTTAGGGATAATTATTATTTGAGTGTACTGTACAGCTAAGTATAAAATACTTGTATCTTTTGCTTAAAAAAGCGAAAAGCTCTTCAGTCTTATGTGGAAATGGGCTTTCATCAGTGTTACACTAAGATCAGTGTATTGTAAGGCAATGATGTGAAGTATGTTGAAAGGGTTTATTATTACTCAAATCAACAGCACGCTCTACAAAGGACCTTCACTTCAATGAATAGCAACATTACGTAGCTAAGAGCGCTGTAAAAGTCTCCGCTTAAGGTCAGGTTGGCAGCACATTTTGTTAACTCAGACTGTCGCCTGTGCAGTGAGTACAATACGATTATGGGATTAAGATTTCAAGGTAACCATTAATGGCTTATGTAGTTAGAGAATACAGGCCCACTTAGGGAAGGTGTACCAGGAGGTCTCGGTAGGTAAATAAAGTGTGTGTTTCTCCGCTGTGTGTTTTATAAACTGGTCCGGTGATACTTTGTGTTCTGCTTTAGTGATCAGACAGCAACAGTCACCAGGCAAATGGATAATTGCACATGATCTCACTGGCCTCCTGATTTCCTTAACAAATAGCCCATCCCCTCATTCACTTCAAAAGTCTCTCACTCTTTCTCTCCCTCTCTCTTTCTCCCCGTCATTTGTTTAGAGTGGTGAAGCACACAATTAGCCTCTGCTTTGGATGGGGTACAAGAACCTGCCATATAAGCCTCATTTGGTTTGCAAATGTCCCATTTCTTTCTGATTTTAGTGGCTAAAACAAATGGTTGAGCTTTGTTTATAAAAGAGGAGGGAGACAGAGTGGTGGAGGGAGAGGGAGAGGAGTGACATGAGGGAGAAGAGGCTATTTTAGCAGTGACCCGGTCATCTTGCCTGTAGAGGAGAGAAGAGGCTCTCCCAGATAATGACTGAACAAGCAGCTTTGTGTGGGACGACAAATGGAGTGATCCCACTCTCATCCCACTTACCACAAGAAGAGCGTTGGTGTGATGTGTGTGTGTGTTTGTGTGTCTGTGTGTGAGCTTATATGCAAACATGTGTGTTTTGTTGGGCTGTGCACTATTTGAATGTGTGTGTGTATATGCGCATTTGGTTAGTTTGGTTAGTCTCAATGTGTGTGGTTGTGCCTGTGTGTGTGTGTGTGTGTGTGTGTGTGTGAGGAGAGGGTGTTAAAGAGTGTATTCATGGTCATGAGGTGGTGTGTGTGTCAACAGCAGATGATTTGCGTGAGGGTTCTGGCCGAGCTGTCCCATGGAGCTCTTTTGTTTTGTTTTGACTCTTCTGTTTTTAATGGACAACCAAGGACATCATTTGAATACCATCACCCCGCCTGTCTGCCTCTTTCTCTCTATTTTGGATGAGCGAGTCGAGGGCGCTGCTCGGTTTCCTCTTCGGGAGAATTTGAGTCCCTTTGTGCCTAATCCCGTCTTCTTGGACTGAGATTCTGCGTGAGAGGAGGAGAAGAGGAGCAAGAGATTGAATACATATTTCAACAATGGCAGCCCTCAGGACGATGTAACGTCCGAGTGTGTGGCTTACTCAGGAAGGAGCGCACTTCACATTTCAATATTTGGCAGGATCTGCTTTCACCCAAAGATCACAACAATGTAGGGGACAGAGTCACTAATCTGTAGTGTCAACACAAACTGTTGCAAGCGAGGACTCATGATGCAAACAGAGCAAGTGTAATTACTCTGCTTGCTTAATTTTGCTCTATCACAACTTTGCTTTCCTTGGGTCAAGCTCAGCAGTTATGTACTTTGACTCTTTTTAATTTTCTTATGCTCAAATATACCTTGCATTACATATTTCATCAAATTTAAGTCCCCCTCTATTAAAAATTATGTTTTGCCAGCCCAGTCGTGAGGACCACAGATATGTATCATATCATGGTCACATTACATGTTTATTACCTGACATGCATATCAGGAGTTGGAGGGAATGGTGGTGGAGTTACAGGCAACGAGGCTGTGGCTCGAATCTGCGTTCCAGCCTTTAAAAGTGTGAAACCACAGGATAGTGCTGTCAAGGGGCCAATGTGTTCCAATATTTGTAAGCGTGACGCACTTGAATATTTTTAAGGATACCTCAGGACAATTTCTAGCAGTGTTTGTGATGACAAAACCTGATATTTGTGACCGGAAAAATTCTTTATGGCAACTAAAACAGGTATTTTAAGCCAAATCATGATGTTTTTTCTGACCCTAACCAAGTGGTTTTGTGCCGAAACCTTACCAGAGCAAAAGCACTTTTACACTTGGGTGGAAAAAAAGGCCTTTGGGTTATACAAGCTTAAGAGATTTTCATATTTGTTCTGCGACATCAAATATATCAGTAACAGCCTGTCCTGACCATACAGGTAGACTATGAAAGCAGGTTATTATGACCCATATTTACATATCTTTTTGGGTGGCAACCTCTAGCAACTGTAGTAATCATCACAGTTGCAAATGAGGAAGTGAGGAGAAGTAGTGTAAAGAGTGAAAAGTCGGTACAGGGAGGAAGTCAGGACGGACAGCTGGGTTAAACAAGCACAGTGTCGTGGTTAACAAGTGGCGAGATAAGACTACAGAAGCTGTCACATCAAACGTCATCAGACCGAACGCAGACACACATCTACTCACTCACTTTAGGTTCAAATGATTCAAACTTTCCAACTTGCAGATACGCTAACTTCAAGGTCGGCCCACAAATAATACATCTTCCCTGCGGCACTCTATATACAACATACAGAAGTGTAACGTAACAATTGCATATTCATAGATTCTGGATTTCGTTGAAGGACGACTAGAAGTCAAGTTAAGAATTTTAACAATAAAAACCTTATCGGTCACTAATTATTCAAAGAACAGTCTTTTCAATGTTTCATAGCTCGCCTGAAGGGGAAACTGGATGCTCCTTTTGTGAAGTAATGATCTTTATAAGTTAGTCGAACGTGACAGTAGCAGTGCGGTGACTATAAAGCTAACATTACTATTTTGCCACTTCAGGCTTATCAGATCATGTCAGTCAAATTTTGTCCCGGATAAGTTTGGTGCTAACGTTCACTCAGTTCATATGCATAATAACAGCCAACCTTTTTTCTAGTCCGCCGTGAGCTTTGTCACGTATCCTATGTAGCCGTTTGGATTTTTTGACATACAATAAACCGTTCACCTCATGAAAAAGCACCTTCAGTGGCTGTGAACTCACTGCAACCTTGTTGGATTTTTACTGTTCTGCCTACAGGTATGAGCGTACTAAATCTCCCCCCCGTACTTCCAGTAAATCATTGCTGTCATATGTTCACAGAGTCTCTCATGCTCGCCGTTGGTCTACGGATGACATCATCCCCACGGTCTCTGGTTTCAAGCCTTCAGAGAGCGGTGTTGTGATTGCTGAGCAAAACTGAAGTATCACAGATGATGGAGATAACATATGTGAACACGGTTTCTTTCATCGCGGCTATCAGTTTATTCATGCTAATACTACACATGCATCCTGATCAGAATGGAGGAAACACGTCTATGTGGGATAAAAACTGCACTGAAAGTAGATAGAATCTGGTTCTGATGGCTGTCAGAGATATTTCAGTCTTTTAGGTCTTGTTTCACCTTCATGATGATCACCATCTTGCTTTTGTTGTGCCGTACCTCCACTGGTGGTTGTGGAAAGCTTCCTTTAGTGGTACGCGGAAATGAAATACGTTAACTCAAAAACATACAGGTAATCAATTAGACTACTTGTACTGAAATGTAATTTAAAATAAGTTGGGTCTTTGGTATGCTGTCATGTTCATTCACGCCATGCACGCATATGTTATCTATTAGTTACGGGCTAAACTAAAACTGTGATCACAAGATATAAAGCAGAGGTAAATTAAAAGGCTGAAAACACTACAGTCGTGGCTCCAGACGGGAACTAACGGGAAGAGGAGTGAGGAGCAGGAGGAGGACATGTCAAGCAGAAACTGAAGTTGCAGACAGTAAACTGAGCATGAGTGCTAGTAGCTACTTTACAGCACCTGCTAACGTTAGCAGGAAACAGGTGAGTAGGCCTACGTTGCCGTATTCTCCACTGTGTGACCATATCCGCTTTACGAACTGTGCTAACTCTACAGTATACGTCTACAGTTATCTCAGTGCTTTTTCATCCGTACTTTGTTAAAATACTTAATAGTTCGCTTTGTGTATCTTGTTAATAGTTTACCGTTTGTTTTGTGTATATGGGTTTTTAGTGTTTTTGATCATTAAGATAATCACGTAGGTGTTTTTAACAAACGTATGATGCGTACACGTTTTGTTCAGCAGGATAATCCTCACGCATGAACCCCACTTTTGTGATTTTTGAAGCGTAAATGAAATCGCTATAAGTAACAAGCTGATGTTTGACTACCTTGCGGTCGCAACTTTGATGTCACCACCTCTAAACGTCTAACTACACAATTACTAAAGATGTTTTCTATGATTTGATCAATCTACAAGTTGTGAAGTTAGAGTTAGTTAGCAACTAGAGTCCACCTGTAAAGACAGACTAGTAGAGATGAGTCTCCGTGTTCGGCGCACTTTATAATTCACTTGTGGGACATTTAATGACGTATTTTAGGTTGTAGAACAAAACGTGTGAATATCTTCAGCCTGTAGTATCGCAGACCTTATTTCAGGCATTTACCCCAAAAACCCATTTAAAAAAAAAACATTGATTTTGAGACGAAGGAACCGGAAGTGCAAAAAACTGACTACAAAAACTACAAACTACACCACTCTATAGCATCGATCATTGCAGTGATAATTAACACCTAATATTTCTGATATATATTTTCTTAAACAGTAGAAACACTGCTTCAGTTTATTCACAGTGAGTGCTTTTTCCTCATTATTAGCCGTGCTTTATCTCTGCACTGTTTGTTTTCATTCATCCCCGAGCTAATTTACCCTGAGTTTCCTCTCTTGATCCCTGAAGGAACAACTCTGCTAAAAGGAATCAGCGTTTTGATTGTGTGTCATGTCTTTAATTCACTGTGTTTCCATGTAAAACAAGCTCTGGTGCTTTGGGGGATTATCTTATAGTTTGTAGGCTTGGCTGATAACAATCGCAGAAAGTGAGTCATTGATTCACATTTGCAATGGAAGTATTTTATATATACAGTGACTTGTGCGCACAGACAAGATCTTATTTTCCAGGAAGTAGAAGGAATGTGCTTTAGATTTAAACGACATTATATAGAAATAATCGATTATATATGGCTGATTTATTACTAAATTTGTATGTTACATGTAGGGGATTTTTCCTTCATTGTGGGGTTTTCCTCTCATCTGTGGGGGGAAAGAGTCCACTTATTCTATAGTTCCAGGGTGTCCCGGATCCAAGCTATGTGAAACAGGTTTTTGGCATTTGTTAAAGCCGCAGTATGGTGTTCATTCCCAGTTTGCAGAGTTCTTGTATAATTTATGACTGTGCATTAAACAGCCTAGCACCAGGCAGCCCATCATGTAAACAGATCAGGGCTTTTACAGGCAGCTTGCCGGCTGTTTAAACAGACGAAAGGAAAAGGGGAGAAGGAGGGAAATTAAAACCTAAATGGAAAACATGTGCGACTGTGTGCTGGTGTGTGTGTGTGTGTGTGTTTGGGTAGGTGTGGGGGGGGGGTTGCAACTAGACGATGTGGAAGTGACACAGTGTGAGGCGAGAACGCACACATTAAAACTTGCAAACACACATAAACGCACACACAGAGACATGCACGCAGATGCACACACACATAAACCTACGTACGTACCACAAAACCTCCAGTTTTATCAAGTCCAGCTGCGAGCCGA
This sequence comes from Pagrus major, assembly GCF_040436345.1. Lineage (NCBI taxonomy): Eukaryota > Metazoa > Chordata > Actinopteri > Spariformes > Sparidae > Pagrus > Pagrus major. Next base: position 34,551,153 of record NC_133219.1, on the reverse strand, counting down.
GCCGTATCAAAGGCAGCATGTGGAGCAGAGCTGCGGCGCTGCGGAGGAGATCAGGTCCAGATGGGTTTCAGTCTGTCAGACAGACCTGCTCGCCTCTGCTCTGTTTTATCCTGCTTTGTTACGTTATATATTGCACTGATTTTTTTTCTCTCCTGCCTCTCTGGCTTTGTTTTATTTCATGGCTTTCCTGTTTTAGAGAAGTCTAATAGGCGCGGCAGAGGTGACATGCAACAAAGGAGATGAGCCGGTTGCGAGCCCACAATGTGGCTTGTGTATCTTGGCCTGGAGCCACCAGGACGTCCGTCTGTGTTTCTGATCGCAAAAACAACAAGCAGAAACGGGGTTAGATATCGTTGGGAGACTATAAAGGGTGCCGGACTGCGTGGATGTTTCTTTTAAGAGGGTTTGGCGGTTCCTCCGAGTGTCCTTACATGTGTAGTGGCAGTCGGAGCCGTGATCTACTGCAGATGGTTGAGCAAAAAGGCCGGCTAATCAACACACACTCAAGTTCAAAGAGTCGTGTGGGCAGAGCATGGATTATGTTATATATCACAGTGGATAAAACATAACAAATCACTTTAAATGCTGAGAAATTAATTTTAATGAACACGTCATGTAACTCTGTAGCCATTATACAGCCATTAGCACATCTGGTCACGTTTACGGTGCTTTATTCTGAAGAAAGGAAGAGACTCTGATGTTAGCATTAGCATGAAACACTGTGAAAGCATGTCAGCGAAATGGACAAGTATGCTCTCCATTTGTAATGCAGACATAATTGTGCAGAAGTCACTTTCTGGGTTTTCTCAGATGAAATAAGATTTTTTTCCGAAAAGTATGTTTTGAAATGGATTTATGTCTTTATTTTCATTATGGTGCAAACTTGATGAAAGATGCTTCTTGTTCCTCATTAAAAAAAAAAAAGAGGTTTGAGTGAATGCCTGAGATGATGTGAGGTGTGTTTGCTTTGGATGTTGACTTCAACCTACATACATCTCCTCTCGCCACCTCAAATGTTGCATGACCAACAGCGGTCAAGACCGAAAACAGCCCCGAGTAAAAACTTGAGGCCGCGTTGACGGGAGTGTGTTGTTTCAGACCTACTGAAGTTTGAAGGCCCTCGCTGATGGCTGAATAAAGCTATGAAACAGGATCAGTAAAGTTATCACTGTGGCAGTTATTTTATCTTCTGTCACAACTGCCAGGTTGAGTAGAAATAACACGAAATATGTGCACATATTTGGCCAACATTCTGGGTGATGTTGCACTGGATTGCAGCAAAAGTTGAGTCACGTTCAACTTTTGAACTCCTGGTCTTTTCACCCAGTGCTGTTGTGTGTTTCAACACAGCCTCAGAGTAGCTAGAGTGATATAGATAAACATGTTTTACAAAGCTTAAGGGTTTTATTAAAGGTTTTCACACATTTTACTGAAAAACCTGAGGATTTTCTAAAAGTTACAGATTTATTTAAACCACTTTTTGCCTGGATTGTAAGTCCTTGATTTTGTGTTTCCTGCTACAAGAACACTTCTGAATATTAAAGTAACCGAGGTTCTCTTTTGATGAGCACAGCATGTATAATGTGACATTTACAGAAACTAAAATGAAAAGTCAAGCAACAAAACACCAGCTAGCCATCTACGTTTTATGGATTTTTGATTCGATTTTTCCTTCTTTTTTTTTTGTATTTCACACATTTTAGCACTAAAGAAACTCTTTGGTGAACGAAAACGAGGTGGAATGAAGGAAGAGGAGAGCTCTGCTTTGTATAGATCATATTCACATGCGTATGCTGCTGCGCTCCAGGTTTCAAGTCATATAAATGTGTTGAATCTGACAAGTTGTTATCATTTCACCACTTTCCAATTGATCGGGAACTGAAAAGATCTGGATTGACATCGGGCCATATTTCAAGGTAAAATAAAGTTTTTGATAACTCATTGGCATTCAGCCGCTTCCTAGCTACCATTACCGTGTGGTTACATCCAGTGTGTTTCACTTCCAGGCAACAGATGTTTCCCAAGATGTGCTGTGAAAAATGTACACTTTTCCTTAGGTAACGTATAAAACTATCAAATACTAACGTTAGCTCGGAAGCGGTTGGATGCAAACGTTACGTGTTGTCTACAGAAGCTAAAAGGTTATCAAATATGGCGTGATGTCCCTCCAGATCTTCACTATCCATTGACTTTTCAGGTGCTGATCAATTAGGAAGTGATTAAATGATAATTTCTCAGATTCCCCCTTCGTTTAAGACGTGGGAACACAGCAGTACAACCTATACAATACAACAATCAGTCATACGTTTCTGTACTCTTCACCTAACATGCTCTGTACTGCAGGAATTTCCAAATACCTTGTCTTTTGGGCAACTGTGCGCCACAAGTGCAGCCAAAATGTCCCGCCTGTGTGGCTCAGAGTGAAAGCTTTTAAGGCTTTAAATGTGATCATAATTAAAATATGTACATTCATTGTAGTGTTAAGTGCTTATAAGATAAAGTCCTCCACCTAGTGCCACCCCCCGTCGTGTAAGATCTTGAGAACATGTGAGATCAAAAGCCGAGGCTCTCCTTTTGTCTTGAACTCTTCTCCTGACTGCTTTGTAGGGTCTTACACATCTATGTTCACTTAATGTTATTCCATATAGTATCTCATGATTTTACAGCAGCGAGGGATGTTCAAAGTCCAAAGCAGAGAGTCAAACTTTACACCGCCGGGGGATTTTGATCTATCTTTTTGATGTGCGTGTTTGATCTGTCTATTCTTTTTGATGCACCCTCCTCTAGTTTTCCTCCCCACTTTAACAAGGATAAAACAGAAAGCAGAATTGTAGCTGCCAAGTCGCTCAGCCGCGAAAAACATGAAGTCTTTTATGTCGGGCGTAGAGTGAAAGATAAAGTTGATCTACTTCTGCGGCCTCTGAATTTGAGACACTATTGCCTGTTTAAATGCATTCTCTTTGTTGTTGTTGTGTGTGTGTGTGTTGAGTGTGTACCCGCATGGCCCCGTGCATGCACTTGCACGTACATTTTATTATCTCTGTTGCTGCTGAGTGAGTCCTCCACATTTGTTTGTTTTGTTCACGCAAGGCCGCCCGCGTGTGGGTGCGTGTCAGGAAGGAGGTGTCAGGAGTGTATTCACGGTCATCAGGTGTGTGTTTTCTTACCGAGCGCTATCAGACAATTACGTGTGGATGCAAGCTATTCATGGATTTGGCCTTTGTGTGGAAAAAGGAACAAAGATGCCTCTCTAGATACACCAACACCCAGTTTGTTTAACAGCCATGCAAACAGGCTCGGGGGGAAATACCCACCACGAGTGATAATCAAAGGCTTGTTATGGTCATGGGAATGCAAATAGAAGTGCGTGCGTGCGTGCATGTGCGCGTGCGTGTGTGTGTTCAGGCTCTCCTCGGCTGTCGTGCTAATCCAAGAGACAGGCTTAGACACTGAGACTCTTGCGACCCTTTAAGTAAGCACTAATACTGTTAAACCACAACTGAGCTCTTACACACATTGAGAGAGCAGATAAAGATAGAAGAAGCTTCAGTGTGTGCGCTCTGCTCTCCCTCACACACACACATATACTGTATAAGCCTCTAATCAACCTCTTAGGAAAACTATGGCTTTTCAGTTGCGGCGGGGTTGGTTTTGATCATGTGTGTACTTTTAAGGACCTCTACGTCAAAAGGCCAGTCAGGTGGTGCAGTCAGGACAAACAGGGTTAAAGTCCTCATGACACAGGCATCCACTCTGCTTATAAGTCCTTGAGCCAGACACGGAATCCCTAAAGGTTACGTCAGGGATGTTGGACTTTCATTGGCACGTTATGAAATAGATTATCATGCAGCAAATAATTTAGGAGACAATGTAATTCCCCTGAAGGATTAAGAATATACTGTTATTAAATATAGAATAATAGATCCAGCTATTAACACCACATTAATTGATTGATTTATGGTCACGTGTATAGGCTGTACGCAGAGCCTAAGACGTAACCTACAGAAAGTGGCCGACACCGTAGCGAGCATTTATACTTGTGCATTGGTATGTCTGTGTTGTTGCCGGATTATAGCTGTTCTTTCTCATGGTAAACATGCAGACCACTTTGGCTCTTAGCTGATTCTCTGGTCTATGCAGAGACACTGCAACAGCTGAAGAGGGTGGTGTGTTTACTGCGGTCCACAACGCTGCGACATGCAGTTGCCTTCTGGGAAGGTGCCGGTCAGGCTACGGCATAAGGCATGAATCTACGCAGAGGTTATGACAACAGATGATATAGTAGGGTCTTGAGGTAAAAAGGTAAACATTAGAAGTGGGTTCAGTCGCAAAAGGTAAAGAAAAATGGGAGCACTGTGGGAGAGACACATGCAGGGGAAAACTGTGACATTAGAGAGATGAAGGAGGGATGGAGGGAGTGAGAGACGAGAAGATGAACTGATGGAGAGAGATGAAGGCTGTGGATGAGCGAGCAGACTAAGAAGATTTACTGAAACTGAGTTATTCAACACCGATCTGAAAGAGGCTTATGATTCCTGCATTGCTCCCACCTACACACACAACCACACACACACCAAATGTATGTACACAATGACAGACACACTGACACACACACACACACACACACACACACACACACACACATTTGCCTGTCCGTCATCATCTTACTGTCCTCATGACGACCTCAGCAACAGCGTGTGTGTGTGTGTGAATTGCAGTCTTTTGCATAACCGCCAATAGGATCAGTGTGAAGCAGACTGAACTAAGAACTGACCTCTGCACTCAATGTTAATCAGTCTAAGGGAGGGGGAGGCACGCACACACACACACACACACACACACACACACACACAGAAGTATGCTATAGCTGCTATGTCCAGTAATGTGTTACCACCAAAAATGTGTTGTTTATTGCCGTTTTTTTCAAGTATATATCCACAGCACGGCACCACGGTTTTTAAATATGTATGTATACTCACACTTGCGAGAAACAGCAGGCACCAAGGGTGTTCGTGTTCAGTTTTGCCTCTGACTAAAGTCAGAACTCACCAGAGACTCCAGATGTTTCCTGCTATCCCCCCGTGACAGAGAGTTACAGTGCATTACAGTGGATTTCAGCATTTCCGTGGCTCATTGCTGCAGACTGCAGAGAAGCGTAAGTGAGGATGTTTCCACTTTTTGACCCCGAGGGTTTAAAACTCTCTCGCTCTCCTCGCCTCCGGGTTTTATTCCTCCAGAAGCTGCAGGCTCTGTCCATGACAGCTCCAGCAGCTGCCTACCACTTAACAGGGTCACTCTTTAATCGGAAACACTGACGTCTGTCCCTCGGTTCCGGTCTGTTAGAACAACTAAGCTACATTATTTGTTTTTTATTTGCATGAAAAATTCTCCAAAAGGCCACAAACATGGCGGAGACAGCTCGCGACTAACTGTCACCTACAGCAGCCACGCCCTTAATAATGCATAACTTTAACTCTTAATATAATCTAAACAAGTGATTTATATATATATATATAGTAGGCATATTATAATGTTAGTTGTATGAAGAGATGTGATGTGAATTTGACTGTTTTACTGGATCATGGTCATGTCTTGAGGCAAATTTTGTCTGTCAGCGTCCCAGTAAAATGGTGGAAAAGCAGCACTTCTAAAATGACGTTTGCACATGTAAGTATGTACTTTTTATGAAAGTAAAATTTGTAGGTAGAGGTTGACACAGCAAGGGGCAAAGAGAGAAACAACAAGTCTTTAGACAGCACTGGTCTGTCTTCAGTCATGGTTAAGAGAGACATACATATCCCCATTTTAAAAGAGCTCTGCACTCAGCACCACAACAAAGGGAAGGGATAAAACACCAAATACTCAGTGACGTAACGCCAAAGACAACACAGGAAATGAGCAAAGTGGGTGGATTTTCTTTCTTTTAAGTCTGGTCTTACGAGAGCACGTTATGCCACTGGTATCCACAAAGCATATAGAGGATGAGGTCTTTTCTTTCACCTTTCGCTAACCTTGCTAACCGCTTTACAGCCTCACAGATCAATGCTAAATCTATTAGAACAGATTAGCATTAAGGCGGTGTGTAATGGCTAGCCCTGTATCTGATGGGATCTCAGGTGTAAATACAGACTAGTGCTAATGTCACCGCTGGCATTAGACCTGCCGTGGCTGCTTGCTAAAAGCCATTATAAAACCGAGGCAGCTTTAACAAGGTCAGCGGATGTGGGCCAATTAAGAAGCTTGGAGAAGGTCACATGACAAAAGCAGCAAGAGGAGTGAAACTGACCGATCATGTAGGTCAAAGTTCACACAGAAACACACATTTAAAAACAATATCATACCAGTGACTGAGGAGTGATTTTTCCTCCCTGAACACACTCCTTTCCCGGCCTTCCTCCTCTCGCTCAGACAGGATATTGAGCCGTCGAGCTGTAAGACATAAAAGCTGCACACAAACCTTTTCTGAATTAGCAGCGCGTCTTTAATGTGGAGGAGCGAGCGAGATGGACGTGGAAGAACAGACGAGAGGGGAAGAAAAGAGATGAAGGGGAGAATTCAGCAGCTTTGTGGTTTTCGAATGGAAAACCACAGTCCAAATTTTCAGCCCCTTTTTTAACCAGAGCAGTTAACCGACAGCATATTTGTATTTACAGTAACAGCCACAGGGAGAGTTCGGAAAAGGAAAAAGAGGGTTTCTTTACGAGTTTACACATGCTGTACACATCCTGGGAGGATTCTGGTGAGTTAATCCAAGTCCATCAGATGGAGGTGGTCACAGAGCCTCATAAACAAGAATGTCCAGGCTCATTACCATTGAAATACTTTGACGTTCCTTCTTCTTTTTTGAGTTAATTTCACTATCTGATGGATTACCATGACATTTTGGACAGACTGGATGAATCCTATTGTCTTTAGTGATTCCCAACCCTTTCCACTGGCAGCAGCAGGTCAAAGTTTTCACTTATCCAGTGAAATATCTCTAAATACTTGGTACAGACATTCAAGGTTCTCAGAGGATGTATTGTATTTACTTAAGTGATACCCTAACCTTTTCTTGAGCACCACCAGGTTTTGAATGAAATGTTTCAACAACTGTAGCCGTTGCCTTGACATTTGGTACCAACATTCACATCCCTAAAAAAATGAATTCTTATCTTTTGATTCAGTGCTATCACCAGGTCAAGAATTCACTTTGTCCAGAGAATTTGGTTTATAAAAATACCTGCAATCACATTTCTTCTTAGCCTCAACTATATTTTGTGTGTAGTGAATATTAGCAAATGTAAGCGTGCTAACAAGCTACAGTCAAATGGTGAGGGTGATAAAGATCAGCATGCTAGCACTGTCATTGTGAGTATGTTAGTTCGAATCACTACTAAGAGCACAACATGTCTAAATTTCCCTCGAGATCAATAAAAGGACATTAAAGATGACCTTCATCAGGTGATCTGTGTTGTCACAAAGTTAACTTATGGTCGCTGGTTTCACACGGGAGATGAACGCTGCAAGTTAAAGTTTTGTGCTTGATCCATCAATCCATCCCGACCACCTCCCAAAATGGACTTTCTCGCTCTTGAGCGACATGGGAAAGGGAAAAAAGGGATTGCATGCAAAATAACTCAAGTTGAACATATTTCAACTTATGAGCAACCTATCCAGCCAGGCAGGTTGTACCGTATGTTCCTAGCGACGCATTTCTGTGTGATCAGTCCCTAACTAAGCTGCAAGCATGGCTGGAGACTTAAGTTTTATTTTAACAAATGTTGAAATATTACGTAAATGTTTGCTTAATGTTCTGGAGAAAAAAATATTAGTTGTACTTTTAGGACGCTGTGTTTAGGGCTGAACTTTGTGCAACCCAACTGCCACAATAAGAGTTGGCAATGTATGTCTCTGCAAACCATGATATGTTGACAGTTATTGTGTCTTTAGGTTAAATTTAGTATTTTTCTCGTGTCACACTGCTGTGCTTATGGTCTGGTTAGGTTTAGGCACAAAAGCCACGTGGTTAGGGTGAGGAAAACATCATGTTTCGGCTTAAAATACCTGCTGATTTTGTGCCTTGTCATTAAAAGAAGCAATCGTGAAAATGGACATTTATTTTGGAGGTATTTTTAAAATGATTTTCACCTGAATTTTGTGTCTTCTCACGTCTAAATGTAATTCTACACCAGCACAAAATCGTCTTAACAGTACCAATAAAAGAAGTCGAGGATTTTTCTCCCACTCCACAGGATGTACAGTCTTAAAGTAACGAGCATCTCAAGTTTTGTCTGTGCGCAAAAAATCCCACTTCAAAAAACATCTGCTAAATGATATAATCTTCTCCTTTATGTAAAGCTCCCGGAGGCGTGAAGTCATCAAGGGCAAATTTATCAAATGTTGAGTTCTTTCACACTACATAAATTAACTGACGAGCTGAAATTGTCAAATGTAGTGTGACTGAGGGATACAGAAAAGAGACTGTTGACACACGGCACTGTGAGGAGGACGGAGATTCAGTTAAAGCCCCTGAGGCAAAACGAACAATCTACTCCAGATAACTTTTAATTTTTCGATATAATTAATAATTAGCACCCATCAAATGTCGTTAAACTATTTTTGGATATCTTCTGAATCGTTAATAGTTATCATCTGACAATATGCGTGGCTGAATTGTATTAAATCTTACAATCCCTGTTGAAGGAATTCACATACTTGCACTAAATCCTGCTTCACGAAACATCCCCCTGACCTGATGTTTACTATGCGAGTTGTCATTTGAAAGCAGCATGAAAACACTTTGATGAAAAAAAACAGGGCGAGGACTCGCAGAAAGTGGAAAAAGATTATTATGAATGCCTAACAGTGATTATTCACGCCGTGTTATCAGCATGACATTACAAGAACACAAAGTGTCTCGGTGTGTCTGCTGTTACTGATCAGTTTCTGATGACTTGGTATTTTCTGCCTCCAGTGATACTGTGAATACCCATTCCCAAGGTCGTGGAGGTAGGAAAGCATCAGATGCTACCACTTAACAAGCACCACCATTGTTCTCAGAAGCTGGAGGCAGAGTACAACTGTTAAACGGTGTGTCAAAACAGTCTGATTCGCTCGTAACTAAAAGTAGATGGCTGGATTTATTTTTTCAACGCAGGAAACAGAGCAGCAAAAGAGAGTCTGCTGAGGAAAAGCGAGGAGAGCTGAGGTGAATTTCACCCTGCATGCTGGCTGGAGCAGTGACAGTGTGTAGAGGAGCGACATCCAAACTGTCCAGTGCAACGACAAACAGGTGGGATATATCTGCCTTGAGATATGATTTTAGATTTCAGATAAGTAGCTGTGTCAGTGCGATCGACGGATGGGAAGCCACAAGGGTCAAAACGACAAAACAAAATGTGTGTTTGTGTGTAAACATCAGACTTTAACACAGGAGCTGTGTTGACACTTCTGCTCTTTGTTTTAATTACAATAACCATTTCCTTACCTTAATCACAGGGTTATTACTGTAACCATGACAACCAAACTCCTAACCCTTCCCTAAACCTAACCTTACCACTGTATAGTCTCTATTGATGACATTGTAAAATCAATTATTGTTCATGCATTTTATAAAAAACGTTTAGTTTACACAAATCTACCCTTTATTTCCAACAACTGTGACTGTCACCTTACATTTCCCCTTAAAGCCACATCAATCAGTACTTTTTATATCAACACAATCAAATGAGTCATTCATGTGATAACATACAGAGAATTAACAACAGAGGTCGGTCTGTCTGAAACTGTGCAAAAAAATGCACAACACAAATGCACATGGCAACAACTCTTTTTGAGTCGAATTTAAAATACATCTCTGAGCACGTGAACAAAGAATACCAATAAACTAGCTGGTTGGTGGTTCAGGTGCTGGTTTGGAGCCAGTGCCTACTGTGGAACCAGTTCTTAGCGTTTCTAACCCACAGAAATGGCTCCGGGCCAGGAAAACTGGTTCCAGAGAGGCACCAACACTTTGCTGGTCTAGAACAAGGAACCACTATTGTCTGTGGCTGGGGGCAGGGTTATCATGACCAAGGACCAACTAAAACCACTTATGACCATCATTTTTAAAAACCAGAGCTAGTGTAGCTTGTTCTGTATTATCCACGGGAGAATAAACAAAATATTTCATATGATATTTTCACTAATCGAAGCAACAGTGGTCCGAGGATGCCAATGTTGGCATGCAAAGCGCCAGTCCTCACCTTTATTTGAATGCAGCTAGTGTGTTTGGCCTGCCACGGGGCAAACCTGGTTATTTATTTATTTGTTTATTGAAAGTAAACGTTTTTTTTTCATCTGTAGGACCAGCATGATAAATTACAAATCCTACTATGGCGAAGGCATGACCGGCAGATTAAAGGCAGAACAGGATGAGTCATTTGCAGCGGTACCGGTAGCGTGGCTAAACGTTAGCACCAGCACGAACACAACAAACATTTCTTTATTGAACGTTATTTTTCACTTGTTTTCACTCATTTAGTCTCAAACTCACTATGATGATATGAATCACATCCTGGATGTTTATTGTCAGTAAACAAACAATCAGCCACAGGATTACATCACGTCACACAAACAGGACATGGGACGACTCTCCCACACCCATACAACCCTGCGGTGAAGCGCAGCAACGCCTGATTCTGTCTGAACGCAGCTCCACAGTTGGGAATAAGCCTTTGTTGGTCAGAGTTACCGCTTAGAGAGTTAAGATGCCGGCAGAATGAGTGTCACCAGAAGGATAATAAAATGCATGTGAGCGAACATGCATGAGAGAAGCATATGTGTGTATCATACTTGTGCCCTGCTGCTGCCTAATCATCCTCTGAAGCAGCAGCTGGAGCAGTAGCTGTACAGTAAGCGTGTGTGTGTCTGTGTCTGTGTGTGTGTGAGAGAGAGAGAGAGAGAGAGAGAGAGAGACCGTTGCACTTGCGGTAGTTAAAAGGAGATTTTCCATGTTGAGAACAAAGCAGTACAGTGGCTGAGAGAACGGCAGCGAACACTGCTGACGCATTAAGGGGAGCTCTGGTGTGTGTGCATGTGTGTGTGTGGGTGTGTGTGTGTTAAACACTCCTGGGGGAATTAGGGCCTAATGAAAGTCAGACAGACTAAAGTCCCAGGCAGACTGTGAGGTAGCGTGACAACGTGCTAATGACTTTTGCTGCCCTGAAAACGCTGATTTCTTTTTTTTTTTTTACTTTATCCTGAACTCACAGGAACACGAACACTGTGTAGGAGTAGGAGAGAAGCAGTGAGGGCTAAAACCCACAATTCTCAGCCCAACAATCTGATAGCTGAGAGTACTTCAGAGGGGGCTGGATGGTCGGGTGGTTAGCAATGATGCATGTGACACCGGTGGTGCTGAGTTTAAACACCCCATCAGTGAAATTGCTTCGCTCCGACCAGAAAACGGTTCAAGACGAACGTTGTTTGCTCGGACAACCGAACGTCCAAGTGTGACAGACATCAACATCCCGACACTGACAAGTTGTGAGTTTAAAATGATAAGGTTTGAGATGTTTCTGTGGAGTTTTGTGAATCAATATTTTGACATCCCAGCTGGCAGAACTGTTATGAAGTGAAATCTATCTTTCTGACTCGACAAGGCTCGCACCCCAGAAAAATGCTATCAAAACACTTTTTTTCCTTTTTTTCATAAGAGTGCTCTGAGATATTCTGTCTTAGAGGATGTTGGCACTCGTGTAACCTTCACATTCAAAATGTGTGCTGAAAGGAAGATTTAGAAGTAGTTAGATTTAACTTTCACACTCGATTCACACAAGTTATTTATTGAATTTGGAAAAACGAAGCTGAGTTTACATTTAGAAACTGAAGGTAAAGGTCTGGGGCTGCAAGAGGGGAAATTAGGCTTGCGTTTATTTGCATACTGCCAAAAACTACCTAGTGGCAGTTGTTTATTTGAACCTCCCCAAGTTCAGCCATCAGTCAACACCTGCAACATGTAATTCAAGGTAATTTTTTCTGCAGCTGGTCTGTTGATTAATTTGTGCTAAAAATCAACCTGCAGCCTGAAGAGGAGATGTTGATGATGGTGCTGATGTCCTTTACAATGAGGGGGACATTCAAACAAACAAGGTAAACGTTTGCAACCGGAGAACTTGATGACAGACGTACATTTAGTGCCTCGACATGAGCATCAGTTTCTGCGACGTGTCCTGCACCGTTGGCACTAGTCGGCCTGTTTTTTGGCCGATTGAGCATGTCGAATGAGCAGCAGAGCCGGTCGGTGAGAGAAATCACTCTGATTGGCTATTTCAAGGGAAAGCCTCTTGAGCCCGTCACTTTAACGCCCATGCTTTCACCCATTTAGTGAGGTTTCTCCTTATTTCTTTCCTCTGCTTCTTCACTAGTGCCATTTGCACATGTTTTCGATTAGAAGTGGCTATATTAGCAAGAGTGGTGTCAAAAAACGCAGCCCGGATTCTTCCAGTTTCCCTCTTTGAACTCTGCATAAAGACTATTGCCACCCAGGTGGTTTGGAGAGTTATTTCCCCTCACACAGGTGCAGAGTCCACAGTCTTTACGGTGTGTTCAAGTGCAGCTTTTTGGGTGTTGGCCTTCAAACAGTATCATGTGTAGTAAATTAATAATAATAAATAATAATAAATTAGACATTCTCAAGGAAGATATTTCTGTGTCAGCCAGCCGGGAGTAAGTCGGTCCTGATCTGCTCTTCACACCTCACTTTTTAATCCACCAGGTGCACAAAAGGTACACGGGCAAATATTTGAACAATGTTGCTCATGTCACAGCCACTTTGCTATACATATGTAAGTAAGTGTATCATGAGCCCTGCTGCAAATAGAGACAGAAAAACATCATCATCAGTGACTACAGAGGGCCTGATACTCTGGTTTACTTAGAGGACATAAAACTAATAAAGACCGAATTTAACGCCGAAAAAGTATCGTAAAACAAGCTTTTAATCGAATGAGAAGACCCAGTTTTGGTTAAAAAAACACTTTAAACAGAACATCATGCTTTCTGATTAATAACAGAGTGTTTTTCTTGTATTCTTTCAGATATTTGATCCTCAGCATCAGTTTTTCCTGTTACAGAAACCCAAAAGCATCTTGTTCAACGAGCTGCGAAGAAGCAAAAATCAGTCACATCTGTTTGTGCAAAAGTAATTAAATAATGTCTCTTTGTTAAATATCATCAAAAGAGTTCATGCAGGTGTGTTTGTGTGTGTGGTTGTGTGTGTGTGTGTGTGTGTGTGTGTGTGTGTGTGTGTAGGTTTCCTGATTGTGGGTGGGCCCATTAGCCCACAACCTCTCACAGCGTATGGGTCAGTGGTTTAGGAAAAAATGTTCCGAACCACAACCACACACACATCATGCACACACACTGACTAACCACAACACACATAACCACACCATCGTGCCAAACTATATATACTGACACACACACGCTGCAAAAACACCCTGATCATGTGACACACACCATAACAAACCATGCTCACATAAACCAAACACCCCGTGTGAGCGTGTGTGCGCGCTTGTGTGTGTGTGCGGTGTGTGTGTGTGTTGTATGAGTCTCGCTTTATTGAAGTTTTATGATGAAACATGGAGACTGACCCTAATTCAAACCATATGACAGCACCAGCGTTTGATCTCTGCAAGCTCTCTGAGTCACAGAGGGGCTCACGGTGTGTGTGGTCACACGTTCACTTTACACATGTGATGGGTTAATGGTCACACACACACACACAGACACACAAATGCTGACATACACACATAAAAAGACAGACAAATACAAGTGAAGAAGTGTCCTGGAGCAAAGTGCAGCTACCAGTCCAGAGACATTAACCTGCAGTTTCATTCTTTAAAGTGTGTACAGAATACTTTCCTTCATTTCACTGCACTATACAAATCGCCACGTAGTTCAGTTTAGTAGTTTATAATTAAAGCTCTACAAACACACGTTGATCTGGTTAAGTGCATTGAAAAGCAGTCCCGCCCCTCAAACCTGGAAGACAAACAATAGGCAACAATAGCAATAATCAAAAGCATTTTTTACCTGAGAACTTTCTTTGCATGTGAAAAGCTGCTTTGTCTAAACAAATATTGCAATGTGTAGTTACACCTCATCACACAGTGATAAATGGAAAATATTGTAAAATGTCAATTGATTATCCAAACAGTGGACTGCATATGAAAAGAACCAACACCAACTATTATGATATAAACCAACACAGACAGGAGGAACATCAATCGAAATAATAAAAGCTGCAGTAATAGTTGATTAGATGTCTGAAAATGGCCTTGATGATGGTGATGATGGCCACGATGGGTGTGTTGTGGAGCAGACAACGTACTCAGACTAGACACATGTGACTGTCTTTGTGTGTCTCAAACAAAGCGAGTGTATTTGAAGATGTCTGTGTGTGTTTTGCCGAGGAAATGTTTGTCCTACTTCACACACGAGAACGATGAGTCCAGCGCTCTTTTTTTTTTTACCTCTGTTTGTCTTCCCACAATTAAGTAAACAACCACACCCATCGCTGATAGTGACAAACCTTGATATCACGATGGAGACCTGGTGGACCTGGGATGTAAACTGAACAAACAGCCTCAGTATTTAAATTTCTTTTTCACTCTGGAGAGCGCCAGGTTGGGTGTTTCCCCCTTGTCTTCAGGCTTTATGCTAAGCTAAGCTAACATTGTCTTTAATTACAGTAACACAAAGACATGTGGGTGGTATCAATCTGCTCATCTCACTCTCAAACAGAAAGAAAAACAGATACTTCAAGACGTAAACTATTCATGCTCTCTCTCTCTTCCTCCACCTCACTTACGTCCTCATCCGACCTTCCTCCTCACTCTCTCCTCCCTCCTCTACAATCTACCTTGCGTGCCCTGTCTTGCAGTGTTTTCTCTTCCTCTTCCTCTCTCTCCTCCTCCTGAGATATCTCCCACTCTCTGCCTCTCTTTCCCTCCTTACTCCTTCTCATGTTTTCTCTCAGTTTCTCACCAGTGGTTCCCTTGTGCTGATAGTCTCTTTCTCAGGGGAAATCTCACAGAGGAGCAGCACAAAGCTGTAAACCCCCCATGACTCTGTCTCTGTTTCCTATCACGTCCTTACAGGATCCACCAAACACAGAGAGCACACACACACACACCTATACAGAGCACAGCCAGGCAAGCATACAAAGACAGAGACAACACACACACACACACAAGCTTAGTGTTTGTGTGCATGTGTAATAGAGCGAAACAGAGAGAACACATCTATCTGTTTGTATTTATTCCATGTTGACTCTGAGCAACACTGTAATGATGCTTGTCATGTTCTGCTGGGGAAAATGAGCTTACACACACACACACACACACACACACACAACACACACACACACACATACACACATACACGCATTCACGCTTCGACTGAGTCACAACCACACACAGATATCGAAACATATAGCCACAGACACGGACCAGATATGGGAAATTGGATTGTAAATTGGAGTGTTCAAGCCAACAAACAGACAAACACGTACACACAGTATGTTTGTATTCAGGCACAGAGCTCTCACATACAGCTACAGCTTCAAACCACATGCAGGTTAATGCTTCCTAAAGCAGATGAGGTTTATTTTTTCACTCAAGGATGCGCATAACGTACACGTCAACACTTAGATATTTGTGGTTTTATCTCCTTATCTTTAAAGCCACTTTGTGTGATATAACAGCCTCAGTGAAAACTGGTAGTCTATGTCTTGTCTAAAAACCTTTAGCCAATGTGGATGACGCGATCAGAATTGTTCACATACGTTTATTTGGATTATAACGCAGGAATACCTTCCCTGTTTGGTCCAGTTAACTGTAATGTTAATGTTGAGGTCATGGCAGACAAAGCAGGAGCGATGCCGTTGTTGTTGTTTGTTCAGAGTCTGCTGCTGACCTTGGTTCTAGCCCAGTCACCAGGATCAAATGTTGCCAGTTAATGTTTCTGCAAACCACATCACATTACATGTTTATGACCTGACTTTCCTATTGAGAGGTAGGGGGGAATTGAGGTGGAGTTACACGCGAGAAGGCTGCAAAGCCAGGGACCGCTGTTAAAGACTGCGTTTCAATATTTGTAAGTGTGAAACAGCTAGATATTTTTAAGGCAATCCTGGGACAATAATTTCCAGACGTGTTTGTGAAAAAAAAAAACTAGAAGAGACCTTTAAGCCAAAAACATGATGTTTCTTTAACCAAACAAACCGGCAAAGGAGTCTGCAAGCAAACACGGTTGTAAACAGTGCATATTTTAAAATATTTATACAAAAGGACTTTACAAACAACACTGTTTTTTGGTTCGAATCACTGAATTCAAACACGACTTTTGTTGTTAACAAGAAATCTCCACAGGTCACCTTTAACACATTTTTAAACAATTATAGAAATCATCAAATAACAACAAAAAATAAATGTGTTTTTATCGAGAAATTAAAGATCACCTTTACTAGCGTGTTGTTTTGTTTGCAGCATTTGTTGATATTAAATGCAACACCACGGCGCTCTCTCGTAAGAGACCACGGCGCTCTCTCGTAAGAGACCATGGCACTCTCTCGTAAGTGCCACTTAGTGTGAAGAGGGTTTCACCTGCAATTTAGCCATCTTCCCATCTCCTATTTTCAAATAAAATTAATCTTTTATTCTGGTATCGAGACGTAGAGTTGGTGAGGATGCAGGCTTTCTGTAGCTGTAATGTCATTTACCTTATATTACATATTAGCGTTTCAAAGCATCTCGAAGCTACTCCGACCACAGATGGAAGCATCTCATTTATAACCATGCCTTTTTGCAAGTGTGTGTCTGCACGTGTGCTTGTGCAATGCGTGCATGTACGAGCATGAGTGTGTGTGTGTGTGTGTGTGTGTGTGTGTGTGTGTGTGTGTGTGTGCGGTTTGTGTGTGTGTGTGCCTAGCCCTGAGCTGATGAGGGGAGGCATGTGGTGGCCATTTAGAAGGATTAGAACTGTCAGAGACATCAAGCACGACTAATTATTCTGTTAGCACACTACACTGCAGGGATGGAGGGATAAAGAGCGTGTGTGTGTGTGTTCATGTGTGTGTGTGTGTGTGTGTGTGTGTGCGTTAGCAAAGAAAGCTGCAGGCGGGGAAAGATGGAGGGAAAGTCAAGCTAGAAAAAGATAAAGAGAGAGATGGAAGACAGATGGAAATGAATCAAGCCAGACAAAAGAGGGGAGAACTGAGAGCTACTGTTAATACCCAGAGAGAATACACTTTCTGTATGAAAGATGGATTGATAGGAACAGAGAGGAGGGCAGATTTGGTGGTGTATTAGTGAAAAGCCCTGTGGGGAAATATGTGGGAGGTAACAGAGCCAGGACTGAAAGACAAAGACAACAAGAGAAGGAGAGAAGAAGGACAAAAGGATGATGTGAGGAAAGGAATGGAGATGTTTAAAAAAAAGGAAAAAGGAGGGATGAGAGAGCCAGAGAGGAGAGGGGTGACCTACCTCATGCCTTCATGGATGACTGCGTTTGTATCCAAACATCCCAACATGCACTGCTCTGCCACTCGGGGCAAAATCAGCCTGCAGCACCCAATCAGCCGTGGCCTTTTACCACCTCGCCGTGGGGCAGAGTGTGCGCGAGCTGGGAAGGGGGAGTGTATCTGTGTTCGTGTGTGTGTTTGCATGTGTGTGAGTCGAAGCGTGAGAGCGCATACACACATCTGTTTGTGTGTGTTTATGGATACAGACCTCCTCACTACACTGCCTCTCTGATTTATCTTCAAACAGACAGCTCAGCCATCTCCTCTCCCACACCTCCGACTCTCTCCTCCTTCCTCCGTCCCTCCCTCCTTCCTCCCTCCACTCTCTGTCTCTCTGATGCTCACCACCAATCCATCCATCATCCAAACACCTTCCCTCTCTCAATCTAACCCTCCCATCTCTTACTTCCTCTTACCCGTTCTACTCCCCCATCCATCTCACCCTGCTTCCATCTATCCATCCCTCCATCTGCATTTACTTCCCGCGGGGTAGACAATTTCCTGAATCCCAGTGAAGTGGAAAGATTTCAGATTTAATACGTCCCCCCACTCATGTGATGTGCTCAGGGGTGAGGGGTTCAAAGGAGAGAGGGAGCTGTAGGTGTTCTGAAGGAAAAGTTTTTTAGATAGAAACCCGAGGTGGCTTACGGTACTCAAACACATCAGCTGGTGTTGATCCTACGTGCTTTTTCTCTGCGTGTAACATACTGTTTGTCAAGACTGTGGCGTCTTCAGTCGTGCTAGCAGCTGTGCGAGGCTTTACTGGGACACAGAAGTGCAGTTTAGTGTGTTAGCATGCTGATATTTGATAAAGCGCTAAGCTACAGCTACCACAGTCTGACTCATCGGGTGTCTAATTTTGGCGGCATCTCCCTCGTCCTTCTGCCATCAGTGTGTTTTGAAAATCCCCGTCCCTACATGAATCAACAACAACCTCCGAGATAGCAACCTACGAGCTGAGAACGTCAAGTTACCCCAAAAACAACCTGGGCAGTGCAAAAGGTGCAGCGGTGCAAACCTCAACTCGAATGTATGTAACGTGTACTGTAACGCCTGTGGTGTTGACACTGAGGCCTAGCTATGCGCAACTATAGCTACTATAGCATGATGGGAGTAGTAGTGTTTGGACATCAGTGCTCCATTGTCGTAGTGACAAGGACTCATCCTCTGGGGACCATGAATGTATCTATGGTAAGATATTTTACATGTTAACTGAAAACTTTGACCTGCTAGTGACGCTACGGGAAAGGTCAGGTGATCGCCGTATTCACACAGTTAAATGGTTCAACCTCTGTGGACCAAGAACGTCTCTGGAAAATGTCATCTCAATCAGTCCAATTGTTGTTGTGGTATTTCAATCTGGACCAAGTTGTGGACCAACGTACCGTCCCTTGAGCCATGCCACAAGCTATGCTAACATGTGTGTAAGGAAAGCAGCCAAACTGGGTTAATTAGAGAGACACTTTAGAAACCGGTATCACGCCAAGATGTGTAACTGACCCGCTAGTCCACTGTGTCACTGTTTATGTTCGGCCTTGTCTATCCATGAAACAAAACACATTTTCTTCCATGAACACGTTAGCAATAACAAACATGCTACCTTCGGGTATATTTTCAAAATAAAAGCACCAAAACTACTTAGAGATCATGGTTCTTTCTCAAAACAGTCACCGGTCATCTCTCCAAAATCCTATAAATAAACTGCCCAGCCATCCCCATCCTTCTCCTGATGCGGACTTTCTGGCTCTTTGAATTGTGTCTGACCATTGTTCCTGTCATTATCGCCCCCCTCTGGTACTGTACCTTAATACGCATGGACTTTTCGCGCCCGGGTGAGGCAAACTGTCACCCTCACAGACCGGGCTGAAATTTATAGGTTTATTTAAATTTTCACATATGTGGAAGCACTTCCCGAGGCATGTGGACAGATTTAGATGTGTAAAATCAGCACAGTTCCTCTTTAACGTGCCTTTTTCAGAGGGTTTTATTTTGAAACAAATCATGTTTTTTGAATGTTTTAATTTCAGCCGACAAATCAACAACTGCTGACAAGAAATGATCGAGGACTCATTGTTTTCAACATTACTAAAGCGTTGTAACAGCAACTAAGGGTGAAAGACTCTCATTCAAAACATCAGTATTTTAATTTGGTGATTACAAGGACCTTTATTAGCAGAGTGGCAGAGAAGATGAAAAGGCAAATGGAGGTGGTGATGGAGTGGAGAAGAGTTGAGAATCCAGGGGGAAATATTAAAGGAGCAGTGAGGAAGTTAGCACCGAGTGACCCGGTGTGTTAAGGAGTAAAGCTGCTGTCACTTTATCCTGTGTTTTTTTTTTTTTTTTTGTTCCCTGACAGAGAGACAGTCACATCACATCACTTACCCTCCTGTCTTGCTTGTCCACTTGTATTTACATTCGTGACTCTGTTGATGCATTAACACACACAGACACACGGAGCAGTCACGAGCCTTCGCCTCTGAGGGACGGCTGTCAAGGTGATGTATAATGGCCCGATCCACCTCAGCACCAGCAGTGTGGAGACCCTGAAGAAAAGCAGCTTCAACCAATCACAGTGTCTCCCTTTGCGATGTTATGCTGTGAAAATCTGTATGTCTAAATATGTGCTGCTCGTCCTAATCAATTAGCCGCCAGCTGCTCCACATTCACTGCAACTGCAAACTGCTTTGAAGGTGTCTGTATCACCTGGCAATAGCTGATATATATTTGCTCATTTCTGTCAGCCATGTGAGAAATGAGATGAACTTCACATTAAAAGGTAATTCCCTGGCTTTTCGCGTGACATTCAAGCGGCCTGGGTACTAATGCAATCTACGGTTAGTGCCACGCAAACACCTGCAGCATTACATCCTCTACCACCTAGTGCAGGACGAATGAATGGCAGTCATGAGGACAACAGGAGCATTTAAACTTCATGATCAGGTCACGCTAAATCAGGTTTCGCAGCGACTTTGATGTGTAGATTTTGTCCAGAATGTGAAACACGTCACGGTCGCTCCTGTGACTCTCATTCTTTAAGCCTGCTAGGAGCTGCAAATGGGTGAAATTCAATTTGTAGGGCTGTTACCAGAGTGTAGAGCCATTCATTCCAGATTTACATCGATTTAAAGCTGCCTCAAGGTTAAAACATTGAGTGAATGTCTTATGGATGTGCAACAGTTGAGCATTATCTGGGCAGAGCGATTGCAAAATACAACCTCTGACAGTTGTAGGCCTGTACTGGAGTTGATCAAATGACTGAATACTAACACGCCATGAATGCTGGGCAAAATTCAGCATGATAAGGTTTGATTTTGTCCATCAGATTTGAATTTTCTTTTAAATTTGCAAGAAATTATGATATCAATTGGTTTATTCTGTTTCATTTTAAGGTTAGAAATGCTATTTTTACGGTGTCCTGCTGTTATTAATTATTTTTTATCATCTGAGATGCTGGCAGAGTGACAGACTGCGTGGGAACTTTGGATCCTACAACCATTTTTGCATCATCACACTACAACACAACAGGTGTTTGCTTTTGGCCTGTGGTCCACCATTAAGTTTTATTTTTGGCCCTTCAAGGAAAAGAAAATATTCTAATCTTTTTCACCAAAATGAAGCGTAAAATTCATCACAAAATGATCAAACCCTCTGATTTCTGATCAGAGGATGCCAGCGCAACAGAGTTTATGGGCTGGTGATTACTGCTCTCTGCTGGACAACCAGGGGAGGAATTACAGTATGTGTGTGTACTGAGAGAGAAGGGAGCGTTACCTTCCTCACGTCCCACAATGCACTGCATAAATGTGTTTATGCAGAAAATGTGACAAAGATAACCTCCCCAACCTTTTCTCTAATGTGATTCATTAGGATTGTAAATTCGGCAGCGAACTCATTTATCACTGTGCTTCTCTCTGCCACGTGCTAAATGGAAATTAAAAAGATCAAGGCCTTGCAATAAGTGGGTATTTTGGTCACAGAGAGAGGCATAAAGAGAAATGAGACTAAAGGAAGAATAAACTGACAAGTGGAAAAACCAAAGCAAGGCACAGACAATAGAAAGAAATATAAAGGCCTGCTCTACTTCCCTCAATGACGGCTATTTATCTGAAATAAAGAAACAGAGACGACAGAGCTTAAAGAGGGAGAGATAAGATGAGGAAACAAAGAGAAAGAGAGATGATAGACAATTAAAGTCAAATTATGGGAGCGTGCCAAGTACATTAGCTGCCAACGCTGATAATTAATCATCATTGTGCTGCTTGTCGGCAGGTAATATTCACATCTGTAATTGGGACAAATTGGTAACCAGTGGAGCATTTAAACTTCAGCATGTGTGTGTGTGTGTGTGTGTGTGTGTGCTTTTACATTCTCATTAACGTAGAGAGGGTAAAAATGCGAGTGGAAAAATCAAGGATAAACACTGTCGACTTTTCATTCCAGCTAAACATCACAGCAGCAGATTTCACTTAACTAATTAGCACGTTTTTAATGACAGAGGAGAGAACGTTCAGTGGAGAGAGCAGCTGTGTGCAGCAGCTGAAATAAAACTGTCTTTATGTAAAAGCCTGTATTGTTTACTCGATATAAACCAGTGTGTTACTATCGTTCGTGCATTCATTGACCGTCTTACAAAGACGATTCTGCTTTTTCTCTAATTTTGAGGAAGAGTTGAGAATCCAGGGGGAAATTTTAAAGGAGCAGTGAGGAAGTTATAACCGAGTGACCCGGTGTGTCAAGGAGGAAAGCTGCTGTCACTTTATCCTGCACTTACCCTCCTGCAAGATATGGTCATAAATTGATATTGTGATTACTTTGACAGATATTGCGATCGCGATATAATTCATGATTATTATGGATGATTAAATTTTACATCACAATTTTAATTGTCATTGGAAAAACTAGTAAAGTCACGATGATGTGGCATTTCTCCTGATCACTGCCTAACAAATGTGTTTTATTACATCTGGAGAACAGGTTTTGGAGGCCAGAGCATCTCTGCAGCACTACAAAATCTCATGAAACACTGTTTTGTGACACATTTTACCTTTAAAATGTAAATGCATGTGATTTGGATATTGCACTTAGTCATATTGCGATTTCGATTATTATGCAATTAATTCTGCAGCCCTGGTAAAAGTATTAATAATAAAAGTAGATATAGAAGAATATTACATAATATTATATAATATTAATAAAAGTGGTTAAGGTAATACCTGCAGTTATTATAGTAATATATAATGTAGTACTCTAATAATAATGAACTGTATGGACACTTGACAAACCCCTGTCTCATTGTGCGCATGCGCACTGCGCCATAGAAGTAAATAGAGTGAGAGGCGAGTGAAGTGGGTCGGGGCTTGACACGAAATCTGAGGTTTGACTCAGGTTTGATTCGCGCTCTCGCTTTGAGGATGTAAGGCTGCTCCTTACGACCAGCGAAGTTTATTTTCCCCCCACCATGTTTTTGTGAACAGCTGGTGAAATTAATGAGGATAATCCAGGAGGAATACCGGATCTGCACAGCCCCACCGCTGGCCCCGTCGGCACGGTAACTTGGTACAGAGGCAGGGCTCTCCTGCTAGCTGCCACACCAGCTAACTCCAGGTAGCGTACAGTGCTAGCTATTTACACCGCTTTATTCAGTTTGCAATTCAAAATTTAACGCTACGTAACGACCGCGTCGCAACCAACGCGCTGCGGGGAAATTATTTTGTTGTTACCAACGCAGAAAGTGGTCATTGTGCTGCGGAACTGGTCATGATAAACAAACACGCCTGCTAACCTCGTAGTAGCATGCTACGTTAGCTCGTTTGCTATCAACAATCATCGGTGCTAACTGATGTTTTCGCTAGCAGGTAGCTAGCGGCTAATCCCATTTCAAGCGCGTTATGATGGAAACGGGAAGTTCCGGTTAGACTCTTCAAAATAAAATCACATTCAAGCGGTTTCAGTTTCACAAGACAAATAAGCGTCAGGCAAATATGCTTTTAATTGCAGTGTAAGGTGGCATGTGTGCGCTAGATGGTTTTAACATACAGTCACCTTTGCTGTTGATATCACGTAGTGAAGTTGTCTTTGCCCCTGTGGTTAATAAAGTTTTACCTTTTTTATTTTGAAGACAACGTGTCTGTACTTCCGGTTAGCTCTAACAGTTAGCGGTAGCTTCTCGCAGCTTCCCTGAATTAACTGCAGCCAGAGTGGCGCCGCTAGCTAGCTGAGAGGAGACGAGCGAGCACAACTACCTAAACTTTGTATCCACCCGCGCGTAAAACACCTTATTGTTTTTCTGACCTCAACTACAACTGTAAAAAAAATGCTGCTTCGTCACGTCATTTGGTCGTCGGTGAGCTAGTTGTTAGCATTAAACCGCTAACAACTTGGTTAGCTTGAGGTTTACAGTTCATTTTGGTTCATGCCTCCTGCCAACCATCGGGACTTACAACAGAAACATTGCGTGGTTATGGTGTTCTGGCTGGATGGCTAATGTGGATTAGCTCAGCATTAACGTGCAGCACAATAGCAACATGGCATTGACTGACAGCTACTCTACTCAGAATAATAAAACAGGTAGATACAGCTTGTTTCTGTACACTCAGCTGCCGGATTTTTGGACACATCAAGCTACAGCTTCATCTAATACCACTTACAATGAATACATATCTAAATAATTTATCTTGCATGAAGATTAAGATTATAACCATCAAAGTTTTATCAACACCTTTCATCAAAAACCTGCATGTTATCCCCTCTATTCAGATCTGAAGATCGACATCATCTCCGCTCCAGCTCGCTGATTATGTGAAACTGTGCCAACAGCGTACATCCTCTCAGAAAGTGCAGTCCGAGACAGAAGTCAAGATGTCCATCACCAACACACCCACCAGCAACGACGCCTGCTTGAGCATCGTGCACAGCCTGATGTGTCACAGACAGGGCGGTGAGAGCGAGACGTTCGCCAAGCGAGCCATCGAGAGCCTGGTGAAAAAGCTGAAGGAGAAGAAAGACGAGCTCGACTCCCTCATCACAGCTATCACCACCAACGGGGCCCATCCCAGCAAGTGTGTGACCATTCAGAGGACGCTCGATGGACGGCTGCAGGTAGGACGACACTGTTATCTGGATCATTCATTTAATACACACGTTTTGAGAAGCTCAGGCCAATAATACATCTGTTCATGCTTGGAAATGATCCTTTTAGTCTATTTCACCTATAGTAAATTATCCAGGCTTCAGATTCAGCTGCTATTCCATCAAACCAAACCATCAAATACCACTAAAACAGTTGTGATCTCAGTAGAGATTAGTTTGCACATTATGTTTGTAATAAAATGCCATAAAAATGAAGAATGCCAATTATAATTTCACAGGCCTCAAGGAGATATCTTCACATTGCAAAGAAAAGCAGCAAATCCTCAAATTTTAGAGGCTGAAACTAAACATTCGTCTCATTGTTTCAGCTCTAACGGCGTCCAAAACGTGAGATGAAACACCTGCCAATTTGCCAACATTGCAAGCTGTGATAGTAAAACAGAATAATTATTAATTTAGCAGCCTATATCTATTATAACTTTCTTGTTCTATTACTACATCACTTAACAATAAAAGTATACCATTAATATTCTATTAAAAATCGTATCCAGTTATTAGCAACTCAACCATGGTCTTATATTTATGATCATTTTCAAGTTGTTTTACTAAGACATTAGAGGTTTGATGTTAATTAATTGATTAAATGTTTTTTGTGATCGGCAATTGTTGCAGACACCTGACCTTGAATAAAAATCAGTCAGGACCTTTGAGTAATGAGTTTGTAAACCTGTGATCTCGCCAGACCTTGCCATTCACTAAGCAATAAGAAAACAAGTTGCATTCCAACAACCATTGACCTCAGCTGTAAGGACAGAGCGTACAAATTAATGACCTCTTGTACTGTCTCTCTGCTCTGTGTTGCTGTTCTCAGGTGGCTGGACGTAAAGGGTTCCCTCATGTCATCTATGCCCGGCTGTGGCGGTGGCCCGACCTGCATAAGAACGAACTGAAGCACGTCAAATACTGCCAGTTTGCCTTCGACCTCAAGTGTGACAACGTGTGTGTCAACCCCTATCACTACGAGAGAGTGGTGTCTCCTGGCATAGGTGAGTAACGGGGGGGGAGTTTTCATCGAGGGTTTAAAAAATGTATGACAAGGTCAATGTGGAGCCTCATACCATTTTACACCAAAGTTAGTGTGCATATGGAGGTTTTTTAAACCGGTGGACAAGTTTGCCTTTTGTTTTTTTGTTGTATTTTTTATCTTGTGTGTCACATTTGTAATCACAAAAGCCAGATGTTAGTGGGTGTTAGTGTCTTTTATTTAAAGTTTCAGTTCTCTGTTTGTTATCGTGTACTATAGTGAACTGAGACCAAAAACTGCCTTTTTAAAGAGGGAAATATATTTAAATACCTTGTTTTGGCAATCGTTCTTTTATGCCAAATGTTATAGTTCAAACCACAGTGATATTTATCAGTAATGCAGATAAGTAGTTTGCATTGTCAGTAACATGTTCTACCTTTTTTTTCCCTTTCCCTCGGTCCACAGACTTATCAGGACTGACACTGACCAGTTCTGGCCCCAGCTCAGCACTGATGGTTAAGGATGAGTATGACTTTGACGGACCGCAGAGTCTGCCTTCTATTGAGGGAGGCCACTCCATCCAGACCATCCAACACCCGCCTTCTGGCAGTCGCCCGGCCCCCTCTGAGTCATTCGCGACCCCAAACCTGCTCCCGCCTGCTGAGGCCTCCACCTCCTCCTCGACGGCGTCCTTCCCTGCCATCGCTGCTGGATCAGGCAGTAAGATATACTTGTAAAATATTCCGATGTGTGAGCTTGTTCGTCAGTCACTTTACGTTTGTGTGTATTTGTACATATGTGTCTGTAATTGACAGTTTAAGACTTATCCTCACTTCTGTGCTCCTTCTCTCCTCAGGTGCCAGTTCAACCTGGTCCAGGAACAGCAGCTTCACTCCCAACATCCCCCACCACACCAACGGTCATCTACAGCACCACCCTCCCATGCCACATCCTACACACTACTGTGAGTACAAACTGTTACTGCAGCTGTACAAAAAAATAATGCATGGACAAATTCACATACTTGTATTTAAATTGTGTGCAGTATGAATGAGCGCTGACATTACTGTCTTTGTGTCTGTCAGGGCCCGTGCATAATGAGCTCGCCTTCCAGCCTCCTATATCCAATCACCCAGGTGAGATCACACAACAAGCTCGTACATGTAGTTTTTTTACTATTTTAGTTTTTATATTGATATATTGTACATTAAACAAAAAATGTTTATTAATGTTTTTGTTATTTATCAAATGAAAATATCAAATAATTATAATTAGGTTTTCATAAAATTGTTTTGTTGCTTGGGTTTTGATAACTTGAAAACTCACAAAAGTTGAATATTATCTGTATTTACAGCTTATGATAATATGGTGTTTGATCCAGCCTTTTAACATGACGCAGTGCGGTTAGCCTTCTGAGTTTTTCTTGCAAATTTCTGACTTTATGATCTCAGAGAATATTTGAGTTTATTATTTGTAAATTTGTGAGTTTTTACCTTTTTTTTCTCTTTATTTTTCTACGTTAATCTAAAAATATTGAGTATTATTCCAACAAATATTCCATCTGTTTCAGCTCCTGACTACTGGTGCTCCATTGCCTATTTCGAGATGGACGTTCAAGTCGGAGAGACGTTTAAGGTGCCCTCTTCCTGCCCAATCGTGACGGTGGACGGATATGTCGACCCCTCAGGAGGAGACAGGTTCTGTTTGGGCCAGCTCAGCAATGTACATCGCACTGAGGCTATTGAGAGAGCAAGGTCGGTGAACAAGGGACAGAATCATGGAGCTTTTATTTTTTTATAGGAACAGGCTTCTAACACGTGACATCTCTCTCATTGGTGGTGTCTTTGAAATAATATTAAAAAAATAATCAAAAATATTAAGGGAAAATGCATTTCCATGTCTGTCTGTTTTGTTTTGAGTGTGTATATTCACACATTTAAGACTTGAGAGCCTCAGAACGGCGTCTGTACTATCAACACATCATATCAGAGGTGCATGTTTATTTACAAGGAGAATCACACAGCCTTTACACTTTGTAAAAACATCTAGGGCAACTGACTAAAACTGAAGTGCTGAGTGTAAACAGAACTCCACATGGCACTGTTTTCACTTCCATTGTTTCCTTGTTTCCTCTGTCTCCCAGGCTTCACATCGGCAAAGGGGTTCAGCTGGAGTGTAAGGGCGAGGGAGACGTGTGGGTGCGATGCCTCAGTGACCACGCCGTGTTCGTTCAGAGTTACTACCTGGACAGAGAGGCGGGCCGAGCCCCCGGAGACGCTGTTCACAAAATCTACCCCAGCGCTTACATCAAGGTATGGACATGGGTCACTGGACTGTAAAAACGAGTTCATCACTCAAGTTTGACATTTCATAGAACGTTATTTCTCTTGAGGAAAAGTGAAAGCTGCAACATCTGTTTCCATGCATCACCTCAGGCTTTTTGCTCTGTATTGACGTTGGTTTTATACAGTTGTGTGTATTTCACAAAAAATGTTCTCCCATACTGCCAAAGACTCCTCTTGTTATCTCATTAGAGATAATCACACAGCCCAGCTCTTACTGGGGTTCTCTCTGATTGGCAGCCTGTGGTGCTGACATTTCTCCTGTGCAGGGGAGGTAATTGCTGCTGAATGTACAGTGTTTCATGTCTCGTCTCTCCTGCCAGGTGTTTGACCTTCGCCAGTGCCACAGACAGATGCAACAGCAGGCTGCTACAGCTCAAGCGGCAGCTGCAGCCCAAGCAGCCGCTGTGGCTGGAAATATACCTGGACCTGGATCAGTGGGAGGGATCGCTCCAGCTATCAGTAAGATACTGTTACTGCAAATACAAAAGCACATTTAATTTACTTTTTAATGTAAGGATTTGCTGCTTTTATGCTCGATTGTTGAGTTTGTCTCACATTCACACATTCAGTATCAACCTGACTCCCTCTCCTGTTATCTCAGGTCTGTCAGCAGCAGCCGGTATCGGTGTAGACGACCTCCGGAGGCTGTGTATTCTCAGGATGAGTTTCGTCAAGGGCTGGGGGCCCGACTATCCCCGCCAGAGCATCAAGGAGACCCCCTGCTGGATTGAGATCCACCTGCACAGAGCTCTACAGTTACTGGACGAGGTTCTGCACACGATGCCTATAGCAGACCCACAGCCTCTGGACTGAGATCTTCATAGCTGCAGCATCACACTGCGACATACAGTGGCAATGGAAAGTCTTCCTCGGTGAACTGTTTTGCATGGAGAAGTCAGTGGAGCAGCTGATGAAAAAATACTTACAGGTGTGTTTGAGGCACCTTTGTGCACTGTGGCCCCTAATTTTACTTTTTACCAAAGCCGTATATTAAAGATATTTCTCTGTATTTTTCATATATGGCTTTGATTTATAATGACTGGAACAATGAACTGTAGGACTAGAAAAAGACATCACATATAACTACATTTTAACCATGCACATAGTTGATCTGCAGATCCCATGAAACTGGAATGTAAACCGACTACTCAGTGTCCCTGGAGTCCATGACCACCAACTACTGACAGACATTAGATTCACTGAACAATACGAGGACATCTCTACAGCTGGGGGATGAGAGGCTCTCATATCCAGTGTGTAGAGCTGGTTTTCTGTTGTGTCAGTTTTCAGTCAAGCTGTTAACACCTGGGAGGACGAGCAGCTTCGCTCCACTGTCAGGCTGAGGAGAAAAGCAGCAGCACTCTGAGGAGGATCACTGCTCCACATCGTCAGCCACTCAACAGGGTTGGGGACCACCCAGCTGCATCCGGTTATACTAAACGTTTCACGAATATCACAGGACAAAGAAATGACATGCAACACGCCTAAAGCCCACTCTCAACCTCTGAGCTGACACAAGGTCAAGTCTAAGGACTGTTGTAGGTCGGGTATTGTCAAACTGCAGGTGTGGACCTTAAACTGGCTGTGGGTTTAGTGGGTGTCCAATGACAAATCTTGTGGTAAAGGGTACAAATATTTATCATTAACTAGTTGATCGTTTGCATGCATCTTAGTAGCACTTTGGCTCTATTAGTCTTCATAAAGCACTTAGTAATGCTTTATTCTGCATAACCTTATTCTACAATTTCAAGGCCGTTAACTAAGAGCTTTCACACAATAATAGTCGTTATCCTTTAATATCACTTAAGTGTTGAGTGTTAATAGTGTCCAGATGACTACTTGGACATCGTTAACACTTGTAGTTTTGTGTTTAATTAAGAGGTTATTGAGGGAAGCTCTTAGTTAATGGCCTGGTAGTTATAGTATATGATCATGTAGAATAAGGCATTAATAGGTGCTTTTTAAGAACTAATAACGAGGAAATATGCTGCTAACATGCATGCTAACAAGCAGCTAGTTAATGGTGAATATGTGTACCCTAATATAAAATGTTACCACCCTCCACCCGCACTAAATCAAACAAAATTTTGGACTGAAGGTAGAGCCCCTGTTGGAGGTCCTGGACCAGACAACCAGAAAATAAATGTCCCTCTCCCCATGTCACAGCTACATGAGGGGTTTCAAAATTCTCCGAATCCACAATATGATATAACTTTCGATTTTAAAGCCATGAGTCGATTCAATTTCTCCTGATTTGACAAAAATACCACCCGTCAGTGATTCAATAAGAAACAATAAAAAACCAAAAGGAAACTGAAACATTTTATTTGAAAGCTCCTTTTGATAGATTTCCAATTTAAAATCAAACCCTAAGCTACACAGGTGCAGTTTTTGTGTGGGTGTTGTGACATAGAAAGTTGAATTAGTCATTGAAGATACAATTCATCTATTTTCACTGACTTACTGTGATTTTCAATTTTTGCTCAGTGAAGTGATCATCACTGGTCACCCTCCAGCGTGGTCGCCTCCCGTCTGTTTCAGGTATGGTTACTGTTTTTTGGAGAACGCCCTCTTCTATGCTGCCACAAAGGATGAGTCTCGTGCACCTTCTGCCAACGGTTTGCCTTTTTTTTTTTTCACTTCTCGCTGAGAACAAGAAAGCTGCTTTTGGTTCAATAAGATTGAAACAAGAAAGCAGAGAAGAGGCAGCCAGTCGGTGTTGGACGGTTGGACGTCTGAGATGTAATCACAGTACCATGAACAGGGTTTTTGGCAAACCAAAGTTCTGATTGCTCAGAAACAAACTGAGTCGAGTGATCATGAGATGCTGGACTGTGCCCCAGTTACATTTGGAGGTTTCTTTAATTGACTTTTAGTTGTACTTGTATTCATTTAAATTTTATCAGTTTTTATCCCCACACATACCCGACAGTCTCTCCACGCTAGTTTAGAAGTATTGTACTAAAATATGGTATATGACTTGCAGCCCACTTATATACTACTTAATCCAGGCCTCTTGTGTATAGTTTACTGACAAAGATGAGAGAATTTAAGAGTTTCCCAGCAATATTGATATATTTTCCTGGTTTTATTTTGTTACTTTTATTAATTGATTTGTATTATATTTTTAGCACTTTATTTTTTTTTCTTCTTGTTTTTAATTGAGTAACCCTTATTTTGAGGTGGTTGTCCTGCGACATGAATAAGGGAGTGAATAGGTTGGTTTGTATTTTCTGTAGGATTGTGAGCAGAGGCAACATTGTGATGCATTTGTACTGAAGACATTTGTAACACTAAGACACATTTTTTTTAAATCTGCTTTTGCCCTTTCACTCTCACTCTAGGCATTTACACACATCTGTAGGGTTTCTTTTTGGCTGTTCTGAGTTGCAGTCATTTTCTTTTTTGATTGCAGTTTTTTTTTTCTTCTTTTTAATCCATGTAAATAACTTTGTTTTTGAAATGCATGTCAATGTTTGCATGAATTTTATTGGCAGATAGACCCCTTTATCCCTACCCCTCTTTTTTAAAATAGAGTACTTCACTTGCCCTGCGTTACACAGGGAAACTGGACTATCTAGAGGAGAGTAGAAAGCAGCTCCGGCTGTATACTGGTGTGTTGTTGTTTTATTAATACAGCATTAAAGCCACACAGAGGGGAAACGGGATGTAAATGAACCAACGTTATTATATAAACTCATCATCTTGGCTCCTAAATAAGGCAACTTGTCTTCCTAAACATACAGTAACCCAACAGTTGTTAGTTTGCAGCCTCTCTTTAAAGCAGAAATGGACAACTTTTCAACTAGTGTTTCCCTGTGGTATTACTGTCGGCGCTGCAGTTGCAAAGACAGTGTTAGCATGGCTACAGCTAACGGCCGGGTTACTGTCTCAAGTAAAAAACAACCGTAGGAATCCCAATTTGAGCTAGAAAACCTGATCTCGGTGCCATTTAAAAAAAGGCAGAAATAAACACCCGGTTGTATTAATAAGTCGGCAGGTTTTGTTACTTACTGATCCGGTAGAAATAACGCCGGTTTTGAGCCGGCTCAAGTCCCGGTGCTAAGGAGGAACACGTATCAACGGGGGAACAGACTTTGACACAACAACAACTTGCTCTCCATCAAGTCAACGCCCGTCTGTTCACTCTTGTTTTACCTCGGTTAATCACTCTCCCTCTTCACCTTCTTTGCCTCCCCCATCAGCGGGGCTCTTTATCTTTTGCAGTGTAGAGTTTCCACAGTTGTTCCACCGTTACCTGGGGATAGTGACCGGGTAAACAATGCCTCGTCCAGTTTTGGTTGCCGTAATGCCACCTTCATTTTTGCGGGAACGATCAAGCCCGGTGGTAGACAGAAAAGCATAGTGAAAGCGAGGTTTATAGGGAACCAATGTATAGGCACAGTGTCATTTATTTTACGGCCATTACACTGTGTAATCGGTATTTACTCCAGAATGTGTTCAAGCAAAAAAAGTTGTCTATCACCAGTTTAAAGAAAAATGAGTAGAAGCATGATATTTTCTCTCTCACAGGTGTTGAAACAGTTGAAGATAATTTGAGGCACAGAGATAAATTTCCCCTCCTCTCCCCCCGCGCTGCATGTGATACACTACTCTGTTGCGCTGTTTTTAAAGGCATTTGTTGTCATAGATCACACACATTGATTAGGAATCCAGATTTCATTCGCTCACAAACATCTGTTCATGCTTATTTTTCATACCAAACTGTCACAGTATTTTTTTTTCTGTACTGTTTTCATGATTATGTCCCTGAACAGGAGTGTTATTTTCTGAACGGTGCTGTCTTAGTGGGTTACGCAGACGAATTGGATTTGTTTAAGGTTTAATTGAAATTTGGGGTTTGATTATCACAGGTATTGATCCACTCTGCTATCCATTTGCTTTGTCCCCCCTCCCTCTCTGACACATCTTGGATTTATTTCACTTTAGTTTTAATAGTATTGTCAACAAAAGTTTATCCTACATCAGGGATTTCTTCACTTAATTATGCATCAAATTAATTGAATGGCAGGAAACAGAATATTTTCTGATTATATGTTACTGAAAGAACTGATGCTGAATCCTGTCTGGATAGATAATCTGTTATATTCTGTTGTGCTTTAAGGTGGACAGATGTTTTTATATAACTTGCAGTTATTATAGGAGCCTAAAGACACAGCTCAGACGAGTTGATGTTGACTACTATGACAGATTGCAGATATAAATTTTACCTGTATTTCTTATGTGAGAGTCTGTAATTAAACATGGAGTGGTATTCTCTACGTGGTGACCTGTTTATTTTCTTCAACAAGGTGACATGTTTACAGGGATGACGTTGGTAGAAATCAAATGTGTGCGTTTGACGTCTCCCTTCACTCTCCTGTCAGTAACACCTTCATCCTCCACAGAAGACATTTTGTGTTGCCGTGAGAAGACTTCTGATGGAAATCAAAATGAACGCTGGTGACTCAGTGTGATTCCAGCGTTGCTCCGCCCACCTACAACCTGTGAGAAAGTCTAATCAACCCCGAGCAAAAGCACCTGTGTGGGTGTATATGTACATAAAAGTCGTGGCCATGCAGTTTGTTCTGCTGTCCACAGTTCTGCTTCAACTTCACGACACGATGAGTGTGGACTTTATTGTGAAGGAGACATCTACCAGCAATTAAACAAAAACACTCAGATTCTGGATTTTTCAAATAGAGAGGAAAAACTTAATTTTCTTTACGGCATTGCTAATGACCCAGCTAATTGAATATTTTTCATACTGTCGGTGGTTCAATTCCGATCTCCTGTCCGCATGGCTGCCACACAAATGTAATATTTAAGGATTAATGCCCGACAAGGTGTCCATTATAATGTGGATGATTGATCATTCGAACACAAGGCCCTGCACTGCCACCCTGTGGTCATTAAAAGGAAACACCAAGGGGCAAATCCAAGTGTTTCCTCTACATTAACTGATTATAATAACCCAGATAACTAAACAAAACAAAAAACACAAACAAAGGACCTCATTAACATTGAACTACATAGTTCCCCTTTAATCATGATCAAATCATGAAATATAAACAATAGTGCTGCAATCACTTGTAGCACTTGAACCATTACTAAGACCAACGTGGACGCAGAACAAATACCAAAAATTACCCCCCTGCAACCACTGCTACAAAACGATTACAGAGGAAACACTGCATCCATTGTCCCAATCGGTCCAGCTGATGGCAGTAAATATCAAACATGTCTGATTTAATCACAGCAGCTCCAACTGGAACACTGAAATGCCGACATGAACATATTTTGTACAATCTTGTACAAAAGCGTTTTCATAGTCAAACTCTGATGCTGTAAGATCCTGACTGAGCCATGAGGTAGCAGGGGTCAGAGAATCAAACCATTAACCTGCCAGTGCCACCGCTTTTCTGTGGATGTAAACAGTGACCCAACCAAATCTCTCCCCCGCTGGTAATAGTTACATATAACCTTATGGGGACACATACGCCAGCAGTGTTTGTCAGTCTTTTAATTTTTAATTGTCAGATTTGGGTAGGTGTGTTCGATGTAGATTTGGTTGGTTGTCTCTCTGCTGTTGCCACTCCTGACAAATTGTTCCAGTGCAACTTACAAAACAAAACTGAGTGAAACGAAATCCCCTCATAAAACCCTCGATTTACTATTCTGTTATTATTCAATAATCCTCAAGTGATCCAAAGATAAGACCGTTTCAGCTGAACACGAAGGGAGCCAGAATTTCAATGCCTTTTTTTTTTACAACTGCAATAACAATAAATTATAATTTAAGCATCAAATTTTCAGCCAATTAAAAAATGTGCCTCTAGGCTACAGAGACTTTTTCTTGACGTAGGAACTATGAGCAAAAAAAAACAGAACAAGGAGCCTGTTTAACTTGAGTGTTATGCTGGCTCGGTTTAAAGATAGAAATGATGGCAGCAACATCATCAGAAGTCCAGAAGGGCTTTCACATTTTAAGGCATTGGTCATGAGAGTGATGCTGGTTTTTATCAGTGAAACGTGTCAAAATGAGGGAAAAAGCTGCAAATCTGCTGAAATGTCCCCCTTATTCCTAGAAAAGCTGAAGCTCCTCACATCCTGAAAAGGATCCTGCAGGATAGGGAAGATAAGTGTAAGCATAGACATTAAAATGCTATTTTACACTAAGTTTTACTCATACATATGAAAGGTTCACCCAAAAATAAGTTATCATCTACTCGCCCCATGCTGATGAAAAGTTGGATAAAGTTTCAGCATTCTCCTGAACAACTGAAGTAGATGTGGTCTGTCTTAATCCAAGTCTCTGGAAGCCTCAACATCCCGCATGCAGTCGAGTTTGTTCACCCACTTCAGTCAGCTAACACTTTGCAGCTACAGCGAAGATTTTTCTGCTTGATCCTGGGGTTCTGGAGACTTGGGTTATACCAGGCGAGCCATAAGGAGGCATTTCTGGGTTTTCATTCTGGTGTTTAGGAAAATGCTGCAACACTGTTCTGCTGTGAAGCTCCAGAAATGTTTTGGGGACTACAAAACTTCACCTGACTTTCCATCCGTGTGACGGTGAACAGATAATGACTGAATTTTTACTTTTGGGTGAACTTATCCTTTAATATTATCCTCTTATATATGTCTTATGTTTGCCGTTTGTATTGACTGTAATGTGCAGTGTATGTTTTTATCTGTATTGACACACAGAGCACAGAATGAATCACAACAGTCCGACTTGGCTTTAAATGAAACCGTCTTTATTAAGTAACTTTAATATCAGAAAAATAAAACTCTTAAATTCTCTTTACAGCAAATATATAATATCAGTGCTTTGGCCGCAATAACTTAAAAGGCCGTTATAAAATATAGTCTGCTTTTAAACTCCTGATCAATTTGAAGAATTTATATGCCATAAGACTCCCCCTACATATACAAAACAAAAGTGTAGTAAAATTAGCAAATACTTTGAACTGTTGGTACAGCTTAACAATATATGTATTTATATATAGATAATCTAAAGATACATTTTACAGTATACCGTTCTTAATTTGGTGGCGTACAGACATGACAGGCAGCTTGAATCCTTGGCCTTTTTACAATTGCAGTGTGACGTTTTACATTGGCGGTACATTATGAAGACATGCTCGTGATGCACATTCCATTTTTCCACTGGGTTAAAACGGCAGCTATCAATACTAATATCATCAATACTGTAAACTAATAACTAGACTACAAGCAGATAGCATTGACACCCTCCTGCAACATTTCTGTTTCCAAAATCTTCATTCAACTTAATCACTCAGAGAAAAGTGAAAAAGAAAAAATTAAAAATCTTATTGTAAACATTTTAATATAGATATATTTATGTATATATATGAAATGTAACAAAATAAAAATAATTCTGTATATTTCAGTCATTAACAGTAATATTATATAATACATACACAAAAATGTCAAGAGATTCATGTCAAATAAACTGAGGGGCCGACAGTGTATTGCATTCCCTCAGAGGGAGAAAGAGAGCAAAGAGAGATCGACCCTTCGTAGATCTGAGAAGTCAAATAAAAAGGACGGAGAGAAGACCACAGGGGGCAGAAAAGCAGATGGGGATTTTTTTTGCACTTTTGGGACTCGTTCGTTTCCATTTCCTCAAGACGGCTCAATCACCCCATGAAAGATATTCAGCGATGTTCAGGAAACAGAGCGAAGCGATGGAATAACTCCCAAATACTGTTTACAGCTGGAATGCTAGAGTCCAATGTCCACACAGTAAAGCAACAGTATTGACCTCATGTAGTGTCAGCACAGTCCGAGATGAACTCATTCCAGCTGCTTCCCCTTCGAAATGTCCATCAACGCGTTCGATCCTGTAAAAACAAAGTCTAGAGACACTGGTGTTTAAAGCTAAAGATTTGAGATGATTTCCACCAATTTGTACCTTTTCTTCACTTTTCAGGTGGAGGAACGGACAGATGCACACGTGGAAGGAGGGCGGGGGGGGGACAAGAAAACAGAAAATTATGTTTTTGGAGTCCCGTCCAGTCAATAGTGTGATAAGATATGGGGAACGACTGTGCTTAGTAGGGCACAGGACAAAAAGCAAAATGAGCTGAACATGAAAGTTTGTACCATTGAAACATCTGATCATCGCATTAAAGCGCGTGTTGAAGGTTGACCCCCGACTGAAATGTAGCAGAGAAACAGAAAAGAAGTGTGTCCTTCTACAAGTTTATGCCCGAGATTGTTTGAGCTCTGTAACAAAAAACCAGAGTAGTTTAAGTCGACTGGTTATCATACGGAGACTATTTTTGCATAGGCCTCGCTGACAAGACATGGGATTAAATAATAGCACAGTAAAGCTATGGGTGGCCTTCAATTTTTGCATCCCAATGGAATTATTTCGCTGACTGCTTCCCAAACAAGGACACAAAATGGCTGCAGGTTGGGAGCCGTTCAAGTGAAAGTTGAGATGTCTGTACAGTACGGGGATTTGTTCCAGATTACAGCCGTCTTCATAGTTTCATAAGATATCAGTTCTTTTGGCTCCCAGGTGAGGCCTAACTACTAAAAGTAGCCATACAAAAGTATCTGCAATAAAGGGGAGGAGGAATGTTACCAAAGGTACGAGTTGTGCATATCTTTCTAGCTTAAAACCAGCAAATGGTTTCCCAAACAAGGATGTAATCGAGAGATAAACAAAAAAAAGGCAAAAAGAAAACAATGAGAGAAAATGTATGAAATTAACTACATGGGAGTGTTCGGTGCCAGAAAAAAAAAATAACGAAGCAAAAGGTGGTAAATATTTGAGAATAGGAAGCAAAAGAAAACATCCCTGTGATATAAGCTTTGTTCCACCGAGATTCATTTAAGAGACTGAACTTCGACAAATACATTAAGACCTCAGTCTGTCAGCTTGTGTTCTTTTGAGCAAAAAAAAAAAAAAAATCTGGATTTGTAGATAGTGTTGTCAGAAGATTACAGGCTTTCCAAAAAGGCCACAAGTTTGTTTTTAAGACAGAGCAACACCGTGTGTCCGCTGAACCAGTTGTTTCTTTTTTGTTTACTCAGAACGGAATTAGGCACAAGTTTACCGTAAACAGTTCTCTTTTTCTTTTTTGTAAAGTAGAAATTGAAAAGCAACGTGGCGATACTGTAGTGGTGTAACATCCTAGTATAAAAAGGAGTTACGCGCTTGTCGGTTATAATCTGGGAAGGTAAGAAACCTGAGGCAACAGGACGCTGCCGCTGGAGTGTGACATGTTTACAGTTGTGGATTTGACCCACGTGGTTTAAAAACCCTCTGTGGGTGCGTTTGAATGTGTAACAGCGATGCACAACAATTCAGATTTATGATCTGGAGAGAGTAAACAACAAATCCTGTTTCAGTCGGATAACGATCACGCAAATTATCTGGGATAGAGTCGCGGCTGCTGTGTATACCATATATCCAGTTTACTACAGTAGGCATTCAAATCTTGTGGTAACCGGATCACTTAATTTATACATATTCATATGTGGGACTCACTATATGTAAACATGCTCACCTCTTCTTTCTTCCTCAAAGTTTCCTGCTGTGAGCACAATAATAGAGGCAAAAGGGGGCTGGGCCATTTTTCAGCACATAAAAACAACTGTAGCAGCAAAAATAAAAAAAAAAAAAAAAAAAAAAAAGAAGGATAAAACTTTTGAGATGTAGACAAATAAAATTTTGACCCAAAAGTCAACATCATGTATCTAATAGAATTCAAAGTACATTTAAAAAATGTAATAAAATATAGGTAGGCAGATACTGATAACTAGATGTTTGAGGGAGAGGAAAATGTAAAACAAAAGTCATGATGAGCAAAAAATATATATATCCCACCCCACCCAATGCTACAGAGGGTTTCCAACCCTCCCTTTGATCAATCATTCAATCGAGGAAGAAGACTTCACAATAACAGGCACATGAACGGGCTGAACATCCTAACCCATGCCCTAAATACAGATCATTCCTTATTCACCTATTCTTCCTCACCTTCGTCAACCAAACACCAGCTTGGACAAAACCAAGGTGAGGACACACCTACACACTGATTCGGGGTCAGTTTTTTAATTTCCCTACACATGTTATGAAGTGTCGGGGAGGCTGATCCCTCTTCAGACGTCAAGGTAAATGGAGTAAAATCACATATTGCGGAGCTGAATGGCCTGTGTGACCGGGGACAGGCACACAGGGCAGACAGCATCTGGACCCTGGCATATGTGGGTGGCACAATCAAGACAGAAGAGGTTATGGCCACAGGGAACCAAGGCAGCGATCACCTGGTTATCCATACAGTGGATGCATATCTCCTGTGCTCTCACTGCTGATCCGAGCCCTGGTCGATAGGAGAGGGAGGATTCAGGAGGGGAGGAAGAGGAGGCGGTGCTTTCACTGGAAGAGGAGAAGGCCGAGCTGTAGGAGGGGAACCTGTGGGCGTCGAGGGTCCCGGACGAGCCAAGCGGCCCTCGGAGAACACGCTGGGCCTGAGGGTGCTCCAGGGCTTCTGTGCCAGAGAAGGTTGGAGAGAGCCGGGGTGTCCCAGGCTGACTGGTCTGGAGACATCAATGACAACATTGATTAGATGACTACCATCATAAAAATAGACTCAAAGAAATGTTTTTTAAATATCAACGTGTTGGATCATGAGTGCATTTTCTGTGCTGTTGTCAAGTGACAATCACTGCGGTTGAGACATGAAGCTGTTGAAACTGACATACCTGAGATTGACGAGCATCGAAGGCCTGGAGGGGTTGGTGGTCAACAAAGGGGCTCCAGATTTGTGGCTGTGCACCAGGATGCGGGGCCTGGGCAGTGGA
Organism: Pagrus major; assembly: GCF_040436345.1. Lineage (NCBI taxonomy): Eukaryota > Metazoa > Chordata > Actinopteri > Spariformes > Sparidae > Pagrus > Pagrus major. The sequence goes on along the minus strand of NC_133219.1, from coordinate 34,511,306 downwards.
GATGGTTAACGGGTCAAATCCTGATGAAGAGCTTCCCCCTCCCAGGGTGACCAGCTCCTCAGACCCAACAGGAAGAAGACTCTCACCAAACCAGAAATTTGCGTTGCCACCATTGCTGTTGTTGTTGTTAGCATTGGCGTTAAACGCACAGGTTGGACTGAAATCTGCCACCCGGTTACCATTCCCGCTGCCGTGGAAAGAATCAGCTGAGCTGGAGCCGCTGCCCAGGGAGCTGGAGCTGTCATTGCGATAGGTGGAAGACATCCTGACACCACTGTTAATATTGCTATTGATTCGCTGAGTACCACTGATGCTCATTGGCAGCAAGCTGCCGCCACCACCCCCACCAGCACCACCAGCACCTCCACCACCACCTGGTGATGTGGCACCAGCATGAAGCCAGCCAGCCTCTCCCAACCCAATCGCTGCTGCTGCTGCAGCCGTGTCAAAGCTGACGTCTGTGCCGTTGAATTGAAAGTCGTTGTTGTCCACACCAGGAGCCTCAACGCCTCCGCAGGTCCCCGTGCGGAGGGCGATGTGCGCCTCTATCTCATCCCTCGCCCGGTCCACGTTCTCCGGCATCCCGGTGACCTCGAACACTGGCTCTTTGTCACGACTCGGCGTCACGATGTAGGTGTGGGTCTGCTGCTGAATACGTTTGATGGTTGCCCCTAAAAGATACGACCAGACCGACTGTCAGTTTAAACAACTGCTTTGGTGACACATGAATGTCAAGAGTTAGGTTGGATACCATTTAATACCAACACCAGATAAAAACATATAGCACAAATAAGTCTTCATAAATCTTAATTATATAAACTGTTTTAGTGCTGAATCTCAGTCCGAAATGTTTCCAGAGTTGGTCTTTTTTTCATGTAATCACATTACTTTCTTTAATGTGCAAGAATACATCTTATCTGTATGTGTGTGATTTCAAAGTCATGCATTATGAACAGTATGCATGTGTTGACTCTGAGGCCTAGTAACCGAGATGCCTTAAACATTTGTTCTGGTTTAACGCATTACACAGTTTTGTCGGACTTCAAGGTTATCATCTGATCTTCTTCAAATAGGTGCGTTTGATTTATCAGCAGCAGGGTGGTGTGGAAACAGAGAGAGCTGGTTTAAGCCTCATGACAGCATAGATCAATCCCTGAGTGTCCATTAGCAAAACACTAAAAGACCAGCCCAGTGGTGGCTCAGCTGAGCCTGCCCTTTGACCTTTTGGTCGGGGGAAACGAGGCAATATACATTACTTTCTTTGTGAGCCAGTGGATTCCAATACGGATGACCATCAGATTTAGTTTCACACATGATGTATGTATGTATATATGAGCATAAACAAATGGCACATTGAAGAAAAGCAAAGAATAGGAGTCAGGAAGAAAACAAATAGTGGAGTATTAATAGTGCTGAATTGGCTGTAGGAAATCACTGCACTTCATTGTCACTTAACTACAGTGTGACCTGATTGTGTCAAGTTGATGAATTAGCTCACACAAAATAATACTAAAAGACTTCACAGTCACATTCACAGCATTTTACATTTTCAGTCGTTACACCCGGTTTTTTCTAACAATGATATCTGACATTGAAATTGGAAGACGCACAGCTGTGCAATAATTATAGCCCTGAACTGGAGGCCGTCCTGGTGACTCAGCTGGCTGAAGCACATACCACCCAACCACAAGACTGTGAGTTTCAGTCGAGTGTAGGAACGTTCTCAAATGTCATAACTAGATATTTGAAAAAGAATCGGTGTCTTACATTTTCTTTAAACAGAAGCACAGAAACAAATCCTGGTCACAAAATTAATGTGCCACAATGTACGGGCAGGTAACAGACAACTTATCTCAGTGTGTGTAAACACCAAATACTGAATATTCAAATTCCACACAGTCTCTTACTACGACCGCTTACGTCATCCTCTCCTTAATGGCTTAATGGCACTTGGTTGAGAACCGCTGCATTTCAATTTACAAATCAACCCCAGGGCTTTCTGACACCGAGGTGGTAATGTCAACAGGGCAAGAGGTTAAAGAGGTTAAAGAGAGTGAGAGCGAAATGCAACCTTCCAGAGTGAACCTCAGCTTGTTACACACGATGAGGGATTGAGAGTTGTTCTGCTGTTACGCAACACACCATTCATCTAAAATTACAAACTTGATTTGTAAATGTATTATTTTACCATTGACATAAAAATCACAAACGCCGAACCCTCTTTACAGCACGAAGGATGAAAGACCTACCTTTGGGACCCACGACCAGCCCGACAACACGATACGGTACCCGCACCTGTAGGGTTGAAGTGACACAGTTTACACACTTTAAATGAGAAACGCAACAAAAAACATACAACGCAGAGAGACTCCTTTAAATGTGCTTGTGTGGCAACATACACAAAACTTGTGATTCATATCTTTGGCACTGGATGTCACGGTGACTCACACTCCCTTGCATGTACTGACCTGAATGGTCGTTTGTCCAGGTAGGGAGGGGGTCCCCGGGCCGGTTACAGCAGACAGAGGGCCCGTCTTGTTCCGAGAGGCTCTGATGAGGGAGAAGTGCTCGGCCGCAGAAAGGATCTCCCTCTTCGCCATGGCCACATCCTCCTTGCGCCCTGTCACAACAAAGACAGGCTGCTCTCCCCTCACCGGTGTCTTGATGTAGGTGTTGGTCTTGGCTCGAAGCGCCTTAATCTTACAGCCTGTCAGGGGCAGGTTAAAGAGAGACGAGCAGGACAGTTGTATTATTTTAAAAATCTAACACGCTGCATCAAACACATATTAAACTTTTAAATATTTAATATCTCCAATTTAACCTAATAAAAGCCCACGGCGCACACAGGCTCGGTATGCAGTCACTAATGCCATTTAAGAGTTGCATAGCTTATAAATTAAATATTCCTTTCAGCTGTGGTTGAGAGTCCAACATCATTACCAGAGCCATTTCCTGTTGTTGTCAACACTGCAGTCTGTGCACCCTCCCCCAACTGCTCTCAAATCCGACATAATAACACTCTCCCAGCCCTACCAATGAGCTATGTAAAGTTTATGTAAAAGACCAGATTAAAAAAAAGGCACAGGGGTGTCTCAGAAAAGCCAGTCGTGTTTAGTGCAACACAGAGGTCTTTGGTTATGTCAGGGAGCTAACTATAACCTACAGCTGATGTGGCAGAGCAATGGTGCCTGACTCTTCGTGTTCTCCTCCCGAGACAAAGACGAGCCTGGTTCGGCTCGAGAAGGCACGGACAAGGCTCAGTGTCAGAGAAGCACAGACAATAACAGCCGTAATAAAGACGACTTGTCGAGGCGAGAAGACACACAGGGACCTTCTCGCCGATTGCACTCGTGGTGGCAACTTTTGTTGGGGAGGTGTTGGGCGAGGGTGGTGTTGACCCAGTTAGGAGGAGTTGCTAAGCTAACCTAGCTGATTTCGAGCTAACGCTGACTGTCGTGACAAAAGGCAGACAAGTCTGAGTGATAGTTTGACTCGATTTCAGATCGTTTTAATGTTCAACCATTACATACGTGTCCAGATGCCCCAGATAACGAATGTAACGTTTAAGACTAATTACGTAAAATCGCGCGTACACGTTTAGCTAACGCTGCTAATTGACAACAAGTTACCTGTTAGCTAACATTATTCCTCACTTGTGACAAAATAGACAACTTAGCTTCATGTTTTACAGAAACTTGACGTTTTCTTTAAATTCCAACATTATATCTCGATAATTCAATTAGTTTATTACAGCTACTGCCCGGTTCTGGTCTTGTGCACGCGTTATATTTCGCCCACTTTACTTCTACTTGAACTTATTCCCACGAAGTTTCGCCCAAACTCACATTAGTAACCCAATGTCGGTGAACGAAACCGGACTAAAACCGTCCGAAATGTATCATCGACGACTCACCCTGCCTGCCGACGATCTCCGCGACGTGCTCCGAGCTCGGCACGGCCACGCACTCGGTCGTGTTGACGCTCTTTCTCCGACTCAACAGCGACGGCTCGGCCTCGTAGCCCGTCTCCCCGTACACGCCGGGCGGTAGCATCGCCATGCTGCCGGCCGATGGGAGGGCGCCGCCGCCGCCGACCGCAGGATCGTCCCGCTCGTCTCCGTTGTACAGCAAGACCGTCTCGACGTGCGGGGGCTCCATCCCGGACGGCATCACGGAGCCGCCCGGCCCCGATGGGTGGTGGCGGTGGACGTGGGCCTGCGCTAGCAACGAGCTACCGTTGCAGCCCGAGGAGTCGGCGGCTACAACTTCTGGCTCCTCGTCCTCGGGCGCCGCCGTCATGTTCACTTCATCTCCCGAGGGCGGCCGATGCAGAGGCAGGGGCTTCAAGTCTAGGACCGTACCGAGGAGGTTGAAATGAGAGACCGCGGGGAGATGGTGGTTGTGATGATGATGATGGTGGTGGTGGTGGAAGGTGAGGCTCTCGTCTGCTTGTTCGGGGGTCTGGCTCTGGGTACCGTGGTGCTCCTCAAGGCCCATACCGGCGAAAGCGTGCACTAGAGGCGGCGGGACCTCGGACTCTCCCTCGTCGGCCTCCAACAGGGATGTGCTACTAGGCATGGTGCAAAACTTTTATAATGGTGCCGTTAAACGGTAATCGATGCGGATAATTGATCAAATTTTTCTTGATTTTCAAAAAAAAATAAAAAGCGACCAGCGCCTGTTGGTTGAAATGTGTGGCTTTTGTTTTGTCTCTCCAGTTCTCCATGCAGCCCTCCCACACTGTAATCTCGCAGGTTCACGCGAGACTTTGTTTTGGGGTCAGACGTGTGTTCAGAGCCGTCAGCAGGACGCACTGAACGCGCATCATGCGGGGATGGGACAAATCATAACAAGATAAGATGAGATCATCCTTTACTGATCACCAGAGGGAAAATTCAAGTGTCGCAGCAGCACAAAGACAAAGTAGCAAGTAGAAATTAAAAAATGAAATAAGATAGATATACATAAAAATAGAATAAAATAGGAGGTAACTACAATTGTTAAAAATGGCAAGATAAGGGGCCAAGTAATGATATAAAGTGTGAATTGGTAGCAGCAAGTTATGTGAACAGCAGGGTACAGTGTCGTGTACCCCGTCGTGTCTCACAGTGTCAGAGTCCTGACTTTGACAGGTGCTGTGGGGATGTCTGTGTTTGTCTGGGGGCGGGAGGGTGTGATCAGTGAGATGACAGACTGTAGCTTCCACTGCTGTTGTAGAGTGTGATGGCAGTGAGTACAAAGGAGCGGCTGAAGCGTTCAGTTTTGCGATGCGATGGCTGAATGTGCTGCCCATCTGCCGCAGCTCCTTTGTGGAGAGGGTGAGAGGGGTTATCCAAGATGGCTTTGATTTTGTCCTTCATCCTCCTCTCAGCCACTGTCTCCAGACCGTCCAGTTCCAGTCCAACCATGGAGCGGGCCACCCTCACCAGCTTTGTTTAGCCTGTTGACCTCACCAGTCTTGATGCCACCCCACCAACACACCACAGCAATGAAGAGTACACTCACCACCACAGACTGGCAGAAGGTCTTCAGGAGCTTCAGTCTCATTGTGCGACCAGTCCAGTTTATTGTTGACGTAGATGTAGAAGGTACTTGTATGAGTACACTCTCTCCACTTCCTCCCCCTGGATGATGACTGGGGCAGGAGTACTGTTCCTCCAGTAGTCCACCATCACCTCCTTGGTCTTCCTGATGTTGATCTTCAGGTGGTTGTTGTTGCACCATGTGACAAAGCTCTCTTTCAGTCCCTCTGTCATCGTCAACATAATAATATGTTTATAGCCTACAATTATGTACCCTCCGTCATAGGTTTTGTGCCAGTTAAAGAAAAAAGATGAAAACTAAGTCTGATGAGAAAAAAATTCAATGCTAAATCTTAATTATGAGATAAAAAGTCGAATTTATGAGATAAAAAGGTCACAATGAAATATAAAGTCACAATTAGGAAATAAAAGGCCATAAATCTGAGATCTGAATTTCTGCGATTAAAAAGTCTGGGGGAGTAAATTCAATTAAGCCGTAGAATAGAGACATTGATTGTGGCATTTACACTCTATATAGACTTGTATTAGGAGAGATCAAGATGAAGACATATATAAGTTTTATTATAATGCTTAGATTAGGAGATTAGGGCAAGGAAAGTATCTATTAGCCATGCAGAATAAGACAATAGACCAATGTGTGTCTGACCTAATGTCAAATATACCATGGCTGCATGCTCAGGCCATAGAAAGTGTCATAAGAGAGATCATAAGAAATATGAAATAAGATAATGATTATGATTCTCTGCCACAGTCACAACTGAGATCATTTGAGCGCTTGATCTTCAGGTGCAGTGTTTAATCTCACCACAGCCACGTTGGAGTGTATTTGGAGGATGCGTCTCCTCAAGTACGTGGACGTGGCCCACGTGATCTCACAAGCGCTCCTCCAATGAGAGCGAGCAGAGGGCGGGCTTCTACCGATGACAGCCAATGACGTGTCACGTTTGTAATACGTTACGTAGCATTAGTCGCATCCGGGTGAGCGTTTTGTGGTGAGTAGCAAGCTAATGCTGACTGAGACAAAATAATGAATTTAGAAATGTTAATATGTGAATATGCTCTAATTTTAGTAACCTTGATGCGTCTATGAAACATTAATACACTAGTTATTGGAAAATATTACAAATGCCAAGTGGCTTCCTGTAACGAGTATATAAAGGCGAGCCAGCTAGCTAGCTAGTTAGCTTCGAGCTAACAAGTTAAGCTAATATCAATGTCCGGGTTTGCTTTGTCACCATTTTTGTATTTTTTGCCACCGTCAATATTGCTTTTAGTTTGATGTCTGCTGTTGTTTATTTCGACAGGTTCGCTCAGGTTTTACTCAGAAGCTTGGCTTTCGATCTTCAGGATGTACAGATCCTTTCGGGTGCTACTGCAGGTGCTGTGGGCCCAGCTGCTCTGTGGGTGGGTGCTGGGCTCCGAGCTAACTTTTGAGCTGCCAGACAACGCCAAGCAGTGTTTCTACGAGGACGTCATCATCGGTACCAAGTGTACACTGGAGTTTCAGGTGCGCCAGTCCTCTTTTGGGCCAAACCCAAGCCCCGATCAGTCGTCCTAATGGGAAGCTGACATTTGTAAAGAATTAACATAGGTCTGACTGTCTTCTTTAAGTAACATCTGTCTTTAAATGTTAACGCTGCAGAGCTAGGAGCAGCTTTATATCAGCAGTAATCAGAGTGATCAATAAATGTCCATATGTAAATATGAATGTGCACTATTAAGCAGAATTTTGTGTATTATTTTATTACAGTTCACAGTAAACTATATTTTTTATGGTGTTTTCATATATATCAGTGTGAGGTTTCTCTTCATTGTTTTGTGTGAGATATCCTGCAGTCTTCATCTTAACAGCACAATTTTACACTTATTGTTACAAACGGAAGTTGCCAAACAATCATGACAAGGCAAATATTAATACTCACTCAGAAACACTCATCAGCTTATTGTCCACATCTGCCTCATAGAGACCAGTATCTGGCCTTAAGCCAAATAATTAGATTTGTCTTTATTGAAATGACAAAATATCTGATATAATAATATCATATATCTGATTGGGATGTGATCATGGCTTTAGTGAATATTATCTATCTTTCTTCTTTCTCTCTGTACAACTGAATTGATGGTCCTCCTGTCTGTGTGTTTTTCCAGGTGGTGACCGGTGGCCATTATGATGTGGACTGTCGTTTGGAGGACCCAGATGGAACAACTCTCTACAAGGAGATGAAGAAACAATACGACAGCTTTACCTTCACAGCAGCCAAGAACGGCACCTTCAAGTTCTGTTTCAGCAACGAGTTCTCCACCTTCACACACAAGACAGTTTACTTTGACTTTCAGGTTGGCGATGACCCTCCACTCTTCCCCAATGAGAACAGAGTCACTGCTCTCACCCAGGTAAGCTGTGTGTGTGGAGATGTACAGTACAAGCTCTTATCAGTGTTTCCCACAGAATGACCTGTGTCCGTGGCAGGAAGGAGGGGTGGCGATCAAATGAGACAGTCAACAGTCTTTCTTCAGAGATGCTTTAAACGTTTGCCTACATAGTGTTGCTTCAATTGTCCACCTTCATGAACACACATGGGCTTGCGTTGCCTCTTTCCGTTTCTCTCTCACAGTATGTGTCTGCACTTTCTTCGTTAGCAGTAAGTTTTTATTAAGTTGCCCAAAAATTATCCTCGTGTTTTGGATTTTATTTCAACAATGATTCCATTTTCACAACAGTAGTTAAGCCGCTTGTTTTTTGTCTGTTGGTTGGTTGATTAAGATTATGATTCAGTCTGCATTGTTTTGTTGTCCTGTTACAGATCTGGTGATCTTAAATTATAGTTAAGCAGTTATGGGTTGTTCAAAATTTGGAGAAACACAGGGCTATCCAGTTTGATATTGGATTAGGCTTGATTGAATTAAAGGGGACTATTCGGCCTTGGCGGAGGTATGCACTGCACTGAGTGTCATTCTAGTTTTGTTAATGATTCATCCTATGAAGATGTTAATAAACAATTTAGTATCAAATGACATAACAACAAACAGAAGTACTTAAAAGCTTTTACAAAACAACAGCGTACATAGGCTTACGTTTTAATAGTAGAGTCTTGGATCACAATTGGTGCACTGGGACGCGTTTGTGCGTGTGTATGTTTCTCTGCAGAGCATCTGCGATGTCAGTAGGCGGGAGGGGCAGAATGATGGCAGATTGTACTCCTAGTTAATCGATTGCTGATGGCATTATACTCTCAGACAGATATAACAATAAAAGTAAAAAATGCCAAAATGGCTCACCAAATATACTTAGGCAGCCGTTAATAAACCTGGGCAGCCCGCCCAAGTACAGTTTGCGTGGGAAACACTGCTAGTGCATTTGCATGTTTGTGTGTTGGCTTTTAAATTTTCATTGTAAATTACTATCTTACAATTGAATACATGCTCTGACATGAGCCCAAATTTTTATTTAGGGAACTGAAGTCTTCTTTTGCAGATGGCATGTAATGCAAAATGAGATCATACACTTTTTCACATCTCTCTCACTTTAACAATTTTATTTTTGTGGCCTGTGCAAATTCCCAGCCAGGCTCCACCTGAGTTTAACCTGAAAAGAGGTTTAACCTGCTGTAATGACTGGATCGCATGTCTGGGTGTGTTTGCCGCGAGATACCGATCGTCTCATTGTCTTCTCGGGCATCTAGAATTTTTACCCGGATGGCCATGTTTTATCTGTGGTAATGACTGAATGTTTCTTTATTTTACAAGTTGGGGGATGTTTTAACATTGGATTTTTTTTTTTTTTTTGCTCCCTCAACTTTGTAAATCAAAGTTAAAATTGTCTCCTCCTTAGTTGGTCTATCATAATTTTCCAGCCACAGTCTAAATATCTTATATTGGTCTTTCCAGTGTGAATCAGCCTGCGTGTCCATCCATGAGGCCCTGAAGTCAGTCATCGACTACCAGACACACTTCCGCCTCCGTGAGGCCCAGGGACGCAGTCGGGCAGAGGACCTCAATACCCGTGTTGCTTTCTGGTCTATCGGAGAAGCCATTATCCTTCTGGTGGTCAGCATCAGTCAGGTGGTCCTGCTGAGAAGCTTCTTCTCTGACAAGAAGACGACTACAACACGCGTCGGATCGTAACAGCCTCTGATCCCGGATTCATCACTTTCTTTGTTCGTACCTTGGCTTGTGTGCTTAGAGTGAGTACGAATATCAGTGCTGAACTAAAATTGGATCATATCAAACTTCCAGGTAGTACAATCTGACATGTTATCCTCGTTCAGCACTGGCATTCTAACAAACTTTATGCAAAAGAGTTTTGTGTGAAAAGGTTATATGTGTTAAGAATGTTTTTGAGTTGGTAAAAGAGGAAAAACCTGAAGAAAGGCTTGCTTGTAACTATCTGTATTGGAGGCGGTTCAAGCAGCTGGTCACATAGTTACAGCAAACTTACTTTAAATATTTGAAATGATTTCTAAATGTTTTCTTATTTTATTTGTGTCCTTTACTCCCCCCCCCCCATCATCTCACATCCTCTCTCCCTGATCTGTTCGATTTTTCAGCCGAAACTGTGCACTGAAATAACCAAGGCAGTAGAAGTTGTGACTAAATGTGTAAAGTAGGGAGAGCATTCGGTCTCTAAGCCCACATTTGCAAGGCAAAGCATTTGGTTATGAAAAATCTGTGGCATCTTTTTCTTTGTTATTAAATCTCACTGTATTAAGTGAGAAAGACTCAATATGGTGTTTGCTTTTATCAGCTCTGTCATTTCCGATGAGTTATTAGCAGGGAGTGTACTGTACAGAGAGTCAGCCATCCTTTAATCTAATAATACCATGAAACAGTTTGAATTTGGGTTGAGGGATTGAATTTAGAAATGTAGATGGTTTCCTTTTAGTGTCTGCAGCCAATTCCTGGAATTGCATTTTAGGCTCCATTTGCCCAAAGATGCATCGGAGCAAAGACGTGCTTCGGTTTGACCACACTTAGCTGAATTATCTTGTAAAAATCTTATTAATACAGGTTGGGGCTTCTTTTTGACATCTATGTGATTCAATGCGGGACGCAAAAAAGTAATTGACATTATTCTTGTGTTTGAAAATGACACATTTTGTGTGTCAAGTGGCAATGCCAACAATTTGAAGTGCACCACCATGTTAAAAAACTTTGTCTTTCACTGGTTCCCTTGCAATGTTATGTGTAATTCTGCCTTTGCTGAAGTGTAACAACTTATTTATCATGTGGGTCAATATTGTCCTCCTGGTTTTATACAGCACTGTTGTAAAATTCATGATTTTTTTTTTTTTTTTTTTGCAAAATATTGCTTGAATGTAAGATAATTCTCGTAACTATGAGTCGTAGTTGTAATTTGAAATGTTATCCCCTCACTGACCACTTCATTTTCAAAAGGAGTAGGAAGGAAGATTTGGACAGCTTATATCTAATGTCTCCAGTGTCATTTTTAATTTTTCCATCATCTAATTCAATCAGTAACACTGAAAGAAAAATTCTAAATATATAAGGTTCATTCTTAAGATTTTAGCTAGACATTTGAGCAGGTAGCACTAAATATGACAGCTGCAGGCTTAGTTCAGCCTGGTAGTGTCGCTTAGACCAGGATTCGCATGGAAGTTGTTCTTTTTGTCAAAATCTGACAGCTCTTAGACATAGTCATCTTGATTGTTGTCATTGTTTGTTTGTGCACAACATCTATGAATGTGACTGAGATCTGATCACCTGTTGACAAAGCCAAGAGACTTGTTATAACGTGAGACTTCTGCCATAATTATTTCTTTTTATATGAATGAAAATGACAGACTTTGACACCTAATCCATCGCAAAACACAATGCTTGTTTGACTTTATACTTTGGTTACGTGGACAACAGCTAACACATCTGTTGTTATTGCCATTTATTATTTCTGGCTTGACTTTTCTTCCTTTGTTCCGCTTTCCCCTCTCGCCATATGCTCATTGTTAGTTTTGTTAAGTGGTGCACTTTTAAATTAGGTCATTTTTGGACACTGAGGTTATTCTGGGAATTTGTTAAGTTATTGGGATGGCTGAATAAACTTTCTGTTAAAATGTCTGGGTATTCTTTTATTTCATCATTAATAAACACTTGTTTTTCATGGAGGGGTGGAAGTTTTGGGATAAATGCCCCATGTCATGCTGGTTTTTTTCCTGTAGGGAGCGATATAATCAAAGCTATCATAGCCATCTTTGCATGGATTAATTTAAAAAAAAAAAAAATATTGCTTAATCCAGCAAATACAGAGGAGATATTTAATTTCTTTCACGCTAATTATTTCTTTATAAAATCACTCGTACTCATAAATCAATAATGTGTTTTTGTTGTTTTCTATTGGCTACGTCACAGCCTAGCGGCTCCGTGATTGGTCGTCGACACGTCAATCACGTGCGGCGAGTTGAGAAAAAAGACTGCGTCGGATCTTCGATTTGACAGAAACCGAGTCGTGATCATCCGGTCGAGCCGTGGGTGGATCGCCTTCCCTATTCGCCTTCCCCTTCGCCGAGACTATATCGTCGTGCCAGCTTGCTGAGTGGCTACACGGACGACTGTTATTCGCCGATTTGAGGGGTAACGTGTGTCGTTTTCTTCTCGACGTGTGTGAGAAAGTAAAAAAAACAAAAACAGAAAACCCGCCTCGGATACCGGGGATATCCCCCGCTTGTGAGGTCGAGCGAGAGACCGAACGTCGTTTTCCCAGGCTAAGCTAGCAGCAGCACGGCGTTACGGGTGGGGGTGGATTTTTCTATATTTCGGCCCTCCGACAGCAAATATAAAAAAAAAAAACGCCTCAGGAGTATGTCGCGGAACAATGACAAGCGGAGCTAATGGAGGAGAGGGGGAGAAGTGTCAGCGGATGAACGGTCAGTGAAAAGAGGTGTGAAGTGTTGCAGCTAAAAGCGGAGCTAGTCGGCTAGCTATCGATCAAGGAAGTTGACTAGCCACCTTGCTAACTCGGCGACAAATGTATTACTGGACCAAGGGTCGCCTCAAACGTCTGAGTTATTAAACAGGGTTAGACATTCACGCAACGTAACAACGGGGTGATGCCGATATTTGAAAGCTGGAGTTCAGGAAAAAGCCACGAAGTGCTGGTGAGCTTTGAACCAAATAAACGCGAGCTAATTGGTTAAACCCTTTTTTAGCTAGAAAGTGGGAGCTTGTTGTAAACAAAGGGTCCCCGAGCCGCTCCGGTTCACACTGACGCTACACCTCCTGCTGTCGTTGAGCCATTGTTTCTGGGACAGCGTTGCCTTTTTTTTTTCTTCTTTTTTTTGTTATTTAACAGTGAAATCAACTCTCAGACATGGATTTAAAGACCGCCGTTTTTAACGCAGCCCGGGACGGTAAGCTCCGTCTGCTTCAGAAACTGTTGGAGAACAAAGATGGGCACGAGGTGACCAAGCTGATGGGCGAGAAGACAAACGGGGCCACCCCGCTCCTGATGGCGTCCCGGTACGGACACCTGGACCTGGTGGAGTACCTGCTGGAGTGCTGCAGCGCTCCGGTGGAGGTCGGCGGTTCGGTGAACTTTGACGGGGAGACCATCGAGGGAGCGCCCCCTCTTTGGGCGGCCTCGGCGGCGGGTCACCTCAAAGTGGTCCAGTCCCTGCTGGGTCACGGTGCATCTGTCAACAGCACCACCCTGACCAACTCCACACCCCTGAGGGCAGCCTGCTTCGACGGGCACCTGGACATTGTTAAATACCTGGTGGAGCACAAAGCTGACCTGGAGGTGGCCAACAGACACGGCCACACGTGTCTGATGATCTCCTGCTACAAGGGACACAAAGATATTGCGCAGTACCTGCTGGAGAAAGGCGCAGATGTCAACAGAAAAAGTGTCAAAGGTGAGTGGGTTCATACTCACAGCTGTCATCAACCCAACAGTGGCCTCCTTTTTTTATTCACATGATTTCTGAGGAAAATAACTACCAGCAAATTAATTGATTGAAGCCAATTGATTCTGCAGATTCCCACATTTCAGACTTTAGTACGGTTTTAATTCTCTATTCCACATCGACCCAGATAGATAGATAGATAGATAGATAAGTAAAACAACACATAAAATACACACATAAATCACAGGTGATCTAAATGTACACGTTGCTATAACCAGCAGGGAAAGACAACATGAGTTAATAATTAAATTGTTAGCAAGTTTCCTTTTTACAGTGACTCAACATAATAACATGAATGTCTGGTTTCACAATGGAAAACACAATGATGACTGTGTCAGCTTGGGCACACTTTGTGGGTGTGTCTGAAAGATCTCATGTTCCCCTTTTTAGATGATCATTTCTAAATACATGAAAGCCAGTGGCCGTTTGTCTTTTTTATTAGAGGACAGACGACAGGATTGCTTGAAAAGAAAAACATCAAAGTGTTGTTGTATCTAAGCGATTTGTGGTCGACACTTCATCAACATCCGATCACTTAAATCGAAACACTTAGTTCTCCTGATCAATAGAGGAGCAGGTGGCAGGTGCTTTAATGTGCACAAACTACTGCGGGGGCTTAAAAACAAGCTATCATGTGGTGATTGAGGTTGAAAGCACTCTCAGTAGCTCATTCTCCAGACTGGTGCCTTTCACATAACAGCTGAACCGACAGGAAGGAGTAGATGTGTAATATTAGATATGAAGTGGCAAATTTCCAATAAAACAACGGACATTGTGCTGATGGGAGGCGAGCAAGCTTGGAAAAGAAGTGGTCAGGGCACCACTATTGCAGCTGATTCACTTGCCCTTAAATTAGCCTTAATGCTGTTTAGAGCAACATAATGAGTATTCAGCTAATCCCTGGCTGTGGAAAGGATTTCCCAAGTTTCTGGATTAACTTGTTTTGGTAGTGGAAGTAAATTAGTCATCTAGACAAGCAAAGCTCAACGCATTTCTTACACCAGGTAAAACTATTGATGTTGAACACACCCCCTCCACGGGGGAAAAGTCAGGTCTGGTGGCAGGTGGTTTTGAGGAAGAGGCATTGTGGCAAATTTATGATAACATGATGATGGAATAGGAAATTATTCTTTTGGACAGTGTTAAATATATGAACCACATTGGAACATGATTGTATAATCACTTGAAAGCATTTATCCATCCCAAACCGTAACACCAATGCTAAAAAAAACAAAAACATATGCAACATTAAGCCAGCTCGTCCTGTCCATCTCTGATAAACGAAAGGAAGAGCTGCAGTGCTGCTGTCCCCAAGTTTTCTGTTTTTTAAGAGCAAGATGGCAAAAGAATCTGATCGGTCTAGTTTTGGAAGAAACTAAACAGTATAAATAATGGTTAATCCCTGACTAACCCTGTTTGGTCTCGTCTACTTGAATATGGATTAGCCTCAGTGCACTGAGAGCAGCCAGGTGAGAGGCAAGCAAAGGCAAAGCAGCATTACACACAAGAATTGTATTGAAATGAAAGGCCAGTAAGGATGGACATGACATGTTTGGGGGTGTTCACTTGTATGTGTGATTTTCTTTTTAACTTTATAGAGTTAGTAATTGCTCCTCAAGAACAACAACTACCACGTGTTTAACTCCAGGAAGAACCAGCTTCTGTTTTACAATGCTCTGTTGATGATTGACCCTGAGGGCTGTGTGGCCTGTTTTGAAAGTGATCTGCAGGATAGGCAAGACATGTTTAGGCCAAGTAGTATTTTACTGCTAATCTGTTACATTCATGTTATGTACCACCATTTACATAAGTGTTACGATGCTTTGTCTGGATGCAAAAGGTGTTCTGAAACACTGAAAAATGTCAGGATCAACACGTGTTAGGAATCCTACTGCAGGAATCTAGTGTGTAGACTTGCTGTCTTAACTTCAGGGAAATCAAGTCTTGTCTGTGATCAATTGTGAGAACAGGAAAACATGCATTATAGTTCAAAATGTGCTCCTTTCATGTACTGATGGCCGCTCAGAATACAATGTCTTCAATCAAGGCCGCTGGTGTCGCTTTTTTTTGATGTGACACACCCACCAAATGAAAGCAAACAACTCAAAGACTGTTTTCAAAACATTTCACAGTGTCAGGAGAGGGCATATAATTTAATGGGGATATCATTGCACACGCACTGGTTTGCTGCAGCTGAGCTGACATTCCCACCCGACAGCTTCTGTTCAGCCGGCTTACCCACTGTACTAGAACTAGAGGCAGCATGACCTGAGCCGCACCTGAATGGGTAATCATTGAGTGGAAGTGAGCGTCTAACAAAGGGTTCAGTGGCAGCATCCACAATAATCCTGGTATCAGCTGATCTGCAGCCATTTGGAATATATTTTCATGAGAGAGGCTAGTGTACAGGGTAAACTGCTGACTTGTAGTTCTGCTGTAACCCTCTGGGTCTCTAATATAGTGATAAGAAATTGTTGTTTATTTTATCTTAAATACACTCAATGTAATAATATGGTACTCCAATTAAATAGCATTACAAATCAAATGAACAAACTATCTCTGAATCCTCCTAAGCTCCTGTGTGGAGACATGTCTTTGTCCAGGTTCTCATTGAATATAAATAACACAATCTGTAGCTTACTGTAAGACATGTGTCCCCCTCTGTTAACAGGTAACACAGCGCTTCATGACTGTGCAGAGTCGGGCAGTCTGGAGATCATGCGGATGCTACTGCAGTATGGAGCCTCCATGGAGCAGGACGGTTACGGCATGACACCCCTGCTCTCTGCCAGCGTCACAGGCCACACTAACATCGTAGACGACTTGACAACGCACCAGCAGGTCAGAGTTGGTCTGCACAGATGTTTGTTTGAGGCCATGGCTGTGACATTTTGAATCCATTGAATATTTATCTTCAAGAAATATGACAAATGTTGTTCCTTTCTTTGCAGACAAGCAACAGGGAGCGCATCGATGCCCTGGAGCTCTTGGGAGCCACATTTGTTGACAAGAAGAGAGATCTGCTCGGAGCTTTAAAATACTGGAAGAGAGCAATGGACCTCAGGTACACGGACAGTAACAACATTGTCCATAAGCCGGAACCCAAGCAGCTGATCATGGCATATGACTACGCCAGGGAGGTGAGTATTAGTTTGAGTTTATTAGTTTTAGAGTCCATCTTTGGTAATTCTGCATTGCATTAAATACCTGTGAAATAGGTTTTAATTACTGCTTGTAAGTCATTATGTGCATTTTATTGCACAAAGATGGGGGAGGGAAAAACGTGCATATTATGCTGGATTTACATTTATCAAAAAAACTAGCGCAGCAATCCAGAGATTTTAGGAGCAAATGCTATTTGCTCCTAAAAACTCTGACTTCATCGCATGTGAACAGAAACTCTAAACTGCTGCACCCTGCCACTGTTCTGACCTTGTAATCCTCTTCCCAGGTAACGAATGGAGAAGAGCTGGACGGGCTGATATCTGACCCGGATGAAATGCGCATGCAGGCACTGCTCATACGTGAGAGAATCCTCGGCCCACAACATCCAGACACGTCTTACTACATTCGCTACCGAGGTGCTGTCTACGCGGACTCTGGGAACTTTGAGCGCTGTATCAATCTGTGGAAGTACGCTTTGGACATGCAGCAGAGTAACTTGGACCCCCTGAGCCCCATGACCGCCTCCAGCCTGCTGTCGTTCGCTGAGCTCTTCTCCTTCATGCTGCAGGACAGAGCCAAGGGCCTTCTGGGGACATCAGTGTCATTTGAGGACTTGATGGGGATCCTTTCCAAGAGCGTGTTGGAGATTGAGCGGGCAGTTAAACAAAATGGACCGATGCCCCCGGACCCTGCCCAGCTCAGCAAGGCCCTGTCAATCATCCTGCACCTCATTTGTCTTTTGGAGAAGGTGCCGTGTACTGCAGAGCAGGACCACTTCAAGAAGGAAACTATTTATAGGTAGGTTCAGTGTAAATGACATGTGTTAGAGCAGACATTGGATTTTTAGGGCTGATACCAATGTTAGTAAGTAAAGAAATTCTGATATCGATATTTTGGCTGATATACACACATCTTTTGCCACGATCCACCAACATTAGTGAAACAGTCAGAAACCGCAATTTATAACTATTCATTTCACTGGGAAATGAATAGTTATAAATTATCTCTAGCATCTCTTTCTCTTATAATCTGCGAAAAATAAAAGTTTTCATATTGGCGCATATGTGCATATACACTAATACCGATATTTCTGTGATATTGGCAGATAATATATTCCAACTGATGTATCAGTCCGGCTCTGATTTGTCACAGTGTACTGGGAGGTCATCCACATATGGTAGTTTTCAGGGAATGCACTGGTTTTGTGGTGATACTCATTTGACCTCATTTCTGCAAGTCTTTTTTTAGCCCAGCCATGTATTTGTAGCAGTGTAAACTTGCATCAGTCTGGCTGTCGAGGCGCATTTGCATCCCCTTTTTTGGCAAACAAGAGTCAGTCCAACTGAAGAATGCATTCCCCCTCTGACACATGCCTTTTGTGAATTTGTCTCAGTGAGTCAGGTACTTTGATGACTGCCATAATCTGTGTCAGTAGCTCAATCAAACCTGAAGCCAGTTCAGACACTGTCCTGTACTTCGGTAGTGTTGTTACCTTGATGTTGATAATTTTTCCATATCTTCAGATTCCTGAAGCTCCAGCCGTGTGGTAAGAACGGCTACAGTCCACTACACCTGGCAGTCGACCGCAACACCACCTGCGTGGGCCGCTATCCTGTCTGCAAGTTCCCCTCCCTCACAGTCGCTTCCATCCTCCTCGAGTGTGGGGCAGATGTTAACAGCCGCGATGAGGATGACAACAGGTCTGTTTGTTTGTATTTTTCTTCTTCTCTAGTGCCAGCTCTCATAATTTGCTGTTCTTTCTCTATCCTGGTTTCAGTTTTCACCAATAATTCTGTTAATAAGAAGCAAAATAATAGAAAAAATAAAATAATTGTGCTAACCCTTCTCTATCTACAAACTAAGAAATAATAAAGTTGGATAAAAAGGAAAACAGGTTAATCCAGAACAAAGATAACATCTTTTCTAGTATAACCTATAATCTAATCTCTCCCATCAGCCCCCTTCACATCGCTGCATCCAACGGCCACCCAGACATCATGAACCTGCTGATTTCATGCGGGACTCACTTTGACAGCACCAACGCCTTCCAACAAACTGCATGCGACCTCCTGGACGAGAAGGAGCTGTCCAGGAATGTCATCCAGCCCATAAACCACACTACCCTGCAGTGCCTAGCAGCCAGGGTCATCGTCAAGCACAGCCTCGACTACCGGGGAAACATCCCCGAGAAACTAGAGGCCTTCGTTTTGCTCCACAGATAATGATTGTGAAGGAGTGGATGGATGAAAAGAGGAGGGGGTGTGATTACATCGAGTGGACTCGACGGACTGAGGAGCACTATAGCTCAACACCTGACCCACGAGGTGTTTGAGGAGCCGCAAGACGATTTTTGTGGGTTAGGTTTGCAAATTCAAACTCTTTGGAGGAATGAACTTGAAGATTGGTGTGAACAAAAATGTCCTCATTTAATCGGGATAAGCTGAAAAATTATTGGAGCAAACAGAGGAATGAGTTACCATTTGCTTCCTCTGTTTGCCGTTTGGGATGAATTACGAGTGGATTGCAACATGGACACACACAGTTGTATCTCCGGATGAAGTGAGCAAGGGGTTTACGTATTTTGCTTTAGGAAAAAAATGTTTTTTTTTTTGCATATTCCACTATGCTATTTATTGAATGAAACTTGAGAGATTTTTCTCCATGCTGGCTCCAACTGGCCTCAACTCTGCCTGCTTCTCTCTTCGCAAAGCAAGGATTGAGGCGTTTCTACATATGCTGGGACTTCAGGTTTATTTTTTGTTTGTCCCATCACTGTTGCCAACAGTCATGGACCCTTCCTCAGTCATCATTAGGGTTTTTTTTTTTTTTTTTTGTACTTTTACGATACATTTAGTTATTGTCATGCAAATCTGGATATCTGCCCGAATGGTGTGGATTCTAGACTCATTTGTCGTTCCCACTTTAGTGTATAAAACAAAGCTTTACGAGAAGGGTTTAATGTCTGCGAACACCATAAGTGCTTTATTCTTCCTATGCACAGGCTAGGCTGTTGGAAAGAGAGACTGTTGTATTCTGTGCCGGCACTTGTCTGTGCAATATCTCTCATGAATATTTGTGTTTACCTCATTGCTGCCGTTTCCTTCAGTATCCCCTTACTTTACTCAGAGAAGGTGGGGGGATGCGAAACCATTTTACTGATTGTTGTTGTAAGAAGAGTGAATGAATTTGAGTGACTGTGTATGTTCATATGTGTGAAAGAATGCGAACACCACACAGAGTGTTTCTTGAATGCAGAGTGTTGTTTTTTTTTTTTTTTTTTTTCGAGCTCACACAAATGATTGAGGACAAGAGTTTGGTGAAGTGGCACTCATGGAGATTCCATATTGCACATGACTGCCACTAGAAACAACCGCTGGAGTGTGCAGGCTTGTACACAGAAGTGACCTCTTAACATTCATACATGGCCGACCTTTAAATGCAGTCGTTCTTTTTAATGATCCTGATCAAAAGGCAAAACTCATACCATCATCGGCCCACTGTGCATGTGCAGCAGCAGCATATCAACCAACCAGTCACTGCAGAAAACCTTTCATGAGAACTCCTAGACTTAGACTACAGCTAGGGTAGTTCTGCTCATTTTGTACAACTGTCGTCCAATTGTATGAGAACTGAAGACACAAACGAGTGGGAGGACGCCGTAAAGTTTGTGAGTTATCTTGTTTGCACATTAGCTTTAGATGTGTGGGTTGAAAAAAGGGCTTTTCATAAATCGTAGGTTTTCATATTGCAGTCTATTAAACCTGACAGTTAAAAACCAGACATAGAAAATGTATGAGGACTACCAGGGCAACTTGATTTGAATCTGCACTTTACTACAGCGGAGTTTAAGATTTGATATGGCATTAATCAAGTTCATGTCTTAATAACCAGTTTGACAATAAACCCATGTTGCACATGTCTCCTCGTCCAGATGTCTTTATTTTTCCTTTTCTGTCTGATTGTGGGGGGATTTTGAAGATGGGAATTATTGCAAATGTTTAAGTTTATATGAGATGATGTCGTTCATCCTTCAGTTGTAATCGATGGAAATTTCTCATGGCCTAATTTGAATTGAATGCAGTCCAATGACATGTATCTCAGGCTTGCCAGGTCTGCGGTTTTCCACAGAATTTGGCAAGCAGAGAACAAAAGCACACAGACACACATGTGATGTGCCTGTACTCTCTGCCGGCCGATGCCCGACTCATCCCCAACTCTGCTAGTTAGTGAAACTACTAGCTAGCTAGCATCACCTGGAGAAAGGAAAAGTCTTTTTTACTATTAGCCTAAAACTTCTGCAATTTAAATATTAATTCAGCAAGTACATTACCTCTAAACAAATATGTACATAACAGTAACAACAGCAACAGTACAAGTAGAAGCTACCATGAGGATGTGATTAAAATATGGCATTCACTACAGTAATATGGTAACAACATTGCAGTCATGTTTTCTAGGCGGGGAGGAGGAAGGACAAGTGAAGAGAAAGCAAAAAGAAAAAACAAGGTTAGTTACTGAGTCGGTGTCTTTGATAATACACTATCTACTTACATAAGGCTATTTTGGGACCAAAGTGAAGTAACTGTTGAGGGAAAACAAGTTCAATAGCAACCTAGTTGGACTGAAAAAGCAGTATATGCTTTGGAAAGGGCATGTTTTGTGTTTCTGTACAGACTTGGCAACCCCAAAAGAAAAACGTGAGCGGAAATTGCTATACAGATACTGAAAATCTACTTTGACCTACTTTGATCAGTGTACTGTAAATGTACTGCTTCGAATGGTTCACTTCCTGGCAATATGGAATAGTTAATAATTACCAAAAAACATGTCCAGTATAGTCGTTAAACTCTCACCAAGTTATCTTCAAGCAGTTGTTTTACTGAGTTACTGAGCGGTCGGCTCATTCCAGACACTTGAGCTGGGAGCGGGTACGCACAGGACCCCTCTGGACTGGAATGTGTCCAGAGAAACCTTTGACGTTGCTCATGCTGGGCATCCAGTCGCTTCCGAGAACTGTCCCAAATAAAAACATGCTGATTTGTGGCATGTTTGTTCAAGACTTGTGGCTTAAAGCAATAAACGAGCAGCAGCGGCTGACAGGGAGCTTTGAAGAAAGCCTGGACTGTTTTCTACCTTATTGAGAGATTGACTGATTATTTTTTCCACTCAGTCAGAGGAACTCATCAAATATGTTTGCTTTTGGCCATAGTACAAGAAATAAAAAAATATGAAAAACACTTCCCAGCTTTTGGCAAGTGCTCAGCACAGACATCTGAACAGTTGTTTCTATCAGGTACAGTAGCTGATAGGATCAATACAGCCAAATCTGACATCACAGTCCGTAAAGATAAAGGATTCAATTATAAAGCAAGTGATCCTACAAACACTGCAGCTGACAAAACTTTAAAATCATCATCATTTGTGTCAATAGTGTTAAAAGCAGTCGTCCCCGGCTCTTTTACATATTCAAGGAAATCACTGAACCTGTTCAGAAGGAAGTAACAGTCACTTATGCCCCGTTTCACCAACATGGACTCGGTTCCCATATCTGTAATAACAGAACAAAAAGTTGCAGTTAATCAATGCCATCTGCCATCTTGCTATTACTGTTAACTTTGTTTTACTTGTCCTTTGTTGATGATGCATCCTTGATTACAATGTGATGGTTCGCTGAAGAGCAACCAAGGTTCCAAGAATCCACAACAGAACCGGGTCAAGAGCCAGAGCTCATTTTGCAGAAGAGAGAGTGAGATGAGGTCAAGGAACCTAAAAAAGGAAGGAAGGGTCATGACTTTACTAAATCTTGCTTTGGTGGCAGACTATGGTGTCAGCTGTATTGGAGTCTATGGGAGATGCATGGAGGAACACACTAAAACCCAACATATTTACATCAGATGACTTCTGATGAAGAAATGCCTCCAGAAAATGAAAGAACAGACTTCAGAGAGAAGGTCGGCAACTGATTTTTTTATTGACATATTGTTTCTCCCTCAAAGGCGGAGGAACTGTTTGGTCGGACCTGCCCCCTTTGGTCACAATAAAATTATCCCTGTCAATCATTTGGGGAAAAAAATCTGTGACCTACTTCCTGAAGTGTGTTCTTTCATTTTCTGAAGGCATGTCTTTGTCAGAAGTCATACGACAGAAATATGTTGGGTTTTATCGCCCATAGACTTCAATACAGCTGACACCACATTCTGGCACCAAAGCAAGATTCAGTGATGCAATCTTTAATGGACCTTGGAAACCTTGGATGGGGTAAGGTAGTCACACATTGTTGGTTTTATAGACATGTTAGCGTCATGGATCCACCACTTTGGTGCTATTTGATGCATTGTCATGATATTCATGCTCCCCAGAGGATGAACCCTGCTGACTATGATGATCCTCAAACTGTTCTTCTAGTACCACCAGCAGATTCATATTTTCCACATTTAGAGACATTTTCTTGACAACTATTGGATGGATTGCCATGAAATTTGGTACAAATATTCAGAGTCCCTCAAGGATGAACCCCTGTGATTTTGGTAGTCCTCTGACTTTGCTTCATGCGCCACCACCAGGTCAGATTTTCCATTTGTGAATTAGCTTTACATAAAAATAAATTTTTTACAGACATCTGTGGTTACTGGACTGTTGGTGGCTCTTCAGTGCCACAAGTAGGTTCATATCTTGTCACAACATAATCCAGATGTTAGAGTCGATTCAGATGCCTGCTGTATTTTTCCCTCTACAACTTAAAAGTTACCCTTTAAAAATAAAGATGAACACCAGCCTTATCCTTTAGGCAGCTGTCAAAAACATTTGCTTGGTTCCTTCTCCAGGTCTCAGGTCAGATCATCGTTCTGTTTAAACATTTTGAAGGATGACAAAATGCTCTCACCCAACAATTTGATGTTAAAGCTCCCTCGTATGCAAAGAAAAAAGGAGCCGAGTTCTGTCTCGATGATGCATTTATTACATTATATAAAAGTCACGATGGGAAAATAACAAATTAAAATGCAAAGATGAATTAGTTTCTTTTTTTCCCCACCCCCTCCTCTCTCACAGCAAGACTCTCACCACCTGTTTCCTCCACATGTACAGCAGCAGCAGCAGCAGAAGCACCCAGTCCCAGAATCTCACACCTATCCTGTATGTTCCCTCATGAGTCACAGGCAAGATCTCTTGCAAAGAGGAGAGTAGGAATCTCTTAATGAGTCACGATTGCTGTAGGTATGTGTACTGGGCAACTGAGGCAGAACAGAGCAGGTTTGGGTGGATGTTTTTGAACCATTTAAGTGGGTCAAGAGCCCATCTTGTGATCTATAAAGAAGGATTTTGCAACACGCAGCCATTTGAAACCATATTTTGTTTTTCTTACATAACAGAACAGAACTACAGCTTATTCTGAACCTGAGAAAAACAGTTGAAAAGAAGCGAAGGTGTAAGTCTAAGGAGTGTCATTGAACTGTACTGTTTTGCTTAATCATGGCCACACCCGTAATTACCTGCTAAAAATAGCACAGATATGATGCGAAAGAGGACACATGGTTATTTATTTTGACCCAGTGTGAGGAGAAACATATTTCCGTGAACTGTGTCAGCTGGAAAATCAATCTGACTTCACCCACATCTCGGCAACGCTTCCTTCTTTCCAGCCTCTTATCTCAGCTGTGTAAAACTCAGTTAACCTAGATTTCCCTCCAGCGGGAATGTTAATGTCTCTCTTTGATGGCAATTGTGAAGTGTAAAGCGTAGGTGTTTCTGGGTCTCAGGGCCCGGAACAAGTCGAGGCTTGTCAGAGCACAGTGTGAAACGTGAGTGTTCATGTGGCGCAGGCCTACTTACTCCGGCACTGGAGGTTAACAGTGCCATCAGCCCCGTGTCGAGCTAGATGTTGACATAATGAGGGAGAGAGATAAGAAGGGGTGTCGAGAGAGGGAGAAAGGAGTACAGATCAAATGAGGTCTGTACCACAGGAGGAAGGTGTGCGTGTAGGAGGACGATGTGTGCATAAAAGCCAGATTTTCGAGAAAAATCACTTGTCAGCTCAGCAGGGAGGGGGTGTAGTGAGTCAGAGGGTTGCCCATGAAGATGGTGAGAATCTACCTCGCTGACCTATCTCTGAGCAGGAAACAGACTCCTTCTCAGCTTCAAGAACGGGGTCATTTTTATGTTCTTGTTTTTATCACGCTCACAGGATGCAGTGGGTATTATTCACAGGCAGGAAGTATGAACCATATATGGTGCAAACACAACGATACATAACGCATGGAAACCAGGATAGGTTTGCATTTTTTCAAGTTTTTGTTTCAGATGGAAAGTTGCATAAAGTTTAATCATCCACAAAACATTTCCGAAGCTTCACAGGGAAACAGCGTGGCAGCATTCCCGCACTTTATTAAACTTCATGGTAATTTCTTCTGTCTTTCTCACTCAGTTTTCTACATATTGTGTTTGAAAAAAGTCAGACAAAGACAAGGGTTAAGTGTCTGAGTGCACAGATTAAACCCTGATCCTCCAGATGATATTAAAGCATCTCTGACACAGTCCTCGCTCGCTGTACAAAAGGCTCCACATTATGGCTTATTTTCGTGGCCTTTTGGCAGCGCTGTTAGCTCAGCCTACTTCTGTCCCGTCTATATTTAGGGCCGAATAATGCCCTGTTGGAAAGCTGTCCTACATTAAGCGAACTACTCCATCTCTGAATACCTGCAGGTGAACTGGGCCTCATTCACCAGACATCTCTCCGTCCCTGCGCCTCCGCCTGTCTCCACGTGCCGGCCCGGTGAGGACAGACCGGGAGCTGAGCAGCAACAAAGCAGGACATTTTGAATAAGGCCTATTGTCAATTTGAATGTTTTATTACTTTTTCAATTTCCCATGTCTACCTTTATCTGTCTCTGTCATTGTCTGCAGCACTGTCTGCCACCTCCTCACACCTTTTTTTTCCTTATCTTCCTCTCTCTCTCTGTCCTTCATCACAGCAGCAGGAGAGACATTTCTGCTCTCTTTATGGATGAACTCCCACCTTTATCTTCACAATGAGCGACAAAACAAAACAGATTCAACATGCAAAGAAGAGCAAATCTTCTATAGGAACATATGGATATATATGAGCCTATATAAACATCTTATCAGTTACGAGACTAAAGTTCAGTAAACTGTTGTACCATGATTGCACGACTCAAAGCGATTTTGCCAATGAGTCGTGTGTCAACTATGTACATACAAACATCACAACTTTATGATTTTAAATTGCATGCAGTGAATACGGTCCAATTTTGAGTGCAGGTGAAACCCCAGTCCTTCGCTCTATCTGCTGTGGAGAGCAGATTGGTATTCAGGTGGCCTTTGTCGGCATGGTAAGAAAATTAAACATGCAACTCAATGTTGACTTTTGGTTTTTCACGCGACACAATCACAAAGTGTCCTGGGTGAAAGTCATCTTAACTGGGCTGTGGACTTTTCACAGGACTTAATGGGAAAGATTAGCGTATCACCTCCATGCAAAATCTGACCTTTAGGTATACACTGCATGGATTCTGAAAGTCATGTTATTTGGACGCACGTTGAAGTGATCCTCATCTGGTGGTACAGTGGTCAGGCTGGGGCAGGGCCTTTCTGTGTGGAGTCTCCCTGTGCCTACTTGGGTTTCCCTGGGTGCTCTGACCATCTTTGGGTTTTGCACCGATTGGACAAAACAAGGCATTAGTTATTAGCTTGGGCTCAGAGATCTTATGACATTCCTTGCAAATCCTAAATACACTGCAGCAGTGCGCCTTTCACCTCCATTACACTGGACTCTCCAAGCTTTAATACCTGCTTGCGGTCAGATGTCAACATCTGCATCTATATACGTGATTAAAACCAGATGTTTCAGTGCTGTTTGCCATCCTTATCATCATATTCCTGTTCCTAACAAAACATATTGTCACTCCAACTTGTTATGACTTGAGAGATGATCCAGACCCACACACTGAGGTACCTCTCAGTGCAGCTTTAAGTGCCCAGTCAGTTTGTGTGCTCATTACGTTTCCAAAGTTTCCTTGGGGTGAATACAAGCTTAAGACCCGTGCTTTCAGCCCTCTCAGGCCTGGGACATTAAATCCATCAACACTGTCCTCCTAAGACAGAATGTAAACGGAGACGGGTCGGCCCGCTGCACTGATTCACCAGAGGACTGCACTCTGTTTGCCTGTTTACTTTGATGCTCTGACAGTGCAGCGCTCTGCATGAGAGGAGCACCTGCTGAATGTAAAATAAGACGGTGGTGACCGAGAAAGTGGTGTCGGGGAAAAACGTGACCGATTACATAAGAGCCCCTGCAGCAGCTAAAATAGATAGGAAGGGTATTAACATGGGGATCACTGCGGTCTCGAATGTGATACTGGTGTGGACTGGACACCGCGGGCTCTGCCTCGCTCGTTCTCCACACATCTCTCCGTGACTGGACCAGGCGCTGCTAATTGTGTGTGTGTGTGTGTGTGTGTGTGTGTGTGTGTGTGAGAGAGAGAGAGAGAGAGCACACTGGCAACAAGACTTTCCATCTCTAGTCAGCTGTCAAAACAACACTCATATAAATAGAGGAAGAATTAGCTGGCATGGCAGTGATTATGACAACAAATACACAAATTCAACACTCACATATGCAAACAACACACACAAACAGACACACACAGACACACACACAGAATTAGATCCTCTTTCAAGTGTGGATTTGACACTTGTCACTCAAGCTAATTAATGTGCAGAGTTCAATCATGAGGAGTATTATTAACAGTTGACACATTCATATTATAATTTTCTTTAATTAGTAAGTTTTTCACTTTATATTAAGGTCCTTGTAATAAGCATAAAGCCATTATAAGTCCCTATAAGATGCTTATTAACATTAATAAGACTATATAAGCATTCATAGCATCATTAGCATGTTTATTGTTAGATTATAAGACATTTACATTCCCCCAAACCCTAAATAAAAAGCTATTATATCTGACATATTAACATTATTTTCCTTTTTCATTCTTACTTTAGCAAAAAGGATGACTAAGTGTGATTTCAGGTAGGAGTTTTTGACATTAAGTAGCCTGTAATGACTATATAAGCTACAATCAAAGTAAAAACAAACACATTTCAGTATTATTTGCTTCAGAGTTTATCACTCTGCTTCAAACACTGATTGTTGCAGAATTATACATGACGTCACCTTTTTTCTAACCGAGACCTGCTCCCTTTAAACCAGTGAGAGCACAGACACACACAAAAACACTCATCTTAGCTGAAAAAATCAAAAACTCTTCAAACTTAATCAGAAACTATAGTGTTCACGAATGATCCCCTCACTCACAGTAAGAAGCTGTTTGAGAAAATAACTCTTAAAATGTGACATGTGACAACACCACTGTTAACACCTCTGCTGCCTCACTTGATCTTCTGTGTGAGAGGATAGTTTTCATTCTGATGAAGGCAAAACAAGAGCAGGCCACCGCTTCTCTACTAAATATAGTCAGGAGATGACACACAGGGATGGATGCTCTGCGGCTACACGGGGGCATCTAGGGTCACCTGGGCAGATGATGTTGGTGGCTGTCCAGACACGAACATCAAGTATCGCTTGAAGTCGGAGACACTGACGGACCCAGCGGCCATTTTACGCAGATATTAATCAGGAATTTGTTACTTCTCGGTCCAGAAACAAGGTGCTGGACATTTACAGCGTGTGAAGTTTAAGACTATTACTTTGATACTGAGAGCCATAAACTAACTTTAACAGCTATATCAGTGTCTCTGGGTTTGTCACACCCGTTTCACTCTCACACATACCCTAATGGAAGGACCAATCTATGGATTCACTTACCTTTGGTGAAAGTCATGTTTAAAGGGTAATACCACTCCGTTTGCGCTCAGGAAATTACGTGAAGCAACCTGAAGCCTGCATTTCAGATCCAATTTTTGGGAAGCCCTGAGATCCCAAACTTCTTTGTCGAGCCTGCGCTAATGCCGTTAGCTTAGCAGTTGCAGTTTCGGCTTTCAAATCAGTTTGGTTTGTTTGGTCGGCTTAGCTGTGCAGACACGGTTAGGGTTGCAGATATACAGTGATAAAGCAATCACACTTTAGATACAGGCAGTTACAATAGAGTAGTTTTATGTACGTATATTGAAGATAACAAGTGTTTGTCAGGTGAGGTGACATGACTCAGAGCACATGAGTGGATAAATATCAAAGTCTGAGCCGGTTCCTTATCAGAAAAAGAGCCGGTCACGTTTTTGCTTGAGGTGTTTATCTCTGAGTTGAAAACAAAACCACTCCTGTCATGGTGAATAAGGTGTTTTCCTCCACTTTCCAATGCATTCATGTCAAGAGGAATCCATTTCATACGAGACCAGGATAACAACGCTTTTATTTCTCCCTCATTCAGAATGCACCTTGTACGACAACAATCCCTCTTGATCAGTCTAAATGTTTGGCTGTGCCCACATTTGTTGCCAATGCCAAACCATCTGCCACAAAGCAACACTGACTCATCAGGCCCACGCCTACGCTCTTTTCAGAATCCACGATTTCCACAAGGTGCCTCCTTCTCTCTATCTAATCACCGTGCGCTGTGCTTCTCCCCTGTGTTTCTGCAGTTCGAACACAGACCTGAGAATGTGGCTTGCACGGCGTTGCGGATGCAACGAGACGAGCGGCCATGCCGTGCAACAAAACGTGTGAACACGTTATGCAAATGTTTTTGTCAAAGCTCATCCAAATTTCTTGATATATGTGGAACGAGGTCAGATTATCCATTCTATTCTTTTCTGTTCTGGTCTATTCTAGTCTATTCTGTTCCTGTGCCTTGTCCTGTATTGTCTAGTTTGGCATTATGTCATGCCTCCAGCGCCCAGACATGCGTGAAAATGCACACACACACACACACACACACACACACACACACACACACACACCATCTCTCTCTCTCTCTCTCTCTCTCTCTCTCTCTCTCTCACTCTTTTTGTCCTGGAGCCGATCAGCAGTTGATAATTTACACAAAGAGCGTCGACAGCGTTTGCTCTGGTCCCGGGCTGCCAGGGACAGGCAGAGACAGATCCAGTGTCCAGAGGATAAACTAGATGCTTCAACCTGCTGGTGTCCATTACTCATGATCACACCGATACAGCTGATACCTCAATCCAAGCCTTTACATCTCTCTCTCTCTCTCTCTCTGTTCGTCATCTCTCTTCTCTTAAATTAGCTCTCTGTTGCAGAGCACAGATAGAGACTGGGCTTTAAAGGGGAGCGCCAACCATTTTACAAATCAAAGTCTGATGTTTGTGAAAAGGTTGTATAAAGGCTTTCTCCTCATCTCCGCTCGAGGCTACATTAGCTGCCACTATCACAACACACCTGATTATCCAACAGAACAGTCGAGCTGCATTGTGGGTAATGTAGGCACCAGGTTTTTGCAAGAGAAAGTGTGAAATACAGACAACATCGATGATTCTGCTGCATTGATTTTCACTCTTTTACTTTCTGACAGTGGGAGTGCAACGCTAAATCAGCTAAGTACTTTTTAAACCTGTTCTTAGTCCTGGAAATGTATGTAAGTTTACCCTAAAAGGCCTATTCTGGGTCCAGCCCAAAGTAAATTCAAAGCTGTTGTTGAACCATTTGGAGTACAGACATGGTTTTGGGCTCTTTTGAAATGTTATAAGATGTTTTTTTCTTTCCCCAAGCTGTCAGAAGCTCTGTTAGTGTTTCTGGTATTAATCTATAGATGTCGCCAAAATCTTTTAATGCAAAAATAAGCCTGCAGATGACCTGTAGCTGCCCCTCTTAGCTGGAAAACACAATGGGTCCACATCATTTAGTCTTACATGGTCCAAGTTCAATTTGATAACAATATAACTGAAAAAGGACACTTGAAACTTAAGAAGAGAAAGAAAGAAATATATTTTGTGTCCTCAAAATACCCCTGCTTGAGAGTAACAGGGGCAAAAACATATTTTAGCTCTTCATTTTCTTATATTTCTTATATTCTTTATGAATATATAATAATGAAAAACATGTGATTAGGTAAACAATAAAGCTACTTGCATAATTTTCAAGTTTAGGGCTTTAAAAATTGATATAAACTATATATTGCTGGATTTGAAATCTCGTTGGCTAAATGATGCATCACTCACGTGGAGGCTGGAGTGGCCCTCAGTAGAGTGCATACCTCTGCCAAGGCCCAACACTCCCCTTTAATGCAATTAAGCCTAATCCATTATCAGATAAACCACGTTCAAATCTGATAGACTACATCAGATTGTACTCACTCATAGATACCAGCCACCTAAATAAGCTTGATTTTCTTAATCAAGAATGAAAATGTCAAAAAATGCTCGCAATCTTGCAATGTTAATGAAAAATTCCTGGATCTGTCCCTTCATCAGTATCTGCACCAAAAGTTAATGGGGTCTATTCTGGGCTGCGACCCATCCTCCATCCAGGTTTCATTGAAATCTGTTCGGTAGTTTTTGTGTAATCCTGCTGACAAACCAACCAACCAACAAACAGATAGACACAGGCGAAGACATAACCTCCTTGGTGGAGCTAATTACAAAAATTGTCAAATGTAATAGTAAGTGTTTAGTGTACAAATGAAGTGTCTTGGTATGTGCTGGGAATGGACTTTTTCAATGAATCTGGTGTAGGTTCACAAAAATGTTCCCATTTATTAGAAACTGAGATTATTTAGGCCAGAAAATGACTCATCAAGAAAATCTGCAGTCAGCGACAAGAAGCTTGACCACAGACAGAGTGCAGCGTTAAACCTACTGGGCAAAACCGTGTCCATCTCCTCAGGATGTCTGTACGTGGTAAGAACATGAATCCTTCTACACCAGGACTTTGGTGTTGACGTGACATCTCCCACAGGCAGCATCTGAGAAGTTTTCTTCAAGCACTATGATAATCGAGGGCGGTGCACTAAATTACAGCGTTGATGGACATAGTCTTGCATGCATGAATTTTTCTGTTTGTTTCTCTGGGGACAACGAGTCAGAGAGAAAGTCGTGCATGTGGCAAAGGGAGGGGCACCGGGGCTGATCTGCCCACATGCCAGAATGAAAGTAGAAATCCCAGTTTGGCATTCAAAGCCGCTGTCAGTCAGAGCGCCTCAGAAGTCCTTCAGGCACGGGGATCCTTCAGGCATGACAGGCCAGAAAAAACCCTCCAAAGGCTCCTCCAATACAGCGAAGACAGGATCAAACTTCTGTTTAAAGGTGCAAAAAATTTAAATAAATCATTTTTAAGAGGTGATTTTTCTGTCTGCGAACGAGTCACCGCGTTATCCCTCCTCATAAAAACCAGGGGTAAGGTGACAGCAGCAGCCTTAGACTGAAGTGGCCAGTCTGCTCATTAAGTCTCACACACACACACACACACACGCATGTACACCCTGTGAACCCCGAGTGGCATGTCTGCAATCAACCCCTCTCCAAGCCCCCACAGGTCAATCTCTGTAACGTTAGCACTTCGCTCTCCTTATCTCCTTCTCCCTCGCAGCGCACACACACTCAGAGACACAAAGAAGGGCATGAAGTTAACTGTGTTCAGTGACGGAGCTGCAGAAACTCCCTCTCACAGCCCTCAGGTCCCACGTGAGCCTTCGTTCACTTACACTTAATCAACCCGTAGCATACAGACAGAGCGAGTCCACAGCTGCGGCTCATTATTCTACAAATGCCGTGACATTTTACTGTAATATGATTTAGCCTTCTGTGCTGCTCAGAAATCGATGTACTGGACTTACAGCAGGGACGTGGGTTCACAGATTTTAACGGTGCATCATGTAAGAATGTGAAGGAATTGGCATGAATAAATCATTTTGTTTTGCCGATGTATGAGATAACTTAAAAATGAGTCCATTCCCGACTTTCTTGGTTGCCCTTAAATGCATCTGGACTGATGTCTATGTGAAGGAATCAGGACAGATTTTCCAGGAAAATCAAAAGGGTGTGAAGCTTATAAACACTCAGGAGTGCCTTGCCTCTCTTCCGCTGCCTGTAGCCAACACTAGCTAAAGATAGCTTAATGTAATAAACACATCGGCCAACAGATGACTGATGTGTGTATTTGCTCCAAACAGCCAGAATACTTTACTGTACATCAGCAGCAAGCTAGCTAGCAACCGCATGCACTTTGTAGTCCGATTAAGGAGTCAACCACACGGGCGTCTTTGCTTACTTTGGCGGTCAGAGTTTACTAATGTTAAACTCCAAGCAAATCCAAGATGCAAATTTGCTTTGCTACCGGATGTAAATGTTTTATTTGTCCCTTCGCTCGCATAGGGTTGAAGTGGCCAGGAGGAAAACATTCGCCACTGTTGATTTCACTCATGTGTGACCGTACCCTTACTCTGAGTTGGCAGCGAGTTGCAGCAGTAGAGATAACTTATAAACTGTCTGCCGTCCTCTCACAAGCCTTTTTTTTTTTTCCCATCGAGTCTTAAAACAGATTGACTGTTGTGCTGTTTTAACCTCAGCAGGTGCTCAGTCAAACAAACTTTGTTGGCAATCCAAAGTGATTCATCATCAGTGGGCTGAACTCTGCATCCCATGACAGAGGATGATGCTCTGAGGGAAGTATCCCTTTAGTCAGAGCTGGAGCAGACACATCTCTAACAGGAGGGATGACCCATTTAAAACAATGCTATTCTCGTCTTTGTCTTATTAAATCAGATGTTAGCTACATGAGGAGTAAGATTACACTGTTAGTTAAGTCCATTATCAATCATGAAGGTTCTTGATGTAATGTATAAAGTTAACATGGCTATATTATGGCTATATAGATACTTACATGTAACATTTCTGCATTCAAATGTCCAAAAATGACAAGACCTTTTTGTATATAAATTATTAAGTTGTGTTCTAGATTTTTCCAAATGTTTCCAACAATGTTCAAACCGAAAAAATAATTTTATTCAAGATAACGGTGTGTTTCATCTGGTCGCCAGTCGCTTTAACCTCAGAGAGAGAGTCAGAGAGTGAGGAAGGAAGTCGGCGAACGTGACTCAACGTAACACAACTTACCGTCTTTTGTTTTGTTTTGATTGAGAGACGCACCAATGGCAGAAATTACACACTGTGCATTTACAAAAAGTGCTTCGAAAACTAGAATTTTGATCACCTACAAGTCTACGACAACAGGTCAAACTCCAAGTCTGATGAAGACAACGTGGCATGATCAAAGGTAAATGGGAATTTTTAAACATCACCCTGTTTCTAAGGTCAAACATGAACTTTTAACTGCCAAATGTCCTGATTTTATATGTTTATAGGCCTTTAAATTGTGTAAGATATAGCCGGCTATTTAAAGCAGCACATGTATCTCTCACAGCAGGTCACATGAGGACCGCAGTGAAAGGCCTCCGCTGTACATCACCATGTGCAGCGTGTGGGTGAGCTGGGGATATGAGAGAGGCACTCTGGGTAAGAGCGTCACTTTAATGGCTGTTAATATAAATGAAATGACAGTCAAGTGGGAGCTGCGGAGAGGTTTTTAATGAGGTTTTCTGAGATAAGAATGTATAGCCTTCCTGATCGAATCGACCAAATGAACGTGATATGACTGGAGGTGTGACTGGCTCTCGATATTGTCACTTATACAAGCGTGACATTCAGGGTTGTTTACCATCTCAAGCTTCTACTAATTTAGATTAAACTTCCTGGAAGGATAGTGCATAATTCAATAACCTGTAATTTTGATAAAGTTTCTCAGCAATAAAGTTAGTTTCAGTGAGAAAGAGAAATATAAGCTCACTAATTAAATTGTGCGCGCATTTTTTTTACTACTGATTTCAAATTTAAGAACATTTTAGGCTATCGTGTTATGTTTATGGTGCGTTCATGTGCGGTCAAAATAATTGGAATGTTTTGCTGACTAGTTAAATTCATGTTGATGCCCCCTCAAGTTGGAACAACAGCTCGGAAAGTCGAAGAAAAGATGGTACGCGAGTTGACGCCACATGAAGCTGAAACATGGTGGATGGACGTTCACATTGGGCTCATGTAATGCATATCAAGTTTTGGCACACATGTAATCTGTAGTGTAGTATTTTAGATGTGGCCATTAAACGCTCTCTTCACTTCTTTCTGGTATCCATGTTGCCCCCCCATTATGAGTTGAGGCACAGCTGAACGACTTCCCAACTCCGGCAGTGGGACCGTCTGAGGAGCATGTGAATGCAGCATTAGACATGTTTGAATCCTACTTTTATTTACATTATAAATGAGTTTAGGGCTGCAACATTCAACAAGCAAATGCCACAAAAATAATATTTCAAGCCAGCTACTCCCAAATAGTTGCAATTTAAATGTGTGTGTGCATTAATACTACAATGTATTTCAGGTCATCCTGTACGACCTGAAGTGCTGCACAATTTGAAACCTGCTCGTGGTGTTAGATGAAAGGTCAGAGAATCACTGGAGTAATCAGAAATCAAAACTCTGGGGACCACTGAGGTCTCCATGCCAAATATTCATGGCGATCCATCCAAAACTTTGTGTGTGTGATATTTCTTTCCAGACCAGTCTTTCGCAGCCCTTTCCCCACCACAAACCCTTAAAATAAAGCAAAGTCAACTTGACACCCTTCCATGACACACTGCATCTGCCAGAGTCGTGAGCGTGAACTTTTGGAGGTCTGAAGAAGCAAAAACTGTCCAGCATAAAGCTTGCAGATGTCCGGAAAAAATCGTAAGTTGGCATGTAAAGTGGCTGACGTAAGCACACATATTAAATTAGCTAAAAATTAGCAGCAGCGAGGAGAAATGTTCGGCTGGTATAACGTGTTGACGTGTTGACGTCACAGAGAGAAACAGAGAGAAGGGTCTGAAGCACAGCAGGTAAAGCAATTAGTCTGATCACTTTCCCCCTGCCTACCACACACTGCTCAAGTAATTTACTGATATGTACACACACACACACACACACACACACACACACACACACACACACACACACACAAACACACACACAATTTGTTCTGACACCTGACTAGTGCTGTAATCGTATAGGGTGTTAAAAAGAAACTTGATCTGGCGGCTACGTCCTGCACATGTTGAGCATGTTAGACTCAGGCGGCACATGCAGTCGTGTGTGTGTGTGTGTGTGTCTGTGTGTATGCGTCAGTGCATGTAGTTTATGTGTGTTTGTCCACATAGATAACCCTTATAAAAGCAGGCATGCTGACTGAAAAACACCTCCGTTTAGTAACAGGCTGACAGCCAGCAGGGCAGAAGGTCAGCTCAGGTGTAAGAGCGTGGACGCAATATCTGCACGGACGCAAACACTTACACACACACACTCACACACACACTCACAAACACTCACACACACACAGATAAACACAGTGACAGATGTCATAAATAAGCACGTCTAATTCAAAGAAGTGGCCGGAGGGAAGCTCAGAGTTCCTCCGTCCATGAATGCAACACCTCTCAGTTTACAGGGATCATGTCTCATAACATTTCCAAACAGGCTCCTAAGAAGAGGTCAAAGGTCACGTCTTTCTTTACTTCCCACTTTCCCTCTTGCACATATCTGCAATAGTGTCCTCAGGTCAAGAATACGTTGTTTCAACTCAAGTTTTAATGTGAACGTGAAAACTCAAACTTCACACGTGTTTTGCAGCCAATTCTGAAATCAACTTCACTTTTGAGGAGATTTGAGGGAAACACTTTCAGTCATGTGAGAGAAAGTTCCAAAACCAACCCAATCAATTATTTTAAGACAAAAAAAAACTAGATTTAAAACTAAAGGTCCGCTTACTTCTTCTTCCCAGAGCATTACACTGTATCTTGAGATCTCCCTCAGGGGTGAGAGTTTACTCAGCTGTCGTCACATCGCCAGATTTCACTCATGCGCAGTGGTTGAAACTAAGTAAATACAATCGCTCAAGTATTAGATACATGTAACTGAGTATTTCCAGTTGGTTTTATATATCTACTCTGATACATTTACTCATTTTTTTTAGAGATTCTGATATTTATATGAAATACAATCGACAGCTACAACCCCGATTCCTAAAAACACTGTATGCAGAATGCAATAACTTGCCAATCCTTTTCAACCTATATTCAATTGAATACAGTAAAAAGACGAGATATAAAATGTTGAAATGAATAAACTTTTTTTTTTTTTGTTTAGATATTCACTTATTATGATTTTGATGCCTGCAAAACACAAAGTGAGAAGGAGCACAGCGTCCTGTTCAGGGTCTTATATCATGATGTATCATTATAGATTATTATTATATAAAAGTATTAGTATTTGGGAAAAAAACAAAATACTGGTATGAGAACATGTATTTAATTAAAATAACAGTTTTATGTAATTAAAAAAAAACAAAAAGACATTTTATACAATCTGATGTTATTACAATTTAGCCATTCAGTAGCCTCAGTATGGGTTGGATTTTGTTGGGCCAGCTGTTGAATTGCGACAGTAAATATGTTGTGCATTTAGTTTATTATTCAGTAACTTTGTGTTCACTTTATCTGTTTTAACTCCTCATGCTGCCTTCTCTTAGTTTGCATTGAATCTAGATAACCAATAATCGATATTAAGGCAGCTGACTATCCATTAAAGACACCACAAATTCAAATTTGCGTCCATAAAATGTTTCTAAATTGTGATGGGCTATTTTTACCTGAGTGGACGAGCTGGGGTTGTATGAATAAAATCGTACAACCAGCTGTTAACTTTGACCTCTGACCCCTATGGACCAGGCAAGACCCCTGAATGGCTCTTAAAGAATCTGTGGATGCAGTATGTCAATTATACTGCACGCACAACGACAAAATCATCATGCCTCATTTGTCAAGGCTACACTATGACTATACTGACTATAAGATAGAGTCTGTGTAATGTTTGGTGACTCTTGCTGTACTTTCATTCCCAACAACACAGCCCCAGACGGATCTGTCGCCCAGGCTCTTGAGGGACTGAGGTCTCTTCGTGGAGAACTTGCTGAAAATTCTGGTATTAACAGCACCTT
This sequence comes from Pagrus major, assembly GCF_040436345.1. Lineage (NCBI taxonomy): Eukaryota > Metazoa > Chordata > Actinopteri > Spariformes > Sparidae > Pagrus > Pagrus major. The sequence continues at coordinate 34,473,673 of NC_133219.1, read as the reverse complement.
TGGCTGGTTTGATGCAATGTTTGGTAAATGGAAAGCACTAATCTTGTCTCTGCTCACTGGGATCATTGTAGCATTAGCTCTCATTGGACTGTGTGGTTGTTGTATCATTCCCTGCATTAGAGGTTTAAATGTTAGAGCCATAGATAGGTCCATCTCAACTCAAATGATGTCACTGGATGTCAAACATAAGATAATTCTCTTGATTTGTTCCCTCTCCCTGGTTGGTCCCCTCCTTATCCTGACTCTGATGATGATGATGTGTTTTCCCCCCTCCCAGCTCACAATGAATACTAGGAATGTCTATGTTCCACAAAAACAGCTATTATTGCGTTTCAACTATACAATATGTGATAACTTAAATTGAATCCTGAGGGAATTTTTAAGTTTGATGTCTTGTGTGTAGTTTGTATATACTTAAAGTGATCAATAAATGATCAAAAGGGAGGCGTGTAACGGAAAATTATATTACTAGACTCTTGAATGAGAAATGATTTAACTCTTATATCATTATTATGTTTTACATTGTCTTCATATGTGCTTCCCACACCCTTGAATGTGTGTGCTGTCTGCACAATAAGAGATTGTTAGTATTATGTGCTTCTTGTTATGGGAACGGGACCTGGTGCAGACATGAGAAGGACACACACAGTTCACTCCTTTCTCTCCATCAGAAAGGTTTCTCAACTGTCTCATCTTGTTCTTCTTTCTGCAGACCGCAGGCCACTCTGTATGCTTGTTGAACCGTCTTTATACAGAATAAAATCCTTAAAAGACAACTGGTATTTCTTACAAGTTTATTTCAGATATCTCACAAATAAGACACATTTCCACAGCAGTCACATGATGTCAGCTGAGCTATCGCCATGGCAACTTAGCAGACCATCCAGTAGGGAGGAAGGTGAGCTGTGGTTGAAAGGTATGGAAAAAGCTAGAAGGAGGATTTTTTTTGTCAAAAGTTTTAATTTGTTGTTGTTTGTCTATCAAGAATAAAATTGTTTCCCCTCACGAAGGACAATGAAGAATCTTCCTTCACAAGAAGTCTATTTAAAAGATGGCCAAAATGTTTCATCTCCTTGACATTTACATCTTTGTACCCAAACATACCCTGTCTGGAAATCCCCTCCTTTAAACCAACATGCTTTGTCTGATTTGTTATGCCAACCCGGCTGAAGTTTCCTCTGATTGTCTCATTTATCAAATTAAGCGAGTCCCTCGGCTGACGATGAAGACAGGAAATTGTAACACACTTCATTAAGGAGAGCGGTTGCTATTTATGTTGCGACGACAACTCTGCCTCTGCACCCAGGGGAGAGACCATCCCCAATATCTGCACTCAATAATGGATTCAGGTTTCTATTTATACTCCCTCGCACTCTGTCTTTCTCTCTCCTCCTTTCTCTGTCACTTGGCCAGCTCTCATAGTAATTATAGCTGTTGGCCATCATAAAAAAGGCTGTGACAGAAATAACCGAGGCCTCGGCGGATAGATAGGCAGCTATTTGAGAGAGTGAGATGCGCATGAAACTCTAACCATCTAGTTGTAGCAGGGTACACTTGTCACTTTGAGGGAGAAAATCTTACAATTTGAGGGGAGTTCACGTTCAGTGATTTGAAACTTACACATGGTGGGTTTTTTATACGTTGATTTGAATATTTTTAATCCCGTTCAGTGTTATTTTCTCATGGAAAAAGAAATATTTTAAGAAACAGGGTTAAGAGTAAGCAAGTAAACCACATGGAAAGATTGTGGTCATGGAAAACAAACCATTTGGTGAAGGTTAAACAATTGGTTAATGTGGTTACACTCTCCTAGTTATATTAGATTTTTGGCTTTTTTAAAAGACTTTCTCATGTTTCACTTAATTGGCACTTAAGTCCATTTACTCAAATACACATGTGAGAAACTTTCATGTTATAGAACCTCATACTTCTGCACAACATCCCAAGAGGAAAATATTGTACTTTTACGCTACTACATTTATCACTTTTCGGATTGCAAGTTTTCATACCCTTCCTGTCTAGTGAAAACCATGTTCCTCCAAAAGTTTTCCAAGTCATTAGGCCAAACAAACTATTTAAAAACCCTCTCGGGTGAGCTGGAAAATTGTCAAAAAGCTGAAAAACAGAATGTTTTTCTGAGCTCGTGAAAAGTCAGGACATCAACAATACTGACACGTGATTTTCTGACAGTATATGATGCATTGCTATAGATTAAACTACCCAACAGTACATAAAGGTATGTACTACAGCAATACAATGCAACATACAAATGAATAGAGTAATATTAATCCAAAAACATCAGATATAATGGTGAAACACTGACAGGAACCATTTTACTGCACAATGATTATATTATCATAATTTAAGTATATTTTGCTGATTATATTTACTTTTATGTTGTTCACCTTCTTCTATCTACCTGTTCATGTCACATTTCCTGTCACTGCAGCTTCCAGTCTGTCAGTCTACAGTCGACGACTGACGCGCAGCGCCCTCTGCTGGTGGGCGTCACTCACTGCAGGAGCGCTCTGACAGGCGTTTGTTTACAGAGTCACTTAAACATGGCCGCCCTAGCAACCACACTATGCACTGCTAAACATTGCTCGGTAGCTATCACACAGCTTTTTTTCCTGCATTTGTTGAGAAATTGACGCGCCCTACACTTCAGTCGTTCACATTTTAATCCTGTCAAATGTTTAAAATTGCCAGGGAAAACAGGAGAAATGGGGCAGAGCTAATCATTAGCAAGCTAATCAGTGCGAGCTAACGTTAGCTAAGTTATGGGACTGGGGAACCGCTTGCTAATGCTAACTTCATGGTTTAGCTTTACACACGGTAGCCGCCGACATACTGTAGCTAACCCGGTGTACACTCGTCACGACTTTGTGTGATTATTTTGGAGAGTTTGCATGATAGTTTGCAAGAGAACCAACAGCTAACGTTAGCTATAATAGCTGTCCGAAAATGGATGCGTGACGTGTAACTTGGTTACCCGTGTTGCTGTGGGTTCAGACTGACGAAGGACGGCGTGTTCCATTATCGGACAGAAGATGAGAATCCCAAAGTTGATTCATTTTATTGTACACACTCAGAATTATTGAGGGATATTTTAGTTTTCCACTTAATTGTTTATTCTGTGTATCTGAATTTTTATTTTGTGAATATTCATTTGACCTGTATTGCATATTCATGCACATGCACCCATATCCTAATATCCCTCACTCATTTTGAGTTGTGTAGGTGGAATTACTGTAATGTATTAGACAGTAATCTGCCTTAGAGCTGAAACGATTAGTCGTTTAATTGATTAATCGATCGAAAGACACAAGAGTGATCGTTTAAGTGAGCATAAATATCAAACATTTGCTGGTTCTTTTCCATTTGTGATATTTTGGACTGTTGGTTGCACAAAAGAAAAAAATGAAGCCATCATTTTTGGCTCTGGGAAATGAGAAGTTTTCATAATTGTTTGACATATAATAGATGAAACAATTCATTGATTAATTGTGAAAATAACAGATTCATAATAGTCAGTTACAGCCCTAATCGGCTTGTGTTTTGTGCTTTCACTAAATGAATTTGAGCAGGGAGAGGGAGACTGCAGTGTCCAGCAGCCATGCACGTCTTCCCTGGACAGCGTGGATCACCGGCAGGCCAGACAGAATGCTGCACAGTTTCTCAGGGAAGCTGAGAAGAACAGGAGGCAGTAAGTGGAGCTAGTCAGGGTTATTTCATATGTATGTCTTCACTTCCACTGTAGCGATACAGTGGGTGGACACAGTGAAAGGAAAATGCTACAGTAAATGACATCCAACACTACCATGAACGTATTAACAACTCAACGAACCACATACTAATGTGGGACAAGCAGAAGCCATGTTATACTTTTGCTTTCAAGTTTAGTGTAATAATACGTTTAAAACAGGTTCCTTACTTGTGCTTTATTAATGTTACCGATCACTAAACCGCTGTAACACCTCAAGCAAGTCCTTGAACTTTGTATAGAGTTGATAACAGTGTGTTCTCACAGGTCAGTGATGTTAACTTTTCTCCTCTTTTTTCCTCAGGATTGAAAAGTTGGAGAAGGAGCGGACGCTGAGCGTTCAGTGCAGAAAGAATGGTTGGACAGATGTGTGTGGAGAACTGGAAGAGTGTGAGAAAGTGTTGGGGGAAGAAAGAAATGCAGAGAGTAAGTCTGTATCTTTAATGTGGGACTCTGAGGCAACATTTCTACCCTGGCGTGTACAATACTCTACTGTGAGGCCATCTCTGACTACTCCCTGGATGTGGGGCATAGTCGGGTTAAAAAAGGGATAATAACTGCTATTCATAATATTCTTTGAACTTTTTTTCTTTAGAGATGAATCTTCAGAAGCAGCTAGTGAAGATTCATAATGGTGTGAGGAAATTTCAGATGCAGCTAATAGATGTGAAGCCAACTCCTGAGTGTAAGTTTTGTATCTAGCAGTGTGTCTTCAGAAACAATCATACAATTTTAATTTAATCATTCGTTCAACCATCTTGTGAGACATTCAGGCCTTTTTTCATCATTAATATCAATAGTTATGCCTTTCTGCTACATCAATTTAAGAGTGCTATTATAAAGGGGTGCACTGTTCTGTAAAATATGGTGATTGTAATATCATAAAAGTACAAATTAAAATAGGATTGTTTTGTGCCAAATAATAATGTTTCTGCATTTCTGCTTTGGTTTTCAGTGATTGAAAGACTGAAGGAAATAATGTCAGAGGTGGAAATCTCAATCAACACCCTAAAAGAGGAACAACGATCATGGTAATGACACACGCTAAACAACTTTAGACCTTTAGTGACCAGAAAAGTAGGAACCCCTATTAAATGTAGTGCACTTTAATGAAATAAACCTTAGAGAAATAGTACCTTTAACTTAAAAACCCTCCATTAAAAAGCTGCTGATCAGTGTTTGCTTCACACGGGGAAAACATTAATGGACTGTAATGAAAATTGCCATTCTTTGTGTTTCTCTGCTCCTCCAGCCTTGAGGAACTTTTGAAGGAGGACAGAACGTGCAGACAGGAGATCACAGCTTACGAGAAGAAGATTGAAAACTGGAGCCTCGCTGCCAAATCAGACCCCAAACTGCCCACAGCCCCGACTGTCAAGGTCCGTCTCCCCTCATCTTCGTTCATCATCTTTTGGATGAAAAGAGGATAGAGAGCTGAGTTTGAGATATAACTGCCTTTGGGCTTAACATGTTTCTGGACATAAGACTGTTTCTGAAATCACAAGACAGCTTTTATAATCTGTTTCACGTAGTGGTAGGAATTGGTGGAAAAATATTTATCTTGCATTATCTTTTCCAAAAGACCAAACTCCCGGACAGTGACCTCCCTGCAGAAGTCAGAGCCCTGGAGTCTTTCCTGCAGAAGACAGGAGGCCTTTATGGTGGATGGGACCAATTTGACCACCAAGCCTTCCTTAAAGTAAGACATTATTGTCATTCAGTCTCTGGTTGTAATGTAAATTCATGTTCCTTTGCCACCTTATACTTGCAGATCATTTCCCACAGCCTCTAAGCGACACTCCTTAAAATAACAGTGTTCAACGTTTTTGCTTCGAGCCATAGGTCGACTGCTGCACGATCCCTGTCTGGCTTTATTCTCATCTGTTTGATTTACAGGTCTGGACAAGGCACAGTGGGCAGCCTGCTTACAGGAAAGAGGCCAAAATGTACCTGCCTGGTAAAACACTGGAGGAGATAGAGCAACATGAGGACTGGCATCAGGAGCTGCTTTACCTGCAGGACAGAAAGAGAGAGGTAGAGAACTGTGACTGAAACATGTATGAACTCAGAAGGAAAGCAAACCACCTTTGGACAGGTACATGGTAAATACAAAGGTCCTCACAAGCTCATGAGAACTGGTATGGGAAAATGGAGAGGAAGAAAAAGCAACACCTTTCCCTTTCTGCTTCTTGACATCACCTGACTGTATTTAAATTCATTTTTGTGATCTGTTAGGACTTGTTTCTTCTAGTTAGATGCATATATAACTAACATTGAAGTTAGAAATGTGAGTTTTATTATGGAGGGCTGAATTCCTAATCCTATAGCAAGTGATTTCAGTTATTATCCCACCTTGAATTAAAAAGAGGAGGAGAACTAATAACCATAAACTATTACACCATCACTACAGTTTCAATAAAAGCCTGTTGTATCTTGCCTATGATCGGCTCAGAGAACGCCTGCTTTATTTAGGGTGGAGGACACATTTTCTTGAATGGTTGAAAAGTGACTGTATGTGCAATATAATTCAACCTCCACTATAAATGATATTCTCATGATATAAATTAGAATCGTAAATTAGGACCGTCTTTATTCTGTATAAACACGACATAGATGCTATTTCAGAAATAGTTTTTTTAAGCTGTGGTACTGTCTTCTAAATATATACTACTACTACTACATCCCCAGGCTATTCAGCGGTGGAAAGCCAGCAAGCAGCAGGGACGCCAGACCAGGATACAGAGTCAGAAGGAGGTGGAGGAGGCAGAAAGGAGAGAGAAGGAGGCCAAGAGCCAGGCCAACCAACACAGGTGAGTTAGAAATAGAAAATGATAAGAAGGAAAGAAAGATGAAGGAGCAGACGCTGATTCCATGACAAAAAAAACTGTGGAGTTATTATGAGCCAGATCTGATGAGCACCCAAAGTGTTGGATTTGTCATCTTAAGAAAGGGAGAATTTGGGGCATTATTTGCTCTTAATCTAGGTTTATGTCACTTTAGTGTCCTGTTTGTTTCAGTGTGTTCAACCCTCTTCTGTTTTTAGGACTGAGGAGGAGAAGAGGGAGGCGGCCCGGCGACTGGAGGAGTGGAGGGAAGAGAAGAGAAGGAACGAGGAACTGGAAAAGCAGCAGAGACTGGCTGAGGAGATACAAAAGAGGAGACGGGAAAAGGTGCTTTTTCTGCACATGTGAAAACGCACTTAACTATAGTTGTGGTTATTTATCATCAGAGATAGTGCTTCTGTATTGTTATGCACTAATCTATGTGTTTATGAGTATCGTGTTATTTATTTAGCATGAAAATCAATACACATACAGAGTAAATGTTTAGCTTTACCAGTCAAAATGGTTTCCGTCTATCAGGAAGAGCGTCGCCGCCAGCTGGAAGTGAAGCTCACCATTGAGGAGCAACTACGACTGAGAAGAGAGCAGGAGGAGGAAGAAGGGAGGAGAAAGAGAGAGGAGGAACAGAGGGAGATGGAGGAGAGGAGAAAGGAGGCAATAAAGGCCATCAAACACTTCAAAGACAGGGTACGAAACAAGAAACACAAGACCAGTAGGGGTTTTGTTATGTGGATTGTAATGTGTTATGGGGACGTGAGATTTTACCAGTTTATAAAATGAATCATGTCAGTGGATAAATGGAGCTGTCACTGTACTCTAACATACGAAGCTTGTCTCTGCCTTTCTGCAGGATCTTCACAAGGTGGAGGCAAAGCTTCAGGAGAAACAGCTGAGGGAAAAAGAGGAAGAGGAAAGACAGAGGAGAATCGCTGCTAAGTTGAAGGAGAAGGTAAAGGACTGCACAGTGAACGAGTCAGTCACATATCACAAGATCTCTCAGAATCATTAACAAAAACCGTACGAAAACCGTCGATGGAAAGTGTCTATATTTACTTCTTCTTCATTCAGGTGGACAGTCACGTCAGCAGAGACCCCTCCAGGCTTACCCGTCACACTAAGGGATGGGACGAGCGAATGAAACACATTGGACCTTCAGGAGAAGGACCTGTGCTGCAGATGTTTCACAGGTCTGATTGCTCCTATGTTTAATAGTCAAGTCTCTATGGATGAATGTTTTTAGGAATAATAGGTGTTTGCTTGCCAAATAAACGCTGTTTTGTTGCAGAGCTGTTCCATCTTGGAGACAAGGCCTGTGAGGGCAACAGGGGAAGCCAGCTGATCAGTCCTGAAATGCAGTCAAAATGAAAATGAAAATGAAAATTGACATACTGGGACCTCAACACCAGATTGTGCCTTTATTTGAATGAACTGTGCTGTGCTTTGTACAATCTACAATCACAAATTTGTTATTTAAAATAAAAGTTTGTCATTAAAGTTTTGTGTAAAGTTCTTGTCTCTGGTCAGCAATATTTTTCTGCGGGATATCAAGAAGTTTTCCTACAAGTGATATCCCAAAAGAAAACCTGTGAGCTCAAACCTCTCTGTGCACGGCGATGTAGTGCGAGCTTTTATTTTGAAAAACAAGCGTACCGGAAAAGATTCCTCATAGGTGCGGATGCAAAGATGGCGGAAGAGGAGAGCCAGTTTGAAGAATTTGAGCAAATAGACTTTTTAAGAGATAGACATGTACGATTCTTCCAGAGAACACTTCAGGTGTTACCTGAACGATACGCCTCGCTGGAAACAACCAGGTACGTTTACTGGAGTGAAAAACGTCGCTCGTGTTTATTTGTTTTGTTGAGGAACTTGACTAGCATCCAAGCTAGCTTGGGTTCAACCGTGTTGAATGGAGGCTGGTGCTACTTAGCTTAGCATGCCTGCTAATGTCAGTCAGGGTGGTGAAGTTATGACAGATTCGCTGTTGTAATACAGGAAACTAACAATGCAGCCGGGCACGACGCCCTGTGGGGCTTTTTAGTCAGTGTTGTTGGTTTATTTTACATTAATAAGGCGAATTTAAAGGTAAACTTCAAGCGAATTGGACTGTAAAGTTGCTCAGTTGCTTCACTTGTCAACAAATATCTCTCAAGGTGGACGGAGAACTGAAAGCTAAAATATTTAAAGCTAAATATCAGCTAACCAGGCTCCTCTATCAAAATATTGTTCTCTTCTGTAATTAAAGTGGCTGTTCTATACCTGATTTGTTGCATAGGTCTAACCATGCATTCATTATTGTATCTTATATGTCTGTATCTTTCCTGTCCATCAGTATTAAATGCGTAAACAGGCGTATATCTGCCTCTTTTCCAGGTTAACGATCATATTCTTCGCCCTGTCTGGTCTGGATGTGCTGGATGCTCTGGACGTGATTGATAGAAATGTAATGATTGAGTGGATCTACTCATTGCAGGTTCTGCCAGCAGAGGATCGTAAGTCTCATCGCTTCTCCACACCTGACTGTCAATAAGCTGAGTTACATGTATAAATTGCCAATAGGTATGACATGATAAAGTTTGAGAGCCACGTTTTTATTTAGTGCTTCATGCCAAAGCAACTAACTACATCACAGCCAAGGTGGATGTGGCGTGATCACCTCTGGTACACAGGGCTTCAAAAACAGATGTTGCCATAATCAGCTAGGGTGTAAAAATGCTTCTTGAGAGCCTTATTGAACAAATGAAGTTAACATAGCCTATGTAGGTACAGATCAGTCATTTTACCTGGTCTAACGAGCTTCCACAGCCTCATGGGTACTCTGTCAAACAAAATAATCATTGTTTTAACTTTATAGATGCAGCAGGGATTTGGAGAGAAAATCCCAGTATTCTTTTCAGCTTTCTAGAAAGCTGAAATCAGAAAGAAGAGGTCTATAAGAAAAGGCATTGAGGAAAAGAGACGGGTGATACAGTGGTAAGCTTAGGAGTGGTGCAGGACTAATGCTTTTTATTGCTTTAATGGGCAGACTTGATGCTGACACTGGTTTCTAATTTCCAGGGCAGTGAGTTTAAGTGAGGTGGATTGTGGTGTCTGAAGGGTGACATCAAGAAAAACATTTAAGTTTTAACTATACAGAGTTTCATGTGGAAACGACAGAAGCTGAAATATTTCATGTCAATTATTCTGCTACTGTTAATGTATAGAGTTGTCCTCAAAGTCCTTCGAACTATTATTATTCTCTTTGGATTTTGAAACCCATATTGACCTCCAGGTGTCCTCCTTGCCTAACCTGTTCCAACTCTACCTCCGTTCATCAGAGAAAGTTGGACTCTAAATATTTAACGACTTGTTTTTTTCTGCCTGTTAACAAGCCACTCTGTGCCATCTGTTTAGATGCCCAGTTAGTTAATTATTCAAGACATCAACAGAAATCATGTTGGGATAGCCGTGCTTGATTGGTCTCACTTTTGCTGCTGCCATATGTTGGTGTCTGGCAGTTTCCCTGTCATTAGGTGGGAAAATACAGCTTGGGAGGCACTTAAAATTTCCCAGTGTATCATCAGTATGGAAATACATTTTTTGTTTGAAGCTATTGAGACTTTTAGCAGTTGTTGAGGGGCGGATTGTTGCTGTCCAATGGAGTGCAGGTGCATTGAATTGATTAATCCGTATAGGGCGAGTTAATCTATGTAAAATGTGTGTCTGCATCTGTGCCAGAAGACACCTGTCCCTGATGATGATGTAGGTGCAATTTTGAAAGTAGACAGTTTTGTTTACAACATTAGGATGCTGAAAACACATGAATAATCTAGACGTAGTCTGGTATGACTGCATAAAAACTCTAAGTGAGCATAAGACTTGCCTGTCAGTCATTCAGAAGTGATGATATGAGGTGTGACACATCTAAAAATATTGTTTGGTTGTCATGTGTTGTTATCGTATGTGTGGCACGTTTTCGTATTCTCTGCAATATGATGGCATTTTCTTCATTGGGTTCTGCAGTATGTTATGTTTTTACTGTAGCCAATAGATGGCAGCAGGACACTCTTTTAGTCCTGAGCAACTTTGCAGGACCTTGCTGAAGGTCAATACAAACAGAATGTTCGACCTGGTTTGTGAGACAGTGAGTGAACCAGAGCGGTGCTTTCTTGTTCCAGAGTTTCTTGATGTTTGTTAGTCTATAATGTGAAGTATATCTTACATTTCTACCTGCACCTTCTGTGTCATTCTCTTCCAGAATCTAACCTAAGTCGCTGTGGGTTTCGAGGATCGTCACATATTGGTATTCCTTACAGCACTAAGGTACTGCCCCTCCTTCTTCCAGCAGTGTTTTTTGACCTGATCCTTAATTTGACAAAACGTTGTGTGTTGTAGGACGGAACAATTAAGCAAAATATTATCAAAATCTCAATATCCAAATCGTAGAAGCTGCAATTTTTTTGATAAAGGTCAAATGTTTGACAAAACGGCATTAAAATGAGGTATTGTAGAGCTGCAGATACCCTGACCTACACATCTTGTTCTCCAGATGTAAGAAGCCATGTTTGCTACAGACTCCAACATCATCATGATATTAGTATTTCTTTCAGTCTAAATGAAAATAGTGATCATGAATCATCACAATTACAATATCTGTCAAAATAATTGCAGTTTGCTGATGTTTTTAAACAATAGTGCAGCTCCAGTGTCTTGTATGTAAAATGTAAAGTGTCCCCTCCCTCTGCATTAGTCCAAAGAAGATGATTTATGGTATTTACTGCCGTGATCCCATGTCTTTTTTCTATTTTTGCCATTTGCATTAATCTGTCTCAAAATATTTAGATTTTTAAGCCATTTCAATCATTATGCCAATCTGTTTTGTCACAGCAGGGGGTCTGGGCCATTCCCAGTTTTATGAGCATCATCATCCCAGCAGCAGTAATATTACAAGTCATTTTAACAGATGTATTTCTGACATTTGGCATTACTTCTCTATCTCTGTGGAGACATAGTTTTTGATGAAACAGCTTTGCCAACGCGAGTCATTTCCCCAAAATGAGGTCTATTTAAGCTGTCTGTAGACGGCTAAATACTTGATCTGTTTGGTCGTATTATTGTTTTTAAACTGCTTTTTTCCTTTTTAGATATCCATCTAAACTACTACTATCCTTTGTTGTTTGTCTTTCCATCACGGTTGTAGGAATAATCTCATTTGTATGTCCTCTTCAGGGTCCAGGTGTGCTCCATCCATATGACAGCGGCCATGTAGCCATGACCTACACTGGGCTGTGCTCGCTGCTAATACTGGGAGACGACCTGAGCCGGGTTAACAAACAGGCCTGTCTGGCTGGTCTCAGAGCGCTGCAGCTGGAGGACGGCAGGTCGGCACACACAAATCTGCACTGGCACTTTTTGCTCTGACTCAAATACACCTGAGGTCATGTGAACACTAGCAGACTTAATGTGTACTGACATTAACTCTGAATATAGAAGTTGAACTAATTTTCAACAGTTTGTGTAACCCTCCTGTCCTCGTGGCTTCCTGTGTCTGTCTCTCTTCCTGCTTCCAGTTTCTACGCAGTGCCAGAAGGAAGTGAAAATGATATACGGTTTATCTACTGCGCAGCCAGTATCTGTTACATGCTGGACGACTGGTCAGGCATGGACATCCAAAAGGCCATTGAGTACATCCGAGGAAGTTTGGTGAGTAGATGTAGAAGGAGGTTGTGAGAATATGACGTTGTAAACAATGAGACCTACTGTATATTGAAGGCCAACAGGACTGTCCCCTAATGGTACAACCTCTGTTTGTGCATCATTCAAAGCAGTGCCTCTACACTTGAATGGGAAGAATAGGCCGCCCACCTTCAGTAGGTGGCACTCTGCCTAGAAATAATTCATTTATAATAGATGGGGGGTTGAGCAGTTCATCGTGGTCTTAAAGCTGTAGCACGAGTTTTTCCACCCCACCAGAAGAAAAACAGAGAAACAACAAGTTCCAAGTTTATGGGTGATATTTTTGTCAAATTGTTGAGTGATGTTTAACTCAAGCCTTACTTCAGCCTCCGTGTTTGTATTTTTTTTATTAGATATGGGTTAGACGAATCAAGTCTGTTTGAGGTATTGTCTTCACGCCGTTCATCTCAGAGCGGAGAGAAGGATCCCATTTATCTCTAAACTTTAGCTTATTTCAAGCCTGACATTTAACACAAAAGTGTTTCATTACATAGTTTCATTATTGTGTGCAGGGTGTGTTTGGCTCTCTGTCACACCCAGACACATACAAGAGAGAGGGAGGGAGGAAGAGCACCATTCATTAGTTAACAGATAACTGTGAATCATGTCTGTGAACTATACTTATCCACTGGCCACATGCTGGTGGGTGGATTCCAGAAACATCTTTGGCTATGCAAGTTAGTTGTTGGTGAACATAAATATACAGAAACCACCAGATGATAGGTGGTTGTGTGTCTGTGTGTGTATGTGGAACAGCCCTGGAACAGTAGACAAGTTTACCAGCCACACTGACGTTTCACTCACATTTGTATGGCGCCGGGTTTCCACCTACCAACCTTATTGTTGTGGCCCGATCGGACCAGACACACAAGCAGCAAGGACTCAACCTTGTTAGTTTTTCCCAAGTGGCACTGAACTGTATTATTAAAGGGAGTTGTGTTTTTGTTTTGTTTTTTTAAAGTTGCCTAGAAACTTTTCACAAGTGTCATATTTTGTTTAGCCTTTTCTTTCTGATAACTAAAATAACCAGGTCCCCCATGTGTAGTCCCAAAACAGGCTACATGCTCATTTTTAGCTGCTCTGATCTGAAAAAAGAAAGTTGATGTAGAATAAAATTCAAGTAAAACTCATCTGGGACAGTTACCACTTCCTGCATTACATTTATTTAGTTATATGAAAGACTAATGCTGAGAGTTTTAGAAAACGGTTCTGAAAGGTTAGAAATGCATCTGAGTGAAACCAAAACAAATATATCGTACGGTAGCTTAAAGCAGCAAAGATGAATCGATTAGTTGTCAACTATTAATGATCAAATGAGTTTGACACATCACATGAGCAGTTCTGTTGTCTGCAAAGTCTGTTAAAACAGCTGAGAACGGATGTTGGTGTTTGTTCGTGGTGACATCTTTACGCTCAGTTTTAAATAATGCCTCACAAATGTTTTTCTTCTATTTTAAAACGGGTTGAGTATGACTACATGAATGGAATCAGTGTATGCGGTTCAGCCTCCTCTCACACTAATCTCTTTCATTAGCCTTTCTTGCCAGATGAATTATTGCTTGTAATTAAATGGCTTTTTCTTTGTGCTCTGCGCAGTCTTACGACAATGGGTTCGGCCAGGGAGCAGGGCGAGAGTCACATGGTGAGTATCATCATCTTCTCATGGTGTGTACTTGAATAACAGAAATGTGAGTTTGCAGGCTGAACGCACATTAGGTGGGTCAGGCCTGTGGGTCAGTGAAAGAATACAGCCCAGATTTTCAAGTCAGAAGGTTCATGTGAGATCAAAACGTTTGTGAGTGCGTTGGTGGTGGTGTGGTAGAGGGCATGAAAGTGGCTGATGGGAGTAACTGGTTTAAAGGATTAGTGGATAAAATCTCCGTAGATACATTGTCCTCATTAATCCCTCCCCCACTCAAATTAAACCTTGTTATTCTGACACAAAAGCTTTCCTCCTACACACACACTCACACGTTGCAAGGCACTGCTTGGAACACATCCACAGTCACCTTTTTGACACAGTAAAGGCAGCATTGTGAATGCATAAATTAAATCCATAAACTTTAAAAACTGCTTGAAGGGATCCCCGAGCGTTTCCCTCCTTGCGATAAATTCAACTTCTATGATTACAGGCTTCATTGAGAACTCGGCTCTCTTCTGCAAGCCAGCCAGCTCTCTGTCTGAGGGCTGATTACACATCAGTAGAGATATACAGTAGATGCCCATTACCCATCCACCCTTGAAGTATGTGTTTGTTCAGCACCAAGACCTCCCACACTGTGTGCAAAAGACTCTCTTACACTGTTTTTGTAGATAATTGTGTTTGAGCCGCTGAAACATGGTGTTGCAGAAGCTATTTGCCAGTGAAAGGAAATAACTTTCTCTGTGTATTCAGTGTTTGGCTTTTATCTCACTGCTTCCTCTGTAATTCTGGTATTTTCTTCTTCTTCAGGCTATGTACTCTTTTCTCAAGACTGCTACTTTTTGAATTAAATACACTTAAAAATGCCCAATATTTGGATTCCATGAATAATGCACTGTGGCCCATTGAGGAAAGATAGCTGCTTTCAGGTGTGAATAATATTATTCATCATAGAAAGGATGCCAAAAAGCTGCTTTTCTTTTCTTTTAAATATATTTTAATTCATGTAAAGCACATACCTGATCACAACCTGCTGCTATAGTGAATGTGGATTCCCCACATTTGTTTGATCCAGATCTATATTTATCCCCTCTGATCTTCCTGTGCCTCAAGAAATAGCGAGCCAGACATGGTTGATTGGAGGCGAGCGTAACGCGTCGGCAGATTTACACCCCTTACCCAGCGACTTCACCCCACCTTGTCTTTGTTTGTTATCCCTCACACGTGAACACACACACAGATAAGCAGCCAGGCCTGGTGGTAATGTTAAGGGATGAGTTAAATGCATGGTGCTAAAAGAAGCACTTGACAGTTGATGGATAGCTGCTGCTTGTGGCTTTACTGATAAAAGCCTGTCATCAGTTGACAAACACACACACACACACACACACACACACACACACACACACACACACACACACACACACACACACACACACACTCATGTTTGTATGACTCCAGCTATAAAGATGCTCTGCATTCAGTCCCTGCCTGAACCATCTTTATTTCACTCAAAAGAAGAGTTGGGACCGGTTTGATCCAAATTTAGAATTAGGTGCTGATGCTGACGTAATTTATTTATCATCATCGGCCTGGTGTCTCCAATCCAGATTCCTTAGACTGAGGATCAGTAGACATCCAAAATTCAAGTGTCGGATTGCACGTGAACAAAAGTAGATGGTTCATCTCCACGTACGTCTCTCAAAAGTGGTCGGTCATTGTGCAGAAAAGTATGAAAATGCATCCATTTTCTTCTCCAGCAATGTGTTTCTGTTTCATAAAAACATACGGTAGCTCCACGTTGTGATTTCCAAAGGTGCACAGTGACAGTAGCAGCATGCTAATCAAATATTTGGCAGTAAAAGCGGCCACACACAGACACCTACTCTATTTTTACTCCAGCGTCCTGTTATCATCAAGAAGTACTCGTTCATGAAAGCATGTCGGGGTGAACCACTGCAACCGCGGTTCAGTTTCAATACATTGTCAGACATAAGTCGTCTTATTTTATTGGATTTATTTGTGTTACGAGTGTACCCGCTGTATGTGTGTGTCATGCACCTGCCTGTCTGTGTGTCCAGGTGGCTGGACGTACTGTGCCATAGCCTCTCTGTGTCTGATGGGTCGACTGGAGGAGGCGCTGAGTCAGCGGGAGCTGGACAGGATCCGGCGCTGGTGCATCATGAGGCAGCAGACCGGCTTCCACGGGCGCCCCAACAAACCTGTAGACACATGCTACTCCTTTTGGGTGGGAGCTACACTAGAGGTACGGGTGTAACAGACACAATCATGTATTCACTCACAAGCTCCTGCCTGCTTCGACATGTTAGTGCATTTAACTGTTTTACCACAGAGTTTCTGCACTTTTGCAGCATTTTTTCACATGTAAGAACAGACAACAGAGAAGTTTTGCTCCATATAACGTGAGGATTTTTTCGCACTGTCTAAACTGTGTGGCTTAATCCAAAATCCTTAACCCAAAAAAACCTGTGAGCAAACCTTTCATCATGTGGGTCATAACTATGCCAGAGGTACATCCATGCACACACATGGTCCGGCAGCTAAACTGCAAACGGCTATGAGTAAGCCAGGCACATACACACACACAAGTAAGCAAACACAATGCAGGAAAACTGTGAATTTCTGGGTCAAAACTGTGCCAGAGGGACAAATGCACACTCATACAAAATATTTGTATATGGCAAAAGTGCAATATGGCAAACAGTGAGGTGCGATGTTTTCTCTACTTGTATCCGTACAGGAAGAGAATATCAAGTATTACATTATTGATTGCTGCAACCGCCCTCTTTGAAGTCAAATGTAACAATATGAGAATTATCTCACTCTTAGAACACAACCTGTTCAGCATCTTTTCATTATCAATTTAAATATTTATATTATTTATATAGTATTTTAAAATAACTACTAATAAAGTAAAACTAAATAATTAATCAGCTGAGCAGCTCTTGTTTCAGCCATGAAGCAGGTAACAAAGACATGGAGGCAGCAAAATCCACCATAACTAACTTCATGGCTGTCAACAAAAGAACACATTTTGGACAGGGAAAAAAATGCATAACAAATAGAATATATAATAAAAAATACATAATATGTAATAAATAATGCATATACACATAAATACATATATTCCATAAGTTACAAAAAATGTTTCAGTCTAGTTTAAAATGTGCCACAAACAGATACTTCTCTTCAATTCCCCAATCCCATTAGTTATTTTTTGTTATTTCTTAATTGAACTGTAGAAAAAGTATAAAATTGTGCACTTGACTCTCACATAAGATGAAGGAAACATTGTAAGAAAAGTATTCAAAGAAAATAAAATAAAATAATTAAAAGCTCTCTCATTTATATCTTCTTAGTTTTCATGTTTGCTCCCGAATGTCATAGTAAAACTTCTCCCTCCTTTTCTCTTTCACGCTTCCTCCCACCACTGCCCTCCTGCTCCAGCTGTTAGACGTGTTCCAGTATACGAACTTTGACAAGAACAGGAGCTTCATCCTGTCTACGCAGGATCGGTTAGTGGGGGGATTCGCCAAGTGGCCGGACAGCCATCCAGGTAAAGAGATTGGACTTGCAGAGGTGCCTGTTACAGGAACATGTTGCAGTAGAGGCTCATGGTAATCGGAGGGAGTACAAATAAAAGGACACCACTGGAAAGCCAAATACAGAGTGCTACCACAGTTCTTTATGTGGGTTTTGCGTCAGTGTTGCTGTTCTGTCAAAGCATAAATGACACAACTCCCATGTACCTTTTTATACCACTGTAGAGGCCACAGAGTTATGTGGTTGAATGGCATGTTTAATGTCCTTGTGGTGGAAACGAGAACAATATCTACATCAATGTTGCTGTTCATCGTATTGTTGTGGTTTTCAGTAGCTTCAAAGGACAAAAAGATGGTGGAACGAAGCAGTTTCACTGAACTGCTGAACAGTTTCTACCCTGCCCTCCACAGGTGCATGGAGGTCAGGGTGGAGTTGCGGTTGGCTGTTTTTTCTTGAGATCAATGGAAAAGCTCTTGTAACCCTAAACTTCAATGGTGCACATGCTCGTGTGCGTATGTGCCCTCGTGATGTGTAATTGATGAGGCGATTGTTCGTAGGTAGCCCGAGGACACAAGAGATCGAGCTCCTCACGTTACAGAAACAAGGCAGGGAAGATAGGCTGCAAGAAACAATGAAGCAAAACAGATGCTGTATTGACAACGCCTCGTAAATATCACTGAACAAAAGACCGTTTTTGGAAATAAAAGGGGCCCTTTTGGGAAGTGGGTACAGATAGCATTTTGCTTAAACAGTATAGTCATCATGTAAAGATACTGATGTGCAGGGACTGTTTTGGGAAGATAGGAGGGAAACAATTACATAAAAAGAGCTGTGGGTCTGTTTCAAAAGAAGGTTCTGTGTATTTATCCAGCAGATATGTCCCAAATTTAGCCAAATGTTGTTTGAACATTTGGCACAACCTGTTTCTGTCAATCAAGAAGGAGTTCAGAATGTCAGCTGGCATGTTGGGAACAGGTTTGTATACGTAGAGACAGAGTCGTCCAAATTTCAGTCTAAATTGATTTAATTTAGTTTCAATAAGAGCATCTGTTTCTCATAAAACAGACCCACAGCCCTTTTTATGTTCTGAGATAAAGGCTATAAAAATGTCTGAATAGATGCCCAAATGATGAAGGCGCATCAAACTATCATAAGAATTAGCCGCTCTCGTAAAGAGTCATGTGTTCTCAGATTAGGTAGTGTGATTTACAGCTACGCGATGCCACATGCACAACTTGTTCCATCCTGACAAACGGTTTTTGTTGAAGCGATCACTACTTGAACAGCACTGCTCTCTTGAGCCCTTTGCTTCGTCAAATGGACAGAACCTCCCAAACAACATGACCAAAAGCTCAGTCCTTAATATATCTGGAGTGTCTGTGCCTTTATAAGCCCAACAGCAGTTATTGTGACCAACATTTGTAGCTCGGTTCTTATGATTAGTAAAATGATCCAACGGTGGTAAATTTCCTCACAATAATGATGCATGTAAAGAGGGACTGCTTTATAGCGGTTAAAATCAGTATTTTCACAATTGCTGCTGTCATAGTGTCATTTTTGGTCGCAGTAGAAGCCGACTGTACTCCACCTTCCCAGCACCAAATGTCAGATTGACAAAGTTAAGGACTACCTGGTGAACAGTGAAGCACTTAGCAGCTAAAGAGCCAGATATTTCCCTTGGGAGTTGGTAGAGACCACAAAGTGAATATCGGACTTACATTGGCCAAGTGGACAGAAACACCCCCCCGGGTGAATGATAATGTTTCTCTGTTACTGCTGAATGTGGAAATACGAAACAGTTATCTAACAACTTCATCTGTACTCACATGAAAGCTGATGATATGTCAGTGTTTGGTTCATACATGGCTAAAACATCAGTCATTGCAGGCTTTTAAAAAATGTCAGGTCACATTATAATCTTCGATAACGTTACAAATCACGGCTCCAGACACATTTTTCACACTGGTTGCTCTGGTGCGCCAGATTATTTCATTTAGGTGCAACTAATAATACATTTAAACTGAACACATAGTGTAAATGATTGTGTACAGGAAAAAAAGCCAAAATACATCTCAATTGGAAAAAAAATAAACCTCTACATCCAGCAGATTAAGGGGGTAGACTAGCTCGTT
The DNA here is from genome assembly GCF_040436345.1 of Pagrus major. Classification (NCBI taxonomy): domain Eukaryota; kingdom Metazoa; phylum Chordata; class Actinopteri; order Spariformes; family Sparidae; genus Pagrus; species Pagrus major. The sequence goes on along the minus strand of NC_133219.1, from coordinate 34,454,017 downwards.
ATTGTTTATGTTACACCCTCCTCCATCGGACTGATTGACTCTGTGAATCCAACAATGAGTTCTGAAGGTGGTTAAAGATGTAATAGTCTGATCAAAACCATTAAATAGCCGAGACTGAGAAGTCCTGCTGGCCGACAATTCTGTATTATCATTTAGCGACTATCAGTGGAACGACATCGTGGTCTTGTTAATGTTCTGCAAATGTGGGTTGTCCAAATAATTATCTGAATGAGCTGTAATGTAAAACACACATTTGATTGTGTCATGTGTCATTTTCTATACAGTTTCCATGCATGAAGATCTGTGCTATGAATCTAAATTGAACAATGGTCTTATAAATCAGATCTCGCCTCAGACCTTGGAACCGATCCAGACATCTCTTCTGTCCAACCTTGAGTTTGAGTCCTGATTGATGCTGCTAATGGTGCTTTGATTGATTCTGATGTCTGTGTCCAATGATCTGTCATTTCATTATAATTCAATTACTGCTCCATTAACTGGCCTGTGCAGCTCTTACTCCGTTCCCAGGGGAGGGAAGGGGCAATGGGGCCATCCTATATGCATTATTTATAACATCTTAAAGGAGCAATACAACAAAAACAATGCTTCTGCATAATGGTGTTTTTTAAAGTAAATTAGATTAGTGTTTTATTGATTCAGTAAAGGAGAGTGAGGTGACAAACACCATCACCGTCTCATCTCTGATCATGTCTACAGACCTGTCAAACGCAGGTGCTTTCGCTGTGATACATGTTACCATCTCTGACCTAGTTTCCCCTCCTTTTTCTCTTCCTCACTTCCTACCTCCTTCTCTCCATTTCCCGTCCACCAGACCCGCTCCATGCCTACTTAGGGCTGTGTGGTCTGTCTCTGATCGGAGAGCCCAGTCTGAGGAAGGTCCACCCAGCTCTTAACATCACCCAGAGAGCCTTTCAGCACCTCCAGCAGCTGCAGCAGACATGGAGGGACAGCACCGGCAGCTGCAGCAGACAGCACTGACAGCAGGATGATCCACAGCTCTGCCTCTGAACAGGTTCAGTAACAGTAGTCAGTCAAAGGCAACTGGACTCTTGCTTCATGTCTGGAAGATGTTTTTTGGCCCCCTCATCTGAGAGGCCCTCCTCATTTCAGGAACCAGAAAGGTTTTTTTTTTTTTAAGACTCCGGTTACAAGGAGTAACTTTGCAGAGCTCATTTTAAGTGACTTTTCTGTCGATCAATACACGCCACACTTTTTTTTTCTCTTTTGCTGCCTTTTATTAGTAGACTGTAGTAAATAACAATGTGCATTTTGGTTTGTGGGAGTAACATTATGTGCCAGAAAGTCAAATTTGAGTCACTGGAGACTTGAAGAAATTCCAGATGCCTCAATTTCTTTGTAGATAGTGATGTTTTGGAAGCTTCCTGCTCCGTAGCCTCATCATGATAGTCAACACACACAATCTGCTGTAAACCTTTCTAGCCGAGGATGAACGCAACTGACTCACTTCACATGGACATGAGGAACGTCCTCAAAGTAAACGTCATTCACAATCAGAGGACAGGGAACATCTAAATTCTGGTTCTGGAGTAACTGGCAGCTTCAGTATCTGAAGTTTTGTCTAATTTTATGTGAATCAACTCGCAATACTAAATAATGTCCCATACATTGTTAAATAGAACAAATATTTCCTCATTTTTGTCCACAGAAAAGTATGTAGTAAATGTATGTAAGTACAAAATCATATGTTTCCTTTAGATTAGCATCCCTACGTTCTTAACAAAAACCACTCCCAAGGCTTTATCCTCCCTGTGCAGTATTTTCTGCCTCTCTGCCCTCCTAACATCTCCATCCTTACAAAGCCTCGAGCTCCGCAGTCCCAAAGGTGCTACCAGCCTGGCAGGTAAACTCTCCCGTGTCTCTCCCTTCAGTTTCACCACTGCAGGCTTTGTTTATTCAGCGATCAAGAGAGATTAAAATGATAATAGAACTGCTTAGGTGAAATTCATGGAAAAGTCGGCTAAGAGCCAACAATCACCCTGAAGGCCAAATCTACGACTTATTTATCTTAGAAAGAAGATTAAAGAATGAGTTTGGCTGCAGGCCTTATCATTTCAGATCACAGAAAATGTAATTTAGTGTTCTCATTTTTCTCGAGGCTAACAAAAATAGTTTGGGCCTCTAAGGGGAATTTGGTAAGAAGAGGAAAATCCCTTCTTTCCTTCAAGGTAGCTGTCAATTTTAGGCGCAGATCCCCAGACTCCTGAACCCTGAACTGATCCGAGATATCCTCCTTCACCATACCCCTGCAAGGCACCAGCTAGCCTTAAATCAATAGGAGACAGATAAGACGGTGGTAGCATAACTTGGGGAAATGTATTCTTTTTGAACTGCACTGGGAATTGACTTGTTATTTTCAGATGCAGAGAGGACGCAGGGCAAAAACAAAGAACAATGAGGAGAATGTGTTGCAGAGAGGAAACAATTGTTTTCCAACGTGCTGGTCACTTCCTCTGAGTCCTAAATTGTTGACCATTGTATGCACAGATGCAGGTGTTGCAGCTCTTAAAAGCCACCTCACAACCTTCTTGAGCTGAGATACAGGTTGGAAATGTATGGTTTTAAATCCTGATAAGCTCCCAAAATGGTGACATTCCCAATTGAGCTGTTCCTCCTGCCCTCTCATCACATCACTGCTCTGATCCCCCCCCTCCTGCTGAAGCCACACCCTTTCATTGTAAGAGCGCTGTCACGGCGAACACCTGCTCCTTGAGATGACGAGCAAGGAAGAGACAGTATCACAGCAGGTTAGAAATACAGCGGCTTGTCTGCAACATGCTACCTGTGGGAGTCCACTGCGTTTAGCACCAGTTCTGACTGGATGTTAAAATTATATGGCCCCTGTGGTTTCCCTTCCGCCCTCTAAAATGAAGCTGTACCTGGCCTTGTCTCCTTTCCCGCCAAGTTCCCCCTCGTTTGAGAAAGCAGGGCAGGCAGACAGAGGAAAGGGGAGAAGAGGGGAGGAGAGGTGAATAAATAAATCATCGGACCCATCCATTATTGAACAAAAACTGTCGGAGTCTGGAATCTCCTCTCTGAACCCCGACCAAACCCCCAGTGTTATATAGCCTGTTTTGGTGCAAAAACATTTGCTTTTTTAGCCAACTGCATCCTGTATTGGTGTATTGTTTTATATTTCTGTTTTTGCTTAAGACACAAGACTTTGCTCCAGGTACTCTTGCTGATCTTACAGACTTCTGTGGTTTGTTTTCTGTTTGTTTTTTTACAAACATTTTGTTACCATAAAATAGTCTTTTCACCTTATGCGAAGGTTCACATATGACTTTCATTGCCGCTGCTGAATTGAGCCTCAGACACACAAATCATGTGATTATACAACCTCAAAAAAATTAGCTATTGATTTAGTCATTCTGTAGTTTTTCTGGTATTGATCTTTTTTCTTTACTTAGTTATGAAATGATCTAAATCTGAGATAAATCTGAGACGTCCCGAGTGAGAAATGTCCTCCATGAATCTTCTGAAGTGACTTTTACTGCTTACACAACCTCCTTCGCCATGGTTCTGTCCTTAGCGTACGTAGGCCAAGTCATTTAGCTAGAGACTGCTCACTTAAACTTAACTCTGAAATGTGCCTCATGTCGCTTTGTTCTGGGTCACCGCTCTTTGAATGCTCTCTACATGTACAGCATGCTTAAATTGGGCTCTGCTTGGCTGTTTTCTATCAAGAAGGACACTGAATACAAGTGTTCTCTTGAGGGGATGGACGATCGGTGTTCACTAAATCCTTGTTAACATTCAGGAAGTGGAACACCTACTTTGTAAATGAGTTTCCCTCCTCCTGAGCCTGACTAGTAGAGGTCATTTTTTTACCAGAATCTGGCTTTGTCTCTTAATCTCTGGTCCATAATGCGTTTCCAGACGGGGGGAGGAATTCATTGAGACAGAAACCGTAAATGCTTACTCGACTTTAAGAAGGATGAAAGATTGGGTGGATGGATCTGCCAATGGAGTATATCACGTCTCCTTGTTTTTTTTTGTTGCTATAACGCTCTGCAGTCTCACAGCATGGAAAAAAACGACCATGGCAGCGTAGGCTTTGTGCTTTTAGGATGACTGCAGTAACGGCTGTCTTCAGACAGTCCAGACATGTGAAAAGACTGTTAAAGTGTTATGAAATGCGGCCAAAATGCCACACATAGTCAATCGTGAACCCTTGCTCTGTCATCAACTAATATACATAATGTAATAATAAAAAAAAATGTAACAATAAATGTAATGGAATTTATTTTTTCTATGCTTTGTAGAAATATTGAGTGTAGATAAATATGTAAATGTCTATAAATATGTGACTTCTATTGTGCAAGTGCTCAAGATGAAAAAAATGTTTACAGCTACATCAGTGAGACGGATAGAGGAATTGGATATGCAAATGTTGATATGTGGTGTATTATAGTACCTCAGCTTTCAAAATTGAGGACAGTGATGTTGATGGTAGCTTGGCGGTGCATACTGTATTTATGGTGATTAAAAACACGTACTAACTTTTACAATTGTTCTCGTCGTGGTGTGTTTATTTGTGTGGGACTTTGTACATTGCTTCACCCTGTAAGGAGTTTCTTGCCTACAAAAGGCCAAAATACATTAAAAAAAGCTTTGTTTTAAGAAATGCCTGTGTCCATGTGGGCAGGGGCAAAAAGTCGAAGGCTGTGGGGCCATTTTATCCCCTCTGGTGCATGAATGTGCTCAGAAATTTCAAAGGCAATGCACCTTTGTTTTATGCAAACCACCGATACATTCAAATTTGTCCATGTTATACGTAGCATGTTGACATTTGTACAATACATGTCATATCGCCCTCAGGAGAGTTGTCGGTGGCGTCTCAGCTGGGAGAGATGGCTGCTAAGCTGTCAGCTGTCTCAGAATTTGTAAGCATAACACCAACATGATTTTTACAAGACGTCAGGAACTTTCAGCCGTGCTTGTGGCGACAAAACCAGGTATTTGAAGCCAAATTATGATCTTTCCCTAACCTTAAACAAGTGGCCTGACCCAACCAGACCGTGTAAAGTTGCTTCATATCCGTGGTTGTCAGAAACAAACTTTGCCAACATTTATTGTGACAAATGGAGTGCCGCTAAGAGACGGTTTACCTTTTGTGGAAAGTGCTCTCAGCTGGTCCAAAGCGAGCAGTCCTGTGTTTTTTGTTTTTCTTGCTCAATCTTGTTACAAATGGAAAATGTATCCTGATGATGACCCTGTGAAAACAGGTCACTGAGACACCAAAAACATTGAGATTTATCACCCAGGGACAAAGAATCCACAGCACTTTTACATGAAATCCGGCCAATAGGTTTTTTTTTTTTTTTATGCCTGATGTTGTCGCTAAACAAAAGGTCCCGGGATCACCAATATCATTCAGTAAACCTCACTGTCAAAACCAAACTCTTAATCCAGATCTGCACCTGGAAAGAAAAGAAAAGTGTGCATCATGCCCCCTTTTCTCTCAGGTCAGGAGGGGTTTTTACTTTTCATTCATCGCAGAAAAAAGGACATTGCTCATTTGAGTGTTGTATGATTATCCACCAGCTGAGATTCTGTATAAAAGTCCTTATTTCCTCTCACAGTGGACTGTGTGGCTGGATGACTCAGAGCTGCTGTTGCTCTATTTTTACCTTCAAAGACAACAACTGGTCAGCATTTTCCCTAATTTTCCTTTTAATTCTACTGCAACGTGGACGAGTTGTGCTTTAGAGTTACACAGTCTGATGAGTTTTTTTTTTTTTCCCTGTCCTTTGCTAGGTCAGTGAGTTAGCCACAGCTAAAAGCCTTGGGGGAAGGGGAGTTTCTCTGGATACAGAGCACACAAGCAAGCACACATATATAGAGTCCCACCTGGGAGCTGCATAGCACAGTCACAGACCTCACTGTTGGCGCTGATGATGTAATTCGATCCAGACAAATGTGGCCTATTTGCACTCTGATATCCAATCTGGATACGGAGATTATTAAAAATTTACACGGTACTTGATCACACGTTTTATGATTTGCAATCCATCCAAGTTTAGAAAGCAATCGAATCAAAAGGAAAAGTGAGGTTTGAAATGTGTTTTCTTCCCCCGTGAATACAGCCCAACCCAGATTAAAAGTGTCAGGGGATGCTCCGCGACAGCCAGCTGCCGCAGCTGTAGTTTGGGTGTGGTTATGATCCCCCTGTTCGTCAGACAACTTATACCTGTGTGGCACCACACTCCTCAATGAGATACGTAACCCTATATTGTCACCGAGCAGGAGAGGCCGAGGGGAAGAACGTGTAGAAAGTAAAAAATGACGCCAACGTCATTATCAAGTTCATTTATCAGGCACATGGGGACAGAGGACTGTTTTCCTGTTTCTTGAATGAAGCTGTTGCTTCAACACAAATATAAAAAATACAGCTTGTTTACCACGTTGCATCATGTGAATGAATGAGTCATTCCTAATGATCCACAGGCCCTTGGGTCATCTTACATGCGCTTACGCAACAGCTGTTTTCTGTGCAGTTGTTTAAGTTGAATCAATTCTACTTAGTAAAACACACTAATCAATGCGTTATATTGATTATTCAGTCAAGCAGAGGGGACTGTGGTCCAGTTATGTGGCTTTTTCATGGGGCGAGTCAAGTGTCATCACTGGTCTCATCTTTACCCCAAGAGTCTGTTAAAATAGGCAGCATGTTAGCTGACATTAGCTGATGTAAAGTAGGCTCAAAGCCTCACATGTAGAATCAGTGTTTTTCACAACCTGGCAACCCAAGTTGTCCCTAAAGGTCCAATATGTAAGAATTTCAGCTGTAAACATTTGAAAATGATCAATAAAATATGAAGAAATAAAAGTTCTTATGCGTTGATGTCTGTATTGTTGCAAAGATATCTAGCCTACTGAGGTTAGCATGCTAACCAGCTAGCCCAGACCCGTCACGCTCTCAAGCTCCTGTGTAAACACAAACACTTCCTCCCAGTCCGCACTGCTAGCTGCACAGCTAAAGGCAGCTGCAGTTGGCAGCTGTTAGCGGTTACTCTAGCAATATGCTGCCCCCTATTTGTTTTGAATTTGACAGTGGTCATTTCTTACATATTGCACCTTTAATGACGGCTTACTTATAAAACATTGGTATGATTTAAAGCCATTAATGCCTTCCACTGTCAAATGTTATCCCAATTTCAAGGTTATAACAAGGTTTCCCATCTCACCACAGAGATGACAGCCTGTCCAAAATGAAACCACATTGCTCCACCGCAGTGAACAGTGATTATCTCAGTGTTTTGTGGAAACAGTGGTCAGATACTCGACTAGTTATTAGTTTTGTCATGCACCGTTTGCTCCGCCGGGGCAGTCTGCCAGTTTGTCCCCCTCCACATGCTCAATGGGGTGGAATATGTCTGCATGAAGCCGTGAGGCCATCTGGTGACGCGGAACAAGTGGCATTGCCAGAAAAATTAAAAACACGAACTTAATCCGGCCTCACACGGTCGGCTCACATTCCGGCTCAGGCATGAAACAGGTCTCTGTTTGAGTCTGTCTCACATGAGATCAGAGCCTCTCCTCTTCCTCCAAAACCCAGCTTTAAAAGGGGCATTATGTCGTTTTGGAGAAGAAATTCAAACTAATTACATCATAAAAACTCAGAATTATTAACTTTTTCTGTAACTGAAGAAAGAAGCTGCTCTCAGAGGAACATAACTGTTTGATGCTAGAAAGGTGGCAGGGTCCGCCACATGTAAACAAAGTAAAACAGTATGAAACTGTGTTGTTTCAGTCATGAAAACAAAGAGAGTTTATTTATTTATTTAGTTTGTTTAGGCATTTTAAAACAACAGTCAATGAAGATCTTTCTCTTCTGACTCAAATCTCGTCCCAAAAACTACATAGTGCACCTTTAACGACAGGAAACAAACCACTGTGAGTCCAGAAATAGCGGCAGTCACATATTTGGGTCGCAGTGAGAAGAAATGAGTCCATATAACGCAACATATGCGCACATGAGCGCGCTGCCAGCCATGCGTAAAACTTGACTCAACGCAGCTCTAACAGATTTAAGACCACCCTCTCCCCCTCTTTAATCTTCAGGCTGGGATTATTATGATTGTTTTCTGGCGATTGGTAGATAAATCTGGTTGATGGATGACAGAGCAGCAGGATACAAAGAGCTCTGTGAGTCGAGACATCGCCGCTGAGGGATGATGTGGAGAGAGAAGGAGGGAGATGGTACAGGAGAGGAGAGGAGAGGAGAGGGCGGGGTTTCCCCTCAAGATGAGGCAAACTCGCAGAAAATTGGCTTCTCGCGGGCAGCAGGCGCATGTATACTGTAGCCTGCACAGAGAGGGAGGGAGGAGAGAGGATGGTGATGGAGGTCTGAGGAGCGGCTCTTCTCTGCTGATGCTATCTCACCTCCCCCGTGAAGCTGTGATGCGTCTGATCCTGGCTCTTTAATCCGCAGCTGCTTGTTCTGTCTCTGTGTTTTTCTACATTATTATTTTTTTAACATCCCTCTTTTTTTTTTTTTGGGCCGGTCTATCTACTGTACATCCATCTCCATCTGTAGCCATGTCGGACTCTGAGGACATGACGGAGTTCGCCAGCATCGTGGAGCGGATCGAGCGGGGCGAGGTGAGTCTCCCTCCGGATGATTTATGGCGCTTGTGACAGCAGCGGTCTGTCTGTCAACGTGCTCCCGACGGCAGCGGCAGCAGCGCCGGGGCCGGCCTGCAGGGCTGTCAGGGGGGGCGGAGGACAGGGATGACAAGCCAAACCACTGGCCAGTTTTATTCTACTATCGTTTAATCGCATTAGTGCCAACGCTTTCCATTCATTGCATCATATTATAATGTACTGTATCCTGATTCTGATGACATGATCAGAGGCATTAAAAGACAATTGAATGGCCTGTCGCTGGACCCACACCTACCTATTGTGGGCGATTTCAGGTGTGCCTCCATTGTAATCTATCTATCTATCTATCTATCTATCTATCGTTTGCATTATACAGGGTGTCTGCATGTCCTTATAAAGTCTTAAAAGCCTTAAAATTAGCCGGAAAAGTCATTTAATTGTCTAAAATTTGAATTTGTGAGGTCTAAAATGCCACAAACCTTGAAACCGGATTTCTGATTTCATTTATCAATCCTTTAATATATTTTTTGTCAAAATATATTTAAGCCTACCACTGGACCTATTGTCTTTTTATTTCATACTTGCACTTTGTTGTATTTATACTTACCATTACCTTTATACTTACCTTGCAATGCTCGAATAAGATGATTTGTCCAAAAATCAATCTTAAATTTGGTTGAAATGATCTTGTAAAGGTCAGAAAACATCTACATTAGGTTCATTCTCCAGTCGTTGCCCTTGACCCGGACACAGGCTAAGATCTGGAGTTCCACTGCTCCTCTTGGATGGGTCAAATTCAGAGAAATGCAGTGTTGTACATTGTGTTTTTTTAAATTTATGGGTCTTATACCTGTACACATCCTGTGATATTATCAAGTCGTGATACTCCCCAATAACTGATATTTCTAAAGGGATCTGAGATATCAAAAGACCCTTTTCTGCTAACAGAAGACTGACTGACCCACAGAAAAGACCCACACATTCTCCATTATATCCTCCTTTATTCTGTGTCAAGGCTTCCTGGCCTTAGGGCTTCTCTTCTATTCTTAGAGAAGAAAAAAATCCTAACATAAAGAGTTTAATTAGAGGCTTCGGTCGCTGAGTGTGTTGGTAGTTAGATAGTGCTGCAGGCAGATCACAGACTCATGTCAATATGTGGGACACTTGGCAGCAGCTGTGTGGTGCGACGGGGCTACCGGGTTACTGAGGTGTGTGTGTGTCTGCAGAGGGAGGAGGTCTTTTAACCCATTTCACTCTTTCTGACGTGTTGAAATGCATCTCTGCTGCTCACACACAATCTCTGACATTCATCCATGCATGCATGAGCTCTGTGTGTGTGTGTGTGTTTCATGTGTCTGATGAGAAAAAAAGAGCAGATTGCACAAGTGACTGACTCACTGGCTAGCTACAGTTTCTGGATTCAGTGATATTTAATTTTAAATCTAATCAGGCCTGTCCTGCACAATGAGTAACAAGGTTTGCTCATATCTTTGTAGCGTCAGAATGATATGCAAGAATGAGCAAAACTGAGATTCTGGTTAATATAAACACAATACATGCATATAACAATGGTGGTAGTGTGAGAGATTAGTGGTTGAGTCTCTTCCTGCAGGCTGCATCATCAAAACAGAACAAAGAAACTGTACAGACATTATGCTCCCTTCAGCAGGCTGTGCATCAAATATTGTTAAGTTAAGTGTTACATAAATGTTAAATTAAGTTTTCCGTTATAATGTTTTGTTGCATACCGTGAAAATTTAAGAAACCTTTTGCTCTGAGAATGAGAAAAAGATCACATACTTGTGAAAATGATGCAACCATTTGGATGTGTCAGAGGGCAGACAATTCCCTCCTCTGTGTTTTGACTTTCATGGGTCCCTACAGGATGCAAAGTCAAACACTTAACTGTGACAGAAGGTAGAAGTTGGATAGAAATCTAGAGGTGGATGAAACTTCTGTTGCCTCAGTGAGATTCAAACTGCAGCGCTGCAAAGGTCTGACACTGTCTGTATGCTTTGCTTTTGGAAAGCGACTGACTCAACACAGTCAGCTTTCAGTGACTGTGCACACTCCAGCCAGTAGATTTATCCAAAGACAGTTCATCAAGTTCATTCTGTGCTGCTGCAAAAAGAAATCTCCCTCCCAAACCGTCCCAAAAAGCAGTAACATGGTCCATTTTCTAGTTTAACTAAAACATTGTTCAGTTGACCTGCTAGGGGGCCCCAATGTGCAATAAAATGGACCTTACAGCCACTGCGGCAAGCAATCTGCAGATCATAAATCCCTGGAAATAAAAGGAGGGACCCTGACATTAGTAGAGACTGTAAAGAGAACAAGTTATAGCTCACACAGACCCCTTTATAAACTACAGAAACACTATGTGAGGGTCACTACAGGAGCCTGCAGTCAGTCCAGAGACGCTGCAGAACTTCAAAGCATTTGCTTTAAATTTAAATTACTGATGCTTAATACTACTACTATACTATGCAAAGGAAAGGCATGTTTATTTATATAGCACCATTAAGACACAAGGCAATTCAAAGTGCTTTACAGAGGCATAGAAATGCATTAAGAATACGACATTAAGAGAACATTAATATTGCATTAAAAAACGTAAAAATAAAACCAAAAACAAATAGATCGAGATGAAAAACAACGTATATATCTGATTAATAAGAAAGACGCAGTTAACAGAAATGCTTTCAGCCCTTATTTAAATGAGTGGATGCTACTTATACTACAACTATACAGATACTAATGGACTAATGGACTATAAGTCAATCGCACTTCCAACCTCCTGCACTTCATCATAAAACACACGCTGTACATGCTTTGTTGTCACTGCTACAAGTGTATGAATTGTACTTTATGCTGCTAACAATGCAATCTGCAGATACAACACTCTTCTTCTATGATTTTTGTAGTTGTAGTAGTTGAATTGCAACGTTCTTGTCTCCTCACTTCACATGTGTGAGTGTATGTTCTTAAAGCTGTAGTTCGGTCAATATTGTTGCATTACCACATATAATATACAGTCGCAGCATTTATGAGGTGCTATTGAGGAGATATAAAAATATGGAGATATGTTGAGTTTTGCGATGTAGCTTAAAAAACATTGTGATGTTATTTTAAGGCCATTTTGTCCTTAAATAAAGCAATATACATTCGCCTCGCCTTTGGCCACCTGTTGAATTGATACTCCAAACCAACAGTGGGCGGCATATCACCAGAGTAACCGCTAAATGCTGCTAACTGTAGCTGTTAGCGAGTCAGGTAGACTCCAGTCGGCCCATTCTGCAGAAAAGATAGCCCACTTTTACTTTTGGTAGTTGGTGGTGCACTATGTAGTTTTGGGGAAGACATTTTAATCAGAAGAGAAAGATCATCACCAACCATCATACGGTTTTGTTTGGTTTATTTGTGGCGGACCCTGCCACCTTTCTGGCTTCAAACAGTGTTCTGGGGAGCTTATGTTCCTCTGAGAACAGCTTGTTTATTCAGTTATGGAAAAAATATATATTTCTGAGTTTGTTGATGACTTTATTATTTTTAGTTTGTATTATTACCTCATTTATATTGTAAATATTAAAATCAAGAGCTTTAATATCTTCTCCAAAACTACATAGTGCTCCTTTAAGTAAGAATCCAGGACTTTTACTTATAACAGATTACTATTTGTTTTTTTGCACTTTTATTTCAGTAAAACATCTCCAACTTCTCCCACCACTGCATATGTCCTACCGTGGCTGAACTAAGTAAGATAATGCAGATTTAACTCCTGTCTCTCTCAGCTAGATAGATAGATAGATAGATAGATAGATAGATAGATAGATAGATTTATTAATCCCCGAGGGGAAATTAGGTTATCATAGCAACAGGTACATTCAAGTACGAATACAATCAAAATACAAGGGCAAATATAGACAATAAAGTACTATATACAAAAGTAAAGAAAATAAAATGCTGAGGTGTCGAGGAGTAAAGGTAAATGGAACATAAGGTGCAAGAGGATAAGGTGCAGTTTTATTGACAGTAATGTAATTAATTTATCACCTCATTCATATCATAAAAAAACACGACGGGAGCTGCGGCTACAGGCTGCCACCTGGAGCGGCGCCATCTCTCGAAACGGATTCCTTCCTTAATTGCCTTAATTTCCCAGCTTGGGATCAATAAAGTATATCTATTCTATTCTATAAACATTAAAATCCTAAAATCAGGAGTTTGAATGTCTTCCCCAAAACTACATAGTGCCCCTTTAAGTAAGAATCCAGGACTTATAACTATTTTTATTTTGCACTGTAAGTATTGCTACTCTCCATACTCCATAAGTGAAGATTTAACTGCAGGTAGACAGTGCTGAGTCTCACCTGTGCCTGTGATTTGAGTGGACAGCCAGGTTGGACTGATGACTTCCGTCAAAGTTTACGAGCTGCACATGAAGGCAGCAGTGGTTCCTATGGAGATCAGACCCTCCCTCCCCTCCCCTCTGTCTGTCCCTCTCTCTCTCTCACACACACTCCCCCCTCCTGTCTCTCTCTCCTCCCCCCTCCACACACACACACACACACACACACACACACACACACACTCACACTGCAGCAGTGGCTGGAGCCGCCTGCTGATTCACCCCTCGGCTCTGCCTCCTCGCGCAGCGTCACTCACTATTTAAATCCGCTCCGCCGTCTCTGTCGGCATCTTCAGCACGGGGCGTCCGAGCCGAGTACTTGAACGCTACATTTTTTGTTTTGGATACATTGTTGTGTTGTTGTTTCACACACACACACGCACGCAGACACACGTACGGGCGGATATTTTCTGCCTCATCATGACTGCAGAGATGCGGCGTAGCAGCAGCACAATTGCGGTAAGTGTGAGAAGAAGACAGAGGAGTGGGGGGGGGGGGATTCATGATGGAGACGCTTTCCGACGCGTCATTGTTCAAAGCCTGTAGCGTCTCTGCCACATTGTTAGACAAAGTTGGCGACAATTAGCAGAGCTGTAAAACCGCCACCAGTCCTGTGTGAGTTCATTCAGTCATTGTCTCGGTTTTGAAACTTCCTCTATCCTTCTCCGGAGAGGGGGGGAGGTTTGTTTCCACACGTGTGGAGGCGTTTATCTGCTTTTTAATTAAAGTTGTGCTCACTTGTAATGGCAGGGTTTTTAAGCGCAGCACCTGGAATAAATGGGAGGGACTGTTAGTTTTGTGTTTTCTAGTCGTGAGCCAGCCGAAACGTTTTCTCCTCGTCTGAAACGTGAGCTCGTGTATTTCACTGTTTTGTCTATATTTAGCCGAGCTTTAATCCTGTCTTATGTAATGTATCAGAAAACATGCTAAAGACGAGCGTGGCTGGGCTGTCACTGTGGAGTGTACCAGGGGTAGAGTTAAAGTCCAGGCAGGATAATAAAATAATAAAATAACCTTACCTGAATCCACATTTCCTCCATCTAACTCACACAGCTTAATGTTGTCCTGAGTGCAGACAAAAGCTGCATCTGCAACGTCCTAATAATAGGGTATTGTTTCAAGAATCAGCTGTATCCTGAAGCTGCTGAGCTCATTTCAGAGTCCTGCTCCTCCTCATCTTCTTGTTAAATGATAGCAGCAGCTACAGCAGACACCACTGTATGAAAATATTCACAACATTGTCTCGATAATCATCTAAATGTTCTTTTTAAGCTTGCATTTGGTCAGGAAACAGACATTTTTATTGGATCGCAGACAGAACATGCATCTCTTAAATAGGGGTCAGTATAGCGATAAACGATTATTAGTAGTCAAGGAGACCGATAAGAGATAGTTGGGACTAATGTACAGCTGCAATAAAAAGTGAGTTGAGACTAATCAGTGAGGAATGTAAATAACTACAGTTCACTCAAGTTCTGCACTGAAGTACAATTTTAGGTACCTAACTTCTACTTTCTGCTACTTTTAGTTACTGATTACTTTGCAGATTTGGATCATCCAGTTCTGATCGGTCATTAGTTGTCAAGTGAAACCAGTCAGATGGTGTTGTTGGCAGGACATTGAGTAACTGGTTGTGACTACAGACACGTGCATCAGAGCCAAAGTGGTGCGTTTTTAAATCGTGTGTTTTATGTTCTAATCAGAAAAATGCTAAATGTCGGCCCCGACAATCTGTCTACCCCCAATCTTAAATAAGTAATCATTAATCAAGAGGTCTTCCTGAACTCCTCGCTGTTGTTTTATTGTTTGGAAACCGTGGCATTTACACACGTCTGATTTAACTTGTTTTTCCAGGGGATACAATGTGCAAGACAGGCCTTCAGCCACAGTTACAGGCAATTCAACAGCTTGTTGTGGGTGTTTTTTATCACGACCCATGTCAAAATCTTTATCGTCTGATCCCTAGCAGCAGCAGCTGAGATGCAACTTCATGTAAAGAAACCTAAATGTTAAGTGTCTTTAGTAATCCTGCCTCCATCACCAGGTCCCGATCAAAAACATCGAGAGGGAGCTGATCTGCCCCATCTGTAAGGAGCTCTTTACCCACCCGCTGATCCTGCCCTGCCAGCACAGCGTCTGCCACAAGTGTGTCAGGGAGCTGCTGATGCTCAACCATGAGGACTCCTTCGACGCCGGCTCCGAGTGCTCCCTGCCGGGCAGCCCCAGGTCCAGGGTGCCGTCCCCCTCCATGGAGAGGCTTGACAGGCTTGTGAGATCAGGTGGGTCTCGGGGTAAGGAACCAAAATAATATTTCTGTAGGTTGATTAAGTTTGTTCTTTTTACAGGAGGGATTTTATTGTGTACAGCTTTAGTGTAGGGAGGTGGGTCTCAAATTTCACAACAGCGTATAGAGGCATTAGCAGGGGCAGTGCTCGAGCTACTGTTGCGAGTTGATATGTGAGCTAATGGAGGCTAATAACCAGGCAGTGGCTGCACGGGAAATGCAAGAATCAAATGCATCTGCACCATCTTCCAATCAGTTATTCTAACTTCCTCTTAGATTGTCTTTCTCCTGATTCCCATAACTTTGCATTCAACAGGTTTCAGTGGCTGCAGCCTGGGATTTTACCTCCATAGAAAAGACAAAAGGCTTTTCTCAAATAAGGAAATATGTGGTTACAAATCGAAACTGGAGGGCACATTTGATTACCTAACATACTGAAAGAGTAGGAGGACTTCATGAACAAATAAGCAAACTTTCAGCCAATGCAAATATAAGGTTAATGTTGAATAAACCCACGGAAACTCGGCGCTAGACAAAGCATTATTGTATTGTGTTGTATCTGTGTTTTAATGTGGCGCAGACACCTCCCCTCCTCCCTCTCTTGTCCTAGATAAAGCAAAGAACAAACCTAAAAAAATGATTTAATAATTTCACCGCTCAGCCGCGACATTGTCAGTCATCACTTTTTTCTCTAATCCCGTCTGCTTTTACAGGCTTCATTAAAGAGACAGCAGAGGAACTGACAAGCTGTAGTTTTTATCTCCCAGAGAGAAAAGAAATGTTGACAAGCTCTCTCAAGCCCCTAATTGTCTTCACCGTCTGCCTCTAATGGCCCAGGGGCATCAAACATCCCCTTTCAATCATGCGAGGGCTCGTGTATTCATTTGGAAACGTTTCAGCTATCATTTTCACCCCACCTTTTTAATCGGATGTAGAGGCATATGTGTTTTGCGTTATGTGTGGTATGTACACGAACGAACAGAGCACATCTGTAAGCTCCTTTAAGGCTTTTTAAACTCTTAAAACCAAGCTGAGCTGGAGGAGGAGGAGGACGGGTGGGTGGGTGGGTGCAGGTAGCTGAATTAACTTGTCACAATATTTTTGCGTTCTCTGCTAAACACACGGCGCCGCTGCAGCCGAGCCCGAGCAGGTCAATGTCTAAGCCTCGAAAGCAGCACAATGGGACACAAGGCTGCCTTTCTGCCTTTTGAGGGCTCTGGGCTACGAGCCATTTACATACAGATGTCGTCTCATTTGCACTCTTGTCCAGTCTTGTCGACAAAACCAGAGTTGTGTCCAACATCCATACTACATACTAACTCTAAGCCCAATGCTAAGATTTGAGTATCTAGTGCGCTCATACTGGAAAAGTGACAAAATGAAGTACATCAGGGCAGATGCCTATACAAACACATGAGCACTTCAGTGTTTGTAACAAAATCAGAAAATCAGCGCACAAACCCAACTGGTAGTGTGTGACCCCCCCCTGTCGCTGATCAGTCATATCATCTGCAAAGAAAGCACAATGATCTGACGACTTTGAAAATCTGATGGTGTTTTGGGCGGACTAGAGACAGAGACGGATGCTGCGTCAGAGCCAAAGTAGTTCATTTTTAGATTCATTTTATCGGCAGTCGGACACACCGACTCTTAAAAACATCAGCTGTTTTTAGTTTACTGTTGATATACACTTTTTTCCCACAATGCAGTGCACAAAGGATATGCTTTTCGATGATGGTGAGACTGCTACAAAAATATCTAGAAAAATAATATAACTACTTACTGCAAATGCTGTACAGTATGACACTTTGTTTATGGTTCATACTGTATGTTATTAGTATGGAATTGGGACACAACTCAGGATATAAATATCACTTGGATTGAAAATGCTACTTATTCTGTAGGTTTGTGCTGGATGTAAACACTAATGCATATTCAGTAGCTAAGTCTCAAATCCATACTACACACTTACTCTAATCAGGGTTTGAGTATGTGGTGAAAACACATGACTTTGCAGTGTGTGCAGAAAGGAAATGAAGAAGCTGATCACAGCTGAAAAAAACAAAATGGAGCTAATTGTGGATGGTGATTTTAAAAATACGCTCCAGGAACACTTCAGAAAGCAAAACAAGTCTTCTGATGGTTGAAGTATCGTATAATTTCTTGTATGCTAGCTGAAAAAACAGTGTACTTTGTTCATACTCTGTACACGTAATGTGTGTAGTATGGATGTGCGACACAGCAAGTGATTTCCCTGAAACAGAATGGTTAATATGTTTTGAATCAATGGACCGTTTTACATGAAACTGAGTGCCAAGTATCCTCGGAGCAGCGCTGAGAATCTAAACCAGACGACCAGAGCTCAAAAGATCCCCAGAGGTACAGTGAGGTGAACTTTTTTTGGGAGCTATTCAGCCATTCACTGTTCAAAACCACTGAGACCGGGCTCCCAAACACAGCCTCCTTCATTCAGACTCCCCCCTTTCAACCTGAATGAGTTCATTCTTCACTGGCAGGACTGCATCTGTTGACGTAGGGAATAATCAAATCCTGCTTTTGAGTAAACAAATGTCACGCCTGTGTGTGCATAAGCCTCTGTTATTCTTATATTCTCAATCTGACTGATTGGTGAATTGATGCACATTGTCCGAAAGTCATTTAAAACTTGATTTAATTCACATTTAATTTTAGCTGAATCTCTTCCATAAAATAACGCTAAATTAAATTAGTCAACATGAACTATTCACAAGTTCCTGGAATTCCCTGGGGGATTATTGTGGCAGGTCGTTCCCGTGTTAAGTGCATTTAATCAGCAGATTACATAACATTTAAATTCTCCGTGCGTTTCGAATATTCAAGAAGCCTCGAAATATGAGAACATTAACTCCTGAGTATTTCTGCCAAACGCCTCCAACGCCGGGTGATCACATCGCTGGTAGCCATGGTGAAGCAACCTGCCTGTAAGGAATGAATGAGGGATTAGGTGAAGGGAGAGAAAGAGAAGACTTAAGGCTATATTTATCAGTGTGCAGCCGGGACCAGCCTGTTGTGTTTGGACAGAGGAAGGCGGTCACTAAAACTTCATCAGCATTGTTCCTCAACTTCATGTTTTTTTTGTGTTACTGGGTCTCAAACAGCATGATGCATTTATGTTCAACAGCTAACTCATGACAAGTGCACTTTAAAGTTGGTATAAATGCTCTTAAAGGAAAAGTTTGACATGTTGGGAAATATTCTCATTAGCTAATGTCTTCAACAGTTGTGTATGCATGGTAAATGCTAAGCTACAGTCAGGAAAACGGTCGGCTAAGCTTATATTGCTATAGCCTACCTGTCAATCTTTCTGCTCTCATGCAACATAGGCAGTTCACATCTCCATCCGAGTTTTTAGTGTTTCCAGATGGCTCATTTCAAAGTGAGTACCATGTAATATATCGTTAAATAGGCAATAAGATATGGCCAAATTTTAAGATTAAAATGCAAAAACAAAGGAACTAGCATTAGCAGCAGAGTGTGGAGAGACAACAGTGGTGAGGTTATGTGAAGTAGGCGTGCTATACTAGCGGCTGAGCCTGGCTGGGCTGAGCAGAGCGGACCACGGCTAACTGAGCTACTTGCTAACAGCAAAGAGTAGCTAGCTGCTGTAAACGTGTTTGTTGCCCCCCTATAGTTTTGGCGTTACTTTCGAATTCTGGCCATTTCACACAAATCGCACCAGATGCTATGTGCTGTAGTTAGATAATTAAGCTAATGCTAGCTCCGTGAGCTCCTTACTATGGTTCCAGGTGACTCATTTTCAAACAGGAGCCCTGTAAAATGGCCACAACTATGCACATGATTGCTAAATAAGCCTACAAGATGTATCCTGAAAGACTGCAACTAAAGCTGCGTGTCAGGGCCGCTCCCTGACACGCAGCTTTAGCCCCAGTCTTGGTCTACGGTCTGTATCTTGCTTGATTAATCTATAATGTTAGCCTACAAAAGCTTCATATTTAGCTCAAAGACACAACTGACTCCAACTCATCAAGGACGCGAATAAGTGTATTTCCCAAAATGGCAAATTTCGGCGTTCATTCATTTATAAAGACCTCAGCCCGAAAGGTGTGACTACACTTCAGACATGTTATTCTCAAACAGTTGTCAAATTCTGTTTTTAGTTGTGTGGATTTGTGCTCGTATATCGACCGTGTGCACAAATCAAGAGTTAATTGTGCTTTTAATAACTGTCCACATCCTGTATGTATATTTTTAACAATCTCTTTTATATTTCACTCTGAACTGCATTTTTTTTAAACAAGTTTTCATCCACTTTGCTTTGGTTTTGGCTTTGTTTCTCCAATGTCATGTTGTTTATTAAAACAATAACTGGTTTCACACGTCACTTCTTCACGTTACTGTTTCATTTTTCTTGTTGGTCTCACCTCACTTCTCTGTTCATTGCTTGCAGCCACAGTGCGAAGGTCGTTTGGAAGTCGAGGTAGACGCGGCCTCCGTGTTTACGCTAGCTGTAGTAGTGAGTACAGTACTACTAGAACCCCTGTGAAACCCTAGTTTGGTTCTACCTTTTTCTCTACTTGGTCTACGTTAGCCCTGTCAACACGACCATACAAACTCACACCACTGGATAGGGACAAAAATGGATTTTTACTGACTAACTTTACTGTTACTGTACCTAATATTAGGAGATAACAGCTGAAATGAAAAGGCAGTGACTCTTAAAAATGTCTACTGAGCATGAAAGTGATTAAAATCCAGATGAAGGCATTTGATTTTTGAACTTTGGTTGAGTAGGTTAGGAACAGATGAGTGAAAAGGAAAGGGGAACAGCGATGATGAGTCGTCATACGAGGAGGCCGACTTAAAGAGCAGTAAAGTAGAAGAGACGACAACCGAAGGGAGGTATAGTCCGCGACGGGGAGTTTGGCAAGTGACAAAAAGGAATTGAAAGACTGAAATTAGTGAGAAAGGGGTGAGGATGTTTCCTAGGAGTTGAAGTAGGACAGGAATGTGTGTGTGTGTGTGTGTGTGTGTGTGTGTCCCGGACCCCCAGTGTGTGTGTGTGTGTGTGTGTGTCTCTGTAAACTACCCAAGCTTTGCATTCATTTCGTAAAACATCGTGGCGAGTGAAGCCGCCTTATTGAGCGGCAGAACTGTCAGTGTCTGTTGTTTCTGAGTTAAACGCAATATGTTCGGACACGCTAAGATTCTTAACTGTCTTGTACTGACTGACGTGTGTGTGCCTTTAGGGTGCTGTGAGGCTTCACTTGACAGTCATTAGTGTTTGATAAACAGTTAATAAGAACACAGACCTGTTTTAACTGACTTGTAATCATTTTGGGCACGGTGAATTGAGAAGCGTCAGGTTGGCGGCCAAGTAAAACAAGACTGAAGGCTAGATTTGTTGGCCGGGTTTGTCTGACATGCTCAGTGAACGTTTTTAAGATCTCCAAGATGAGTCGATTATAGGAGCTACTTGGAAATTCAATAGAATTACAGCAAACAATGAATCGGTGCTCTCATTAATAAGAACAATATTACTTTTTAAAGAAGGAAATCAGGAGAAAATAAGAAGTAAGTTCAAACCTCACGTGGCTGTTTTCAGAGCTCCAGACCAACTTTTTGCACTGGTGCATCTACTTTTTAATTTAGGTGCACCCAATAATGAATTTTTAAAGAAGAAATTAAAGAGATCCTGCTATAAACTGACAAAATAATCTACAGAAAATATGTTTATAGGCTATTATTTGCTCAAAGGCAACTATCTACACACCCAGTCTGCCGATGTGCTACTTTTCAGGGGCACTGGTGCAACCAATGACGATGTTTAGTTGCACTTTCAGCGAATGGATTAACTTCGATTCAGAATTGTTTATGTGGCCTTTAGAAACTAGGAAACATTTCCTACGTTTTCTATTTATTGTTAAACTATTATACAAACTACAGTCGATCATATACGACAGCCACTGTCAGAACAAAATGTGAGTATAGCAACATTCAACAAGCCTAAAACAGATTTTTACTTGCATTAGACATGAACAATGAAGTAAAACTATCCCTGCATACACCACAAGATTTAGATTTTTAAAAGTATTCAGTTAAATGTGCAGATTCTGCCTCAGTCGTGACTGAAGAGCATAAAAATGCACAAATTTACAGACACAGATTGATGTGGCAGAGGAAAAGAAAACAAGCCCTGTTTGCTCTGCAATGACTCGTCAGTTTCTGCCTTCGACTCTGCAGATCCACAAATCAGCACACAAACACACAAGTACACACTTTGCTGCAGGCGTCTCCTGTCTGCTTCGTGTTGGCTCACACCTGCTGACCTGACCAGAGAGCCGGAGTCAATGTGCAGCGTCCCGACATGCACGTTGACTCACATGAATAAAGACACACGTACACGCTCTTGCTGTCTTTTGCAGGATCATTCATTGGTTTGATTATGATTTCTTCTCTCATCCGGTGACTTTACTTGTCCTAACAAGGCAGTGTCACCTTCATGACCATCGTCAGACTGAGTTTCTCATCGTTTTGTCACACCACAATGTTAAGTTCACCTTTTTGTCATATGAAATCAGGTAGGAAGGGTAACTGATGTGTGGCAAACAAAGCTCAGTAGTTTCAGTTAGTAGTTGGATCGCAGACAGACTTGGCCTCCGGGCAGTAAACTGTCTCGCCCTGTCACAGTCTCTAGTTCAGCTCACGTTACACGGCATGCACACGGCTACACATCCTGTATCACATAGTTTATCTGTTTGCTGTTCTGCCACTGCTTTTCCCTCAGCTGCACCTTTTTTACTTTGCAAAACTGCTGTTTTGAACTAGTTTTCCTATTTTTCGCTTACCTGAGGAGTGTTTGATTTAATTTCCAGGTCCTCGGAAACGAAGTGGAAATTCTGGCTTGCATACTGAGATAAATCCAGCACTCCTCGCTTCCCCTGTCCCCCAAAAACGTGAAGCAATATTTCTGTATTTTTGATTTGCTGTGTAGTGACTTCAGTTTGCTGGCTTCATACGAGTGTGTGGTAACTTGTGTTTTGTGCCCCCCCATTGCTTGCACCTGTGATGTGACCTCGTGTAACAACTCCTTTACTGTGTGTACTGCCTTGTTACGATGCGGCTGCATCGGTAACAAGCACAATACCGTGAGAAACTCTTGAAAGCCGTGTTGCTTTAAGAGGAGCTTTGTTGTCGTGTTGATGCATTGAACTGGACATTTGATATTAAGGTTCAATTGCAGGACATTTTTGATTCAAAGCTTTTGGTTAAGTTACATTGCTTGATTTGAAAATGGTCGTCCATATTTTTATTTTCTTGATCACTCATTTTAGGGAAATTTAAATTATTTCCGTTTGTCCAGAGCATTAAAAGCACTTAAATACTCCTCACTCCTGTGGTAATGTTGACTGACCTGCATTGTAAATCTCTAAGCTCCAAGGATGCCATCCTCCCCATGACTATCCTGCATCCCATCACTTTCCAAATCTGCCCCAGTCCTCTTGGAAAACTCCCTGGACTTTTTTGCCTGAATGACAACTGCTCAATAAACTGCCTGTATTGATGTGAAAGCTCCATGTCTGTGTGGAGTAGTGGTCATTGTGGAAATACAGCAAAAAGGGAGACACACTGAGGCCCTATTTATGAAGGCATTATCAACTATCAAAGGCATTTTTGCCGTAAGATCATACTTGGCAAGTCTTGTAGATGATGTAATGCCGCTTTTTGTGAATATCAGCCCAGAATCAGTTGAACACAAACCGGGGCTCACATTTTTCAAAGCCCTTATTTGACTCTAAAGTATCCCTTCAGTGGGATTTGGAGTAGAAAGGCATTGTTGTTAAAGAAATAGGGCCTCAGACAAGAGTGGAAACTGGGTGATCCAAGGCTACGAATCCATATTACACATGATCTTTTCTCACTTGTTCTTCCTCCGCCCTCCCCCAGGCTCCATCTCATCCCCGGGGTGGCGCAGAGGTTCTGTGACTCCCCGGGTCACCACCATCCCGTGCCCCGGCTGTCAGCACGACATCGACCTCGGCGAGCGTGGCATCAGCATGCTGTTCCGTAACTTCACCCTGGAGAGCATTGTCGAGCGCTACCGCCAGGCCGCCCGCGCGGCCATCGCAATCATGTGTAACATCTGCAAGCCTCCGCAGCTGCAGGAGGCCACGAAGAGCTGCATGGACTGCAAGGCCAGCTACTGTAACGAGTGCTTCAAACTGCACCACCCCTGGGGCACCCCCAAAGCTCAGCATGAGTATGTTGGTCCCACCACGAATTTTAGGCCCAAGGCAAGTACCATCTCTTCCCTATCGGCTGTTTTTTACCTCAACGGTTTCTTTCAGGTGGACTATGAACATCTCTTGGAAGATAAGTTGTCACATGAGTCAGAAATAAAGACGAGTGTGTATAGATTTGACCTTGTTCAGTCTGTAAATGGTTAAATATTGGAAATGTTTCATAAGGAATCAGATGACGACGATGACTCAGAAGGTGAACGCAATCACATATCACACTTTTCTCTACGTCTCCCCTTCTGTGACTCTGAGTCATTGGTTTTAGAGTACTTTCATGAGTCTTGTTGGAAACTTGAGTTGCTGGATTTATCACTAAATTTCTCTTTCCAACTCCCTTTGGTGATCAAACGGCTAACTGCCGTCTTGATCAATTCAGATGAGGATCTTGGCAGTAAAAAAGAGCGCTGATTCAAATTCTATTTTAAGTCACAGGAAACGAACCGCAGAGAGCTGGCTAGATGTTGTTTTTTTTCCAGTGAAGGTCATCTTCCTGTTTCACTTCAGCTAGTTTTTGATCACTGTACTGTGTATATAGTTAAGTGTGTGTATATATGCATCTTTGTGTATGTTGTCTGTGATTTTAACTCATTGTCGTTCTGTCTCAGGTGCTCATGTGTCCAGAGCACGAGATGGAGAAGGTGAACATGTACTGTGAGGTCTGCAGACGACCCGTGTGTCACTTGTGTAAGCTGGGAGGATCCCACGCCAACCACAAAGTCACCAGCATGAGCAGTGCCTACAAGATCCTCAAGGTACCACAGTCAGACTCTGTTACGCTCTGAGAAAAGACAGGTCGGCTACCTGTGGGTTTCAGTTGAATACACTGGTATTTTGTGGTGTTGTTCTTATCTGTGCTGACTAATGAGTAATTTGCAGTCTAACATAATACTGGCTTATGATAACAAGGATTAAACTGAGTTTGAACTCAATGCCACTGTTAACAAAGACTTGAAATGGAGTCGCTGCCAAGGAAAGCAGCCTTGGAACTCAGATTTTCCGCTATTTTGTGATGATCAGCAGGTTATAAATTGTACTTCTGGCTTTGTCGTCGTTTGACACTAAACCCCTCTTTTAGAATATGATTATTATCTTAAAGGAGACACATTACGCTCATCTTCAAGTTCTTAATTTCATTTTGGGTTACTATTATAATAGGTTTACATGCTTCAGTGCTCCAAAAACGGTCCAGTGCTGCAGCACCGTATCCCCCCTCCGTCTGAAATGCTGTTTTAGCTCCTGTCTCTTCAAGGCCCCTCCTCCTGTCTGCTCTGATTGGTCAGCTCACACACGCCCGAGCCACCACCGCTAACAACAACAGAGCAGCTCATCTGAATCAATTCTTACGTACCAAACTAGCTGCTAAGTATAAATCGTGCAAATGAGTGACATGGTGACATAGTGTGATGTCATGAAGTCAAGGCGAGACTACTGATGAGGTGTTCAGGAGCAGTGTTTTCTTTCAAGATCTTTTACATGCACAATAACCTATAAAACACTGAGGAAAAGGAAAAAAAATAAAATGAAAATGCATATTGGGTCTCCTTTAAGTTTACATTAAGATCCCTTCAATGCAGATTGAGTTCAGCCTCGTGTCACTAAACACTAAAGAAACTGCATTTAATTACCTAAAACTAAGTAAAAGTCTTTCGGTGGGTAACAGCTTTCCGTTCAGTGGGATTATGATTGGTAGCTCAACTATTCAACAAAAAAAGCTTTCGAGCTGTTTTTTTGTTGGGTGCTGAGGTTTTCATCTCCTGCTGTAAAATTAATGCCTGACCTGTACCTGTGCTGGCATGCACCAGACTGTAGATATCAATCTCTTCTGTTTGGAAACTGGAAGCCAGGCTTGCTAACAGCGTTAAAACTAATTGGCATCGCGTGTGGTCACCAGATTTTTGCCACTTAGCAGAATTAAGTTCAATCAGTTTGAGTGTTTGGTTTAGCTTATATGGAGACAATAATGTCTGGGGACTGTGTTTTAGGATTGTTTGGTTGCTATGACAGCTCCAGCCAACACAAAGACGCATCATAATTTTAAGAGAATAGGTGTTGAGGGAAATATATCGACCAGTAATTTCATCTCGTTTTTACGGTTTGTCTCGCTTGGTGGTTCAGCAAGTCGAGGCAGAATCTGTGTGAAACTGAGTCGTCCTGTCTGTGTTGACACAAACACTGTGGTGCTTCATACTTAATGAGACCATTTGTTCCTCATCATTTTGTGTGTGTTGTACCTTCAAATAAATGTATCGGATGTCCTGAACAGACCGGGAAGCCTTCGTCAGCCGGGAAGTGGTGTGGGTTTCAGTTGCTTTGAGCAGAAACGTACTGTCATCTTGTTGTGATACTACAGTGAATGTTGTTTGACTTGCTGCAGCTACTGAAACAGGCACTAACGCTGCGTCATACAGGGTCATGCAGGACAGTAACACGTAATCAATCAGGAAATACGATATTCACAATGCAGCTGCAACATAAAGATGAGGGGAAAGTGTTGTGTCACGTGTCCAAGAGTAGAAACTGAGAAATCCCACACTTTTTTTTTTGTATGTGATTTTTGTAACAGTCGTGTAAGTTATATCTTGTTTGTCATGTTAGTGCTGTGTCACTGTGGATGTACTCAAGTTTTTTGAAGGCCATATTAAACTCACTTTATATCCTGCTGATCTTTTCTCTTAACAGGAGAAGCTGGCCAAGAGTATCCATTACCTCATCAGCAAAGAGGACCAGGTCAGGACTCAGATTACAGATCTTGAGCAGCTCATCAATCAGACTGAGGTGAGAGAGCTGAGTCACGCTGCGACGACTGCAGCAGCCTTCTTCACTTCAAAAGGATGTACTTTTCTCACTCCAAAAATGTTCCAGCATGAGTTTATATTTTATTTTTAATTCCTTGATACATGAATTGTCCTTTTTTTTAAATTTATTTTTTTCTGTTTTTATTAACCAAAAGATCAAATTGCAAGGAGCATGTGTTAATTCCTCTACATAGCTCTTTTCTTACAGAATACAAATACTTGTAAAGCCTCCACAAAACCAGTCTGTGAAGTCGAGAAACAAATACACATTCTGTGTACAAAAAAGGAAGATCACTAAACAAACAGTATGCAAACAAGGAAACAAAAGATTTGCTTACTAGTGTCTCTCACGCACGTCAGAGTTTCAGCCACTGAAGTTGTTCCGCTTTTACTTTGATGCTGGTTGTAAATGGATAATGTTTGAATACACCTACGCCTCAGAGAGAAAGATCAGTAGTCCCAACTATGTACTTCAGTTGTGTAATGCTAACTTTTAAGCTTCTTCTTAGTCAAACATTAACTAAAAAGGTGGCTAATGTACGGTGTGTCTCTCGTCTCAATACTCCTGTAAGGGTGGAAAACAAGGAGAATGACCATCAGTCACATAGTTGTCACATAGTTTTACGATAATATACTGATGACACTCTACTCTGACCCCTCTGAAGATCTAGTTAAAGTGCAAGTCATCATTTGGGAGGAAGTATATGAAAAGAACATTTGATTTGCTTTGTGTAAATCTGATAACAACATTATCTTCTTCTTAAAGGAAAATGGCCAGCTAGCAGAGCGCCAAGCTAACGAGCACTTTGAGCGTCTGTTTGAGACTCTGCAGGAGAGGAAATCTGAGATGCTGAGGTCCATTGAACAGTCACGAAACCGACGCCTGGACCACCTCAAGGCCCAGGTACGAAAAACCAGGACTGAATCCTACGTCTATTGACTTACCCTCTATATACAGGTTTCCTTCACTCAACGTAACCCTATCTGTACCCTTACTTTATTTCCCAGGTGGAGGAGTACCAGGGCATGCTGGAGAACAGTGGTCTAGTGGGCTACGCTCAGGAGGTGCTGAAAGAGACGGATCAGTCCTGCTTTGTACAAACTGCAAAGCAGCTGCACATCAGGTAGAGATGGTTGACACTGACAGTCACATCATTAGTAGTATTTTGAAATGCATTTTTTATTCAATTTCTCTGAATTTTCTCTGGGGTTTTTCTTCGCAATCAAAATATTATAATGACTACAAGTACCAAAATCCCCAAAAATGGCTAGCCTTATATGGCAACATTGATCAATAAGTTATCCATACAATGTAAATCTCTGGCTCTGCAATGAAGATGTACGTAAAAACAATCAATCTGAATAACTTTCATAGACATTACTGATGTCTGACTTCTAAAAACATACCAGGAAATGTGTAGATAAACTGTAGTACGACTGTAAAATGATATTTAAAATCTTAAAGTGCCTCTCTGTAGTCACTGGGAACACAGTAATTTAGAGTTGAAGAGTGCACTTAAGCATCTCTCTGGTGTCTTGAAGTTGTCCTCCTTCGCTCTAATAACAGGAAGGTGAGCCAGCACTTCAGCTATCGCCACTAATATCCTGACTATAAACTGCACTCGACTGTCAAATTAATAATTAAGCGGCTGAGTAATAATCGCCCGCTATAAATTCATTACAAACTCCAGAAGCTGAACTTGATTATATAAAGTCTGTAATGATTCATTTTGTGTTGCCACCATACAGTTGAGCATGGGCGGTGTCGTCCCGTTTCTCAGTGGATTTCTTAGGTGTGATCTGTTCTGTTTTATTTTAGTGTTGAGCACATCAATCTGATTATGTGTTTGGGTGACTGGAGTGTGTCAGAAACACACAACGCCACGTGCACAGAGGTTACCAAACTAAAGCGCAGTTAAGGAAAGCCTCATGCCGCAGTGTCCAGTCAAATGACTGTGTATTAGTGTCTTCTGCTCTGAGCTGACTAATTGATCTCCATTAGCAGCTTTGGATAATCAGTAAACCTTTTCACTCTCGGGAGCATGACCCCGGTCTGCACAGTTTTCGGCTGTTGACATGATTTTAATCCTCTTTTCACTTATGAAAGTCGATATAAATAAAATTACAATCACAGAAATGGCGCTAGAGTGCAAAATTGAATTATATGCCAATCAAGATAAGCTTCCATTAAAAATATTTTATCACGTTTCGCTTCCTTGTTTGTCTTCAGGATCCAGAAAGCCACAGAGTCTCTGAGGACCTTCCACCCTTCTGCTGACCCCTGCTTCGATGAGTTTGTGCTGGACACATCCAGAGAAGAAACTCTGCTCAAAGAGATGTGCTTTGGTGGAGGTACAACTGATTTATTTCAATTTTTTAAATGGTGTAAGATGAAAATGAAAGTGAGCTAAAGAGAATCAGACTTCATGTTTTATTTCCCAACATACAATATTTACTGCGACCGTGCTATACAAAACAAATCAGGTTGAATCCTGAAATGGTTGCAGGCTGTTTTGTGACCTCCTGTTTTAAAGAGGGTCTCTGTTCTCATACATTGTTCCACTGTTTCCACACATCATGTCTCACAGACGAGACTCTGTGTTAAAGGACAAGCTCCAACGAGAGCTTGACCCAAAGTGGCTGGAAAAAGTGACCATGACTTCATGTCAACGAGATACGACGCATCTACTCATGTCTGAAAATGAAGAAGGTCTTTGTTCATGTATTCTCTACACCATGAGAAAACAGGCTTTGGATCACAGAGCTTTGCCATTTTTGGAAAGTTATTTGAACAAAATAAGCCTGCTCTTTTAAACAAGGATCTAAATAAGTCCATATCACCTGTCCGTCACATGCACTGCCCTGTGAACTGTGCTGTGCTAAGAGGTCAGAGGTCAGCTGTGGGAATCCTCTAAATTGAATAAACAACTCTGGACATGCTCAGAGTGGTTTTTAGTTCTCTGTGAAGCCTTTTTTTCTGGTCTGCTGGTTTACAAAGGATTGTTTTATAAAGGATTGCTCAGGTAGAGGTTTCCCATACATACTTCTTTTACTGAATTGGCATTCTTCCTTTTGTCAAGAAAACTAATTGGAGGGATTGTTCCACGCTATTTTAGACGTCACGCTATGAGACGGGAAAAGAAACAAGTTAAAGCAGATTCTGATGCAAACTTGACAGCTGTGCCTTCCCAAAATGTGCTGGAAAAGAGCTTTTCAGAATACAGACAGCAACTTCTGTTGACTTTATTTTAAGAATTGGCAAGAGCCGTAAAGAACTGAGACATAACAGATGATCAATACATTTTTCCAGGAGCAAAGATCAAACGTCTGCAGATAACTGAGCAGACTGCCAAAATGTCTAAATACGGAACAGTAGATAATGACTGAAAGTTAAGTCAGAGCTTCACAAGGTGACGAACATCAACACGTGTCATGAAGCGGCTGGATTGATGGACGTGTTGCAACATTAACTCAACACTTATAATTGATAATTACTGTCAGATTAAGGTGTTTAATGTGTCTAAGATTCCCTGTATAAACTAGAGCTGGAGAAACATTATGCTTACTAGAGTGAGATGTTTATATTGGATTCACCGTACTCACATTCCTGCCTAAACTGCATGATGATGGGATTCATTTGGGAGACGGTCACATTACTGAGTGATGGTTTGTGTCATTTGGCTGCATCTGGTTGAGGCTTGTTTCAAATGCCTAACCTGACAGTATTATGTGTGTCAATGACTGTGAGGGTAGAGCAGTATTTCACATCATTGTTGCACGTAGTGACAGTTGGTTGTTGACTGGTGTCAGATGTTTGGGGCATCCCAGAAAGAAGAGCCTGATGTAAAATGATAAACCGGTCAACGTCACTACAAAGTAAATCGCTTTAGATTTGAGTGACAGTTTTTGCCTCAACATCCAAAAGATGTTAAAATTATTGAAAGCTTAAACGTTGCTGACATTGGAGACAAAGCATAAGTGTCTTTGGCATTGAGCCATTATCCCCCAAGTGGATCAACTGACAGTTGTCTCAGTGACCGTTGGTGACAAACAAAGCTGTGAGTGACTTGAGTTTGTGGCTGTGGGCTTTTGTTGCTACACTGGAGAGCAGCCACATTGGTTTGTTTGAAATCAGTGATGTGAGATTTATTTCGGAGGCTAAAGTTGGCTCTGTCTATACTAATCAACAAGACATGCACCGCTTTCTGTATGACTCATCAAAAGAAGAAACGGTTATATAATCATTAAACAAGTTCATAGCTTTAATGAAGTAGATGCTTTACTAAATAAATGTGCCCAAGAATGTCTGATACTTACAGATGGATAACATGTTCATTTTAAACACATTTTGAAATGTTTGAACATTCCTTTGCTGCTTCAAAGACTGAATGTGGATCTTCACCTATTCATAGAACACATTTCTGAAAAATCAAGGTCTAAATTAGCAAAAACCTAACATGCAATTCCTCGTAAACATTAGTTTGATTCAGATTTATACTACGAACAGGACTTTTTTGAACTTTAAACCTGAAATAGCCTTTGTTATTGCTGAAGAGCCACATTTTGGTCTTTTTGTTTATTTACTTTTTCTTTTCTCTTCTTTTTTGTGGTGTTTGTGTTGTTGACAGTTTAAAGTGGAAAAAAATCTATTTGTCCCAATCCTCAAATTATTTTATAGCTCTATTGTCTCCACAAGTATGCAGTCAGAACCAACAGATCCACAGAAGATGCCATATCCACTGCCCTCCACTCGGTCTTCACACACCTTGAGAACCAGAACAGCTACATCACACAGCTGTTTGTAGCATTTAAATACAATATCACCCTTAACACTCTGGGTTTGGGTACCACACTCTGGATATTGGATATTCGACTTCCTCACCAACAGACCCCAGACAGTTTAGCTTGGTAGTCACACGTACTCTACTTCAGTGCTCAACACCGGAGCCCCCCAGAGCTGTGTGCTCAGCCCCCTCCTGTTCACACTGTACATCCATAACTGCGGTCCCAGACATCAAGAGAACTCGAAACAACATATAAACATCATTTACTCAGTCATCATCTTTAGGCTTTCAGTCTAAAGTGTTTTTTAAAATGACTGAAGAGTCATTATTTTGCTTCTTTAGACTAAACATGTACCTAAACGAATCTTGGAAAGTGCTGCATGCAGCTGTTGGGTGGCAGTCATATTGATGCGTGTCTTTTATCTCTGCGGCCTGTGGGAGTTGACGATGCTCTTAGTCTGAGTGCAGGGAGAGAAAAGAAGCTGCAGAGGCATTTATACACTGCAGTAATTAAATTGAAGTCCTGGCAGATGATTCAGCACTGAAGAATCACTGTAGGATCTCTGGATAGTTCCCCTAAACTCTTATACTGTGCATCCATTATACGGGAAACTAATAAGGGATATACGTTTTGAATAATTGCCAGCCATCTTGTTGGTTTATAAATCTGTATGTGTTGGCTTTTGCTCAATGCCTGCTGCTTCATCATGTTTCCTCATCATATGTTCCCTCTTGGATAACTGCGTGTTTGTGCTCTCCCATGTTAACCCAGCTGTGGCCCTGCTGCGGGTTTTGACCCCATGCTCTGCTTCTCAAGAGGCTCTGAAAGACCGTGTTGTCAAGTGTAAATGCCCACTTGTCCTCCATTTTAAATAGGAGTTTCCTGCAAAATGTCAGGCTGAGAACAGTGCTCTCAACTCTCAACTATTTCCACCTCCTCAAAGATATCGCAGGCACAGAATCAAGTGTGGAGAAGAGAGGTGTGGTTGCTCCAGAGCAGATCAGAAATGTGTCGGGTGCTCTTGAAAAACGGGGAGGAAAAATGGAGTACGGCAATCTGGACACTCCAAATATAAGAAAATGTGAATATAATATTAAAGAGCCTTTATTATACTTGCTAAAATCATTCTAAAAGTCTAAAAGATATGTTTTTTTAATGCATGTTGCCTTTTTTTTTTAATGATTTAGCCACTATAATAAAGGCTTTTTAATAATTCCCTCATCACTTTGCCACTTTTTCTTTTTTGCCCTGTTGGCCTTAGTAGCGGTGGAATGAAACTGGACACTAGAGAAAGCAGTTTCCCGCAGTGTCACTTGGCAGCAGCCTGTCCTGTATGTGATCAATGGTGCCTTTTTTTTTTTCCCCCTCTGAGTCATTTAACTCTGCAGCCTGCTGTGTGAGGTGGCTGATTGCCCTGTTGGTCTTTTGCCTGTTGGTCCGTCTGTAGCAGACAGGTGAAAACACAAAATCTAATTTGTCAGTGTAGCTGGTTGTGTGTGATTTTCCGCTGCAGCAGTAAGTCATTATTGTTCTTGCTCACTACTCCCCCAACACGAGGGTGGAAATGTGTTGTTTCAGGGGTTAAGAAGGAAGGAATGAAAATCTTGAGTGTACTGGCTCAAACATTTGTTTTGTACTCTATTTGTAAGGGACAGTGCCCAGTGGTCAACAGATAAAGATGAAAGATTGGAGACAGTTGGCTTACATTCACATGCACGGTCAGACAAGTGGGTCAGAAATCTACTCGCCCAAAGTCAATTTTTGCTCTCCTCAATGCAAATTGTTCTATTTATTAGTGGTTATTAACTAACAACTAAGACTTAAGTTAATTGTCATGTTCAGTCTTCTCTGCCTTGCTCTTAAATTTGCTGCAAACTGCGCAAAACATATTGTGGAGTTTCTACTAAACTAAACTCCTGTTTCCAGAAAAATAGAAATGTTTGGTTGAGCTTCACCTCATAAAAAAATATTGCTTTACCACTTGCCTCGCTAGATTTACAAGCCTGAGGTGGCATTTTACTTGCCCCGGAAATCCTTATTGTTGGACCCTGCATTCACCTTGGCAAAATAAGACACCCTAACAATCAAATAAAATGCCAGTTGGAAGGTTATGTTTTAACCAGTGTCCGTTTGTTTGTTGGTTGGTTGGTTGGTTGGTTGGTTGTTCAGCAGGATTACACAAAAACTACTGAGCGGACCTTCATGAAACTTAAATGAAGGATTGGTTTCTGCCCAGAATAGACCACATTAACTTTTGGTGCGGATCTGGATAAAGGGACGGATCCAGATGTCCGGATATTTTCTCGCTTTCTTTAACGTTGCGAGATGGGGCTTTTCCCCCAACATTTTCTTAAATGTCTCAGGAAATGATGCATAGTTCTTGATTTAAAAAAAAAAAAAGAAGGTGGTTGGTATCTATGAATGAGTACAAAAAGGGACTATTGGGCCTTGGCAGAGGTATGCACTCTACTGAGTGCCATTCAAGTCTAATAATGTACTTTTGTATAATGTATGTACGCACACAGGATGTTGCCAGCATGGCACTGTAGTACATGAAAATATGCACAGGGCTATAAGAGGAAACGAGCTCATGAAGGAGCTCATGTGCTTGGTAGAAAAAGACTTCGGAGACTGAGGATTAGCCAAGTGACTTTGCAGGCTCAGAAAGCTCTGCGGCAGTGCTGACACTGGTCAGAGAGGACTCTGTCTGCAGGGGGGAAACCGCTTTAGAGGGATTGGGAATGAAAATAGAAAATATTCCAAAGGAGATGAGGAGGAATTCTCACAGGCAGAGTGATTGAAGTGTGTAGAATAAAGTCAGAGAGAAAGACGGTGACCTACATGGTTTCAGTAATGTGATTCTGTTTCTGTAGACAAATGAGCTTCAGGCTGAGAGAACAGTCAGTGATGAGGTGAACAGAATCATTACAGAGCAGATACTGTTGACATAAGAGAGAGGACAGATGGGAAGCGGTGCTGCTGGTATGTAGATGAACGTCAAGTAAGAGCCGGGCGGGTAATGCTTCTCCTGAAATCCTAACAGCCACCAAGAGGTGATAAAAGGCAATAAATGATATGAGGAAGTAGAATGAAAGAAGTGCTGGTGAAAGTGGAAGAGAGGAGGTGGTGGTGATGGTGGTGGGGCCGCTTTACAAAGTGCATTTCCTGGCAGGGAGTCTATGTGAAAACCTCTTAACTGGCTCCATTATGCAAGACAGTCTTATCCATTGTCCTGAGTGGAGAGTCCTGATCCTGACAAATCTAATCTTTGCCACTCTTACACTGCTGCATTTGCTTAAGCCCAAGTTATTGAGCTGAAATACTACACTAAGCATAGTTAAGACACAAGAGATTTTATTGGAAATTCCTTGTTCGAAGTGGTTTGTCGAGCATTAACATCTTCCATGTGTTCTGTGTTTGAACACTTGGACAAAAATGCAATTAATGCTTAATCGGCATTGTTTTCTGCATATCTCACCCTTCCCTGTTACGCACACCTGTAAAACAAGGTGTACTTATTTGTTTGCAGATGGCGTGTTTAACTAACTGGTTATCGTGGTTTTCTTTTCTCTGCTCTTTCTCACTCCTCTCCAGTTCCAGACCCTCCTCTGATCGACTTATCCAATAGCAAAGTCTATAACGAGGCCTCGATCTGCTGGAGGCTGTCTGATGACCACCTACCTACTGATCACCACGTGCTTGAATACCGCAGGTGGGTGCAAACATACAAAGAAACCAATGCGAGAGAAGCGCAGAGGACTGTGTAGATCCACAGGCAATCAAAGTTACTTGACTATAATCTTCTTAACCTCCAGAATCAGAGGCCCAAGCCAGCCCCTGTCCCAGGAGGACGGTGAGGACGGCGGCGTCTGGAGGGCTACAGAAAGGGTGCACGGTCCCAGCACTGTGGTGTGTGACCTGGACCCTAACAGCCTGTATGCCTTCAGGGTCCGAAGCTGCAGGAACTCCATGTTCAGCCCCTACAGCCCTGAGGTCACCTTCCACACACCACCTGCACCTGGTAAGCCTGAGAGGAGAGGAAGTTTTGCCCCATGATGGGTGTGTGTTCTTGGTTTGTCCTTTTGAGTCTTAAAACCGGATGTTTAGTAGAAAAGGGAACAAGAGGAAGGGAGTTGTTGAGTCCCTGAATTGCATAAATGCTAATTATTTAAAGATAAACTTTGTCTACATTTTTTTTCTTAAGCTCAATCAAATCCAGCTGTTATTGTTGTTAATGCTGAGAGCATTAATTAATTAACAAACTTATTATGTACAGGATTAACTATCGGAGAACCAGCCCCTGTTATTGGGCCTCTTTTTGGCCAAGGCAGCAGCTAAGCTCCTCGATCCCCTTTACTTCTCAGAGCACGTCTGGGTGTTTTGCAGCGGGCTCCATTTTAGGAAGATTATCAGATGACAGATGCCTCACTGTTTTTGAATTTTGTGGCATGTGCGATGGAGGTAATGAAGCACAATGGTGTTTCAGTTCATCACCATGGCAATAGCTTCTGCGCTTCAGATGGCTGAAACCAATATAGCTTTAGTCTCAGTGTGTGGGAGTGGATTGTGTCGTACAGCTTTGGAAGGGAAACCTGCACTTGCATCTGTTGCTGGCGTTTTTAGGCTCGCCTGACAGACGCAAGGTGGAATTCATTAAAAAACGGCAATCAGCCTCAACCATCTGCTGCGCTTGAATTCAAATCGTATCCTCTCAGTCAGGGACTGTGTCTCTTTGATTCATATTCTGCTTGGCAATCACTGCATCCTCCTCGCTTTGGACTGATAATACATACTGCGAGTGTAAAAGTCTGGGGCTTGTGGAGGCGTTTTTTTGTATGGAGTGTCAGTTTTGACACACTTTTTTTTTTTTTTTTTACCCCCTCCCCTGGCAGGAGCCTGCATCAAAGTCACACATCCATACATGACTCGTTACTCCCTGATCCTTTGAATCCTGCACAAGCCTTGTCATTTGTGTTGTGACTGGAGCTTCCACATTCCTGTGCTCTCTGGTTCGTGTAAGACTGAGTGGTTGGATTCCCTGTGCGTCTGTAATGAGACAAAACATTACGTAGCATGAGGGGACACATCAGTACCCTTGCTTAAAATTATAATGACATTACAACATGTAGGCACTTAGAGATTTGATTCTGAGGATTTATCAGTCTTGACATTGTGTCGTTCGGTGAGCAGGATATCATCCAATCCCTCACAGCCTAGCATGTAACCAGCATCCTTAACAGCTAATATTAAAATCCCCCCCCCCCCCCCCCCCCCTTTTTTTTTTTAGATGGCAACTGAACAGAGATTTCAAGGTCTGGCTGTGGTTGAGACACAGTTTTCTATCCCAGGTGCTGCTGGCTGTGAAATTAAAATCTAGTCACTTTGGGAGTAATTTCATGCTGCATCAATTATGTTTGCCCCAATTTTTCTTTAATTATTTATTAAATGACTGGAAGCATCGATTTTAAAGAGCTGAGCAAATGTCACCGGCTCTTTTTGCAACATGAACATGGCTATCAGTTGTAATATCAAATATGAAACCATAGCCCATATTTATAATGTTGTGTGTGCTAAAAATAAGCAGGTTTGCTTACGTTTCTGACTTCCTTTTTATATATGAGAATGAAGGCTTCCAGTTTATCCTGACTACATAACTTCATATAAATCTGCAGCATTGTTGTCTGGTCACCCTCTAGGCAAGCTTATATTGTTATTATGATGATGATGATCATGGCCTAGTTGTTGGAAGGACTCCCCTAGACACATTGCAAATGAACTGGTCTTCCCCACAGTAGATCTCAGATTGTGTGGGACGGTTGAGTGAACAGACATAATCATGTCAGCCTGTATGTGTTGTGGATTATGTTAATCGTGGCCTTTGGCCCACAAACTATTTATAGAATGCGTTTAATTGCATCCAGATGAGGAATATGAATGGCAGCTGCATATAGGAAATGTGGATTGTGTTTCATTAGGCTCTTCATGGTGTGATGATGATGATGATGATGGAAAGTAGGTCTCTGTGCAGGGCTTTAAGATTGTGCTATAGCGCCCCCGTGTGTCAGCTCTTGTCACCTACCTGTTTATTCCCCAACAGGACATATATCACTTCCTCTTGCTCAAGTTGTACTCACAAAATCTGATTTCTTCTCCTCCACCTTCCTCTTCTTTCCATTCTTTTTGTCTATCCTGTGGTTCATTCACCCTCTATCTCTTCACATACAGCTTTTGGTTTCCTGTTCAGCGACAAGTGTGGCTTCAGTACCGAGCGACTCATTCTCAACAAGCGCCGGGACACAGTGGAGAACGTAGCAGGCATGGCCTTCCTCCTTGC
Organism: Pagrus major; assembly: GCF_040436345.1. Taxonomy (NCBI): domain Eukaryota; kingdom Metazoa; phylum Chordata; class Actinopteri; order Spariformes; family Sparidae; genus Pagrus; species Pagrus major. Next base: position 34,416,465 of record NC_133219.1, on the reverse strand, counting down.
AGCTGATCGTGTGCAGACGGGCAGCTACATCGGACTAGACTACATCATTGGGGACACGGGTATCTCTCAGGGAAGGTAAGCCAAAAATACTGAACTTTCTATAATAACAAATTACTTTTGCGCAGTGAGCCTCGATGTAAAGCGCAGGCAGTGTACCCATACATGCCAACCCTTTCATTACCCTCTCCTGGTTTCATCATGGGTCACAATTCTCCTGTATTTCTCCTGATTCTTGACATGTTGTCACACTTCCCCTTTTACATATCATAACCTGTTTCTGCAAATGTGCAGTGTATAGTCTGCTGTACTGTTGTGCCTCGTCCTCAGTGAGTGAGAGACGGACAGAGAAATGGAGAAAAGAAGGAATATTTAAATGTCACCGTAATGCAGAAAACAGCCCTTGAATATCACATGTTTCGTGGGCAGGACCCCCAAAGCCCCACTTTGGTTTCAAAATCCTCCCTATTTTTGTGGTCTCAAGGTTGGTTGTAGCACACAATGTGGAAACTTAATGGTGCTCATTAGTCTATCAATATCTCATCCTGTCTGGGTATGAAATATTCAAGAGGGAGGGAGCAAAGATGGGACTTTATTTTTGAGCATAAGGTGGGAGAATCATTAAACTGGCATTTCTGTACCATTTTTTTCAGCCTTCATTCAGAAAGACTGATCGTTCACTGTTCATTTATCACTGAGATGAGATTTTTTTTTTGCACCAGGGATGTTGGATGACGGATCAGAAAAAGAGTATTAATGACTCCTCATAATGTCCCGTCCTGCAGTAAGAAATTGAATTGCATCATTTGTTTTGCAGACACTATTGGGCCTTCAAGGTGGAGCCGTACTCCTACATGGTTAAAGTCGGAGTGGCCTCTGACTCAAAGCTGATTGAATGGTTTCACAATCCCAGAGATACGAGCAGCCCAAGGTAGGTGCAACCTTACGCTTCTGTACCGCACACACAGCAATCATTTACAATTTATCCATAACCAATAAACATTTGGTGAAACTGAGACGCATACTGTATAAATTGTTAATCTTTACCTTTTTTTACAAACCTACCGGCAACACACACAGACACAACAGTCTCAGTCCAGCAATAAGTGTGTTTGAGTCACATGTAATCCTGTGATGTAAGAGAACCAGTATAAACCTGTAAAGAGCTTACTCACAGACAAAGCCTGGCTTTCTCAATGGATCAGCTCATGGAAAAGCATGTAAAGAAACACATTATGTTCGCAGATACATTTTAACTCTATGGTAATTACATAATGCATGCAAGATGATAAACAGCTGGTCATTTCAGGGCTGAGTATGCGCTTTCCCCCCAGATGTTGTTTTGTTTTGTTTTATTTTATTTATTTTTGAATGGAATGGATAAATATAGGTTAAAAAAAACACAACAACACAAAAAAGAAAATGAGTCTAACAATTTCGATAATCAGTTAACTGCCAAGAATTCACTGATTCAAACCCCTTTAAAATGTAGAAATGATCCCCTGCTCTTTGTTTCACACCCTCTGATTTTGACATAAGTTTCAAAAATGAGATACAGCCTGATATAAACTATCCACCCAACTCTCTTCTTCTTCCTTTCACCAGGTATGACCATGACAGTGGGCATGATAGCGGCAGTGAGGACACGTGCTACGAGCTCTCCCAGCCCTTCACCCTCCTCACCCTGGGCATGGGCAAACTCTTCATCCCCAAAGCTTCTTCATCCTCCTCCGTCTCCTCAGCAAACGCAACTGCGGCCAATGACCCTGGCAACCGCGTGCTTCCCATGCCACAACGCCTGGGCGTGTGTCTCGATTATGACGCAGGCCGGGTGTATTTTTACGACGCCGACACCATGAGGTGCCTTTACGAGAGGCAGGTGGATTGTTCGGGAACGATGTACCCTGCTTTCGGCCTCATGGGCAGCGGCAAGGTTCAACTGGAAGAGTTCATAACGGCTAAGAGACTGACGTTCTGAGGAGGGTGGAGTACGTTGATGCTTTAGGACCTGCTTCTGTTTGATCTTTGGCAGGTTTTAGTGACAGGGTAATGGAGTACAATCCAAGTTTTTCTGAAGGTCAGATGAGGCAGATGTGATCAATGTGTTTGGTCCTAAATGTGAAATGAGGGTCTCTGCCAGAGTTGGCATGAATAATGTATGATCCACACACTGAATATTAGTGTCCACATACAAAGGTCTTCAGAGGCTTGTATATGGTATGTGAAAGGTCTTCTCTACATACCAAAGCTTCTGTCTCTGTTAATTGTTTTGACCTGGTTTTAATTGCCAGCTATGATCAGCTGTTAATGTAGTGTAATTGGCTGCAAAGTTAGTCTGCAGCGACTTTAAATCTTTATTGTTTTAACATGAAACGCCTTCGAGCTTACACTTACACTTCCTCTTTTGCCAGGTTTATGTTCATAGATTATTTTGTGTGTATTATCGGGTGATGTTTATTTCTTTTGGCTCTTTTCTCTAACTATGTGTCTAAATGTAGCAGCATGGGTTTAGATGTAATCTTGGTGGACCTGAAAGAGCCTTGTAGCTACTTTAATGCTAGCGCCTTTGTGCCTTTTTTTTTAGGGAATGGCTCACTTATCGTAGTTTGCTCTTGCAAGCAGATGTTGGTGTCATTGCACAAGCATTATGGACATAGTTGTCCGCATAAATACTGTATGTGAGTTTTTACTGTAGGTAGTTTGATCACAGACACTGGTGTCAAAGTTAAAACAGTTAATGGTATTCATTCTAACTTGTTACTCACCTATTTACTCTTGACTTGATCACAAAAAAACACTACTTTTCCTCCGTGTCACAATTTTTATTCAGCTGTTTTTGCACAGTATGATGAAAGAAGCCTCGCACATGATAAACTTTTCAATCATCACGTTTTAGCACTACCTAGTTAGCTTCTTCACTTTAAAAGACGTAATCCGCACATTCTTGTCCGTCACACTCTCAAAAGCGTTCACTTTTTACTAACTTACACATGATTCCTGGAGCAGTTACTTAGATTAACAAGCCTCTCACTGTTTGCACCGAATGTGACTTTGAACATCACGAAACCAGCCAGGTACCAGACCACCGTGTACTTGTAGTCAACTTCAGTTTGACAGCTGCAAAGTCACCAAAAGCCAAAGCTCTTGCTGGCTCCTGGTGCTTCAGTGCAACACTCAACTCTGTGTCTCTCATAGCCTTTAAACACAGTTTAAACACACAGTTATTCAGGTTCTTACAACAAGTGCTATCACTAAACACACTGTTCTGTACCTTTTTAATATCAAAACCACCTTTAACTTACCCAGAAGACACAAGGAGTGTAGCATTTAGCATGTCACTTGTGAGTTTGGCTATCAGACAGACACCTAAGCGGTTGATTGGCTTTGAGTAAATCAGCTCAGATAGTAAAGTCTAAGAGAGCACATGAGACAGACTGTTTCCTTGGCAACCACACTTGGTTTTTGTATAGACGCATACTGTAAATGTGCCTGCACGTGGGTTTGTTTGTACAGTCATGTATATTTTTGATTTCTGAAGGGGTTAGGGTAATCGGTGTGTGTGCGTTTTCTCAGGTTTCTGGCCCTGATTGGGGCCCCAATGCTACCTACCTCTCTCCGTCAGGCCTGGAAAACCTTAACTACTGTACCTTTCCTCACAGAAACGAGTTTGGTTTGATTTGCAGCTTCGTCCGTCGTCAGTCAGTTCGATATCTCTGCCCTCTCTTAAATGGCAGATAATAAGCTGATCTGTCAGAAATGTTTGATTTAACTTCCATGTACATATTAATCCAGAGTATATTATTTTCAGTGAAATAATAAAGTACATCTTAAATGTTATTAGTTGGTGTTTTGCTTGTGGACTTGAAACAGACATGTAATCACTATCGGTGGAAGTTACTGTAAACAGATGTTAAACTTGTTCGGCTGCCTTCGTCAAGGGAGTGTTTTTCAAATGGTACTAACGACCTTTTCTTCCTCCTTTTTCTTTTGTGGTGTTGGTTTGATTAGTCAGTTTAAATGTTTCGTTTTGGGTTGAAAACATTAAATAAATTCATGCTCTCATATTTAGCTGGACATGAACGTTCTCCAGTCTCAAAATATTGGATTTCTGTGACTGTGTGCATATATTTCTTTTAGACCTGACGCCTAAATCCTGCATTTTAAAAATATCTCAACATCTTTAAAAATATCTCTATGCATTTATGAAAATGGCAGGGCAGGTTCACGTTTTTTTTTTCCATCACAGAATGTATTCCTGTTAAATACAGAACAAACAGCTGAATGTTATTTTTGTTGTTGTTGTTTCTAAGGTGGTTTTCTTCTGTTTGTTCCACTTGGGGGTCACAGCACAGTTGTATGTAGTTTTAGAAAATCTGTTTAAAAAAAGGCTTGTAATCTCAACATACACAGCAGTTTTTGAATTAAAAATGCATCCTAGCCTGCGTTTCAGCGATGAATTTAGAACCAAATATTTTGCAGGCTGGCTCTCAATCTAATACCAAGCTAGCACTTTAAAAGATCTGTAGCATGTCAGCGACCGTTTGGCTCTGCAGGTGTGTATAATAAATGTGTGTGCAATATTATGAAAACAGGCTGTAGAATAGACAGACAATAGGGCCTGTCGAGACAATTTGCACTGTTAATAGTTTATAGTTTAGTTTGTGGTTTTAAATTGGCTTTCCCTTGATACAAAGTGAATTTTAAACACTAATTTGTTTCTTATTCTTTTTTTTTTTCTCAGTAATTTTTCTGAACTCTAAATTAGCGACAGTGCATTTGTCTCTGTGTTTTCTCCAGAGGATTTGGATGTGGTGTGTAAGTGGTGGGTTTCTGTATGTGTTGTATGTAAAGACTTGGAAATGTCGTTCTTTGCTCTGATTCCTGGAAACGCTAGACTTTTCAATTTGCTGTGTGGGGATTTCATCAAATAAAACTAGTGTGTTTTTAAAATCCACTTTGTCTCTTTCATATTGTTCACATATCTGCGTAGATGTATGGTTGTCTTTGATTAATTTAACAGCTGTGACATGATGCCAGTCAACAGTCTTTCTAGATTCCCTCTGTTATTTCTTGCACAATTCAGAAATGCTGTCTTCCAAGCAATGCACACATTTACAACAGAGCTTCCATATTTACATATTTAGCACTGTGAAAGTGTTTCACAACTATAATCTTGAGCTTTCTTTAAATAGTTCAATAGTGTAGGCTACTGAAATGTTAAACTGGAGCTGTCTTTACACATTGCTAGTTACATACCTTTGTAAATTCTGCAGCTAACTTCTGTATGCAACATCATGACTCTGACCACTGCCCAATTATATTTTTCCAGATGCAATTTTTGCATTTATTTATTTATGTTCTAAATCACATTTAAAATGTAATCTTTGGCTGCCTCACATTACTTTTTATTTGGTAAAACTTTATAATAACTATCATTAATAAATGTTCAATTAATACTATAACATATGTACATATACGTACAAACAATATATTAAACCTATTAGAAATGTCATACTTTGACAAATGTGTCAGCCCATACAAATATTTATGTTTGTGTATGTAAATGACATATTTTGGCGTACATTCACATATATATTTATTTATACAAAACTTAAGTATGTGTATAAATGTGTAATACACAAGCTATATATATTCATAGCTTATGTACATATATAAAGAAAATCATCATATATTCTTATAATATATGTACATATTTCATATATGTTCTAAACTTATACAGTGTATAGTTAACATGCATGGCCACAGCATATAATATCAAGTAAAAATTCAACAGACTTTTTTCATGTATGTATGAAAAATATATATTAATATTTTTGCATATAGAAATGTATTTGTGAAAAAATTGCCAATATTTGCTCTATCCATTTATCTTCCACAAGTTCAGGCCTCTGGAGAGAGTTCTGCTGGAGGAATCAAAATTAGATATTTTCTAACCCCTAAGCTAAAAAGTGTACAGACAGGTGTGATGGAAAGAGGTCTATGCTGGAGGAAATGTGGTGAACAGCTTGCAGATCATTTCCACATATTCTGGGGCTGCACAGCCATTCGATCATATTGGCAGGAGGTAACACAAGCAATACAAAACATACTTGGTGATGGAATTGACTGCTCTTTTACGACAATTTATTTCTTATTTCATCTTTTGGCCCAAGATAAATACCTACTAAAGATATTATTAGCTGCCAGCAACAAAGCTGACTGGATGAATATTGTTACTGCTATTCAAGGGATGGAAATAATAACTTTTTAATCAAATGTATGGACTGATAATAAATTCCTGCGGCAGATTGTGTATGTGACCTCACAAGATTATCACTGAATATTTACCATACTTGTATATCCATCAATTAACTGCATTGATGGATATACAAAGCAGAACATATGGTAAATATTCAGCTTGTATAAATACAAAGGTGACTAAATGATTGTAGGTTCACAACACAATACCAACAACATGTTTATTCTAAGTTAGAATAAGAGTTACCATGAACTGGATGACTGAGAACCTTCATCATCGACAACACGTTTAGTATAGTCACTTATAATGTACTGTGATTGCTCTAGTTCTCCCCCTCTAAAACTAAAAACAGGACAGTTTTGAAAAATGTGCTGCAAATATACATATGCTAGTGGTTTTTCAGGTTGTGGAGCATGAATGAGTAAAGAGTTTATGGATTTTGGAAAATGTGGTCATTATAAATCAAGTCAAGACAGAGTAGATTTTAATAATATGATGTATTTATTGATGATATTCACCCAGCAAAGACTGAAGTGAAAACCCATCCACCTGCTGAAGGATGCTGAGGAGGAGAGCAGCAGCAGGAGGAGGAGGAGGAGGAGGAGTGACGTCACGCTGTGCACGCTCTCGTCCTGTCGTCGCAACCCGGAAGAGACGAAGGAGGAAGAGAGCCTCCACGTCACGGAGGTGTAACATCGGCGTCAGTGCAACACAAGGTGCTACCTCAGTGGGATTTCAGTGCCATTGTACAAACCCCCGGGGCTGTCCCTCATGTAGGTTTATAACCACACGGCGAAGATACGTCCGGCTGCTCGGTCACTGAGCGGCCTCGGGAGAGACTGCGGGACCGACTAACGTACGGTACGTGAACGGTGTGTCTGACGGTTAGCCAGCCCCCCCCCCCCCCCGGAACCGGACGGTACCCGCCGCTGTTTCCCTCCGAACAACCGGTGACCTTTGTAGCTAGAAGACAGCGATACTGCGGTTTTTGTATTGATAAAACGTCGTAGGGACCATTAGCCCCGGAGTGTCGTCGCTAGCTAGGCTGGATTAAAAGGTCGATGGCGTCAAAACGTTGTTGACGTTTCGGTTTGACAGTTGTTGGCGTCCTGCTGCTGCTGGTTGTTTAGCTTTGCATCTCATTTTCATGCAATCTGTATAATCTGATAACTAGTTACAGCTAAAAAAAAAAGAAGCAGCCAGGCCTGTTGATCAGTAGTGAGAAGTGTTGGTACAGTAATACTGTAAGCACACTGTAATAACGTGCTAAGGCCCGCTCATTGTTGTGATTGTGATGTGCTAACGTGGAGCAATCTTCAGTCATTAGTCAGTAGGAGATGCCACTATATCTGAGTAATAGATGTTTCTGTAGCAAAATACGCCACTCAATATTAGTCAGGGATGTTGGGTTATTTCAGTGTTTCACTTCCTTTTTCTGTGACATGTCTGGATTTTTATTTTTGTGTTGAATGTTTTGGGTCCCAGCACATTTCATTTGACTTTTGTTGCATATTTTGAGTAGTGTATTTTCATTATCGCTTCATCAGTTCAGGGAAAAAATACAATAAGATGTAGTGAGCAAAGATGGATGATTTAATATTCCACATTCTTCTTCTTCTTCTTCTTCTTCTTCTTCTAATCTGTGTTTATTGGTGGACTAACTTTCAAGGTGCAAACAGCCACCTACTTTATCGATGTTTGTAAAATGCTGCTCTCATTAAATTAAATCTTCGCACTTTGAATTCACATTACGGCCTCTGTTTATCGGGTAGAATCTGACCGACACTGATAAATGCCTGATTATATACATTTTTCAATATCTGGCTGATAATTTATCGACCAGAATATATCTTCCGTCCCTACAAATTGTTGTCTAATTTGCTTTAGATTGACTCATCTAGTAATAGACTAATCGTTACAGCTCTAACATAAAAAAAAAATCATTGTGTACCTTATACTATGTCGTGAGGGTTATCCAGACTTGGGGATGGAGACTAAAGATTCAGAACAAAAGACCTTAACTCTAACACATTTTTAGCCAAATGCAAATGTTTGCTCCATCTCCATTTCAATTCAATTGAAGCCTCTGTGATACAACACTCTGTGATCATGCTTATTAATATTTATGTGTTATCCCCATCATGACATCATATCGTATGACATACAACCTACATCAGTTCAGCACTATGATGTGCAGCCTATGAATGGAGGGATTAATGTCATTTTAACCTAAGGATTCTCCATATTATATGTCTGAAACATACCTCCATGTGTTTGTATAAATTAGAATATTGTGATTATCTGTGCAGTGGATTTATTAGTTTTTTATCTACTCTCCATCCCAGCATTGTCTGAGTGACACAACTATGTTATAACTGGTTATAATTGAGGAATCTGTTGTTTTCAGCTAATCTGTTTCGTACTTGTATCTGTATGCCACTGTATGTCAAGTTGGTGAATGTTTTTTCTCAGTTTGCTTCTGTTGTTTTTTTATTCGCAGCATGTTTTTTTAAACGCGATATATGTGTTGTCACAAGTCCTGGCCTGTGTTTTGCTTGTGTTTTGCGTATTTGCATGTGTTTTCTTAAGTTGCAGTGTGTTGTGTGTGTGTTCTGAATAAGCAAAGGTTTCTTGTTTCCTTGGTGGCCCCTGACAAAATGGTTTTCATATTTTCAGTAGCAAGGAAGATTACATTAAAAAGGTGTCCTCCACCCCAGGATGGCTTGTTGTTTTGTCCACATGTCCTGGCTTGCATAGACGAGGGCAGCAGTTTTGTTATGCCTGCCATAAGTGAAAAAGTTGGTGATATATTGATGTAAGATGTAAGATTTGCAACAGTATGAGCTGCAGTGATGAAAACGGAAAATGAAAAATGAATTTGGTTCCTCAAATTTGTGTGTACATTTCTTCTGATTTGTATATTGCCACATAATATATATATAGATAATCTTAAATCTCTTTTTTATTAAAATACACAAATCCTCCCAGGTTCAAAGGAATAATTCACTTTACGGAGCCTTTAGTCGAGCCACATTACCTTGTTTTAAGTGATCTCAAGATGCCATATCAGTCTCCACCACATTATGAAAGCTTGTTTTCAGTACTGTATATTGTTCTCTGTATTTGTTCAGTCCTAAGTACAGCAGTGTTGCCTAATATCTAATCTTCTACTCCATGTAGTAGAGATTATGGTTTTGTACGTAACACGTGGTTACGGTTGTGAAAAAGATCCCATCAAGAACCTGTTGTATAGGAAACACCCAGTTGTTCACACCCCATACACACCTTTATTCTTTCAAACTGTCATGTAATCATATATTAGTGTAAAATTACCCTGAGATGGGAATTCACCTTTTGATTTAACATATAACTTGTGTAGATTCAGGCTGTAGAATGTGTTGATAAGCAAACGACACAGTCAGCAGTGCAGGAATAAAAGACTTCAAGCTAAGCTGGTTTATTTGGCATGTTGAGATCATTAGGAGCATGGCAGGGGGCTCCTCTCAACTCCCACAGATATTGATTTCAAAACAATCCATTATGAACATATATTGTGTATTGTGTGTGCATTACAACAGCCTGTGTTTGAAATGGAAGCTGGCTCTATGTTTACAGCACCATTGTTTTGTTTAACAATAGTTTGTAATAATAATATTTTAAGTCAAAATCTGTTTGGGAATTTCTGAAGCAACCGCAGAGCCTCATACCAATTTATATACTGATTGACATCGAGCTATTGTTGTTTACCCTTCAATATTTGCAGCAAACCTGTGGTTAGCAATTTATCATGACCCACTGTGAAATTTTGGGCATTGGGCTGAAATACTCAGAAAATTAAGCTCCCTAGAAACCTGTAAATCTTAGAAATACACTTGTCTGGTCCACCGTCACTAACTGCAGTAAAGCAGCAAAGGAAAGAGGAACCGACATGAGGTAGAGTTATGCTCCTCTGTGAAACAGGTAGTCTCACTTCTCGTGCAGTGACTGAGCAGTGAGAAAATAAGCACCTGTTTCAGTGCAGTGCAGACAGCACTACTTCTCTTTTGCCTCTTTTTGTAAGCGTTCGCCTGGACAGACTACATGTGAGATATTATTCTGGTGAGTAGTGTGTTCGACAAAACTGCAATTGGTCATTATGGAACAGGAGCATGATGCCAAATACAGTCGTGTGTATGTCTATCAACGTGAGGTCAGTGTCATCACTTAAAAGAATTTTCTCATGATTGGTACGGTACGTGAAACAGGTGTCTTCAATGCGTTTTAATCCTGATCCAATCCGTTGGATGTCTCACCTTGTCTTGATAAGCCAGGTCAGAGCTTCATGACCAGGTCAAATGGCTGTGTTATGGCGATAATAAACTAAATGCCTCTAAACTGCTGGGTCATCCGTAAAAAGGAAGTCTCAAATGTGTTGACAAGGGCTGCTTGTGTGTTGACTTGCACGGACAGATTGAAGTGATCCAGGACAGACAGAGCAAAGCATAGCAGCATTTTGTTATGTGTGCACATATAATTTCATTGTTTACTCTGTCATTACTGTAAATATTGTTGGCCTATTCTGTCTTAGACAATATTGATGTACCTTTGTTGTATATTGCAGTAAGGTAACCTTCAATAAAAACAGGAACTGCATGTGTATTTAGAACTTGATCAAATTTACTTTCAAGGAGGTGGCACACTCATAAGCCACTTCAGTAAAGGGTGTTAATGTAAGCTTATTACACAGAGATCGACAACAAAACACTCCAGTAGCTCTCACAGTCGCAGCTTCTTCAACATTAGAAGGACTTCATAGGCACTGTTTGGCTTATTAATTGCAAACAACAATGAAAACGTGAGTATGTACTGAAAATAATGTCTCCCTGGAACTTTGGTTAATCCTAACAAGCAGCGAGACAGTAGTCCTGCTTGCAATGCGTTCACTAAGAGGCTTGCTAATTCTAAAACTGTGGAGGCTCAACCTCGATTCGGACAGTACCGACGAGAGGGTAGACAGGTAGCATTCCTAAGGCCAGATAATTAAGTGTTGACGATGCAAGTTCATTTTCGTCTTCTGTTATCTTTTGCCTAAACTGACAAACTCCCACTTTGCTTTTGTCACCTCTTTTGTCTTCTTTTGCATGTTGTGCTTTCAAACAAGTCAGTAACTGATGAGTGGGTGACACGATTTAGTTTCTATATCGAGAATTGATCGAAATTAGCTTTCAATTTTGATAATCAAATTCAATGGCAGTATTGGTGACACCGGCTGCACCGACTTGCGCGCATCCACAGCGGGTTCACAGTGAAAAAAACAAACTCCAAAAACACTTCAAATATGTCATAGCTAGCTTAGCATTAGCCTGCAGCTACACTTCTGGACACTTTGTGCACTAAGACTGCTGACTGGTTTGAAGATAACTTTGACAGTGTCAGAGATGTTTCAAAGATCCTTAATTGATTTCTTTAAGAAGAGGGTTTACACTCGAGGGATGAGTTGGACTGAACTGATAACACTGCCAGAGATTTTTTATTGATTTTTTTGGAAGATGGTTTACTAGGGATAGATTTGAGAAGCCAAACTTTGAATTTCATCTTTAATTGTTTATTGCTGAGTCGCTTTAGGGTGGTATGTTTTGTTGAAATTAGCTCACCCCAACCTGCGAAAATCCACCAAGATAAAGTCAAGCTCTTATTGTAAAATCCTCCTAACCTTTCAAAGAAGAATTTGAAAATGTAAGTGACAGTTGTCAGGGCTTAAAACCAAAGATCTGTTGAACTTGAACTGATTTAAACTGTATAGAATCCCAAAAATACTAAGTAATACAGGATAGTAGGACTGTAATTGTTATACTTTCTGTATCATTTGCCTTCATCTGATTACACTCCCGTCTCTTTTTCTCTCGCTCTCCCTGTGGGTCAGTCCCGTCTCTTCATGATTCAGCTGTCAAATAAACGTTAATTGTAACATGGGGCATGTTAAAGAGAAGTTCCTGCAGTAATCCCATGCACGTAGACTTTTTTTCCCCCCATCAGATTAAGACTGAACTTGAATATATGGTCTTTGGAGCAGAAGCTCTGCGTGCCTGACTAAATGTTCTGTTTTGGTACAGCTCCTGTTGTTTTTACCTTATAAATATTAAAAACTGTGATGTCTCCTTTTTAAGTGGAATATGTCAGACGTCCAGAGATTTAGGGTAAAAAGTACGAGTTGACTAAATGGCAATTTCGGCTTCTTTGTCTCTGACTTTTCACTTCTTTGTGATAGCAGTAGTCCTATCTTTTATTCTTATCATGTATAGCTGCACCACAAACAGAGCTCCAAGTATGCTGGGCATCTTAAGTATGGTGGGTCAAACCACTTTGGAAATGAGAAAAACTGAAAATGAGTTATGATTTGCTTTATAAGTTGTGTTTTGAAATGTTTTAATCACAGAATCCTCCCTGGGAGATAGTAACAGGACAAACAACGCTGTTTACAAATGTATTGCCGATGCCCCCACAGAGAAAATCTATCACATATGACATCATTTGCAACAGAAGCATCTGCAGGATAAAGATGCAGTGGTAATTTGTTTTGACTCATTGAGCGTGGGATGGGAGATTTCTCACTTCAAACAGCCTGTGCTCTCTGAAGCTCCTTGTTTTGATTTTTTTTTTTAAACTGTAAAAATACTATGTGCTCTCCCATTTGGTGGTGTTTAGGTCCAGCATTTGCTTAAAGGGTTAGCAGTCGGTTTATTTGAGATTTCTTACCTGCAGCACAAGAGAACATACTGCATAGTGTACATTACGCGATTCTACAGTATGTGATTTACGTTAAATGTTTCTTGTGTTTGGTTCTTTCCTCAGTGTTCCAGATGGGTGAATCAGGCTCACGCCGTTCCACACTCGTATCCCGCCTGCCGATCTTCCGCCGCAGCAGCAGCAAGAGGCAGGAGTCTCTCCCTTCCTCTCCGTCTTCAGGCGGAGTGGGAAATGGTGTCCACAGCTCCTCGCCATCCAGCACTAACTCCAGCTCTGGCAGCACCGGGAAACGTCGGAGCCTTTTCCGCACTCCATCTCTCAGTTTCACAGCTAAACGGAATAGTGAGCCACGTGTCCAGCCTATAAACCTGAACCTCACTCCTCCGCTGTCACAGGGCACTGACACAAACGGAAATAACCAGCAGACGATCCCTACGTCAGTGTCAACAGGTTTCAGTGAGAGTGGTGGACGCCCCAAGTCACGCCACTCATTTGGGTTCGGTAGCCACAAGAAGAAAATCACACGCTCTCAGACTGAGGATTTTGAAAAAGCGTCTTCATCCTCTTCCACAACCAATCGAAATGTGTTTATAAACTGCATCAGCAGCTCAGGGACCAATGAGGGCGACGACTCTGGGTTCCTTGATGACTACAGCGGTGGCAGTAATAACAAACGCTCATCACGCCAGAAGAAACAGCTACTGCCCAAATCTTTCTCCGCTCACCACCGCTTCTCCAAGACTTCTGATCACCACCGACCTCCTGAAGTGAATCTGGAACCTCCAAGCTCCACCACCATCACTCCAGGGGCCGGAGGGCTCACACCGGGGTCATGGCCAGGCGAGCTGCTTGGTGCTGGTGGTGAGAGCTCACTACAGTCACCGATGATATCAGAGGACCGAACCACAGCCATCACCCCTTCAGAGTTCATCCCCATCACGGAGGATTCTGTATCGGAGGTGGATGCCCTGCCAGTCCCCAGTCCTGAATCGGGTTTAGACCCAGGACCTAGCTCTGTGCCTGGGCCGGCTACTGACACAGCTCCACCTGACCTTCCACCTGCTCCAGAGACGTTCAGCGTGGCGGTCTCTACCTCCCAGGTAGCTTGTTTTGCGCTTTTAACTCTGTCTTTCTGAATCATACAAGGTGCTTTGGAATCAAACGGGTTAATCAGTATAGACATAGAGCACACTTCTGTGAAAGATTAATCGTAGTGCACCAGCATGAGTTTTGACAAGCATTCTAAATTATCTGAGCAATTCATTTTTAGGCTTTCACAAACAGGAAATTATATGCAAAAAAGATTGAGACATAAGTGCTCCGGGAACAGACAATACAGCCACAGGTGCCCTTGGATGTCAAGAACAAAAACTATAAAAGAGGAATATTTATGACCATTGTGTGGAATCTGTGAAATGTGGCATAAAAATTGAGCATTGGGCATGAAAAGTCCTTTTATTGAAAGTGCTTAGGCATGAAAAAGAAAACCCTACGCATGTCTGCAAACTGCTCTCCACATTTCACACCTTTGTGCTCTCAACTTTTCCTCTTCAAAAAGAATGTATCCTATTTTATTTCTCGGTTGTTGAGGGAACTCCAGACAGGAAACCATTTACCCAGAATAACAGCTGCAAAGACAAAGCTCTGTACTCAGGCCATTGAAGAGTAAATACTGTATGACTGTGTTATCTAAACATGCACACTGCTGCCCGAGGACACAAATATCCACCTACTAAATGAGTACTAAAGTGGTTTCTCCTCTCTGTAAATTGCTTTTTGCCTCATTGGAGTTCATAGTTGTTCTTGTATTTGAATGCAACATTTTAAAATGCTTGGTAAAATGCAATGGTCTGTCCTCTCCCCAGGTTTTCTTCACTCCCGCCGAGTCCAGCACTGACAAACCTTTACTCCCTGACACCAGCACAGCCAACAACACTGACTATGAGACTGCCATTTCCCTCTCAGAGCCCGAGACAGCTGTACCCTGCCTACCTCTGCGGGAACAATCACTGGAAGAGAGGAAGGAGAGGGAGGAGGAGAGAAAGGAAGCAAAGGAAGTGGTGTCTGTAGAACAGAGGAAGGAGTTGGTGGAGAAGAGAAAGGCAGGTTACCACACAGAGACAACAAGCGAGAGCGAGGCGGGTGTGGTGCGCAGTGAGGGTTGTCACTCCAACCCAGAGCAATCAGAAAGGAGGGCAAGAAACACACTGTCTGTTCAAGAAAGAGGAAGCTTCTGTGGCTGCCACGAACCGAGGTCCTCTCACTTGAGGAAACCACATGCAGGTATGAAAGTCATGCAAACACGAACAGCTAAATCTCAGATTTACATTCACAGACGCACACACTTTCTCACCCTGTTAAATGGTTATACGCTAGTGCTCAGTGGTCGTTACAAGCCTAGGTTGATCCCTCATAACGGAGACACACAGACAGACACAAACTTGGCTTCAGTACGTGTTTGACATTCCTTTGTGATGAGGGCTCCATGAAAATGGTTGGCCAGGTATGTTATCGCAAAGACAGACAAGGGTATTGACTTCTCACTATGCAGTGACGTACAGGCTATACAAGTTTTTTTGTATGATACATCTGCTTTCTTTGGTGCCTTGGTTACTAGCTTTTTTTTCAATTGACTCTTCTCCCTCACTTGCTTTCTGACATACGCACTCATTCACTTATAGAGGAATTATTTGAGTAGATTTACCATTACAATTAACCACAATTTGTGTTGAGAAACAGACGTCATGCTAATAGTTTCCTGAGTGTTATATCTAAGGTTATATATAAAGTAAATGCATACGTAATGCATAAAAAAGAAACATTGCATACAGATGTCTTGTAGACCTGTAAACTCTTTACCACAAAACAGTTAAATATTATCTGTTCATTATTCAAAAAACATTTACTATATCTCTCCCCAATGAGTTTGATGTTAACATGTATCATGCGGTTAAGGTGACGCCATGCTTCTGCTCCTTCAGTGTTGATTGATATTTTCACCTCCTACTGCAAGACTGAGCAAGTGTGAAAAACATAGCAAATAGAAATCTTTGAGAGTTCATTAACACGCCTCTGATACAGATTCCCCTAAGAAACTGTTAAGTGGAGGTGATGCAGTCTGGGCTAATCAGAACCAAAGTAATAATGTCATGTCTCACTGAGTTTCCACTTCTTTTTTGAAAACTACTATGTGTTTCCTTAACTTCAGAATGATGTGGTCATTTGTGATAAAAGTACAAAGTGTTTTCAAGCATTACAAATTCTACAAGAAACTTTACAGTTTCAAAACTCATTCGCCTGTCACTCTGCAGCTGTAACTCAGACTGTGAATTCGGAAAAATACCTCAGCCTAATAAATCAATGCCAGTTGTGGGTGACAGAAGAGAAAGAGTATGTGTCATACTGAAAATGTATTCCCTGACCAAGTATGATTTGTCACTATCCTCCTCACTTCTTCAGCTGCCGTAACATATTGCAGAGGAGGTTTTTTTTTTTTTAGCCAAGGCTTTTCTGGTAACAGCACCAAAAACTAAATCTGCAGCCCACTGCTCTGCTTTCCAAGAATGGTTTACCTCATGGCAGACTTTGATTAAACCATGAAAAACATGAACTTCTGACTGAGTTTATTTCCCTTTCAGCAAAAGAGATAGATGATTCAAACTCTTAATGAGTGTTGGAACATTTTTGGTTTCACCAGGACTAAGTAACCATGTAGGAATCAAGTTAAGCTGCTGCAACTCATAATTTCAAATTACTAATACTGAAATGTCACTTAATTCGTGCTTTGCTTGCAGTTGCGCTCTATGAAAGTCAAACTATTCTAAGATTACATTTCAGACCAATAAAATATTAACGGACGGGCATTTGTATACATGCCAGCACAAATACTCTTGTAAGAAGTTTATGACTTATAGATGAAATGCTTAGTTTGATCTAATCTTTTTTGTTGTACAGACCGAATGACAGTGATGTTGCACCAACAAAAGTCACTTCCAGGTGGAGAACTGGCAGTTGATTTATATTGTGGAGATTCAGAGATATATAATTGAACGCAGTGGTCTGACTTGTCCGAAATTTCTGCTGTGCTCATTTTATATGTCGTGTTGCTTCGCTTGCATCTTTGATATCTACCCAACAGCAACATCTCAGAATAGTTTTGTGTATACTCAGGCTGTCATTTTATTCAGTCTGTGGTCTCCAAACTAACGTACGTTGTTATCAATGAGATATGAAAGCATCGAACATGCACTTTAAATTAATTAAATGTATACACTTTGAAATAACATCATGAAAAAGTTATTGTCAACAAAAATTGTGATTGGTTCTACTGTATCGTCTCGCAGAACTGTAATTCATGTAACTGCATGATATTTGCTGCTTTGTATATTACATTTCTAATTTGAGATTGTGAACACCCACCCATCCACCCACCCACCCACACACACACACACACACACACACACACACACACACACACACACACACACACACACACACACACACACACACACACACACACACACACACACAGAGTTTGTTCAAATACGTGTTTGCTGGAAAGCAGCTGAATATTGATTTACACTTGTGAATTTCTAGCTTCCAGGCAGTGCGAACTAAAGACAGACTACAGTCATAGAATGTCAAGCTGCTCTGTGAATTTTAATATATTCATGTTTGCACACAATGACACAAGCCTCTGGTATGTGCGCCCACATTTAATACAGGTCTGATTTTCCTTCCTGGTTGAAATGGTCTCAACGTTGAGTAAAAATGGTTGTAGACAAGCTAATTATGGGCCCTTTTCAGGGTAATGCTGTTGCTCAACGCGAAGCC
This sequence comes from Pagrus major, assembly GCF_040436345.1. NCBI lineage: Eukaryota > Metazoa > Chordata > Actinopteri > Spariformes > Sparidae > Pagrus > Pagrus major. Next base: position 34,398,650 of record NC_133219.1, on the reverse strand, counting down.
AAAACCTCGAATATCCATGCTCATTTGTAACACCATAAGAACAAAGACAAGAAGAAGACGCACACACTCACACTACACACCAGGAAAACTACAGTATGTGTGTGTGTGTATGAGAGAGAGACAAAGAGGAAAAAAGGAAATAGTTTGTATAAAATGCTGTTTAACAAATGTTTTACAGCCTGTTGCTCAGTGAGAGGATGTGGTAATAGTCTCTATTCACATCTATGTATTAGTAGATCAAAATAGAGCAATTATAGCAATTTTCTGTTTGTCTGAGTGAAGTGTATTCACTCTGCAGTTTCATTGTTTATCAGTAAGCTTGGTGGTACTCAACTGTTGTTATTACAAAACAGGCACAAATACTATTTGACCAAAAACAAGCATTCTGAAGAGCTTCATAACCGGGAGATTGAACTTCATTTAAAATGCTGAATAAGGAGAAGCTGCTCTGTCATTAAGTTTAATGGAAAGATATAAAACAACATATATCCCACAGGAAATAGAGCTGACTGCTACCAGTTGGAAATATAATAAAAAGATGATTATGTCTCTGCTCGTGGAATCACTTTTATTCAGTCTTTCTCTCTGTCTCTTTGCTCTGTTCTCTGCTCTAGCCTCTCTGTGTAGCAGTGTCAGCCCCTATCATGAGGTGATGCGGATGGAAAGGCGTTTGCGCTCCTCGTCTGAGGGGGCTGGTGGGCCTCGTATCCATGGAAACCACAGAGATGCCCCCGGCATGGAGGGATGTGGTCTGCTCAAACACAGAAACAACTCCTCATCATCCAAACTGGGAAGTCTGGTAGGTCTTGAGCTGTGAAACATACAGTGTGGTCTGTGTGTAACAGTTTACATTGTAATCAAGATGTTTAGGTAAAGCATGAGTAGACACACATGCACATGCAGTTAGCTTGACTAAGTGGCTAAGCTTAGTAAGTGCCACTTCCTCTTCTGTACATCCTCACAATAAGGTGAGGCAGAGCAAGTTTATTTGTATCGAATCTTTTCAACCACAGACATGAAAAGTGAAAGGGCTTCACATAAAGCAAATAAATGTAACAGAACAACATTTATAGACATAATGAAGAGCAATAGAAAAATCAATTAGAAAAGGAGAATGAAATGGAAACAGAATAAGATGAGCGACCAGGGACACGCTGCTGTCCAGTTTCAGGGCTGTGATAAATATCCCCTATTAAGGAAATAAAAGTACAGTAGAGAAAACAGAAAAACAAGAGAGATGAACAACAGCACTGTCCATCAATTTCACCAATCTGGAGCCTGTTCTATACTTCAGACAGTTTAAATCTGTCTCGTGTCCTCATATGTATGCGTAATGTACATGTTGATGTTTATGCAGTTCTCAGTAATCCAGCTCATGGTAATTCTAAGTGCTGTATCGTAGACTTGTTTCAGTTTCTTGAAGACGTTTCACCTCTCATCCAAGAGGCTCTTTCACTTCTAACTAACTGGGGTTTAATTGACTGGGGACGTGTTGATATGTATCATGTTGATATGCATCCGGGTGAAAAGTTGCCTACAGGGGCTGTTGCCTCGAGCAAGTAGTTCAGTTGCTTTCTTTAATGTACATTTTTAGCTTTGCAAACATTCACAGCACAGAATGTTAAAGTCAACCCAGTTCTACTCGCATCTCAAATCAAATATTATTTCTGTGTCGCAATGCTCTTAATCCTAAAGCGACTAAAACGACGCCTTTGGCACTGAACAGTTTGCTGTGAGGTGACACAAATAATGCACTGCATAGAGGTTTTTGTATAGCAACTACAGATGTAGGAATTGAATACAGATATTTAACATTTCCACAATCTTGTATCGACCTTAAAAACAGGCACCATGTGGCCATAGCTGTGTACTGATGCTACAGGATGATGATAAAAGTTTCCTCGTAGGGAAGCTCGCCACATGATTACTAAATTGCCCTTGCATCATTACAGGAAGAGCCCAGCTTTAAAAGGGGACGAAAACAGTGGATTCAATTGCCCACAATTGTAACCAGCTGCTAACATACTCCCTTATGATATACTGTTTGATAAGGGATCCTTCCTAATCTCACCCAGTATGCTTTGGGCCATGAATATACCAAAAGTGTTCCAGCATGCTCTGTGCAAAACCAACCACAGTGCAATTGACTGTACTACGAAGCTTTGATTCACAAAAATAGTGCTTTTAATTTTCACTCACTTTGAATTAAAAACTAAAAACGAAAAGGAATATTTCCCCTATTTGCTGAAAGGGATATCAATCGTGCCTGTTCACATTTACATACAAGACAAAAGACAGTATGTTTTTTGGTTATTTCGGTGACGGTTCATCTCAGAAACAGACTTCTCTTAAACTCTTTCAGATTTCAGAAGTTTTTTAATGAAATGTTAAGCCACACATGGTGATCAACAGTGCTGTGTTGACTTTGCCATAACAAAGTGCGACCTCAAGTCTTAATGTGTCACTCAGTACAGATATCCAACAGCTCAAGTTAAGCATAAGAATCTTTCAATAAGTGACTCTGTGCATACCCCTGAATTTGATAAACACATAATAAAAGTCTGGTTTCTTACATTTGAAGCTCTTTAAGGCAAAGCCCTGAAATTAAGTTCAGTGCGGGAGAGAATGCATAAAGCACGAGGAAAAACTTTTTCAGTCATCTGTAGGATTTAAGCATTTTACATCCTGTTTGTTAGCTCAGGCTGACTTTATTGATGCATGCTGTAGCTATATCCACATTTGTTTCTAGAAAGGCTATAGCCACTATTGTGTATTGGTTGGTTTTCCTACAACACACACGAGGAGGCTCTGCGGGAGGAAAGCTAGTTTAAGCCAATCTCATTTATTTCACCAGAGACTATAGGCTTTTACTAAGAGATTAAAAAGGGCAGGGATATACTCAGCACGTTGCTGTGTACTTTAGTCTGCATCTGCTTCTTGACACACACTTCACCAAACATGGAGTAATCTCTCACTTTCCTTCTTCCAGCCTATGAAGGGCTCTTCAGAGGCCTGAGTCATGCAGAAAAAGCAGGAGCCCTGGAGTGAATATTAAATTATGCACTGCCACTTCTCTTCTTTTTTAACTTTGTCAAACTTTGCTGGGTAGTAGAGGGTACTTGTAGCTAAAAGGTCTGGACTGAGAGTCCAGAGCATTTGCAGTAAATACATAACTAAAGCGAGTGAGGTCATGAATAAAAGGAATAGAATGGTACGCTCATTGTTTATGCATATACAACGTGGCTGACTGTGGTGTTTGTGTGTTAAAGAAGCCTGTAGGACATGGCACTTGTGCAGGGCAAAACAGACAGACTAAAGCACTCAATACTAAACAGTACGCTAGGTGGACATGCTTTGTTACTGTCGCGTCATTACAGCTCAGACAGAATACGATTATCATAAAGCAAATGAAGATTTGGTGTGCAGTGACAAACGACTAATTTGCTACAGTCACAGAGATAAACTATGAGGTGCCTCTGTGAAGCGAAGCAAGGCTGCGTTTGCTCGAGCTGCTCCGTGATCTCATTCCAGTTGTTATTCTTATTTTGATACCCCTTTGGGATGCTATGAAATATTTATTTTACCAGCATACACATACAGTGTTGGTTGCTCATAAGTTTCCCAATGACAGCTGCGATAATATTGAGGCAGGCAGACTGAGATAAGAGAGAATTTTCTCGCCGACGTCTTAAGAAATTCTGTTTTGTCAACTGGAATTGAACGCAATCACTGAGACAATCTGAACAACTTTGAATATGCAACTTTGTAGTTTGATTGACATATATGGCAGAAAAGTTCAACTGCAATCCACTTTACTTTGACTGATACTTATGCATATCAACAGTTGCTTTGCGGCGTCCTTGCTAGACAGCGCTGTAATGCAGGGTGCTGCTTGTTTTCATATCCTCCAGTCTGACTGCTGCCCTTGTAAAGGCTAGATATCACCAGTGACACTTGTATTAATCATACAACACATAAGGATTCACTTCTTCTCCCAGAAAGAAGTTGTACTAACCAGAACCAGACGGCGGGGCTTTAAAACGAAAACCAATGAAGAGGCTTGCAAACATGTACTGAATGCTCAAAAACATCATATAATGCAGTAACAATTACCATACACACATAAAATCTAATCACGTTTCAGATAAAATCATTTCCTCTGAGGCTAGGTTTCTTAATGCCAACTGGCCACACTGTACAGCTCTGGCAGCAGTGGTTGGTGACAAACATCCTCATTTATCTCATGACTAATGCATTTGTATTCATGGCTATCGGCACTGATGTCTAGGTGAGCTAAAATGCCGTTAAATAAACAGCATTAGTAGTACTATTATGTGATTAAATGATACATTTAACACATTTTTTAGATTTTTTTGCATTTGTTTGCATGTTACTAAAGAACTTAAACTACCTGTTGTAAGATATGGACCACCTCTTATATGCCACAGAAGCATATCACATACATTCATGTATTCAATGGTAAATGCCTTTCGTCTAACTTGTTATGTTAAAAATATCATGGCGATTAAAGTATCTTCATTCATATTATAATTGTGGTAATGTGCACAGCCCAGAGGCTAATACATTGGTAAATGTACCTGGAAAGAATAGATTTGATAGTCAATTAGGGGCACATTAGCTATCAGAGAGGAACAAGACTCTGCAGGACATTAAACTGCAGGACAACCCTCGAGGATTGGAATTGACTACCGCTGCTGTGGAAAGGACATTTAAGAATGTTTCTTTTAACTCACTCAAGCCTCTTTCCATCCACAGCACTGTGGCTAAAGAGCTCAAATACCATCCTTGTAGTAGCTTTTTGGTTATGTTGGTGCACTCAAATATTCAGAGTATTTTTTTAATTTTATTTTTAAATGACTATTAAGAGTGAGCTCATAAGCTGGCTGGCCAGAAATTCTTCACATTTAATCTTAGGCTTGTAATGTGTAGTACTTCTACAAACCATCTTCTGTTACCACTCTGGCTACTTGGCATGGCTACTTATGGTTGACAAATCCCTACCACAGTGTGTTCTCAGGTTCTCAGTCAGATCCAATCAGGATATCCTCTCAAGCTCCACCATCTCGTCCAAATATGGTCACTTCTGGCTCCAAAAAAGCAAGATGACGATGGACATTATTCCAAAGTCGAGGATTCAAAACAGTTGTAGTTTTTAAGTACTTCCTCATCCTCGTCATTTCCAGACTACATTGTAGAAGTACTCTATTCTACGATGATTGTCGTCACGTTCTCTGCCTTTGCTGCATCAGTCACAGCGTTTTTCTTATAAAATTGTAGACTTTACAACATGTGGTATGAATCCTGAATTAAAATATGTACCTCAGATATATGACCATGGTGAAGATATGGATTCTGTTGCTACCGAAGTCAACAGTATAAAGCACTGGGATTTAGTATTTGTCTGTCCTACATGTTAAATGGCATTGCTTGTTTACTATGAAACAGCTGTTTGCTTTGCTCTGAGATGAGTGATTATATTGTATTGAAATGAGTAGATGTTAAATATAACAAATGTCACATGATGTAAGGCAGACAATGTGGGTAAAAATCAGTTTATTTTCACTCTTGCTTCATGATTTGACTGGACATTCAATCCGCGACTGCCTCAGGCACGTTGTAAACACAACTGGCTGTGAAGTGTCTGCTCGCACAGAATGAAAGTAATTTGTTAGTCCGTATATTTTCCATGGCTAGAAGCTATAATACCTGGCCGCAATGCCAAGACTCTCTTCCTTGATCTTAATGCATTTACCACCCTAAAGCACTGAGTAAATGTAATATTTCATAGACTGTATATATGATTTCCACAGTGGGTGAACAGAAACCAGTGGCTGCTGATGGATGGAAAGGACCTCTTGCTTCCTCTTATTCCTGTTTTGGATGTCATTCTATTTGGCAGTTAAGAGATGGAGCCATCTTTTAATGAGACTCGGATCTGATATTATCTCTATTAACTCAAGGATTATACTCACTCAGATCACATAAGCGAGGTAAAAAGGTGACATCTCCGGGTTATAAAATCATATTAACACATTTCTCTGGTTAGAGGGGCACATTAAAATGGGTAATTTAGCTTCAAATGAAGTCTGTGTGCAGTGGTATTGCACTGTATGGGTCTTTATTTCTTTTCCAATACCTTTTAGCTATTAGCTGTAATGCCTGAAATGAGGTCTTCTGTTCAATTGCATTACACTGAAGGCATTCTCGTCTTTTTTCTGATGTTTACTGCGCTGAGTGCCTGATGAGAAAACAGTAATATTCATACATAAGACGCAATGCCTTGGAGAACATTGATTTAGCTTTAAGAAAATCTTCTCTCACTCTCACAGACACACACAAACAAATGGACAGAGGTGTGGTTGAATAGTTCGGTATGTCACTAAGCGTTGAGGCTCTTTAACTCAGATGGGAGGAGATCAACACAGAACGTGCCTGTGAGGTTGTTTATCTCCAAGCAGTGATGAAAGCCGAACAGACTCTGTCATTGGATTTTCAGATTCACCTGCATCTGCTGATGCTCCACGAGACCGGTGCATAATAGGAATAATTAGGATAATTCAGACAAGGTCTCTCGTCGAGCATTAAGTGGTCTGAAAGCCTGTAGTAAGCATCATCCACCTTTTTTTCATTTTGGAAACCTTGTCTAAAAGGTTGTTTCAAGCAATAAAATGTATTCAGAACCAGGTCAAAGCACTATTTGTAATGAATAATGAGTTCCTTTGGCCTTGTGGAGCTATCAGGCTGCTGAGAGTTGCTGCATCAGGATAATTCAGTGTACTGTATGAGATGAAAAACAACAACGTTGTGGTGCTCATTATTACTGGTATTTGTCTAAGGTCTTATAGTGCACTTATATGGTAATACTGTTTAAGCCAATTATAGAGACGTATCTGCAAAATTGTGTTCTTCGAAGATAGAGTATTGTTGATTTACATGCACAATAATGCAGTCAACAACGGTCTGTTGCAACTTTGTCACATATATATTATATATTTTTACCAATTAAGTTCCCTGCCACAAGTTTGCATATACCGCTACAATATTTATACTTTGATTACCTCATGCAGGGCTTTGTTGTGTTTAGTCAATTCTTATTTCTTGTTGCTAAAACTTCTTTATGCAGAGGATTTCCCTTTGATGACCATCAGATGGCAGCATTGACTTTTGAAATGCAGCTGAACCAAAAGGAGCATCATGCATCATTATAATCTCATAATAATACCACTAACACGAGTGCATTTACTGAAAGATTACAAATGGAGATTTTTTTGGTGGGCGTTACATCTGGAAGCATGACTCCCAATAGTCATGTGGATAAGGGACTGGGAAAATCTTGTCAGTACTTTCTTACATTTAATCGCTGGATTCTGGAGAACATTGTGTCCGAGTTTGATGTAAGATGTAAGAAGATGTAATGTAGGTGCTCGCTATAAACACAATGTCATGTGTTGAAAACTTTTATCTTGAAGTGAACATGTATGTAACGCTGTGATGCTACCCTCTCACGGAAAGTTGAGTGATAGGGGGGCGGAGTGGCTCAGACAAAGACTCCGTTCATACTATTACAAGACACTGAACCATCAAAATGAGTTTGGTTATTTTCAGGTAAAATAAAGTTAGATAATTTAATAAGCCTGAGTGAGGAGATTAGTACTGTTACCTATGTGTTATTGGAAAAGAACACCCTGTTCTCTCTGACGTAGAAGAGAAAGACAGTGTATTTTGTTCGATTCATTTTAGAGCCTACTAAATTAAATTAAAGACATGAGACACATGCTGATGAAACTTTGGATTATGAATACGGTTTTGATAAACACACGAGTACATGATGGGCTTCCTTCATGTTTTGAAATACTGTAGATTTGCCAAGTTTTCTTGTTCAGCAGGTATTCTTTGCTCAGGGAATGTTGACAGATGTCGCACAAAGCTACAGCCTCATTCGGCACATTCATTGCTTTCTCAAAACCGAACCCGAATGATCCCCACGTAACAGGAGTAGCAATATGTTTTCATGAGCTTGGATGCATCGATGAGAGACTAAATACCTCATTAAGTGCAGGCAAAGTGAAAAAAGTCCCATTAACTTATAATATCCTAATTATATACCTAATAACTAAAGTAACATAGAAATGATAAAAATATGTGTCTTTCTGGTTGGGGAATATCTTTTTGAATGTTAAAAACCTCCTGGATTACTTTGATGAAAATCATTTAATAATTTGCTTTAATGTTGTCGTATCTTATCTCTATTTTAATTAGTCATTTTTGTTTTTCTTCCTTAGGGTTTGCCAAACCGGCTGAATGTTACATTAAAACTGTTAATCATGATGACATGTTTAAGCATTTTTTATTTCCCAGAATTACAGAACAATCATTCCATTATGTGTATAATAAATATTTATCATTGTTTGGTCGGATGTATATTGTTTGTTCTAAGTTTTGGGGTTTTGCTTTTTCTCTTCAGGATGTTTTAAACAACCTGGGTTCCTCAGAGCTGGATGAAGACGATCTAATGTTAGACCTGGACCTCTCTGATGATCAGCGGCATCGACATGGTAACCTTTTCACCTCATTAGACCTGAAGTCTTTATGTCAAGTGTGAGGGTGAAGCATTCAACAGGCCATGAGAAGATACAGACGATACAGCTGCTTGCTTTTTCACACTTAACTGTATCGAACAAGCAAGTTTACAGCATCGGTCTAACTACTTATCAGAAGCTGGGTCAAACACATGATTTGTTCCTTTTTTTTTTCAATTTTATTTTTTTCAGTTAACATCTTTGTGTTGCTGTTTCTCTGGAAGAAAAGCAGAGTTCTTAGAAAATAAACATTCATATCGAGAGAGAATCTGTCACATACAAACTCCTGCATTTTATCTATCCCTCCTTCTTTCAAGTGAATGTCTGCTCTTATCTTGTTGTCACAGATACTTTTTTTTCTTGCTTGCTCTCCCTCTCTTAACCCTTCTTCTTGCTGTCTTTCTCTTCCTCTCGCTCTGTTTCCCTTCACTCTCTGTCTCTCCTCTTCCTCATTAAGCCCCCTCCAGTCTATCACCTTAAAAACATGAAACCAGCACTCTGCCTGGTTCTTTTAACATGTGCCACGACTTTGATGTAGCTGCCTCATTTACAGCGATTTATCTCCTTTGTTGTTTTGGCATTTCAGTCACACTCCTCCTGACATGCCTCCATGGTTAAAAAATGACTGTCAGGGGGGAATTATTGCATATGCTCTGCCACAGTGAAGCATGAAGTGCCAAACAGTTACCACAACCTCCTTTTATATAACACAAAAGTGATTCATTTTATTGAATAAGGGATTTACTTTTTTCTTTTATTGCCACATGATTTTAGAGCTCAATCTATATATCGGTTGATATCGGCTTCTCAAAAATATATTGTATCGCATATACGTTGTCCAATATGCTTTCAACTTTCTTTGTATAGAACATAATGCAAAAAAAAGATACGTGGGGGAGTTTATAATTTGTTATACTATAATTTGTGTTTACTATTTCAGTGCACTGATGTCATTTTGGACAACAGAGTTTATGATGTAAAATATTTTGCCTCCTCTTCATAAGTATCTTTGTCACAAGTGTTTGATAACCCCTTTTGAGAGATTATTGCAAAAAATGTGATATAATTAATATATGATTAACATGATAAATAAAAAAAAATCTGATTTTTTTACCATCCAAAATCAATATCGGCATTGGCCCCAAAAATCCAGAATAGGTCGGGCTCTCCATGATATATATAACATACATACTTATCACACAGCCCTACTCACAGTACTACTTTCAGTAGCGATTGTGATTGAGGTGATCCTAGATTGCAGATGTTTGCTTCATATTAACTGCAAAGACACACAATGCACACATTGACAGTTGGTAGCTGCGTACCGTATGATACATAAATAAAATTGTTCAAGTGGGGAAACATGAGCTTCCATTTTTGTGCTTCAGGTTAATCAGATACAGGGACTACATATTTGACTGTAAATAAAGTGACAGGGTACACTTACCCTCAGCTTAACTCTCATCATGTTTGTAAGCATGTGTAGCTTCGAGTCTTATCTAACTGATCTCAGAGTCAAATGATATAGAAATGCGAGGTTAGACTCATCTATCTCCAGGCAACATTTAAGTCCCAGATGGACTCAGAATATTACAGTTGCAGTCAAATAAAGTAAGATGCTCAGAAGCACAGCGGAGGAAAGACTACAACAGCAGCTTCAGCCCTAATAAACTAAATTTCCTGTGCTTATAGGGGTTGGAGAGGATCAGGAGGGAGAGCGGGTTTGAACTGAGTGTTCACACACACACACACACACACACACACACACACACACACACACACACACACACACACACACACACACACACACACACACACACGCACACACAGGCTAACGGCTATGCCTGATGCAGAGCTAAAGGAGGCAGCATCATTAATACACACAGTAACACACACAAGTGTGCGTGCTTAGTCATTAGACCTAATGGTTTGCAGACTGTAGCATGAAATTAAAGGTTTGATGAATTGTTCTCATAAAGTCAAGGGACTAAGAGTTTGTGCTGGCGATGGAAGAGTAACGTTCTTTCACACTCTCAAATTAATGGGACGAATTGAAATACACACAGACGCACACCTGCGCACACACTTTCAGGTGGTATACACAAAACAGATACACGCACGTATAAAGATGAACACACACATGCAGTCACACACAACCAACGCCACACACTCTCACTCCTTACTTTTACCTCTCTCAGGTGGCTTGTTGAGGCCTTTATTAAAAAGAAAGCAGTTTCACAGCAATTTATGGCCAACAGTGTTCGTCTTCAGGGCTCTGTGTTCCTACTCCAACTGTGAGTCTGCTCTGTGGGATCAGACAAGGACAAAAAGAGAGACGCCGCAGGACCTTTACAATAACATGAAGAAGAGCCAAATCTTGGCTTCATCAGCTTTTATCTCAGACTGTTTCACTCTGTTCTATCAAGCCATTGAAAGTACACCTATCTGAAAAAATAGGCGATTGTGGGCAGAGAGTTATTACATTTTTCATGAATTAAATATGTTGTGGTCAGAATGGTATATTTAGACATATTTCTAGGTTTCAGATGCATTTAGATAATTAATAACTGACTATACGTGTGTTTGGATGTGTGCACAGTGTCCAGAGAAGACTCCAGCCAGTCCCTCGCCTCCTGTCTCAACCTGCTGCCCTCCCCCATGGATCCACCAGGTGATCGCGTCCCAGGAGGGAAGGAAAACAATCAGAGGTAAATGTGTAGAAAATATGTCTCAATATACTGTACGTGTTATCTCTTTCTCCAAACGGATGAAAGTAAAGTGGTCTCGAGACAAATGAAAAATGCAAAAGCAGAGTTTTCTCGCACTTACAAAACAAATCAAGACAAATTGTTAAATAATTACCTTTTTGTGTGAATCAGCCACAGTAATGTACAGAAAAGACAGGAGAAGAATGGGGAATGGTCTGGCATGGGCTGGTCTGAAACAGGATTACACCACAAACAATTGGAACATATGAATGGCTCAAGGATCTGTTGTGATGTATTTACCTTCTTAGCCACAGGGGCATTTATCTTCTGTGTGGTATCTTAATTGCATTATAGCTACAATATAGCTTTTATTTTTTACACCACACACTCCTTTGCCACTTGAGAGACAAAGAGAGAGAGATGGGAAAGTGTTGCCGTCTGTTATACGAATTGCTGATCTGGAGTGTTCCCTGTAAATGCATAAGATGTTTTAAGTCTTTCCATCCCTGGGAGATGAGACTAGACTGAAGCGCAGAAAGACGGAGGCTAAATAAATAAATAAGTTCTATTCGAATGAATATGAAGCTGTCTGTCTGTTCTCTGTCTGCCAGTAGCCGATGGCTGAAAGAGAACACTTAGAGTTTCTGTTTGTACGTGTGAGTATCACTGCCAAGGATGGTCCCCATTTTTGATCAGATTCGGCCCCTTGTTTCTTCTCAACACTGAGGAATCAGGATATGTCGTGCTGGGCGCACACTGTGAAATGCATGGGTACCAAGATGCCTGTAAACACACACACAAAAGCTGTATTCATACTTATTTGGGTTATTTGGTTTGATCAGTAGTATCACCTGGTGGTAAGCCAGCAGATGATTACTGCTTTACCTCTCAGGGCACCTCTCTCTACTCCGTAGAGTAGAGAGAGTATCTTATTTCTTTCAAAAGTTTTTGTCTGTCCATATAATCCCCTAAATAAACTGGTTACAATCTTTGTTGTTTGCCTTGACAGTGCAGGTCAACCTGTGTGGGTAGTTTTGAAGTAGAGGTTAAAGGGTTTATACTACACCATTGAGACACTGGACTTGACCTTAATTTGTTATTTTTTCCGAGAAGGGTTTTCATCACACTTCTCACATTCTCTTTGAATGTTTCGCTGAATAGAGAGACATTTTCTCTGTCTAGACAGTGTCAGTGAATCATGCAAGTTGGAAGACAACCTTTTCAACGCGTCCAAGGTTTGTGTTCGACAGTTCATTGGTTGTTTCTTCTGAACTGACTTCTCCGGTTCTCTGTGAAAGCACTGGAGTACCATTCATGTCCACTCATACACACACACACACACACACACACACACACACACACACACACACACACACACACACACACACACACACATGACTATGCGTTATTAGATTGCATTGCATTATTCTCCTCTGTGCACAAAGTCAAGGCTAAAATGTCTTTTGTCTGGAACAACTTTTCTTATGTTAATTGAGTTTGGATGTAACATGAGGAGACGGCTCCGTGCCTTTCAATCCAATCAGACAGCATATAACAATAGTATGAAGGAGATAAATTAATAGGTGAGGGAATAGTGTCTGAGCAGTGTTGCTTCAAAAATGTGAACACATTTCTATCTACAAATGGGGGAGCCCTGGTTTAGCTTGTTAGCATGCTAACATTTGCTAATTAGCACTAAACGCAAGGCACCGTCTGATGGAGATGTCAGTAGTTTTGCAGGCATTTTGTCCTAAACAGGACAAGAGTGAATTTTAATGATTTTAATGGCACTAGTTAGTGTTGGTGCATGACCAAAGTTGTTATCATTCATCCTGAAAGGGACATTGATATTTGTACCAATTCCCTAAGAAATAGATTGAATACTTGATGATGAGATGCAGTATATTGTAGATTAAAGTGGTGGACCAACTGACTGACAGATTGACATTTCCATCCCTGCGGCCATGCTGCTAGTGTCGCTAAAATGAATGCAGTAAATTCATATTCACATCGCGGTCGGTCTGAGTGATGACCTAATTAGTTCCTTTTTTATATGCCACCTTCATAACAACCAACGGTCTTGAACCTCTTACTAGAGAAAGACTCGAGCCTCCAAAATTGTAGCATCGCACAATTTAACAGTATGTGTTCTAGCTACTGTCAGTGAGACAGTGATGTGAAATAGTGGGCTTAGGGGGAAGTGTGTGTTCAGTTAACTTCTCCACAGCAAGGGAGCAGTTTTTGTAACGGTAGTGCAGAACAGCAGAGAAACCTCAGTAAACATAAAAATAGACTGGATGGAGAGTGTCACTGCACTGCGATAAAGAAGACAAATAACGCCACTGAGGTGTAGATCGACTTCCAGACACTTCTTTTTTTAATTTCAAAGTGATCAAAGGAAAGTGACATTGTGTTTTATTAAACAATAAAAAATATGAAAAAAGCACAGAATTGTGAATCCACGCCAGTTTTCAACACGTGAACTGTTTCGTCTCTGGAAACACTGTGCAGGTTACATAACAGAGCCAGGTCTAAGTTTCTTTCACGTAGCTGCTGGCAGAGGTTAATTTCCCACTGTGGTAGTTTAACATCTTCACTTATTCCTTCTTAGAGAACATTTTTCAGACAGATTATACTGGGAAATCTGTAAAAATCTGTGCGCGAAAGACACTGAAATTGGAGAGGGGAAAGAGAGCAAAATGTGTTTGCCCAGAGCTCGCTCTTTCTCTCTCACACTCTTTGTCTCAGGTTCCACATTCCCTCGAGGGGACATTGATTTGCTGGAGGCAAAGCAAGCTCTCTTCTGTTCACACACACAAGAAAACACAAACAACACACAGACATGCGCGCACACGTACACACGCACCTGTCAGTCAGTCAGCCTGTCCAGAGAGAGTATCGGCTGCAGGATACTGCTGGCTGTCTGACAGCCTGCACAGAACATCTGCTATACACACACACACGCATGCACACACACACACACACTCACACACAGTCTTGCATGCCATACCTCCTCTTTGATGTATGACAGTTGGATGATTTTGATGGCAGGCATTTAATTCTCAGCGTTTATTACTGTGTAAACATTAATAACCGCTATAACAAAACTATGGCAGTAAACGCCATGTGCTAAATATTAGTGTCCTTTTTTTTTTGTGAGTGCATAGGTGTGCAGAGGGAGAGAGAGACACAGGCAGAGTGGACTGGAAACATCAGAGTCTGCTGTCCTATATTCACTTGGATATACAATAAGACAAATCTGAAATATGGGGTCACATTGTACCCCATCACCTCGTAAATGCTGCACAGTAGCTGGTAAAAAGGATCATTCAACAGAGACACACTGTACTCTTTAAAACCATTTAATCAATGACAGGTTGGGATGACACTAAGAAGGTGAGAATACAGGAAGGGTAGAATATGACATTTAGTGATGCCACCTTTAGAGAGATGTTAACACGGCTGCAACTAAGAATTTTAAAAGGTCAAATGTATGAATTAAGCGTTATGTAAGAAAATATTCAGAAATAGTGGAAAACGTTCTTTTAATTTCTATGGTGACCAACGTGACATTTTTCAAATGTTTTTTTCAGACCAACAGTTCAAAGTTTACTGTAATAAAACATCCAAATAAATAATTAAATAGAAAATCAGAAAACTCTACTAAAAATTTTGCATTTCTGCTTAAAAAAATGACTCAATCATCAATTTTTCAATTATTCAAAATGGGGGTCAGATTGTTTTTTTTTTTTAGTGTTTAGCAGAGGGTAATGAAGTGTTGCTCTTTCTAATAAACTTCATGAGTTCCAGCCCTCACCCCGGGAAATCTCTCTAAAGAGCCAGTGTTTGGTTTGTCCATTCTGGGCTACTGTAGAAACATGGCGGTGCAACATGTGGGACTCACGTGGAGGAGAAGCTGCTGCATCTGTAGATGTAAAAGGCTCATTCTAAGTTAACAAAAACAAAACAATTCTTATTTTCAGGTAAGTATTCACCAATAAAAAACATAAAAAAACCCATTTTATTTATTTTCTGCCGGTACATCCCCTTAATCCCACACACTGGACTTTAACACAGCTGCTTCATTTGCTGTTCCTTTATGTTTGCCTTTCATGTTTAAATTATAAAAACAGCTAATTAATACAGTCCTATCGGGCTACATATTGATGGAATGAAAATGGGCCAAAAATACTTTTTTCTTAAACTTTTTTAATTTCTTTTTCTCCGTGTGCTTGTTAGATAAAGCCATCTTTGGTGAGTTAAGCCTGTTTTCCCGTTGCAATACTTGATCTAGATAATATTGCTCATATACTCACTGTTTGACAATAATACAATAATGACTGCACTCAGTTCCTTTTAGTTGGTGGATGAAGGGGGCGGAGGGCTTATTGGGTCGGTGAATACTGAATATTTGTATGTGCGATGTGTCTCAATGCCCATTTTGTGTTAAGATATCGACTTCTCCCTCGTCTCTCCTATAGAAAAAGACACAGAGGAAATTAAATTTTGACAGTTGGGATATAGCTTGCCTGTTGCTATGGTGACAGCAGTCTGCCTGCTGAGAGTTCCCCTTCCCATCCTCTTTTCCCTTTCCTCTTTTTATTGCTGTTTATTACCACGCAGAAGACAGGTAGTTTGAGGGAGAGGACATGCAAACACTCAAGAGGTGTCCTTGTCTGTCAGTGTGGGCTAGACACTCAAGACAACCTCAATTCCCACGTAGCTACAGTATATGTATACTGTATGTGGTTAAACGCTCTTGCATTGGTATTTGAAGGCTTAATAAAGCAATGTCAACATTGTTGGACAGGTCCCAGTTCTCTCCAATGACAACTTAATTAAGTATGTCTTCAGAGTTACTATTTTGTCTCTCATGTTTCCCCAAATGCTCGAGGTGTCTGTCTCGTCTACATCAGTGATTCCCAACCAGGGCTACCTGAGGGGGTCCTTCTGTGGTTGCCAGCGGGTACCTGGAAAGATTGTAGAATAGCTGAACTATTTTGAAAAAATAGAGTTACATCCACACATTGAGGCATCTATAAGAATTAATGTAGTTGTTGTTGCAGTAGTAGTTAGCTAGCAGAGGTTATTAAATAGCTAAAAGTAGAGGATAAACAATTAAAATAATTAGCAAAAAGTAGTGGATGAATGTTGAAATAGAATAGAACTAAAATATAGAATAAAAATGTATTTTTCCTTTGTTTATTTTGTGTCTTTCAGAGTATAAGGAAAATGGAGCAATTGTTACCGAATTAGCAGGGTATTATTAATTAAATGCAGCAGAGAGGGGAGTGTAAGAAAGACAGTTTAGGCATACTTGTCACACTTGAATCTGTCAGTAGTGAAGCAGCACTGAGCAGCAAAGGCAAGTGAAGAGAAGGCGTCGTGTGTCGGGTGATTTGAAATGTGATTGGACCCTCCACTCACATTCGGTAGACATGTTACATAGTGATGTACTCTCAGTTGGCCCTCTTGTCTCCCACAGAGACAAACGTAATCTGTGATTATATAGAATTTGCTATCATACACATATGAACAGAGGAGCATATTTGTTTAATGTTAGTATGATTCATGAAGTATATCAGCCAAGTTTTTGTCTTAATCCCACCTGAATTAATATAGTCAGCAAAAATAACACACACACACACATACACACAAGTCTCCTCCTACAATAAGTCGTCTGCACTCACATGCACATTTATAAAAATAGACAAGCATAAAGAATCGAGCTGAGCTTTGGAGTGGAGCTGGGGACAGATAAAATGCACTGCAGCATGATTTTCAGACACACACGCGGCATACAGTGGGAGTTGAAGGGAACACAGAGTGGATTCCCCTCCCTCTCCGTGCAGTTTGCTGGTGTGTAATGTTGCCGAATTTGTTAATCCAACAAACGGTGACAAACTCAGTCTTTTATCTCGTATTAATCTGCGGTTTTTGGACTAGCTTCACAGTGTATATTAAAGAAGATTTGTCGTTTTTATGTTCCTGACACATTCTTTTTAAGGAGATCGTTTTGTTTTTCTCACAGTCTGTGCCCACAGTGTGCTCGTACTAGATCAGCATCATGCTCCTTAGAAGTCTCAGAGGGAAAAGCGATGGCTATATGCTCTGACATTTTTAATATTCAGAGCAGCCTAATAGGCTAAACGTGTTGAAAGTCTTGTAGCGTGCGTCTGTTGTCATGCTTTAGTCTATTGCTGTTGTTCAGCCTCTAATTTTTATCACTCTGTTGGGTTTATTAAATGTTCAACACAGGGAGACTAATTAGTGTTGGCTTTCAGTTTTTTCCCTCTTGCTTTGAGTGAGAACTTGTGGTTCTGATTTTTAACGCAGAGAAACACATCCGATTGGCAGTAAGACATTCCTTTGGTTTCTATTATTTCTTTTATCAAGTGGTCTGTTCCAGGAATGAAAGAAATTATTTAAGTGGTGTCTTCACTGTTACTGTGCCATATCTGGGTCGAATACATCCATTCACTGACCATGTGACATGCTGTAGCTGGATATGCCACACAGAGGAGCTGGCTAGGTGGATAAGCAAAGGTTAAAGCATGCTGTCAAAGTAACTCCACCAAATTAAATTAGTGTTTGTGTACAAATCAAATAAATGTAATGTCAACACTGAGCTTTGGAGGTGTCGTAGGTGTGTTTTGAAACTTTGAAAGACCCGAAGCTGTTTTTGCTAGCTTTACACACGGTGCAGTAAATTATATGTGGAGTACACAATCAAAGCACAACTCCACTGGCTGTCATTGTAGCACTTTATATGCCTAATACCTAATTAAGCAGCTGGTGTCTTATTTAGAATAAACAATTAATTTGCATCTTCACATCCTGCTCACCAGTGTCCCTCTATACATGAATATACAGCTTGTTTTCAGTATTGCTACGGAAATGGCTCGTTGAGGAGCATGCATGCCCTTAATATCCTGGATTAAAGAAGCTTATTCCTGGTACCTTGGCACTTTTCCATTTCATTTAATCAGAATTGGAGCTTATGCAGGTGATTATGAACAGGAAATAATATTTGTGTGCACCAACTCAAAAAACATGAAGACTTAAAGATCCAGAATTAATAAGGGGATGTTGTTTAGCGTGTTTTCAATGAGGATATCAAGTGTGAACATTTGACACGTATCTGACCTCAGAGCAGAGTCTGTCATAATAAATACAGGATCACTGTCACGTAAATCATTTGTACCTTGCTATGACTCAGTGTGGAAGTAACAATTGCTCATCTGTGCCATTATTTTTTGCACAAGCAACAAATCAAAACTATGACTCATCTAAAACAATATATTTGGCTCTCTGAAAGGAAAGGCAGTCTGACAGTGACAAGAGAAGGACAGACACAACATTTTAATTCATCTTGATGCTGTTGATGTTGTTACAGACCATATCCTCATAAAACATTAGCTACACACTCTGCTTCCTGAAAACACGTCCCAGACCAGGAGATTGCCGCCAAAGTGTACAGATCTGCCCGTGTTTTCTCCACAAACCCTACATTTATAATAAACAGTGATGCAGTGTGAGCTCTGTTAGATCAACAGTTTAATCTTGTCTACTCACAACTGTAATACATATGATCACCTTAAGGTGAGAATACATTATCATATGCTTACCACAGTGTATAGATTTTCATTGTTTTACTCTAATATTTCTATTGCAAGGCTCACCTCAGCTTTTTGCACTTTTAGCTTCTCGTAGCTGCAGGGTCAGGTAAAATATAATGAGGCAGAGGTTTGCTGAATAAACACAACCACAACACATTATGAGGTAATTGAAATTCTGGTCCTAGTATCACGGCGTCGGAATAACTAGCGTAAAATTATCATGTCCTTAAGTAATGAATAGAATAGATGAACATTAATGTGCACTCCACACAGTGATTCCCTTTGGGTGGGGAATTTGCATTTTTTTAACATGGATTTGTTGATTTGAGTTTGAAAATCAAATAAAAAAAACAAATCCAGCTTCAGTCAACCAGTGGTTGCTTTTGTGATGTGTTGTCACCTTTGGCGTCGAGGATTACAAACAGGAAGATTTGCTTTTGAATAACTGGAATAAACACTAATGTCATTAAAGCAACATTATGCAACTTTTTTAAAAAATAACAGTTTAAAATTAATTTTGATGGTACAGTGTCTTGTAATACTGTGAATGGTGTCTCTGTCACTGCCACTCCGCCCCCCTAGAGTCCTTACATAATGACTATTCAAGTTTTGCCCTGATTTTTACAAAGACAGTATTCCTCCGAACGGCAGCAGTGAATACTCCAAATAAAGTGCCCTAAAATGACCTTTATCACCTCTAAATATGTAAAATGTGGAGCAGCTGGAGCACTTGTGCCATTTTGCTTCTTTGTGTCAAAATAAGATTTGTACAAAGTCTTGTTCAGCTGTGCAAACACAGTCCTGAACCACCTTCCTGAAAAGTCGATATAGTAAAAACCAAAGTTGATTTCCAGGTCTTTCATAATGTTTGAAAGACAAAATAACAATTTGAATGTATTTATAGAGCACCTTTCATAAATGAAATGAAGCTCTGTACACATACAAAAAACCCCTAAAATCTAAAATACGTCAAAGCATATAAAAGGCACACAACGTGAATACATGCAAAACCATGACAAATCTAAAAACAATACAAGTATACAGCCAATGAAACAGCATGACCAAGATGAGGGCAGGCAGGTGAGCTGGTACAGATGAGAACCAGGGTTGAATGGGTTTTCTGGGAAGGCGCAGGACACACAGGTGAGCAGGTGAAGGCAATGGAGCAGATTCCTGAGCAGAGAGACGCCGGAGATATCTGCACGTGAGCCAAGCAGAAAATAACATCAAACAAAGACATGAAAAAGTCACATACGAGATCAAACACACTACATACAATATTGAGTTAACGCTAATTAGGAATATCCACACAGAATATGCTGTTTACATGAGTTATATATTGTCATGTTTGGTATATAAGTAAAGTATTACTAGTGTGCATGTAAATGTAGTCACTGTGAACTCATTTAAGGGGGGAGGCACTTTTGGTACTTTGTGAGCTCATAACATGGTTTTTGTGCAAAAAAGTGGCAATGTTCTACTTCAGTGGAATATCGCTTTAAGGCATTAATACATGAGAAAATGTTGGGCAATGTGGCTTGGCAGGGTTGTCTGAAATAGGAAATGTAATTTGTCACATGGGACCAGCACTAAATAGATCTCTCTGAGCAACAAGAAGTTTTGCTAGTAATTAGAGTGTTCTGATTACACAGTAACACACAGGTTGCTCCCCCAGAAAAAAGCTGGTGTGGTGGCTTCTAGCCTTATTGTGTGGGATTAATATGATGATACTCACAGATGTCAAGGCCTTGCAGAAGTGGACAGTCTCAGCTGGTAGTATATACTGGGCCAGTGCGAGAGGCAGAGTGCAGAGTGCAAAGGAAAAGCGGAAAGGACAATTAGGTTAATCAGAAAGTTACCCCTGCCGAATTACATTTGTTTTATATTCTCCCCCATTCTGTGTCTGAAGACCTGAATTCACTATTAGGTTCACTGCCTGGAGCTTGGCTTGTGCTCACTCTTTTAGTCACAGATGCACTTTATGTCTGAGATGAGTTTAATGGCAGCATTAAACATCCGTAGCCTCAGGTGCTGAATGCAGATGAGCACACTGTGTCTGTCAGATGGAAAGGAGTGACAAATGAGGGCGATCATTCTCCATTCGCTGTCGTATACCGTGCGTTATACTTGCGTTCAGATGCACGCATGACTCGAAGATGTCTGCATGACACGCATGTACAGCCACACACACACATATATTGGATTGTCCTCATAAATATATCCCTTTTTGTCAGTAAAGATTTAATGAGGAAAAGTTGGCACAGGGGACTGACTGCCTTCCTCACCGTGTCTCAGTGTTCAAGTGCCCTTTACTGTTATTATTCATGAGACAATGCAGTCTTTATATAGCTGATTGACAAGGGTACAGCCCACCCCTTTGCACTGCTGCTCAAGATAATGCTCTTCAATCACACATAATTTATTTGACTAGCAGTCATTATTCCTCACTTCAACTTAACATTATGTAAACCCCAGACATCTAAGTGTGCATGTAGAAATGTGTTTCTATATGGCTGTGTGTGTGTGTGTGTTGTTTATATGTGGTGTATGTGCACGTATGTGTCAGCGCTAGGAGCCAGCAGCCCAGTAATAAAACACTGTGTGAGGTGGTAAAATAATGAAAGTCATAAAAAGGCAGATAATTGGCTTTTTCAGGTTGGTGAAATGGATCGCTTCTAACTCTGCTGTTGAGAAATGGCTCCTGAGAGGAGAGGGGTGGAGAGGAGAGTGTATGGGAGAGGAAGACAACAGAGGACAAACTACATGTTGAAAGTTGAGGAGACAACGAGAAAAGAGAGGAGATGAGTGAAGAGAAAAAAAGAACAGAGAATAGAAGAAAAATATAAGTACAAGTGAAAGGAAGGAGGCATTTTTCACACTCGTCTCCTGTTTACTTTTGTCTTTCGTTTGTGCAATTACTCTGAAAAGACTAGAGAGAGAGAGATCTCTGAAAAAATTGAATTGCACTCTTCTCCATTCATTTAGTTCTAATTAGCTTCACACTGACATGTTCTCACAGTACCAGTTTCATCCACTAGCTGGTGATATACAGCTTCTATATCACCTCAAATTAAGACTTTGTCCATCTGTGTCATCGTCTGTTAATGACTCGTATCACGGGGTCTGCACACATCTACATACAACCTGTTCAGAGGTGCAGTGTGTGTGTGTGTGTGTGTGTGTGTGTGTCCATGTCTGTGTGTACGTGAGAGAGATTGTGCAGGTGGTAAAAAAAAAAGAGAAATGAGGTGAGCGTGTCGGTCTATCGGCTCACGACAGTAAAAAGACAGATGACCCTGAGTGGAGGAACGGCCTCCCTGCCTGTACAACATCTATCATCACTGAACAGACTTGTCTTCAACTGTGTCGTGCACTTCCTTCTGTGTGTGTGTGTGTGTGTGTGTGTGCGTGCGTGTGTGTGCTCCTGCACGTATGTGTGGGGTAATTACCTGCAGATGAGACTTTGCTGGAAAAAGACTTTGTCTACTTTGTAACTGCAGTCAAGAATATGTACTCTGACATGCTCACAACACACACACACACACACACACACACACACACACACACACACACACACACACATGCACACACACACACGCACACACTCACATTGGCACTTTGGCAGTCTCTGCCAATGCCGCCGTCATTGAAACAGTCACATGATTCTGAGTTTTGTTCCTTCCTCAGTGAAACCTTGGTAGCATTCAGTTTAACAGCTATCCTGCTGAATTTATTCTGCTGAAACTCTTGAAGGGAGATTTCAGGTTAAAAAAAATCAAATCACAGACTTCGCTATTGTCTGTGTAAGAAATGGCCCATTGCTGGTAAAATTCTGAAAAAATGTATTCAAACCTTTTCTTTGCACTTGCAAAATATATTGCAGACATTCTGTCAGTGTTTTCATTGGTTTGCTCCTGTGAGAACAAGCTTAACATATGATTTTCTTCACTGTATTAAGTTTAGAGTCACAATGTGGTCAATCTTAGGTATTGAAAATGTAAAAACTGACTGGCGGGACATAAACCTTGTCTGTTTTCAAAGTCGAGGCTTTTGCGTCCACATCCATCTTCCTGAACTTCAAATCCTTTCGTTTCTGTGCCCTACATGAACTTGAGACATTAATCCTGAATATTCTAAGTATCAGGAAATAAAATTCTGTCGGAAAGATGGATGTTATAAGGTTCGAAGAATGTCTACCAAATTTGCATATGACGATGTCCTCAGTGAAACATTGTGATGGACGATGACATCGTTGTTGGGAGGAAGCTTGATACAAAGTGAGCTGGTCAGCTATACAGAGGAAGCTGAGCCAAGAAAATACAAATAACAATAGCACAACTGAGAGAAACATACTAACAGCAGCCCGCAGAAAAGAAACACAGCTGCCACAAACATAACCCAGTGTCTCGGGTCGGCAGGTTTAATAAGAAAATAATAAACGGGACATGGAGATAATGTTTGTGCATTAAGAAGCAACAATCTTTTTTCTTTTTCAGTCCTGCTGAACGGCGGCTCTCAGGGGACACACTACTTTTTGCGCTCTCTGGTTGGAGGGGCTTTTAAATCACAATGTTACAATGGTAGAGGGTTCAGAAGTCCAAGTCTATCAGTCATTGGGGCTGGATGATGGCATCGACCATTGCCCCAACCTTAGATATTAGTCATAGGAGGTAAGGTCGACCATTTAGATGGAATACAGGCAAAATAAAATCACAAAATTCAAGACACGGGACAAAGGACCCTAGAAATAACTGTAAAGGTAATATTTGTTCTTAAATGTTGCCCACAGTGAAACACATTTACAGCCCTCAGTTGCTCAGTTCAGCCAGAAATATTCCACCTCTCGTCTCCTGAAACAGTGAACGCCTTGCATAAGGGCACCTCTATCATTATTGTTTTTGGGGAGGCGAGTGTTGTTTGAACCCTTCTCCCACTCATTTTCCTGTCAGTGGATTTGATGTGCACCACAGAGGTAAAAGAGGAATCCAAACCAAAAACCCTGGTGGAAGCTAGAGAAAGGGCAAGAGCGTCAGGCTCAGAGAGACACACAGATGTCGAAAAACAAAAACAAAACTACAAGAAAACAACTTTTGAGAGACAAAAAGACCTTTCTTGTCGCACAACCACTGCGCACCTTGACACAAGCTGTCAGACAGAAGGGTACGTGATTGATCATATGTCATTTATTTAAGCTGAATTCATCCCGCCTAGAAAGCAAGGTGGAGTGACGGAGAAACAAATGGAGAAAGTTTACTCTAACCTGAGATGCCAGGCAGGAACAAAAGCTTAGAAACAATACCGTTTAAGGGGGAGAGAAGCACCCGTGGCTGCTTGACAGACGGAGCTCACCTGTCCTCAAAAGACAGCAGGCTTCATCGACATTTGTCTGAGGTGCTAAGCAGGATCCCTGCGGGGACACCTTGGGCTTTGATACTGCATCAGTTTAGTGTAGTGGTTGTCAAAGTGATGGGGGGGGGGTGGACGAAGGGGCGAGGGGAGAGCTGTTGAGACGGAAAACGAGGGCTCGGGCGAAAAGTCGGATGGGGTGGAGAAGGGAAGGGCAGGTGAACAAAGAAAAGTAAGAGAGAGGGGAGTTTGTAGAGAACAGTCGAGGGTTGCAGATTGATGAATAGAAAGTGAGTGAGAAGGAGGGGACGGAGAGAGGGGCTGGGGAAGAAAGTGAATGGGTGACATTGAAATGAAGAAAGAAGGGTGGGACTGTGAGCCGGCGAAGAAGAGGGCAAAATGAGCGAGCAGTTCAGTCCGACCTTTTCGGCGAGAAGTCTTTGGAGAGGCTTATGTTGATCGATATTTTAGTGATATGGTCTTGTTTTGCTCACATTTTTCCTTGAAATTTTGCTGTCTGACTTAATGCTCCCCGCCACTGTTTGCTTGGTGATTTTTCTGGGAGAATGGGACAAAAGGCATCTAATTTCCTCCCACCTCCCCCCGAAATGGCTATCAGTCAAAGCGAACACGGTTCTCTTGATGATAAAGAGCTCCTCGTTTCAGCGGCCACGTCGGCCTCTCTTCACCGCCATCCCTCCCTCTCCTCCTTTTCTTGATATGCAGACTGTGAACTGGCTGGTTGTCTTTGCGGTTTTTCAGACAGGTGGTTGGTATTTCTCTGCTCACCTTTTGAAAATGTCATAAAGAAGGTGAGATACACAGTCCCCCTTCATGCACTTCTGTCAGAATATCACAACTTGGCAGAGAAATGTGTGTTGTAGTGCAGGAATTTTAAAACATATCTTGAGTAACCTATTGGTTAATTGTGGTTGTCTTTCCAGTTTCTTGATGGCTGGAGAGTCTCACATAACTTTTGCATTACACTGACATTATTCTATCACTATAGTTACTTGAATAATCAGTAGCACTTGGATTACACAAGATATATGTGTATATTTTCTATTTGCGTTGTAGTTTATATTATGCTGCGATGCTTCGAGAGTATTCAGTCTGGAAAATGTGGAGAAGGGCTTCAAAATCAATTTTGAATTAATGTGACAAAATCAAAAGCTACATTTTTATCAGTGGGTGCTTGTGAGGAAGATATACAATCGATTCATTGCAAAAAGTTTTGCCCTTCCAGAGCACAGTGGCCTTGATACAGAAGATTCAACAGGCTGTTATTGTGTTCCTGTGTTTTGACATTTCGAAAAATCTCTTTTGGGTCAAGCATGGGTCATCTCCACATTTTTATAGATTGAAAACCTGACATTAATTGATTTTTAATTCTTGTTAATGGAAAAAGTTCACATTGTACCTTGTAAAGGTTGAATTTTCAGCATTAACAGAATTGAGTATCAAGTTATTTTGACCTAGAGTCAAACACCGTCGATTACACTGATCAGCCACAACATTAAAGTCACCTGCTTAATATCTTGTAGCTTCTAAAACAGCTCTGACCAGTTGAGGCACGGACACAGGACCTCTGAGGGCATCCTGTGGTTTCTGGCACCAGGACGTTGGTGGCGGATCTTTTGGGTCCTGTGTGTTGGAAGGTGGAGCCTCCATGAACTGGACTTGTTCCAGCATGTCCCATATTCTCGATCGAATTAGCATCTGGTGAATTTGGAGGCGCCTTGAACTCTTTTTGGGCAATTCCTGAAGGGTTTTTGCAGTGTGGCGGGGTGCTTTGTCCTGCTAGGAAACAAAAAGCCTTAATATGTCATCCATTTGGCAGTTGCAAGAGGGCTAAGCTGTTAATCACAGTTTCCAGGTTATTAGCCAAACTTGTTGTAGATTTGTGATTAAGCCAGTTTCCTCTGGCATCTGGCAGTTTACTTTTTGGTGGTCATCTTTGCAAATTTTTAATTGCAAGCCTGGCTGTCCCGCAGTCTTGTGTCCCTGTCACAGGTCCAGTGCAGTGCTGGTGACTTTAGATGAAAACTATGGCGCACAAAACTATCAAGCTAATATCTCCTTGTCTAAGAATAACTAATGACAACTAATGTGATGCATAATGAATAATGTTGGTCTACTACAACAATCTAAGGAAGACCACTGTCTTTCTTAGATTAGCATTATATTTAATCTTGTGTTCCTGTATGATTATTGTGGCATGAGAAACCAAAGGTAAATGTTAATCACAAAATAAGAATGTAGAAAATGAATATGACTTTTCAAAACGTATCATTAACTCCCCTATAATCACCGAATAGTAAATGTCAAAATAATAAACCACAACAACAGCTGTACAGCCATACGATTACATTCATGATTGCACAAAGCTATCATAAAGTAAGCTGTGGCGTTTATTTTCCAAATGTATTGTATGAAGGAGCTTCATCTTTGTTTTGAGCCTTACGCCAGGTGGAATATGAAGTAGTCGTACATCTTAAGCAGTTAATATAAATGATGCTTCAGGTCAAACCTAAACTCTTAAGCTGACAGAAGAAGTGAAGTGAGCTCGGAGCAATGAATGACTATAGAGATATAGTTTTTATAGATAAGGTCAGCGTTTGTAGTTGTGGCGCTGGAAGGCGAAGAGAGATGAGGCCTGCTGCAACATTGATCAAGCCCGACTCTTGTTGAAAGTTTCTCATTGTATCTGTCCTCTGCCGTGCTAAATAGGTGTTGAAGGTGAGACAAAGAACAGAGGCCATGCACCAGAGACCAAAGACATACAGCTCCAGAGGCCTGTTTACTGTTTAATGGACTGTGTTCTCAAATGGGACAGTTAATTAAAACAGTGCTGTGGTTGATCTCACCCTGTTGTTTGTGTTCGAATCCAAACCCACACCACCGCAGACGTGTGCAGAGAAATAGAGTCACGGAGGCTTGCTAATAATCAGGCCTTAATCAGTGACTTATGAACTCGTCCTTTTTGGAAAGATTTCAGCTCTTTCGGCTGGGAGGTCTACTGCAGCTAACAACTGAAAGTTAATTAAAAAGGTGTTTCTAAACACACACAGTCACACAATCAGCTGCGTGCACAAACACGTACACGCCGTTGTTTCTGCAGGACAATAATTGTGGACATGCAATAATACAAAACACATTTAGAATCCTCAAAAAATACTGAGGAGGATGCAAGCCAGATCACACAGCTGCGACGGACTATGATGAATCAAAGCTCTCGACAATGAAGTATCCTTTTGAGTTGATAATGATGTTGAGACGCAGGATTAGAAGCAGGACTTTGATCTTTGAATGCACGAGTGTGTATGTGTGTCTACACATTTTGTATGCATTTGTAAGTGCTTTTGTTTAGTCTGTTTGAGTGGGAGTGTGTTATCACCTCATGTTGTCAGATTTAAATCATCTTAAAACAGACTTATTACAGAAGTGGATGCTCATTAAAATGAACTCCTTCGGGGCTCCCGTGGAGCAGCTGCTGTGCTCTCTGATGTTTGCAGGTCTTGGTCTGCATCCGACCTTTGTTACCCCGTCTACCACCCCCGTAGAAATCTCTCTTCTGTGTCTCAGTTTCTATTTCTGTCTCATTTATCTTGCCTTTTATCTATGTTTTTTATTTAAAGCCTGTAGGAGAAGAATTCTTCACTGGGTTGCATCTAATTTTCACATATTATTCTTCCGCATGCTGATGAATTACTGTTTAGACCATGTTTGGGCATTCTGGGAACTGTGGGAATTGTTTAATATAGCATAACGACCGAAGGCAGAGCGCCTTTGAAAGATTCCACTGGTTGCCTGTTGAGAGCATATGAAGACAGGTCAATGATCAAGTTTTCACTCTGACTCACACTAACATGAAATCTCTTTATTGCTCCCCCTTCCCTTTGCTCTCCCTCTCCTCCAGGGAGCCCAGCCGTCCGACCAGCCTGCTGCCTGCTGACTGGAGCTCGGGGCTGGGTTTGGGGCGGGAAGATGAGCCGTTGCCGCCGGGGCTGGAAACGCTTCCACTCAGGCTGATGCAGCAGGACTGCACTGCTGTCAAAACCCTGCTTTTAAGGCTGAGACGGACACTGCAGGAGGTGGGATATGCACACACAGACACAAGCTAGACTCTTCTTAACATGAGTTCATAGAGATTAACTAACAGTACATCCCAGAACACTATTCTGTTAAGTGGCCCTTAGTGCATTTGGCTGCACAGAACAGAAGAATAATGCAACTAGAAGTTGGTACCACACTGACAGACCTTTATCTGATCAAGGTATATGTACATCCGATTGTTTTAAACCAAGGTTAGCACATAATATGAAGCAAAAGGCATTTGAAAGCAAAACATTACAGAGCTCCACTGAAAGATTATTCACTCCTGTTTCAATCAGTTCTATTTCAGCTGCATGAAATCTTCTCAAAGTGGATGCTTTACCGCCTTTGAAAGGTCTCTGTAATCACTTTGTTTCGTTAATTTAATCAGATCCCACATTTTGAGAAGGAAACTGGAAGCCTTATTTGAGTTTTTGCCCTCATACTCTTCATATACACACACTCCAGACATTAATCCTCCTGTTTCAGAGTATCACTCTGCTCTTTAAATGCTTTAGCCTCCTCATTGCTAGTTTACCTCAGGCTATGAGGCCATCTCAGTGTGAAAGTCGGGAAACCAGTAAAATTACCTCTGCACCATTATCGACGTGATTAGCCGTAATAGTCACTTAGTAAAGCACTGACACGTTGCAATAGCTTCGCAAGGTTTAACTGTAAAAACCAGGGAACCATATTGATGGCCACCGTGCTCAGTCATGCTATCTTTTTAACTGCGGGACCACTTCACACCAGAATGTAAATAGAACTTAATAATAATTTTCAAGCTTTTAAACTTGGAGTACATTTACATTTTATCATTTACTGGGATTTTTTCACATGCTTTATTTGGGGTAATTGCAATTTGCAGAGTGCTTGACTTGGAGCAGATTCTCAGTCACAATGACAAATTATACAATCAACTGCTGAATGTAAATTCCAGTTTTATTGAGACCACAGTCCAAACAAGGCCACAATGATGATTACTCTCTTTTGGAAAATGGCCACGGCCTAAATAATTGTTAAATTTTTTCAAAGTTGTATATCGGCTTCAATAGAACTGGTTATTTGGAAGCTGGTGTTTTTGGCGGTGCTTCATATATTGTGCGTGTTTTGTTTCGGAATGAAAGTGCTCATATTTTCACTCACACACTTCGTCCCAATGTTTTATGAGTGTACGACACATTTGCATAGCAAAGAGAGATGTTAGTAAGACCGTAAGCTCTGGAAGTTGAGCTGAAAGAGCATCCATTAGCAATGTCTGGCTGCTGTTTTTCTTGTAATCTACATGGGTGTCTGACCAAATGCAGCAATATTATACAGACCCAAACTCACAAATACAAATACACAAAAAGGCCTATAAAAGGGTGACCAGACCTTCCCTAACACCCCACCATTAGTACCTCTAAACTAAGATCAAAGCTAGTGGTGAATTACAGCCCACAGAGGCATGTGTATGGCCGTCTCACATTCTCTTTACTGTTCATTTCTCTGTTTTTCCCCTACCAGGGCCACTGTGAGAGAGACATGAGACATGAAAATGATAATTACTGGAGAGAGACATAAACTACAGTGGTGATGGAGAGACTAAAGGGAGTGCAAGGGAGAGAGTACACAGCAGCAGAACATGAATATGAAAGAGGAGATACTTTGCCCTCTTTGCTTGCTCTGTTGTGTCATTAACTTGCAAATTTTGTTACCTTCCATCAGTGTATGTAATCCATTCTGCGGCAAGGGGAGGGTGACTCGGCATGTCTGGATGCTTTGCATATTATTTGCTTGACCTTCTGGTATGGAGCCCCAATCGTCTTTTCCTTTCTTTTGTGTACCTTAACTTAAAGGCCCCAAGTTCACTTTACTTCTCTTCTCTTTAATGTCAGTCAGAATACCGGTTTACCGCTTTATGTGTCACCCATAAAACAGCACGTTTCCAATCCTGTCATCCTCAAAACAACTGAAAAGGATGGAAGATGCTTTCAAAGAGGCACAAATTACCATAAATGACTCACACAGCGTGATCTAATATTTTTTAAGCCAGGCGCTCAAGTCCAGAAGTCCAATATTTATCTCATTATCTCCTAGATTTTCTGCATTTGTTCTACCCTATGCCAACAACTGTAGTAAACACTGCCGAGGCTCTCTAAAAATATCATTTGAATGCCATTTGTATGGTAACATGCACAACCTTATAACATAGAAAAAATACAAGTTGCGAAGTTGATCTTTGTGTGATACCAAATAAAGTGACATAACACTCTGTTAAGCTTTTAGATTTTTGACAGATGCAATAACATAAATCAATAATTACGTAATAAGTCGGGGTTGTGCCACAGTTTTGGTAGAAAATACTCCTATTATTACTTATTAGATTCAGAGTAGTTCAGAGCACCGAGGGAGTGTTGGTATTTACACCACTAGCACAGGAGCTTTAGAGTGGGACCGCTCATGGCTAGCTAGTTAGCATGCTAACTTCAGTATATACAGTATCTATGCAACACAATACATGGACGTCATAATGTCAGAACTGAAGTTTTGAATGTTTTAAATTCTCACATATTGCCCCTTTAAGCTAGACAAGGCACTAGACTTTTACATTTAATTTAAAAAAAAAGTGTTGTTTCCAACTGAGACAGCAAAAGAGAGAACAACTTAAAAAAAAAGAAGGCATTTCTGCTTTTTTTAGATCGTGACAGCTGGAGACAGACAGGAAAGGCAGGGGTGAGAGAGGGGACGACATGCAGTTAAGGGCCCGAGCTGGAATTGAACCCTTGCCGCTTCGCTCAGGACTACCGAGGCACCCCATAGAATATTTTTATGGTTTAATGCATATGCTGAGTTCGGTTATGTTTTATGGATAAAGATGTCAAATATAAGAGTTGTCAGTGAGAAGACCTGGAATCTGTGAATGAAATGATAAATTGCAAGTTTGCTGTTAAAGGATTAAGAAAAGGGGAGCTCGGGTTAACATGCCGACGGCAAACTGCAACATCCGAAGTTTATGTCCGACTTTGACACATTTCTCTCCCTCGTTTCACATCATCTCTCTCTACTCTGTGGTAAAGGCTTAAAGATGACATAAACATGAGTCTCATACACACAGCATAGAAAAATGCATATCATGATATGCATGACCTGACCAGATAATACATCACACTTTATAATTTCCTTTGTTTTCTGTGCATCATATTTGTCAAATCAGTATGTTTATGGCAGCTGGAGAGACTCCATCCATCCGTGATTTATCTCTCTTTCAGCAGTTTATCCTGTTGGTTGCACGGAGGAACATTTCTAAAATACCACTGTCCATGTGCGCATTAATGTTGCAACACACAATGATCCCCATTTGTCAGCGTCAGCCATGGACTCTAGCAAAACAGTGACGGCCCCATTTGTTACTGAATACACTCTGTGCAGCAAAATCCTCACATGCACCACCAGGCCCAGTTAGCTTGTGCCTCTGCAGCCCCTTCTGTCCATCCCAGTGACTCTTACCCTCAGGCTGCTGCTTGACTTGTGGCAGCAGCTTATTGTTGCTGCCTCCATAAAGTCTTTTCAGCAGCGTAGTGTTGTTACTACAATAGCTATGGATATAAAATGTATTTGAAAATCCTATTATGTATTACTGTTACACCACTTTTTATGGAAAGGGTTAGGGTTCGCGGCAGAATTGTAATACAGCTGGCTACTATGATATCCATCAATACCAGCAAAAGTTTGCATGAACTCTGACAACTAAGTTTTATATATTTGCAATTTAAGTTTAACCACAAGACCTCCCAAAGCTCGGGGTTAGAAAACAAAAAAAACACTCAGCAATATCCGTGCAGAGCTGGTATTTTAAATTCAAAGAACTCACTAAATTGCATGGCAGTATGTTGCTAATGGTTCTGCTTTCTGATAAAAAGCCAAATGTCAGTGGAAGAGAGTGGGCATGAATGCACCTTGAGTTATTTGAAGGTTTTCATTTCTTGATTAAACTGATGTGTGAATGTGATTAAAGGGGTGTATCAAACTACAAAACCTGCCTCCCTTTCTTAGGCCATTCATCATCTTTCGACATTTAGCTTCTGGGTAGTGCAAGTCATTAAATCCAGAGCTCCCAGGCAGCTTTCTCCATTCTTAAATCCGAAAGGCTTTTTACTGATCCACATCTAATTGTGGGGACAGTTGTGTGTTAAGGCCTGTGGGACAGGGGTGACCTTAAAGAGACTGTGTATGTGTGAGAGAGAAACGAGAGAGGGAGAGTGTTTGGGTGTCTGTGAGTGTGCGCCTGTCTCTCCACATAGGGAAAGGCATTGATCACAGATGACACATTGAGGGCCTGACGCCATAGCACACCTATAATTCTGATAGGGAGGTATGCTTCTTTAAAAGGTCAGCCAAACCAATAAACCGTCAAGTTTATGCTGCGCAAAGATTCAGGCCCTGATGTTTCTCAGGGTTACCTTCAGAGTATTGACAGGAGGCCAAAAATATTCACAAACAATCAGGAGTTTAGCCTAAAAAGCACCTTTTCAGGGTGTCTTGATTGTGTGTATGGTCATCGCTCTCACACAACGGAACAGTTGCCTTGCATATAAATCTGCAAGAGGGCAGCAGATGGTAAGAAATAGCCCTTATCACAAAACCAAGTGTTTGGAACACGTTAGTTAGCATCTTGTGTGTACTGTCATGTCCTTACCTTGAATTATTACATCAAAACCAGCACTCCCGGCTAAAGACATGACTTTATCTTCTACTTTCCCATCTGTCCTTTCGTAAGCCCTCCCAGTTGACAATTAGACCAGCGTCTGCTCATATTTGAGGAGTGTGTGCGTGTTCGCATGAGACAGAATGTGCACCTTATGAATGTATGCACTGTCCAGCTGAGTGTGTGTGTGCATATATGTGAGACCCCTCTAGCTACCACCACCACCACCACCCCCCCACCCCGGCTCTCTGCCCACTAGACACGTGTGTCGAGTCCAAAATGTGTCCGATCACAGCTGGCTTTAGAAAACACAGAGATTACGTAAGAAACCGGCTAAAAAAAATTACAGAATGGAGTTGTATTCCTACAGCCAAATTTCTGAAACCAATTATTAATTATCCTACGTTTTTGTGAGGATAAACCTACAGTATATTAATAGACAAGGTGAAATATTGCCTCGCAGAGGAGGCTGCAGCTTAAATGAGCAACAATCTGCAAAAAAAACAGTCTTTTATACCTCCCTCTATTTTCCTATTAAATGAATGGCCAGACTTCTAATGTTTTTGCCAATACTGTTTAACACCCAAATGAAATTGCAAGAATTAAAAGCTGAAATAGTTGCATATGCCTTTATTTTATTAAGTGAGATTGATGCTGTAAAAGTCATTCTGTGCACATTACTAGTTTATCAGCAGCACTTATCACAAACCTCAGCATGATGTTAATTTTTATATTTATGTTTTTGTCTTTTGCAGAGCACAGAGACGAGTCCTGCCAGCAGCCTCCAGTCTCTACCCATCAGCCCTTGCAGTGAAAAGTCCCTTCCTTTTAAGGTAACTTAAAGTGGAGCGTTTTATTTTGCTTTACTGAATCTGTTTGTTTGTGTTTGAGACAAAAAAAGAGAGACATGCACTGAATGCTTAATAAGTGGCTTTGACCAACTTTTGAGCAATTGTCACTGCCATCTGTCAATAAGTTTCTCTCAAATCTCTCAAGTAGCAGAGTTTTAGTCCCCTGAATGATTTTACAATTGTGCTGAGTTGCTGCCAGACTGTTTGTCTTTTTGACAAGCAGTTTGAGGGGCATCACAACACCCAATTAACTGTCTGACTGATCAATGATCCAGCTCACGGACAATTGGATGGAAGTCTGGCAGGTCAGAAATTTTGATCGGGTGTCCTGCAGCTTGAGCAGTTACACGGATACCGTCAAAAGATCTGACATAAACTCGGCTTGTTTTGTTGTTACTGCGCTAGTATTTAAAATGTTTTGCTAAAACTGTAGCCCTGAGAATATTGGGACATAAAACTGAACCTCGCTGTGGAACAGACAGACCATATTGTCTGCATCTTCCAGCCATCTGTGGCTCTATATTTATCTTTTTTTGTTTGACTTCCCATTCGTAGTAGATTTGCACAAAGGAATGCCACCTTTCTCTCTTTTTGTCAACATAATTGTTATGTTTGGAAAAACTTTATTTGAATTATCAATGGACAAAACTGACTGGGGGTTCTGTGTTTACGTTCAGTGTGCGCAGCCATGTCGTGGTAGGTCGATTGATCCGAACAGTATAAGTTGGAGGTTCTCGCTGTGCAGAACGTACATGAAAGATTAATAAAAACCAAAAGTGTCTGCCTAGCTCAAAACATTACAGCGAAATGTAGTTTATGTGATCGTTTTATACAAAAATAGTGCATAAGATTTGCGTAGCTCTGTTGTGCTTTTGGGTAACTACAAATCAAACCATACACCGAGCAACATTTAATCAAACAACCCTCAAGTACACCGAACCAGCTAGTTCAATTAAAAGAACACAGAGGCCTGTCTGTGATCCAAAATATAAAACTGAGTCTTCCTTTGATCCGTGTGTCTCCTTCAGTTTCACCCTTATCAGAACAATTAACAGCAATTTTTTTCTGCAGCAGCTCTCAATGAATCGTAAAGAGATCAAATAGGAAGAAAGAAAGCAGAGGAGGGAGGCAGGGTTGGGGGACAAGGAGAGGGAGATACAAAGAAAGGAGTAGTGAAAAAAGAGTGATAAAAAGCACAAGAGGAGGGGAATAATTGAATGAGAGATGGGCAAAGTGCTTTGCTTGCCATGACAGGCCCCAGACCCCCTCTGTCAACCTAGTCCATCAGAGCTCCACGATCTAGATGAGATTTATTAATCTCTGCAGGGAGTGTGTGTGTGCTCAAGTGTGTATGTGCGTGTGTGTTAGAGCAGGGTTTAAATTTACCAAGGGAGGGCTTTTGTCAAGCTTTTCTCTGGGATTTAGTTGGGTGACAGCAGAGTTCTTGTTAGACTGTTGAAGGAGAGAGGAGCAGAAGGGATGAGACTCCTCAACTCTCTAGTACTGTTTTAAATCCTATGGTGGTGTCTTATTGATCTGCATTGTATTGAGTGTCTGATAGTCAGTGTCTGACACAATACCATGAAATATTATGCATAGTTGTTTACTGAGTGTGTGAGTGTGCGATTGCATGTGTTTTTACCAACCTAATCTCAAGAATTAATGTCGGTAATTTATGTTTCTGCAGACCAGTGATATGTTGTTGAATATGTTGCTTCAGGTGTCCTTATGTTGCAAATTCATGTTGTGACAATGCTGTGCTTGTGGTCTTGCGGTTTAGGCACAAATTCCACTTAGCTAAGGTTAGGAAAAGATGATGTTTTGGCTTTCGTCGTACTGTTGCCACAAACATGCCTGGAAATCGTCCCAGCTTCCGTCAAAAATATCCAGTTTTGTTGGCACCAACACGGCTGGATAATGTGTTGACGTCTTGTCAAAAGTATCTGGTTCTGTTGCCACAAATACAGGTGAAAATTGTTCCAGCGTTTCGTTAAAAAATATTCCGTTTTTTTGGCACGAACGCGGCTGGGTAACGTGTTGACGTCTTGTCAAAAAAAAAAAAATCTGGTTCTGTTACCACAAATACAGTTGGAAATTGTCCCAGTGTTTCGTCAAAAATATCCAGTTTTGTTGGCACTAACACGGACTGAGTAATGTGTTGACGTCTTGACAAAAATATCTGGTTTTGTTGCCACAAACATGGCTGCAAATGATCCCGTCATCTCCCTAAATATTACCCAGTGGTTTAAACCATTGCAAATGTCAAAACACTGTCTTGGAAAGTGTTTGCAGCCATCATACCTGTCAATCCGCCACTATCTCCTCTTCCTCTTGATCTTGAAAGCTCATATACATGTAATTTGAACGTGATAAGACACGTACTGTAGAAATGTTAATAAGATCTGTATGAAATGCACATTTAATGCATCTGTGGTTTGCAGAAACGTACAATGCCATCATTTATTCTGGTGACTTGGCTGTTTTTTTTTTTATCATGGGGCAGGAAACAGTACTTTTTTGTTGGTGTAATTTGTCACTGTGTCTTAGTTTGGGTGCATTTATTTGTGTTTGTGTGTGTGTATAAGAGAGAGAAAGAGAGAGGGTGTTTGTGTGAATGCGTGCCCTCTTTATTGACCTACATGGAGTATCAGTGGCAGCTGGATGATAAGGAAAAATTAAAAATGTAGGGTGGGACACAGCATGATGAAGACAGCAGCTCTGGCTCAAACCCTCCCAGGAAGAAATGCAAGGGTGGACAGACGGGGAACTGGGTGGACAACTGGGAGAGAGGGATCAGGAGGGGTTAGAATAAATGAGGGCAGATGTCTGATTAAACAGTTCCAACCACAAATATAAAGACTTGACCTTTAACCTACAAACTGTGTAATTATAAAAGGAAAAATGTAATAATCAAGTCATACAGATGGATCTAAAGGTTGGAGTTTCCTGTCTGTGGATTAAGCTAACAGTGATGTAAGTCTTGTAAAGATCCATTACCAATTTATCTATTAATATTTGTGGGACAAGATATTGCAGTCATGCATGGAGGTTGATTTATGACACATTATTAACAAAATGTTTCAACATATCATAATATATTCAGTGAAACTTGGCTGGGGTGGAAGAAAATGTGAAGATTTGATTTTTTTTCACGTCATTGTCAAATATTAACAAAGCTACGCAACAGATGATTAAAATATTTGCATGCCAAACTTTTATTGAAGAACAAGCACCAGCTGGCCTCCAAGTGTTAAGAAAATCTGGACAAAATCGTTGCTTCAAAACAATGATTGAAAGCAGATCTCAAGGCGTTCGGTCCGATTGTCATTTGTGAGAAATAAACTTTTGCGAGAGTATTGTTTAATTTTCCGATTAGCGATTCATTCTGATTATCCTGAACCTCTCCTCAACTAACCCAGAAGTAGACTGTGGCCTTCTCAAGGAGAGAGAGAGAGTGGCAGCGGTATGGAGATTGATATAAACAGCAGCAAGAAAGCTTGGAGGAATTGAGGTTATGCAGGAGACGGAAACAGGTAGAGGAATAAGAGATGTGTGTGTGTTTGTGTGTACATATATATATATATATATATATATAGAGAGAGAGAGAGGAATGAGTAAGAAGGTAGGAGGCAAAGGCTAACCTTTTGACAGAGCTGGAGGCAGGGAAAAGAAACAACCTAAAGATGGAGAGGCCGTATTGCATGAGGAGAAGCGGAATATGAGGAAATAGTTGCAATGCTGAGAATAGGATATTGTTCTACTTGACTGTAAGATAGATTGGGGAGCGAGGGAATGCAGGGGAAAGGCTTTAGGGGAAAATGTGGAAACTGTAGTTGATATGCATTCAGTTTGAGGACGTTAAGGTAGATCGCTCACTAATAGAGGAGAGAATGAATACAGACGTGCGAGAGATGGAGGTGGGAGGAAAAGGGAAGGAAGAGTTTGAGGAGGAGGGCGGCAGAGACAGAGCGAAAGGGAGGGGAAGAAGAGAAAGAGTTTGAGGGAGGGGCGAGGAGAAGAGAATTTGTCCTGGCACTCCAGAAAACGACTCTGTGGGTGTAAAAATAATCTACGGTAACCACCTGAGAGGCTGCAGTGTCACAGTGCGCCCTAGTTTAATTTAGGCCCGATGCATATGACATGATTTTTACCAGATTTTGTCCCAGTTAAAGGGCTCTACTGTATTTTAGAAGCGTGAAGTAGAAAAACTCAAACTAGAGTTGCTGCCAGAGGTGTGCCAGAGCACCAAAAAAGTCTAGGACAGCAAGTTTTGTTATTAAAGACGTTTGTATGTGTTCACCTTTGTTTCAGAAGACATGAGAAACTTCTTTTTTTATAGTGAAACATTTATCATTCTGTCAGATACCGCATAATTAGAAATTAATAATGTATAATTATGACTGCAAATTCGTAATTATAGACTGTTCTCCACAATGTGAGGGGGTTAAAAGGATACATGTGTGCAGGAAAACATGTCAAGATGCAAGTTTTAATGGACACACACACAATGCAAAAACATCATAAACACACGTCATCACACACATATAAACAAGTAGAAAATGGCGTTTCATAACAAAAAAAAAAGGCAGGGAGCACGAAACAAGACTGCTCGTCTCATCTGTCTATCTAACTCTCCATCTTGTCTCCTTTTTTTAGGCTCCCTCATTCCAGATAACCTTTTCCCCAAACACTGTTTCTAACTAACAGCCAGGACGTCCAGTTTCTCACACACACTGTCACAAACTGAAGTGTGTTAATGTGTGAAAGTGAGGGAGAGGTGATCAAAAGAGTTTTTTTTTTGGGGGATTTCGTATTCTGAATTCCATATTTTCTGTGAAGCGTCTGTTCCTCCCGATATGAGTTCTTGAGATAACATTAAAATCATTAATAGTGAAGTTTGAACAGGCCTTTTACATCTTAAATTATTAATTACAACATCTTAAAATGTGATTCCAGTCTGGGGCTGGTTGCACAAAGACATGTTGGACTGATCTTCTGCTTTACAGCGGGTCAGTGTTTGCTTTTTTCTTAGAATTGTCAAATGCTACTTTGCGATAATTGTTTTAAAAAGAAAACCAAGAAGTGTCAATTTAAGAGACTGCAACAACACCTTAGAAAACCATATATACGTATATTATTTCTGCTCCCACAAATCACAGTTTTGAATATTTACAGTAAAATGTCTAATTATTCCAGAGAACGTACATTTTCTTTGATATAAGTGGAGCTGAGCAGCTTAAAAGGCTTGGTCAGATGTGCTTTTTAGTTTGATAAAAGTTGTAATTCACTCAGAACACTCAGACGATTAATCCTACTTAAAATACTCAAGAATTATATCTGAAGTCTGGCTATGTGTTAGATCTTAGCCACAGTTAAAGCCTGTCTTTGTACAACCAGCTTCTGGTCCTCTGATATATCATTTTTTATATCATCGCTGATGTGTCTGCCAGTTCCTGTCTCTGCAAAATGAAATACAGTAGAAGTACGGTATTTCACTGCAAGTAATTAGCATTATTTTTATATCTTTTTGTGCTATATTTAATCTCTCAGGGATAATTCCTCATGTGAGGCAGCTCAGTGGCTATCGCTATATTTTAAGTCACCGAGGCAGGTGACATCTCTCTTCTGTTTCAAACGGCGTAAATTTTACAGAACTGGTTTGACAGGTTACCTAACTGTTTCTGTGCGAGGTGTCAGCTTTACTGCCTTTTAAGGTGCCTTGGACAGATGGAGTAGCTATAAGAACACACGACTGCTATTCACCAGACACAACACGTCCTTCAGGTTATAAAGGATGCTCGCGGCGTCACAGCTTGTCGTGTACAGCGTGTGTTCAGATTCACAGAACTTCTTATTTTCAAAGCTGCTGTTTCGTAGCATACATGGAAGATAATGGTGATCTGGTCATTAGACTCTTTAGACAGCTGAGTTCATTCAGATTGACATGTGATAAAGGTCACAGTGTTTTATTGTACATTCTTGAAGGCATGATACCGGATCTCTAGGTGCAAATGACACATTTTTCATCACCTCCTCCATCTCTCGCTCTTTTTTTAACACTCAAGCAGCTTTTCTCGCCCTCCTCTGTCTGTCAGTGTGCATAAATAGGATGCAATTAAAGTAATAATTATAGTCCATCAGGCAGATACAGTTGATAAACACAGACAGCAAGCAGACAGGAATAAAGACGGATCTAGACATGAACAAATACTTCATCCCAAAGGTAGGAACTTAATGCTGGATCAGTGCGAGCAGGTTTGTGTATTTGTCTTTGAGATGCTTTTGTTTTCTCACGTAACTATGAATCTTAAGAGTTCAGTCCTTTACTGTGTTTGTTCAAGCAGCCAGTTGAGACAACGTAGAACCACATCAAGAACCTACGTGTTGGATTTAGACTAGTATCACTTTTTGGCTTGAGCAGCTTTACATTATGGCACTTTCTTTGCTCATTTTTGTGCCGGACAAGATATAAAGTTCACCACTTTTTACTTGGAGGTGCAGTTTTGTGCAAAGATTGGAAAATCACACTTTCCAGACCCAATTTACAGATTTAAACAAAAAAAACCAAGTCATAAAAAATTGCAAAATGCTCAGGATTCATTACTTTTTGCTTGGTTTTGTGTTGTAAGTTGTTGTAACTCCTCCATTTCTCTTCTACGTTGCCTTTTGCCACAGTAGTTTCCATCAGCACTGCACTGAAAATCAAGCAATTTCCAAAAAAAAATCCCTCATTTGCATGCTGACATTTTTCAAACATGTCAAACATGGTTAGAACCATCCAAAGTAATTTGCAATTTGGATGCAAGGAACAATTTGTAGGAATTAGGTTAATACACGAGACGTATGTTTGTAACGGGCATGAAGACGGGCGCAGAAATGGTTATTTCTCCCTGTTCATTCTATTTAATAGCTCTGCATGGTCTGCGCCTACAGTACATGTGTGATTTACTGGTCTATATACCACTAATTGAACGAGTTTACTTCTGGAGCTTTTAACCAGAATTCCTGGCTGTTAGTTAGGCTACATTAAAACTAAAGGTGATTGAGCATTTAAAAAAAAAGCTGCCCACAACACTGGAACTGCCTCCCTTTGAGCTCAAGACCTTTTAAATAGCAGCTCAAAGCACATTTTTTCAGATAAGCCCTCATTGTTTTATTTGTCCGCACTTAACAAAAGAAAAAGGTTTATATAATCATATCTAACACCTCCAAGAATCTTTTTTGTGTTGTCATCCTGTTAGAAGGGAAGTTTTTGAGGAGGCGTTGTCATGACCAAATATGCTGCCACTGTAGCCTTAAAATGACACTCCAGGAATGTTTGGTCATGCTGATTATACCATTTTACATCCCTTCCAGCAGAGTTATGGATTGATATCGGGTAGATTGGTCTGAAGA
This sequence comes from Pagrus major, assembly GCF_040436345.1. NCBI lineage: Eukaryota > Metazoa > Chordata > Actinopteri > Spariformes > Sparidae > Pagrus > Pagrus major. The sequence goes on along the minus strand of NC_133219.1, from coordinate 34,357,349 downwards.
TTTAATTATGTTGTCATTCCTCACGCCCCTTTCCACAATTTCAAGCAATGGGCAATTTGACAAACAAATTAAAGCTAGATGGTGTTGAAATAATAGCCAAACAACCATCACATTTTCTCCAAACTGCATTTTTCAAAAAGAAGTTAACAAATTGAATAATTTCTTCTAACAAGGGGAATGTAATTCATCTTCATACCCTCTTCAACTTGCTGCTGATTGCAAGCGTGGAGTGGCCTCAACCTCTGTACAAAATCACATAAAGTGGATGCACTCCAATGATTTTGATCAGATTTATCCACTCTGAGGCAATTCCAATCACATTAGAAATAAATTCGCATGCCCCACTTTTCTTCCACAGCCTTTTTTCCGTTCAATCCAGCCTTGAAAAATTGGTTGGAAAGGCACCTGATGGGTGACTTAATGCACATTGTGGTGCTTTTTTTCCCCCAGCAATACAGTTTCTCATTTAAGTTTCTGGCTAGTTAATGCTTTCATCTTTTTCAGGGATTTTTTGCAGGATTGCACTTTTCGGGGTATTTGAGCCAAGCGACATAAAAAGTTCTCTCACAGTTTTGATACCAATCTCCTTTGCTGTCTCGCTGTCGAAACTCTTAAGCTCTCGTCTGACCCGTAAACAAACCGCACAAGTCAATAAAGTACATGGATTTAGTCATAAGCCTGTTCTGATCATTATAAACACAACTACTGACACACACGAACACACACAGACGCAGTCACACAGTGGTTATCGCCGGACAGCTCATTTAAAACAGCTTTCAGTCTTATTCGGGTGAGATTAATTTTAGAGGCTAATTTTTGTAATTGTCACAGTATGTTAGTGGTTTTTCAGTCCCATCCAAATCTCATGTTACTAAATATTGTGCTGTCTCTCTGTGTGTGTGTGTTCTGAATTAAAAAAAGAAATTGCGGTATCTCCCCCGTAAAGCCAGCCAGGTAAACAGAGTCCACTCTGATTCAATACCGCTGGGTTTTGTTTGTGATAATTGTTTTCCGTTTTCCCAGTGGGAAAAGTATTTTATTTTTATTGGTTGTATCACCGCAGAAGCTCTTAACAAAGCTTTTAGCTTCGTCCATCTTGACCATTATCTTCTACCCATGTTATAGCCCCCAGACATCAATTACACCTATTAAATGAGGAGGCCAGAAGACAATACCCATCAAAACGTTTTGAGACACTTTCAGATTTTGAGTATATTGGCCTCAATAAATCCTCAAAATTGTGAAACATGGCCAAAAGCTCTTTAGCTGTCAAGTTAGGATGGAAAGTGTGTATTGGTATAATTGGGAGGAGACCTGGCTTTTCCAGGAACACTTCAAGCCACAGAAAAGCTCTAACCGAAGTGTTTGTCTGATGGTCGTGCAGCGGTTGAAACTCCTCCCTTCCACACCTTTCCATCGTCAAGCAGGGATTTACAGGTTATCTGCAGGTCTTGAAAATACATTATTTGTATAGCAGCTTCCTGCATAAGGGAATTCAAACTGCTTGCAAACAAAAGTTGTTGAAAAACATTGAATTCTTGGGTCAGTTTATCTATCTATGAAACTGAACCTGGATGACAAAAGAAAGTACTGCTTGCTGATTTAGTATTCAGAGATTATCTCCATTCTTTTACTTTTCCATTCAATCAAGTCAGAAAAAGCAGAATGTCTTTGAGCACCCTTAACTCTAAACTTCATCAACCTCCCTCCTCATCCAACAAGTGTCTCTATCATGCAGCCAAAACTCACCATTTTTATGTTTCTTTAATGAGTTTTTTTGGTACTTCTAGCTATTTACAGACACCAAAACAACCACGATGTAACACATTTGTGTACAAGTTATATTTTTACATTTCTGAATATTGATGTGAGGGCTTGCTGTCTGTGTTTGAATCAGAGAGGTCATTTAAAGGACGGTGTTTGGGCGATATGGTTCCCTGTGGTCTCCCTCTGACTCTGTCTGTCCTTTAGCTAGATGGCTCCCCACAGTCTCAGACCATCACGCTCTGCCTCAGGCCCTCTCTGTCCTCTCCTTCTCTCTATCACTGTCCCCCTTTCGTCATACCACCAACCCCATCCCCCTCATTTTCCTCCTGTTATCTTGCCCCTCTTTTTCCTCTCCTGCTTTTATGTCCTTGAGAGGTAATGACCGTCTGTCTGTTTGCCATTTCCTTCTCTCCATCTTATCGCTCCCTTTGCTTTCTTATTCCTTTCCCCCCATTTCTTTCTTTTCTACTCTCCTTCTAATCGTGTCGCTCTCTGTCCACATTTAATCTACCTGTCCGTTTTAGAATTAAGTTAATTATTGTAATGAAAACTGCTGTGTCTGGAGCTCAGCTAGATTTTTGATTTTCGACCTCCACATGAACTGGTGTGTAGTCTGAGATTCTCTGGCAGCTACCTGAAAACGACTTTAGAAAAACCCTGACATTGAAAATCGAGTTGGCAGACTTACATTTTTGCTGTTTTTACTTTTCTTTATTGACATTCAGCATCAAGCACATTCGCATAAAATCAGTTTCAAATGTTGTGTGCACACACCATCCGTTTATATTTGTCTGAAATGCCCTATTTTGAGATTTGTAGCAGACTCAGGGGGAAATGAAAACGAAAAACAGTGCAAACTATGTATTATAAGGGAGTGATCTCACTTTTACCTTGTAAGAGTCTTCTTACCAGCTACCTGCAGTATATTTAATACATATTTATCTCCGAATCCAAACAATATGGTCCCTCTCTCCAGGGGACATCTAAAACATCTTGTAAGGCATCATGTACCCCTCTCCAAAAGTCTTTAATGATGAGGCAATCCCAGAAAACATTTTGCATTTAGTTGTCTGCAGTTTGTCAAGCAAAAATCCTTCAATTTGTGAACTGGTACACTTTGATTGATGGGTCCATATTGTTGTTCATTCCTCTTTATATGATTATTACTTCTTCCTTGTCATTTCAGGAACTTTAAACACAAGTAATGTCAAATTGTGCAGCAGATAGATGAGATGAACAACTTAAATAACAATCTCAGCAAAATTATACATCGCAAACACATTTTATTTTAAGATATCTATATATACGTATATATATATTTTGCTGTGAAACTTGTTTTGATAGCTGCCATAACAATAAAGTTATTTTTATTAGTATTATTATTCTCCTCACTCGTCTGTCTTGTGTCTCTGGTGCTCCTCTCCATCTTCCCCACAGTAATGTCGCCCGACAACACAAGGTCATGTTAAAGTGCTGTGTGCTCTGGGGCTCCGCCACAGGACGCACCAAGTTTATCACAGAGACGTAGAGAGAGGAGGCGATCACAGTCCTGCATGTACCGCGTGACAACTTTATTACACTGGCGCACATACACACTCACAAGACCAACAATAAGGCTCATAAATGCACATAAAACACTTGCAAACACACGTAAACGTTTATGGGAACAGCCAGAGAATCACACGCACGCACACAAACGCCTTTGAATGTTGTCATCCTCTTAGGCTCTATGTATTGCTTTTGCGGGAATATGGTCCCTTGGATAAATCACTGCTGTCTACAGTGTCCTGGGCAATGTGTAACATGGTGTCTTGTTGCTTGCTGTGCAGGATCCCGGCAGAGAGGAGGCCTTGCTGCAACAACTGAGAGAGAAAGATGAAGTCATTCTCAGACTCCAGAGTGAACTGGTAAGATCCACTAACCATAAAATATACAGTACATAACAACTTCCTCTTTGCACAATGTTTACCAAATTTTGCAGAGTCATTTTGATTCTTTTTAAAACACCACTTTTTTCAGGGATGGTATTTTGACTTTCAAAATGACTTTAAGTCATTAGACAGTAATCACTGTGTTGAGAGAACAAGTTGACCAGACAGAATAAAGTGATTATGGCTGGTAGGGATAAGAAAATAAGTCTGGAAAGCCCTATTTTAACCTCTTGACATAAAAAATGGTTCTGGTTTGGTATCACCAGCCAGACGATTGAAGACTAATGATGATCATTAAGTGATATGAATACAGAATGTGCAGTGATGAGAAATATGAGTTCATCAAGTAAAATCAAATGTTTCTCCAACTGCTTCAAAGTCTTTGTAACTAGTAAGAGAAGCACTTCATACGCTCCGACATTGAGAAATAGGAAGTTTTCTCATCTAATTTTATCTCCTTCACAGTCTTTTCATTTTTTTGGCCTCTGTTTTTCTAAACTTTGAAATTAATAATTAAAATAGCTTGAATGTTTTTAAATTATTTGTTTTATGGTTATAAATTAAAGACTAATAGCCTTTGAAGCACAGTTTTTTTTCCATTCCCTTTTAAGCATCAAACAATCCCTCTGTAATGGAAAGGTTAAAAATAATTCAAAGACAGGAAAGTTTTACTTTTGTTAATGAATTAGTAAAAGCGTTTTCCCCCGTCTTATGATGTTCTGCTGTGTGTGACTACATACAGCAGGGGGCGGACTGACAGGAAAGACAGACCGCAGAAAGAGAGAGTAAATGAATGTGAGAATGGCTTTATAGTTGGCTCCAAGTCACACCGTCAATATCACATGGCATGGCACCAGAAAGCCCATCTTTTCTGTCTTTGTTAATGTAAACTGCTTGTTCCCGCCAGCTTAATGTAATAGCAGAATTATTGGGAGTCCAGTTCAGCCAAGAGAGAAGTATAATGTTTTCACAAATTTGTCCCTGTAGACAAGGATGGGAAGCACTGAGTCATCTCCGTGTTTGGGTTATTTGGAATGACCGAATTGTACTCACAAATTATAGGGATTTATATGCAAAATGAAATGGTTTTGTTTTTTTTTTTCCTTCCCTTTTGGAAGCTGGATTGAAGCTCATCCCACAAAAATGCTCCATACGGTTACGTTTTTCATCATTTGTCATCTACAAGTCTGTAATTTGTCACCTGCTCTATCAAAGCGATGTAATGCAGACATTATGCCAGGCGTTAGCAGGATAATGTGCCAGTGTTATGCTGCTGTTGTGTGAGATGCCAGTCCAACCCACTGACTTGAGTCTCATTTGGCATCTGTTTGTTTGATCACTTTCTGGCACACGCATCTCATTTTTCTCGCTCTTCGTCTTTCGTCTCTTCCCCCCTCTGACTGTGATAACTCTCTCTCCCTTCCTGTGAGCAGCACCCATCCTCCTCTCTCCTCCTTTCTCCTCCTATAATTTCAACAGCATGTTAATGTCATCTCTAAAAACAGGTGTGTCTGGAGTTACTCTTTTCTCTTGTGATACCCACTCTGTAAAGGAGCTGTATTATGCCTGTTGACACTGTTTAACAGTTCATCTAACAGTAATTTCGCTCTCTTCTCAAGTCTTCAGGCAACATGACATTCTGTACACTTGCACACTGAAACACCTTTTTAATCGCACTGAATTATTTCTTGTAGTTAGTTCTGCTGTTAATAAATACGCGCAGCAGCTGGTAATAATCTCTAATGAGTTTTACATTCAATTATCATTATTTTCACAAGGAAATGGAATTCATTAAATGAAACACTCTTAGAAATGAACTACTCTAAATTTTTAAGTCATTGAAGAAATTTGATCGTTTATAATAAAAAAGATTATAGTGTTTCACCGGGGCGCTCTTCAGTGGCTCCTGCTAGGTGTTATATTTTTATCTGTGATAAAAAAGAAAGTAAGATTACCAATAGAATATATTAGCATGATCAAGAAGGTTATTAACCAGAATAAATTTCACCTAAATGTGTCAGAGACTGTGATATCTCTCTTAATTGCTCTGTGTCACTGGGATGGGAAGCAGGAGAGTAAATACACGCCTATGAATGAGATCAGTATAAATGGAAATCTGCACTCAGTGGCCGCTTTAGTAGGCACATCTGTAAAATCTAATGCAATCTAATGACTTTCCCCCCACCAAACATATATATATATATATCTATATATACTATGATCTATGATCTATTTATATATACAATTTTGCAGGTGTATCTGTTGAGAAACATCCAACAGGTTTGCTGTGAGTTTATGAAATCTGCCGGCACACTGGTGAGCCTGACTGACACAAAGCGGGTCTGTGTCCGTGAGCTGGCCCCCGAGCAAATGAAATGAAAGCGTACTATACAGTAAAGCAGTGATCAGACTACAGGTACTAAACAAAGGAAGGCAGTGATCAGTTGGAATTCAATTACAAGGGGAAACAGGCAGGAAGAAGCATCTGCTTGATCAGTGGTAATTTTGTGTAATTTCTTGGATGGAAGGGACAGTCTGGATGCATTTGCAAACTTCAGTGCCAATGTTTAACACAAGACAAACATGGCAATAATGTTTAATGTGCAAACAGAAATCACAGCAGATGTTACTGGATACTGTTCTCATGCATGTTTACCTAACATTTGAATTTGAAGTAGCCAACTTCATGGATAAGGCTGGCAATGTTCTGCTGTGTGTATTTCCTTCTGTCAATAAGTCAGTGGAAAGACCCACACCAAGAACACATTAATCCGTCTCTCAGTACTTTCCAAACTCCACAGTGTACCTGAGGTTCTCAGCCCTAAGGCTGTTCATTCCTACCGACAGCAAACGTTTCTAAAACATGAGTGTATTGTTCAGGACTACTTCCATGTGCAGATTTGGTGCTGTAGTGAGCATTTACAGCCGCAGGATGTTGAATTTAATCAAAATCAACTACAGCGCTTATGTTCATGGTAATGGGGGGATCATGTCAGCCAGCGCAACAGTGTGGCTCATTAATGTGTTTTTAATGGTCTTTGGACAACAATAGAAGTCTGTGACTCAGATGAATAAGCTGCACTGTGTCAGGCTACACAAATAAATCAAATCAGTGTTGGTTTTGGTCTTTTCATCGGATTTGTTGAGAATAAAAATAAAGAATATCACCTGAAGTCTCCAAGTCTGGATAAAGTTTTATCATATTTTTCCAATTACCCTCTCTCTTTGATTCTTTTCATTTATTTTCCCTCATTACCCCATTTTCTTTCGACCCATGTGGTGAAATGGTAATGCCACCATTTCTTCCAATTCCTTTATCAATCAGTCTTCAGGGGATTCAAATGCTTGTCTGTTCATCTCACTTCTCTCGCTTTGATTTCCAGACATACAGCTTGTGTGTTTTTATGAGCAGAAGTCTGAGTGTATCTCTTTGTGTGTATTGATAAATTGTCGACTGCGAGCCTGCGTCCTTGCTGTGGCCACAGCCTTACTTTATTTTTAACTGCACTGTATGCCCTTGGAACAAAGGTCATTCTGCCACTGCTTCAAATTTACAAAGTTGTGCAGTTGAGGAGCCATGTCGTGCTTTTGAACACTCATGAGGGATAAGATGTGTCTATGTGGGAGAGTCTAGAAGGGACACCATGCCCACAGCAGCTAAGTTAAAGTGCAGGAAAGGGCAGCTCATAGCCAATGCTCCCCTCGCTCTGCCTCCGTCTGTAAATCTGCCAGTGAAAACCTATTAATTATCTCCTAGAAGGACCTGCTAGCTGGCTGGCCATCACTAGCTGTCACTTTTTATGAGTTTTCTCCTCTCTCTGCCGGCGCATTTTGTTGAAGGACCGGGCTCCAACTGCAACATTTAGCTGCGGAAAAGCCTCCCTTGCGTTTCATGTAGGCACGAGCATGACTAATGAAAACAGATTTTTTACTCAATCTGTCAGCTCGCTTCTGCTGGATGTGAGCAGGACAGTTTATATTTGGGTTCAGAGCTATGTCAGCAATTAACTTTCTTTCATTCTCCCTACCGTTAACCCATCCTTACACCTTGTCTTAATTTGGTTGATTAATTTTAATCAAGGTTAATGAATTTCTCAATATTTCATAGCCACTGCAACTTTAAACCAGGTCTGTTCCCCTACCCATGAGCAGTGTGGGGCGAGCATGTCAGAATGATTAGTGGCATCGTCATAAAATGCTCCCGGTGGAAATAGTGCCGGGGTTCTTCTCATTCGGAGGACTTGCAACCTGCCTTTTCGAAATAATCACGTAGCGGTAACACAGGAGTCGGCAGGTTCCTGGTCAAGGTAAAAGTGCTGTGTTTTGAAGGACGGGGCCAACGTTTTTCTCTCTACACCTCCGACTGTAAATCTGCAAGAGGAAACCTATTAATTATCTCCTAGAAGGACCTTTCTAGCAGGCTGGCCAGCACTAGCTGTCACTTTTTATGAATTCTTCTCTGCTGGTGCACTTTGAGGAGGGTCCCTGTTCTAAAATCTGGCTGTAGAAAAAGTTCTCCTTGCAATTCAGCCCAGTTTTATGACCTCTTGGATTTCCAGGAGAAGCAGCAGAGTGGGAGAGAGGGATTTGGGTTTGTTGAGGTTGTTTATTTTTCTTCTTTTGATAGCTAGCTGCGAATGGAAGCCAACTATGCTGAGTGTTGTGAGCGGAGGCAAGGCACACGTCTGCTGGGAGAGCATTTAGTTGTTCTGATTTATTCGTATTTGATGTTCTTTCTTTATGAAATTTTGGACACGGTTGATGGGTGTGTGTTTGTTTCGTATGCAGGAGAGTGCCAAAGCTGCCCTGACGATGAAAGACTGCCAAATGACTGACCGCACAACACAGACAGAACACATGGGGCCAGAGGTGAGATACACACAGACCACACACACACACACACACACTCTCTCTCTCTCTCTCTCTCTCTCTCTCTCTCTCGCTCACCCTATCTGTCAGACACAAACAACTCATTGTGCACTTCTAGCACTGAAAATGTGCTTTATGTAAGAATGCCTGCATCTCTCGGATTACATATCACTAAAAGAAGCTCATTTGTCACAAAAGTCTTGATTGCAAGCCCTTTCTTCTCTATCCTTTTACTTTGTTGTCCTATCTGTGGCGATGCACTTTATGCTGAGCCACAGCCACCATCCCTCTACCCTTCTTTCTTTTCTTTCCCACCTCTCCCACCTCCCACCGAGCATCTTTTCACGTTGAGCTAAAGCTCTAATCCATCTTCCTCTTTCTAAAGATGCTGTACTGCAGTGACATTCATATTATAGTCCACTACCTGCTCCTCCCCCAATTCCCACAGTGTGGAGGGAGAGGGTGCTGTGCTGCATCCTACCTGCCTGCCTGCCTGCCTGCCTGCCTAACGCCCTCAGTTGACATGGCCTCTTTGGCTTCACTAGGGGCTGACAGTATGGGAACGCAGCAGACTTAATGGATGACTGTCTAAAAATGGCTGCCTGTAATGGAAACAGGAGCAAAGTTTGGGGTCTGTTTCTTTCTTTCTTCCTTCTTTTAAAACACTTTTTCATCTCCTCTTCTCCTCAGAAAGTTCTTTTATACCCGCTGCGTATAAAGTTGGCAAGAAACATTGTTAAAGGGAAAAGGCTATGTTATTGTGTGAGCAAGTGGATGAACAATACCCACACCCAAGTCTCACATACTGACCTACACACACAACAGATAGTGTCTGACTTCACTCATCCAATGTCAAGTGCAAAATGAACGCTTTATTTGCACAGAACAGAAATAAAACTTTCCTTCTGTTGATTGTCAAGTATGTGTTTCTGAACACCAGATAAACTTTTTTACAGCCATGAACTTAAATTAAGCTGCCGGCTACACAGACGATAACTTTAAAATGGAGCTGCACTGTACGATAAAAAGTACTTCATTATAATGCCGCTTTTTGTCACATTTTTTATCCAAAAATTGCAGCTTCTGCGATTTTGGAAATTGCACTTGGCCATACTGTGATTTCCATTAATTGTGCAGCCCTACTTTTTATTATTTTACTTCAGAGATTCAGACAAACAATGTTATTTCCTTTATAGCAGCCGGATGCTTAATAAGAGGATTCTGATTTCATATTTTGCACATTTCTCGGCAGTATTTCTCTAGCTGCACTGGTTCTGCAAAATTATAGTCCAGAGTCATTAGTTGTAAATTGTTTTTGTGTTGTTATGATAATGACAGTTTTGCAGTAGAGTAGAGAATCCTAAGGAGGGTCATATCCTGTATATAACTATAAAATAAACTAACGCAGTTAAATGAACAGTTATGATTGGCCTCTATTACATTATGTTGTTCGTCGCGGCCACACTGCAGATCTATTGCCAGTAAAAGTGTAAAGCCTTAGGTGTTTCATTTGCCACACCGCCTCGGAAAACAAGGAGCTGAACGATGGTCCTGTGTATTGTCTCTGACTTAGAGAGAAAAAAAGAGGGTTTTATTGTCTTCTGATTTTTCACGGAGCTAAGCGAAGTAGCTTTGCCTCCAAAACCTGTCGTGAATTTTTATTCTGTAATCTTAAAGCCTGTGTAGAATATCGAACTACAACAAGACCAGTTTGATGTGTGGACTTTGTTTGGTTATTTCGCAGCATCCAGGTGGCGGCAGAACAAGATCTGATTAAGGTGTTCACAGCGGATCTGCTGTGTGTATCTTTGCTTTAACAATGTGGGCCACTCAAATTAGAGACCGCAGATGGAACACATACTGTACCTGCTGTCCTCTGATGGCAATACAGAGAATCAATCAAGTAAATGGACAGGACTTTACAGTATAGATGCAAGCTGTTGTGGGTAAAAGTTGCTGGGAAGAAGCAGCATTTATCTTTCGTCTACCTTGCTGGATTTATTAGAAAACAGAAATGAAACAATCTATATTTATATATTGTATATTATAGAGGTTATGTTGGCTGTTGTTTGAAGAATATAAACAAAATTGAAATAGATGATGAAAATGGACATATTGTAATGAAAGTTTGTGTGAAAAGTCTGTATGTCTTCCAACTAAAATCTTAAAAATAGCACAGAGCTATGGGCACTTTGCACAGCGCACTCTTGCTTGACCAGGCCCACGTAGGCGGACTGTAGACGTACAAAAAAGCTGTGAATTATGAAATTAAAAATTTCAATGCAGTGCTGGATTGCTCGTGACAAGGTATCAAAACAGGAGCAGGCAAGAAAAGCCCCTCACTGTACAAAATGCCCCGAATCCTCTCATTTTACCATAACCGTTATGAGTCTTTGTTTTTTCTTGTACTACATTCAAAGTGTCTTCCTTCCTATTACTTTATCACACAGGCTCACACATTAACACACACTCACAGCCTTAGATATGTCTGCACTGTGCCCTATTTGCAGTCACTGACTAATGCACTTCTTATAATGAAGCCTGAAATGGCCTCACATAATTGTATGTCGGCCCTGGACACTGAAGCAAGCAAAGGTGTGGGTTTGAGTGTGCAGTATGTGCTAGTGTGCAAAATCTGTATGCGTGCCCATGTGTTTGTGTGTTCGGCTGTGTGTGTTTGTTTTGTGAAGCAGCCATTAGTCCTGGCCTCAGACAGCAAAGTCAATAAAATGGCTGTTGAAAGTGTCAAAGTAACCTCAGTCAAGTAGGTTGCATTTATGCCTAAGACATTATATTTCACCCAACACTGCGGTTGTTTGCGTGTTGTCATGCCTCACATGGCATAATTCACACACTAGCATTGTGATGCCGCTTGTTTGTCCAGATGTCCTCTGGACAAAAAACACAGCAGACTATGTACTGAGAAGTTACAGATTTTTCTTTTTCTTTTTCTTTTCCGATTCTGATTGATATCAATTAATTCAATTATAACTACTATCACCTTGATTTGTCTCATCAGGAGTGAGAGAGATGCTCTGTCTTTGCTCCGACAGCACAGTATATATGAGGAGAGATTTAATCTTTGAAGATTCACTCAATTATATCACCTCTCGGAGTGCTTTGATTAATTGGCGGATAATCATTTGAATTCAAGTGTCTCATTCACTCTGCAGGTGGAAAACAGCACGATATTAGAATACCTGTCATACAGCATTTGTGCATGGAAGCCAATACTGAAATATGCTCATCACTGTCTGTGTTGGAGGTGTATTAAAGACATCGCAGTGCTTCCAAACTCGCTTTACTGCATAGCGTCTGGTCAGTAGCACAATAACTTTATCTTCCTAATACACTATGTCCAACTTTAGGAAGTCTGGCCAGCGCTCCACAGCATGGTATTGCTATCATTATAAAACCAGTACCTAGCTATAGAGTCCTCCATATGCTCAGGCCCCTTGAGTAGATGGGCTCTTAATTAGAGGAGCAGCTGGCTGCCCGCTAGCAAGCTAGGCTAGCAGCACAGGTGACTTAACTCAGCAGTAGCTACAGCATGTGCGGCCTGATTTTAGCCTCCCCCCCTCCCCTCCCATGTGTGCATGACTGTGTGTATGAGAGAGAGTGTGTGTTAGTGAGTGTGTGGGAGAAACTACGGCGTAGAGCAGTGCCTATATAGGTTAGCTACCCCAGTGCATCGAGGACAGCCGGCTAGCAACAGAAAGTGTGTCTACAAGTGGGGCAGCTATTTCTACTGCTTCTACCACTTCACGAGGTCGACCATCTCACTCATGCTCTCTCCCTCTACCTCACTCTCCTTCTTTTCTGGAACGTCCTCCTACTTTTCCTCACTCCGTTGTCTTCCACCTGCTTTTGCTCACTGATCCCTGAAAGTGCAGCAGAAGTTAGCTTTCAGAAGTTCCTCTCCTCCTCAGCCAGGTTTCCAGGGCTCCAGGAGTCCATCAGGGATTCTCCTGCCCTGGTTTCCCCGCCGTCGGACACTCTGTCCTAGGGACAGTTCCTGGCCCCCACGCTCTGTCCCAGAGAAATACAACTTTGGGCCAAACTTTCCTCAAAGTTCCTCTTTTATTTTAATGAGGCTACCTTGTGACCTGCTGAGTTCTAAGAAGGTCCAGAAAAGGAAAAGTTGTTTGGATTGCTGGAGTTCACGCCTCACTCCTCACTCTCAAGACACATCGCGCTCTCAAATGGTTGTTTGCATTAATTTGAGTTTAAATGACACCTTAGATGCTCTTGTTAGTTTGACAGCTGCAGTTAGTAAATGGAAATTGACTGTGTTCTCAAAGGTAATAATGGACCATTTTGCATTTTTCTTGAATTCTGCATAGTTAAACCGATTTAATTTGCAATTAAATAACAAAACCTCAGGGCTTCTCAATCTACCAGATGTCAGTCCAGTTTCTGTGACCTTTTTCTGCTGTAATTGTGGCGAAACCTGATTTTATGAAGGCAGATTGCAGCAGTAAATTAGTGAGAATGTGAGGTGAGAGAGTTGGACCTCTGCAGTGACTAAATGCACAATCAAGCTTTGTGAATTTGATCTACAACCGTATTTAAGAGTTGAGTCCTCAAGTGTAAATAAATCATCGATCAGCAAGATGCAATAATTGTTTTCTTTTTATAGTGATGTTGACCCCGCGTAGGTCACATACTAAGAAGAGGGTCACTACGTATAATATCTTGGGACATCGTAAAAAGTGCAGCTAAGTACGACCCAGATATCTTCCTGAAGCTGACGAGTTAGTGAGAGAGCCAAACACAAATTGAAAAGTGTGAACTGACCCCCATTTTTCAATTCTACACTTAAAGATTTCTCCACTCTCTGTCAGCACGCCAATGTAGAGATGGCAGGTAGGGTGAAAGACTGACTGAGAAAGAGGAAGACAGAGAGGGAAAAAAACAGAGGGGGGGTTAGACAGAAAAAGACGAGAAGCTATTTTATGTCCCGCAGAGACTCTTAAGAGCTGGAGGTATGGTGGCTGTTTGAAAGTTTTTTAGAGGGGATTGAATCGATTGAGATTGCTTTCTTTCAGCGAGCTAATTTCATGGGCATTCTTAAAAGGAACATTTTATGGTGGGAATCAAAAGCTCTTGATGGTTAGCTCACTCTTGTTCCCTTTCTCGCTCTGTCTTTCTCACTCTCGCCTCTGTCGTTTTCTATTCTCCATAGATTTAGGCAACTTTACTTTTTTTGCCTCCCCTTTTTTTTCTCTCTTTTTCTCCTGGCTTCATCTGAAAAGAATGAGAGGAGCTAAGCGATAGTTGAGGATCGTTTATTGTCTGTTAGTGGGCTATTACATTTGAATGGTGAAACATAAGTGGATCGGGCAGATTCTTCTGTCTTTGTCTCTCATTCCATGTCTCCTCTCTCCATCTCAAATGGAGTGAGGTAGGGAGTGACTTATTTTATGTGCAGAGGAATAATCTCCTTGGGCTACATAGGTCATAATATATGAAGAATGATCAAAAAGGTCAAGTCAGTGTATGACTGTATGTACGAGTGTATGAGTCTTTGCTTATTTGTGTGTGTGAATGAAGGAGTTTTTTTAATATTATTGTATTAATATTAAAGTCAATACCTGATTTAGTATAGATATTTTTGCAGATGCGGTGCCAGTTTGTTGACAGATGGAAGAAAAATAGAGCTATGTGAGAAACATTTGACATAATTAGTTGCTGCTATTATTCGTAAGAAACACAAGTAATCTAACAGTTATTTTAAAGTATAAAAAAAAAGTCTTTGTGATGCAAAAACTTAACTAAAATAATTGGTACATAACGGTGTTTCAAACTTTCTGAGCGCGAAACCACTGAATATGTTTAGTGAGACATCGGGACTTTTTCCAGCCAGGAAAGTCAGGTATTTTAAACAATATGTCAGGTCAATATGCAACCCAAAAGTGAGTGTTTTTAACGAGACATCGGGACAATTTCCAGCCTTGGTTTCGGCAAAACATGATCTTTTCCTAACCCTCACCAAGTGGTTTTAGTGCCCAGACCATAAGCACAGCGTCGACATAACATATAATAATTGACCACATACACTTAAAGTTGCCATATAAGGAAACAGTATGTTTCCATCATCTGTATTTTACAGAAAACATACACTGTCAACATTTATTCTGGCGATTGAGTTGTTCAGAAAGTGCTCACGGCTGTGGCAGACAAATCATTAGATACAATTACAGACGTTTGAAAGCTAAAACAACTGACAGCTTAAGCCAAGACAGGGCAGCAAATATAGGAACTGGATGATCAGATATGTCGCTATATTTGTCACCCAGCAGAAAGAATGAGGGTGAGATGGGAATCTCTGAGCAAAGGACATGTTTACTCTGCTGACACTGCATTCCTGTAGAGAACAATCCTTTAAAGATGTCTCGAAAAAAACAACTCTATCGAGAAAACAAGCACATAGAGGCCATCTCATAGTTTAAAATGGAGTGTTAACATCTGTTAAAAGACAGATGTTCATTTTTCATCGGATGGAACTATCTCTGGATGTTAAGTTATTTTTTCTTGCACCTTCTGGTTAGGTCATGTCCTCACATGGCCCTCATCCTCTCTTAATCCTTGTGGTCTTTTATCTTGAAATTAAAGTGCCTCACAGCACCTACCTGTAAAGTCTTTATTTGTTAATCGCCATGAGTAATGCATCTGAAACTTTCAACAAAGGTGTGTTAAAAATCATTGGAGTTGTAGCTGTGATACCTGGACTAAGAGTTTTTTTTTTTTTTCTTTTTCCCGCGGATTTAAGGTGGATCAAGTCTATTATGCAAATAAAAGAGTAGATAATCTGAGTTTAGCCCTGATACACCTCCATCAGTGCTCCCTAACCGCTGAGGAAGTCGCTCTCATTTGATAACGGTAATATCACTTGCTAACACCTTTCAGCTGTGTGAAAAATGATCGTCCCAACACTTGTACAAACGAAAGGAGAACAATCATTGATTCTTTTTTCCTTCCCTTTGTTCTGGGGATGTTTTTGTCCGGTGTTATTGATCCACAGGGTCAGTGGGAAGAGAAGGCTTTGGTCTAGTTCGCCTCTACTCGTGTCCGCCTATTATTACTGTGTACGGTACAGACACAGATCATGTTCAGCCGACCCCCTGTTGAGAAAACACTCCTAATGAGCGGCTCTGGTTGGTCTTTACGTATCGTCCTCGGGCTGGGAAACCCTTAATCAACATGCATGATGACATAGATCATATGAGCCTGCGTCATCAGTGCTCTCCACGTCTGTGCCAATTTAAGCAGAAGGATGGAGGGTCCAGTGCTGATTGTGACTATGTAGGTCTTCCACTCCTATTCCTGTAAACTAGATCATTTTGTACAGCCGTACTGAGTAATAGAGCTGCTAAGGATAGAAAGATAGAGAGAAAGAGGAGGAGATAGGGGCTGAGCACGAGAGAGGCAGTTTTCTGCCCTACTTTGAGTTTTTATACATTCTTCTTTTTATGTCCGTCAGTCTTCTTCTCCCTCCGTCTTTCTTCCCTTTCTTCTTTAAATTTTATGATTTCCTTAATCCCTCTTTTCTTCCTCTTTTGTGCCCGGCTATAAAAAATGCCCTTAATTTTCCTTTCTATCTCCCTGCACATATTCATCCATTTTCTTCGCTCTGATCTTTCTTCATCGTCATACTGCTTCTCCTTTCTCTGTCCCTGCCTCTTACCACCTTTCCCCCCTCTGAACTCTACCTTTACCCTCCTTTTCTTGTCATCTTTCTTTTAGACTCCATATCCTTCGTCCCAATCATTTACTCTTTCTCCTTTTTCTTATCCTTCTCCGATTTCTTTTTGTCATCTGTCTCTTTCATGTTTCTCACCCATTCCTTTATATCGTTTCACTCTGCCTTCCTACATTCTCGGCTTTATGGTCGGCCTTTCACCTGTATACCTCTCCATTCACATTCCCTCCCTCCATCCCTCTCATCTCCTTTATTACCAGTACTCCTTCACCCTGCCTTGCCCCTCCCTGCCACTGCTCATCCTCTACTACAGTTTCTCTTTAACTCTAGTTAACCCTCTCCTCTCCTCTCTCCTCCCCTCTCTTTCGCCTCCTACTCCCTGTCCTTGCTTAAGGTCAAGAGCTAAGTCTAGGAGTGTGGCTTTTGGCAATAACTTACTCAGTTCTTTGTGTGGTGACTGATGACTGACCAGTTTTCATGTTAAAATGAGAGTTGTGTGCTCACTTTACTTTACTTTACTTCACATTGTCCGTATTAATGAACCCGAATGTTCTGATTTTAAGGGGGAATTATTGTAGATGACTCACTTATTCGTCCAGTGAGATAATTCTGTATAATAATTGGGAATTGCCCGCCTTGCTGGCCAAAGAAGAGAGTTCAATCACAGTTATGATACTTATTGTTATTGGTCTATTATTTTATGTAAACAAGTCCCGTTTAGACCAGGGATTATTGTTGAAGATGGTAGGTTTTTAAGGTTATGCGATTGAAATACAAGCACAATGTGTATGCATGTGTGTGTATATAGTTTATGTGTGTGTGGATGTGGACTGATAGATGGCTGGATAGGGTGAAATAATGTAAAGGCTGTGTTCAGGGCGGATATAGGGTATTTAATTGAAGTTTTATGTGACCATCAACTTTTATAGTTCAAGACCTCTTTCCATCTGCCTGCTAGGATTAGAACTGTGTGTGTATGTGTGCGTGGGTGTGTGTGTGAAAAGAAAGTTTAGTTCAGGTCACAATGTGGTAAAGAACGGTTGGCTGGATGCATTGACTTCCTGGTGTCTTGTTGTTTATGTGAAGTTGTTCGGCAGCCATCAGAGACCTCCAGGAAGACACTGCATCCAGCCAAGAAATAGTGAGGCACAAAACCTGCTAAATTCAGTGCATTTTTTTGATGATATAACATGCCGATGGGTGAGCAACACGGTTAGTGTACAGACATGAGACTGGTGTTAATCTTCTCCTCTAACTAATGGTATGAGAGCAAATTTGTGTATCATGTTGAAATATTGCTTCATTAACACATTTGTTGCTTTGATGCAGCTGCTACAAGTAAATTCTACTTATGCTATAATACTGTATACTGTACGTTTATCTTTGTAATATTTAAAAGGTGCACTATGTAACTTTTTTGTCATGTAGTCCCATATTCTTGAACTGAACTGTTCTGTTCTAGACAGGCAAAGTGTTCAGTGTATGGCATCAAAGTACATCCAAAAGTCACGTTGCAAACTGCTTTTCCACATATCAAGAGCTCTGTCTCTTTGTCTGTTTATGGGCCTGTAAATAAGGCTCCAATAAGGCCTGTTCAGCAGTCAGAAGTATTGTTACCAAAAGGTTACGTAACATGAATATTACCATCACAAAACATCCACACATTAAGGTAGGAAGATTAATCATATAATGTGCATTCCCACTCGAAGCTAAGCTCCTGATAGACCTTCATATTGAGGCTAAAGGACACGTAATGCTGCTGGTCCATTAACATGCAGTCAGCAAAATGCAGAAACCATATTGCGCTCCTCAAAATAAATTACAGTAGCAGGATAACAAATTATCATTTAAATGCAAGTTTATACACAAACTGTGTTTCCTCTGGTCTCTTTAAAGAGAACGCAGTGTTTACTAATCATATTTCTTTATGCAGTTTGTTTCACAGTTTTAGAATTCAATGTAATTAGTAACAGGAATAGAGTGTTGCCAGCTGGGACAACATTAATATGAATAACATAGCTGACTATGTGGAGAAAGATACCATGGAAATACTGTTATTTGGGTATTGTAAGTACATGTTGCCTAAAACCCTTGTCCTCGTCTCACGTCTTCTGATGCACATTGTTGTGGAATCGGTATAACATTTGTAGTTTTTGGCAATCAAATCTCTGTGTGGGAACACGAACAGCAACCCTGTGTGGGAACACAAAGAACAAACCACCAGTATTTATAAACCCTGTACTTTACAGAGGTGTCACCCACTGACTCTATTTTTTCTTCCGTTCATCAAAACAGGTGTCATTGACGCAAAGCACCTTACAGATTTTCAGTGTTACAGAAAGGAGGCAGGTGAATCCTCGTTCGGTGTGTGTATCCTGTAAGTGTTGCCAGGGCTTTTAATACACACTAGCAGAAATGCACTGCTGCTGTGAGTGAGTGAATACATGCAAGAATGAATACACTCAAACTTGCGGGTGAGTGACATGACAATCGTCCTTGTAACAGTGACCATACAGGTGGCAAAATGAACAAGCATTCAACTTTGTAGGCTGCTTTGCATCACTTACACTTTGTTTATTTGTTTGGTTTGCAAAGGCCTGTTCGCAGTTATTTACACGTAATGAGAAATGAGTCTGCCTCTGATGAATGCAAATGAGGGGGGCAGGCAGTGCTGGAAGTTGATTTGTGATTGCTGTGAAGTAAACCAAAGTAAAGTATTTCTTCCTCCTCTGATCTAACAACAATCCCTCTTTGTCTCCGTCCCCTCTTTTTCTTTTTTTTTTTCTTTTTGTATTGGTTGCACTTTGTGTCAACATGTCTTCTGTTTCCAGGGCATCAAGGCGCAAGGGAGCGCCTCTCTCTCGTCAAGGAGACAACTGAGTGAGTGTCTCTGTTCTGATATAACCTGACTGGACGTGACTGTGTCTTGTAGTGATCTACCTTAATGTACCGTACTAGAGTCGAGAACAGGGGTCTTTGTACCGAGGCTTGATTAATCTACACGGTCCTGCAGGCTGATTAAACTCTCGATCTGCTATTGTTTTACTTCACAAATCAGCTTAAACAGTGTTTGTTCCGTTTTGTTTTGGAGAGTTTTAGTGCATTTGATTTTTACACACTTGAGTTCAATAATAATGAATTCAAGTGGAATATATTATACAATCTGCAGTAGGTGTGTTGACAAGAGTGTTAAAGGTTATAAAAAGAAAAGATACAGTTGAATCATAAAAGAGATGGTGTGACAGAATCCACTGCTGGTTATGTGAAGTGAAATGATGGTGGATGCGTTAAGAAGAGCCTGTTTATGTATCAATCAATCCCAGTATAGAGACCCTTGAGGAATGCCACCTGCACTGCCTTGTCCTGTAATGTAGACAAGAATGCTGCCTATTGTACCCAACTAAAGTAATCCTGCCCAAAGTGATGGTGACCGTAAAGGATCTTGGCACCAAGATCATCTCTTTTCTTGTTTTAGTTGATGTTACAGAAGAATGAAGTCTGTTGGAAGTCAATGTAATATTTTCTGTGGTGTAAGTCAGAGGAGGAAAAAAACTATCTGTTCAAGCTTTAGTCAGTGCTTCAGATAATTTTTCTTTTATTGCAATTCAGTGGTGCCGACCATTTCTGTTAAAAGCCGATGATCTTGACAAATGACATGGTTTCAGATATTGAACAAAGTGAAGTGCACTCCGGTCTGCATATTCTCTAAGCTCATCATTCAAGTGCTTCAAATGCCAAGTCAAGCAAAGATTCGAGCTCATGAAGGACAAAAATGTGTATTTTGCTCCAATATGCTAACTTTATTCATATATCTTGTATTCATTAGATGCTTTTTGCGCTGTCCAGTTCTATAAAGGGAACTGACACATGGCATCTTAACAACTAACCAACCAATCAGGGATTTGCAAATAGCATTACGCAGTCATCAGAGTGCAGTCTAATGATTAAGAATCATTATAGAAGTCATCTGTGATCTTAATCCCATGTCAATCTGCCATGTCCATGATTCGTAAAGTAAAAACTCCACCACAAATACCCGACCAACCATATTTGCCAAACACAGACGTCATGTGATGATATTAGTCCTGTGCGAATCATCATCTCTGTGATTTGGGGTCGTACATCTACTTTTTGTTGTCAGACTTCTTAACAAATATGAAACTTTAGCAGTGCTCATGTTTAACAGGAGTCAATACCTATACCTATAGATACAAGAACACCTATACTAATACCTATTCAATTTCTTTTAAAGGTGCCCTTTATTTTTCTCCTTTTGTGGAAATGTTTTCACTTATGGAGATTTGTCAACTGCCTGCAGACAGAAAAAAAACACTCACGAGCCCTGACTTTTACATTCACAGTGAACACGAGGGCTCGTGAAATAAGGCTGCAGACTGTTTGAAAGGTTTGCATTTTAAATACTGCAGTGTGAAACGCTGCATAGAAAATGTTATGTTGCAGGGGAGTTCAGGAATCTCCCGAAGTGAAAACGCCTCTGGGGAGGAAAACTAAACAAAGTGTACTTTCTTCTTAAGTCTATTCCCTGCTTCCTGCCTACCTACCTGCACTGTACTGGATTGTACTGAAGTGGCGCCTGCATGCATTAGGATTAAGAGCACTGACATGTGAATGCAGTGTCCCAGCCTCCCTCTTCCTGTTCATTTGTGAACTTTAACCCCATCTGTCATTGCACTATGAACTGTAACCCCACCCGTCACAGCACTGTAGACCCTTTTATTGACCTGTGTGACCCGTGACCTAAACCATACTGGCTTTGACCACCCTCCACTCAATCAAACTCACATTACATAACACCACACACACACACACACACACACACACACACACACACACACACACACACACACACACACACACACACACACACACACACACACACACACAGACATTAATGCATGCACACTAAGACCAGACTCCACATACCCACACACAATAAGGCACATCTAATGTTAACCATGAATTACAAAGGACCTGTTTCTGTTGTTCGAACAGATTTGTGTGTGTATATGTACGTGTGTGTGTGTGTGTGTTAAGGTGTGTTTGTGTGGGTGTGTGTGCGCATATGCACTGTCAAGGAAGTAACCCCTGTGTTTGAAGGTTAAGCGTAAAGGGACAATAAGAGCCATTAGAGGCTCATTTCTTTGCTCCATTTGCGCAAGGGCACCTATGCAATTCAATGCTGGAGTGTACGTTTGTCTCTTTGTGTGTGTGTGTGTGTGTGTGTGTGTGTGTGTGTGTGTGTGTGTGTGTGTGTGTGTCTTCTCTCTTTGTGTGTATGTGTGTGTTGTTGGGTTATTTTGACACAAATGTCCAGATTTGCTGCAAGAAATCCCTCATCCTTTGTGTGTGTGTGTGTGTGTGTGTGTGTTTGTGCTTCTTTTCGCTCATTAAACTCCTCAAGGACTGACAGTAATGCTGTGCTGTTGAATTATTAGTCACTTCTGGACCTGTTGCAGGGCAAACATAAATGAGCAAAGCCTTATTTATTCAGCAAGGTGAAACCAAGTGGCAACCAACATGGCTCAGTGCTGAAGCCAGAAAAGCCCCATGATGCAGTTCTTATATTGTCCCACTAGATACTTGTGCCAAGACGCAGACTGGATGTACTGTAAGTAAGTGGACAGACCCCTGACTTCTCTTTAGAAATACAAAGTCAGTATTTTTTTTCCCATAACAGTGGATAATTGCACCTCTTTTATGTGTGTCTTGATGGCAATTTTGTAAATTACAGCTCCATCAAGGAGTCATCAGGGTTAAAGAGTTTGGGGCCACGTTTGCCTCTGAGGCAGTGACAGTCTCCTCGTTCACCAGAGCTAAGCTCCCCTCTGGCTTCACTCAATTTGAGAAATAACAATGTGGCACTGAGATGTAGACCTAAAGTCGATGCATCAGAAAGCTGCACAGCTGCACATAAATCTATTCTGCAATCTTTAAACTCTGAATAAACACCAGGGATGTGACGAATTAAAGATACAAATATGCTAAATATGTGCCTGTGAATATGTCGTATTCACACTGGCAGCCAGGCAAAATTCCGATAGTATTCTCCAAATGATAGTTAACATAGAGCAAGCAGGACAGGTACTGGCAGAAAATTGGCGCCAGCTTGCAGAGCTCCAAGAAGACGCTGGGGATCTCTGGGGTCACACTGCAGCACTGACTGGCTCACTGACAGGGAGAGAGAGGTTGCATTCACTGGGTTAAACTCCGCTGTGGCTCAAGTCAGGTCTGGTCCATTAAGTTGTATTAAAACAAGATGTGTTAAAACACCAAAGTAACAAACAAACTAACTAACTAATTGCGGTAGCAGTAGACCAGCAACTCCCGTGTTCTGCAAGGTAAATTACTGTTTTTAGCACAGCTGGATATCACCGCTTCAGTTCCCCATTCAGTTCTGCAATCAAGGTTACTCATACCACGTCACTCTTGTAAAATTGATTCTTATATTTTTGTGTCCTTTGTCATATGATAAGGGTGATGACAAACATAAACAATCAACAGGTCGGCCATTGTCATGAGTTTTGATAATTGGTTAATTATCACGGTGTGAAAGCTCAGAAAAATTAACCTTGCTGACTAAAAAATAATGTTGCTTTTCCGCTGTGTAATATTCACTTTCTGTGTGAAAGTACTCTTGACATAAACAACAGTTTGAAAAAAAAAATATAGACATAGGCAAATAAATTCCACACATAAACACCCACAGTGTGTAAAGTCGTAAATTGTAACACTTGCGTCAGTTGCCTTGTTGTGCCCCACAAAGGCCGAACAAAGGAGGTTTCGAGGTGGACCAGAGCTTCAGGATTGGTAGAAATGTATTTTTAAATAAATTATATATTATTAAATTATGTAAATACATGAACTCTTTGTGATTAAGTACCATGTAGACATACAGATGGCTGACAAATTAAAGGAAAAACCAACATAAAGTGTCTTTGTAAGGTGTTGGACCACCATGTGCCACCACGTGAACAAGTCTCTGGAGCTCTACAGGACGTGTGGAACACCATTCCTCCAAATGATATTCCCTTTATTTGCTCTGTTAATGTAGTCGGTGGAGAGCACCGACTACTACTGATCTGGTGACAGTGACAGCCATAGCATCAGTTTCACATCATTTTCACACTGATCGATCCATTCAGTGGCCCCTCGTGCCCTATTGATAGGGGCATTGTCATCCCGGATGAGACCACTGCCATCAGGATTGAAATGTTTCGTCGTAGGATAAAGGTGATCACTCAGAATAACTTTGTATTGATTTGCAGTGACCCTTCCCTTTAAGGACAAGTGGACCCAAACCATGCCAGCAAAATGTGCCTCACCTATATGGATCTGAATTTGATATAGTCCTTATTTATTTAGGTAATTCCTTTCATTTGTCGCCTGTGTGTACATCTGCATTTGTTGCTGAGCAGTGTCAGTTCTTGTGTTAGTGTGTGTGATTGTGCATTGGTGGGGCCACTTGTGTCGACATTGTGAGGAGAGGTAGCAGGTGGAGGGAGCAAAAGAGTGTGTTCATGTATGTGCGTCTGTGTGCGTGGGTATGCAAGTCTGCCCGGTGGCAGTCACACCAAGATGAAAGATTCCTTTACCCAGGTGGAGGTTGCATGCCGGAGGAAGTGTTGTGTGTGTGTGTGTGTGTGTGTTTTGTGTGGAGTTGTCCCTTCTGGGGTGATATGAGGGTGAGAACGACTTCCTGTTTGGAGTGTTTCAGTGTGTGTGTGTGTGTGGCTGCATCACGTCTTTGATCCTCTTTTTCGGGTACCCATTGTGGTTCCCTTGTTGCCTGCCTTAGATGGGCAGATGAGAAAGTACAGGTGTGGGGGTGTGTGCATCTGTGGATGTGGCTTCCAGCTAGGGACAAATATCGTCAAGGTAATATTGGATACATCCAACTGGCCCCTGCCATCTGCAGGTGGTGCTTTTCAGAGGAGGCGGAAGCCAAACCATTCCCAACAACCACACTGCGGTGCCATACAAGAACCTCAGAGGTGGGAGCTGTCTGTGTGGGTGTGTGTGTATCTTTGTGTGTGTGAGTGTGCATGCATGAGGCTAGCTCTAATGCTGGCTAGCTGCCAGGGCACTTATCTAACTCTGATCCACAGTGCTACTCGCTGTGACTCCTAATTATAGACAGAGGCACTCAAACAGAGGCATATACACACTGTCTCTACATGCTCTCCTGTGTACCATTCACACTAATGAGGCACTCTCCCCGAGGAAGTACCCGCACTCCTCACTCCTCTCCACTTCTTGATAGAGGCCACCAAGACCACCTCCTTAGCCAGCCTACCTCCTTGTCTTCTACCCAAGGAGAGAAAGTTTGACTTATGTGCACGTACAGAGAGACACGATGATATAGAGAGGGAAGATTGTTTAGATGAACGCAGCGATGTAAAGAAGAAGAAGAACTTGATGGTAAGATAAGTGTGAGAGCTGGAGAAATGCAGGGAGAAATGGAGCAAAAAAATGAGGGGATGAAAGAAAGCTGCCGTGGGGAGTGGAGGAGATGAGAGAGAGATGGACTGCCAAGAAGTGAAGAAGCCAGCAGATAGAGATCATGATGAGGGAATGGACGGCAGGGGACTTGGAATGGCTTGTGAGAAGAGCAGACTAGGAGGAGAAGAGATGGAGAATATTTGTTCTGTTTACTTATTGAGATCCAGGATGCATGATCACAATCCTCCTGCGGTCACACAGGCTTTCTCTGGCCCCCTCTATCTTTCTGTCTTCCTCTCTGTCCTTGTTTCCTCCTTTATCTCTCTGTGTTTTCTCTCTTCTCTCTTTGTCCTCCCCCCACCTCCTCCTCCCTCTGTCATATCGCAACATGGTGAGCATGGCACTCAGTCAGATGCCTAAATCCTTCAGGATTGGGCTCAGGTTGCATTAGCATGTTATACATCACTGCAATATGTTGTATTTAATAAACATATCCTTTTGCAGAGCCCTGATTTACTCACTGCTTTAAATCCAAATCTGGATTTGTTTAGGTGGAGGCAATATTTCTTCCCATGCTTACAGTATATAAGCTATAGCTTCCTACTGCACCTTGTTTCAATAAGAGCTCTGCTTTTTATCATGAGCTCAATGAATCTTGAGCATTAGGGGGGAAAAGTCTATTTTCAACATACACAATAAAGAAGAAGACTTCCCTTATATGGCCCTTAAATCTTGATGTAACAGTCCCACGCAATCCATGATTAGTTGGCCCTTAAAGGAGTCTTCTTTCTGTGCCCTCTAAATAACTTTATCAAGGTAACACCGCTCCTCCGACCACCTCCTTCTTCTATACGTAGTGCTGACAGAAGAGAACAAAGCAAACACAAGAGAACAGGAGAGGACAGAAGGGACTGTGGTGGCTACTGCTGTGTGCCTCTCATCCCAGCTAACCCCACCTAGCCCTAGGGGCAGCACAGGGGAGAGAGGGGCCCTGTCAGCAGAAGGTGTTTGAGTGTGGGTTTGTGTGTCAAAGAAATAAGAACAGAGAAGGAGAAAGTGTGCATGTGTTTGTGTGGGAGTCTGTGATCTGTGCCCCCATGTATGGCTCTCTCCCCCACGGGCAGGGCAGAACAGCACAGGGAGGCGGGCACCTAACTGGGCACAGATGGCAGCAACAGACAGGGACGGTGGCGGCATAAACACGTTAATAAATAATTATCTGAACAATGACACAGGGTACACCGGCGTGGGCGGGGAGGGGGACAGAAGGACAGGAGGGGAGAAGGAGGACATGATGAAAACAGAAAGATGAGGAAAGGATTTGAGAAGGCCAGGAGAGAGAGTGACAGAGAGGGTAAAGGCACAGGACAGGATGGGAGGATGGGGAAGAGGGGAAGGAAGTAAAGAAAACTCGGAGAAGCAGTCAAGTCAAGGACAAAGGAAATGAAGGACGAATAAAAAATTACAAAGGGGACTGAGGAAGAAAGTAAATTGTTTAAGCCCCAATAAACAACAGCTGTTGATATTACAGACACCGTATAAGACCGGTAAAACCTAACAAGGACTAAAGAAGTGAATCTGGAGCTAGAGTTTAGTGTCCACAGATCTTAAGTCCAGTGGTAGTTTGAGCAAAGTTCAGCAGCTGCTGCAAAGCCTCAAAGGTGAGATCTTCTTTAGTTTTATGTGTGGAGGTCTTATAAAGGAGTTAAAAGGATTGGGCAGGGCTACAGTCGGAAGCAATACGGAGGGAAGAGAGGAACAGGAAAGGACTCAAGTTCAGGAAACAAAAAGTGACAAGGTGATAGATATAAAGTCATGATGATTGAAAAGTGGGTGTGGATGAGGGTGGATAGAAAATGGAGGAAAACACGACAGAAGAGACAAGTGAAATACCGTGGTAATGGGTGAAAGGTGAAATGAAAAGCAATAGCTCAATGACGTGTGCGCCCAAGGGTGTACGCACAATCTGCGACACAGCACGCATGTTTCCCTGCACAACCTTGTGTCATGTTGCTGACCTATAACTGCTCTTATCGATAATGAATGAAGAGAGGTCCTTTTCTACCTCTCGGCTCCCTCTCCTCTCCTTCTCAGACTCTCCATCACCCCTCTCTCCCACCTGTTTCTCTTTCCCCTCTGTCCTTTTTTTACTCTCCATCATTTTTTCTCTCCCTCCTGCTCCTCCCAGCTCCCCAGCTTTCATTACCAAACACCATATCTGTGGTCAGATATTAATTTATTTGAGTAGCGGGTTAACATAATTAGGGGCTCGGAGCCTGATTGCAGCCGGCGCGTGTGTGATTGTGTGTGTGTGTGTGTGTGTGTGTGTGCGCACGCCTGCCGGCTCTCAGCCTCTTTAGATATGTTCCGAAAAGGTCGAGACCAGATTAACATTTTAACTCGGCGTCAAGAGGGATCCTCCTCTCCCCTTCGCTCTCCCTCCCTCACTCCTTGCTTATTTCGACTCAGTGTTGTGTTTTAGTCAAAGCAAGTCGTGTTTTGCTCTTGTATCATGTTCTGTCTGTTTGATGATAATCACAATGTGTTCATCACTGTATCGTAAGTTAATTGTTTGCCATATTTTCTGTCTGCCCTCTGTGCAACCTTCCTTTCTTTCGCCTTGAATGATTAATTCAAAAATGGTTCGCATCCTCACTGGTTAGTTTACAGATCAAGACATATTAATGAAGTGAGTGCAACAATGAAATGGCCGCACTTTTATGTCCTCTGCATAATTTCCTTCTTTGACTGAAGCAGAACATCAGTAAATGGCAAAGGATACTTGGCTTTTTGAGCATTTACAAGGGTGTAATTACGAAGGGGTAGACTCTAGAATAATTCTGTTTCATTAAAAAAAAAAAAAGAGTCAATTTTATGTGTAAATGGACAAGACATATCCTATCTGAAATACTTAATACTTTGACTTAATTTGTGAGCAGAAAAAAGGAAATCATTTAAATGTATCACTCCTGTTGATTTCCGCAACCAAAAAAAGAGCAAAATCTCAGTTGCAAATGGTGTTTTAGCGTGACAGGAAGCAGTTTGACTTCTCTTCCAGAATAAGTGGTGGCAACAGCTTTTGTTCACACAGACAGCGAGAATGACAAATCGGAAAGAGGTGAGAAGTACTCTCCTTCAAATGCCACAGGATGTAATCTTGTCCACTGAAAGCTGTGTTTTCAGCACTTGAAGTCTGTCTTTAAAGTTTAGCCTTGCTCTAAAAATACTTAAGCTAGCTCCTTTGTGCAGGACGGCAGCTGCAGTCTGGTTGGCTGGTTGGAAGCTGTCCATCCCTACATGCAGCATGTTCCACGCACTCATATTTTTTCCCACAAAATATGCCTAAATTTACACCGTCAATTATTGCTGAACAGACTAAATTTACAGAGTATGTCTCATCACCTATAGATGGAATATGAGGCCATTTCCAGAAATCCTAAATTAAACTGGCATCTCTGCTCCTTGTCGTGTCGCCCTGGTCTTTGATCCTCCTCTCATCCGCCACCATTCTCCTCTGTCCCTTTTCCAGACCTCCTACTGTCTTGGCTACCTCTCCAAGTGCTGCTTCCGTTTCGTGGCTGCTCTTTCCCTCTGTCTTCACTCTTCTTCCTCACTTCCCGTCTCAGATCACCATTACTTCTTCTACTTCACGCCCTATCTAGTTTTATGAATTACCACTGATGCATTTTTTGTGTGTGTGTTTGTTGTGGGAATAATAGTACAATTTATGCATGTTGTCTCTGAGTGGATGTGTGTGTGTGGTCTGTAAGTTAGAGGGTAAGGATACACATTTATCTTACTGAGGTTAACTGCTGTTGAACATTTTTTGTAAAGTCTTCCTCACATCCTGCTTTTTTCACATGTGTACGAAACAGATCACTTTCCTTGGCCTGCTATATTTCCTTTTGTAGCTGTATGTGTCAGGCGCACTTACAGTACAGATAGGCAATCACACAGATCCCTAATGGCTCTCTTACTGTAATCTCTTCATGACATTGACTCTGAAAATCATGAACAAGTTCAAGTACACTTATTCTCTTGAATACTCCTCTGAGAAGCTGCATGCCTTGCTTCTTTGTGATTGTCTGTGTCAGTTTGTCTGTGTTAGTGCTGTTTTCTAAACGGTTACTTAGTTAATTCAGTGTAAAGCATCTGATGTTCCGTCCATGTTCATTCTCCTTGGTGTGCCTCCCGATCTATGTTCACCCATGTGTTTGTATTCACTTGTGTGTATTCCATGCTCATGTTTCACCTCACTCATCTCACTGCGCCATCTCTCTTGTGTCTTCTCTCATGTCTTTTCATCCATGCATGTCTACCTCCTTGTCCGGAAGCAGTAAGCAGCATGGTATGACGGAGGAATGAAACAGGTATGGGGATGTCTTGAGTTGGGTCCAACTACAAACCTGGGTCAGAAAATAGTTTTCTCCCAATGTTCCTGCCATATATATTCTATATTTTATATATCAAGGGCACTATCACAGAAACAAGGTATGAAATCCATATGAATATATTGCTCTTCTTTAGCGTTACATTAATTTTTGTAATTGATTGATCTACTCTGGCAGGCCATAGACTACGTAATGGTCTCTTCGCCCTCTAGGCAGGGATAAGCTCACAACTGGCCCAGGTTTGTATGTGCCATCTGCCACCTATCCATCATTTATCTAACCATTCATTGCTTAGCCTGTTTCTCTCTCCAATCAAGACAGCTGAACATTTGATTTACCTTCGTTATGGTAAATGTGACCTCATGGGTGTATTCCAAAGCAATCTAATTCTATGTAGGTCTCAGTGCTCTCAAGTGGCTCTCTCATCCCTGCCAAGTCTCCTCTCCTTTTTCTCCCCCCCTCTTAAAGATGGAAATCAAATTCCATCTGTGTAGTCTAACAGCATGTGTGAGGATATGGAAAAAGAAGACAGTGATGGATTAGAGCAAAAAAGCCACTTTAGACTATTGAGACCCTTTTTTTAATCTTTCATTGACTTGAGGAATGATTTAAGTGGGTAACTATACAATGATAAAATAGCTTTTCTTTCAATTTCAGGTCCTTATTTCTAGTCTCACTCTCTCCTCCACATGTCAATTCAAAGTTTAAAAGATTTACAGATAGATTTATTAACTTAGACACAAGCGTCGTTGACCGTCTCGCCAAATGGAATTTGAAAATTATGTTTTCCAGTTTATGTACTCAAAATAACCTCAATAATCAGCACTCATCATTTCCTACTCAGCATTTATTTGTTGTCTGTCGTACATGATTCTCTTTTTGATATGCAGAAATCAATACATTTGACTCAGCGGTGATTTGCATGCCCTAACTACCTGTCTACAAGTAATTCATACTGAGTGAAGCCACAGGTTGGCCATTTTGAGTGGTGGCAGGTGATTTGCATCGATGTGATTGCACTGCCCCGTTGGCAGAACTTGGTGTCATATCTCATCTCAAGTCAAATGTGTTACTATATCTAAATCTGCTTTTGTTGTTGAACTTTACACATTAACCAGCAGTATCAGTATCAGATGTACCTGAACACATTTATGGATCAAAAGGATTATGTTTTGTTCCTTCCGGCTGTTGATATACTGTTGTGTTGTTGTTTCACATTATCTTTGTTCTCCTTTTAGTGTGACTCAGCCCCTGTAACATCTATTTAATGTTGCTCGGGATGAAGATTGTGTTTTTATAATAGAGATCACACTGTTGGGACTTTTGTATAAAGCAGTGTCAGCTTGCTAAATGGTAGCTCAAGCTCAGTATTTGTCATTTAGTAGTTTTACAGTGTTCGACAATGAGCTCAGGCAGATAACAGTGTCCTCTTTGTACATTAGCTTGTATTGAAATAAATTGTCAGAGTGAGTCTGATTTTGTTTTTAAATTGACACAGAACAAGGCTGGGCAAATGGTCTAATGGAGAAAGCATGGAGGATTGTTAGCGTAATCGCTTTGCAGCTGCATGAATCTGCCTCTGGTGGAAATATTTCACTGCTGAGAGCAGACCTGTCGGCAGGATTATTGGGGAAGGGGGTCATTAGATTGAAATAATTGCGCAATCAGTGTTGCCTGTAGCCCACAGCCTTACAGATATGTAAGGGATAATGCCCCGGACGAGGTGTCTATTATCTGGAATTAATGAACAACAGGACGGTTGACTCCACGGAGTCCGATAATTCTGGATTATGGACACCTCGAAAGGCGTTATCTCTTTGGTATCTGTGAGGCTACGGCCACAGGAAACATATGTTATTCATAGGTTATTCTTTCAATCTAATCTTATCTCTCCATAGAACAAAAAGACCATTCATTTTTATTTTCATGCGTTAAGGGTTTTCACAGCACAACACCTGTGGGACTAATAGCTGGAACAATCATTACCATCCAAGGAGGTGGAAGTTTCCTCTCGTAGGAACAACCTTGGATACTACTTGCCAACTTCTAGTAATTGGATGCTTTGACTGTGTCCCTGTTGCTGTGGTTACTCGATTCCATAGGTGATGGTTTATAAGGAATTATTTTACACCTTGTAGCCGATCAGAATCAAGTATTCCCCCCGACAGTGGTACAGTATAAGAAAAACAAAAGAAATTGTATAGGTTACCTTGAGCTCACAATCATAATGAGGTTGAAGACTATATGCAGCAATTTCATCATTTAATAGGGTTGAATGAATACAGCTATGCATCTGCACGGACTGGCGTCACTGACTGAATGTGACAAATTCAGAAAAAAAAAACAAAGCAACAGAACAATGTGGAGCACCAAACATAGCCAGCTTTCAAATGACAACAAAGCCAGTAAGTCGCTCTTTGAAATTAGAGCGGGGGCATTCGATTCTGTCCTATAGAATTAGAGAGGATCAGAGGGAGATAAAAACCGAGGGCACATAATATAAAGTGCCGTGGCCCTCGAAACCTCCCGCTCCCCCCTGACCCCCAACCTCTACCTGCCTCTTCTTTTCAGTTCACGGGTTTGATTGATTCCCTCTGAATGAAAAAATGATTGATTAATCCATCTCCAGTATTAGCAGGCAGCGCATGGAGCTTTAGGCAGATCCACTTCATGGGCGGTTAGTGAAAGGTGTGCACCTGTGTGCGCCGTCATCAAGCATCGTCTGTATTGGCGGTGTGAAGATGTTCATTGGTGTCCATGTTTGAGAAGAGTTTGTGTTGCTGTGTGAGAATGGGAGAACAGCTGGTGCATCTCAGCGTGCGGGGGTCTCGAGGGGAAATGACATGAGATCATCCTTAGCGCACAACAGGAAGCTACTTAAACTGTCCTTGAAACTAACCAAGCACTCCCTTTAGCTAAAGTACACTATCCTGGGCATGAGGGATTCATGCTGTGCATCAGCCTCAGGTGTCTTTTATTTGGTTATTTGTTCCAGTTCTGGACTTTCTTGTTTAGTTGTTTATTTCAGGCATTTTGTTTGCCATTGCACGTTATAGCCCAGTACTCCTGCTTTAGACTAACAATTCCCTAGTTTATGTTTTGTTTAGCTTACAGGAAATGCTTTGGTAACATTTTGTAACAGCCAGATACTTCATACAAAATTTAAATAGAGATAAACCATTATGGAAATGAAGTGTCTTGTTTAGCTTGCCAGCCAATGTGTCTTCATGTTGGTGTGTTTGCCCACGGGGAGGAAAAGGGGAGCGGGTTAGTAGCATAACACTCACACATGCATGTTAAATATTATCTTTCTGTAGACTTCCTCTCTGTCTCTCCTTTGTGCGCGCTTGCTCATTCCTTCATTACTGTGTTAGACCAGGTCTTTATTAATGAAGGGACATCTGTTTCATGAAAACAGAAAGATGCCTGGGAGAGAGGGGATGGGAGGGGGGGGTCTGAAGATGAAGGCACGCAGAGCACAAGAACAAGGGAGGGCCAGACTTAGACATAGAGAGATGGTGGGTGGTTGCAGGGGGTTTGAGGCAGTGTGAGTGGAAATAAAAGGCAAAATGAAAGAGAATAGAAATGCGAGAAAAAAAAACGAGGAAGAGATGTCAGACATTTAGACAGGAGTCGTCTCATAAAGATTGATTCAGTGTAGAAATGGGGCCCTGCTCTCACACCCGTACAGTTACATGTACAAATCACATATACACATCACATATATCATCATAAAAGAGCACCGCAGACATAAATTCCCTCACAAACACAAACTGCACTGAGCCAGTATGAAGTTGTAAAGCATTTCATTAATCTTATTTAAGGCATGTAGCATGAAGGATTAGTGCAAAAACTGCCCAATAATGGCTACTTTTGAATGAAGCACATAGAATAAAAAAAGAGAAGAATAGAAAAGACCGTCATGGAGGACCAGTTGGAAATTGTCCGGACAGAAATTAGAATTCAGGGTTTAACATTCAGGCTGGAAAGAAGAATCAGAAGTGTTGAATTAGAGCAAGCACAAAGTGCAGAGTCATGTGCACACAAGGTCACTGAGGGCGAATCTAAGTGTATTTGTTATTTTTGTTCATATAGATGCAGTGCCCTGTGCGCCAAAGCTCAGGCCAGCATCTTGCAGAATAAACTGTAAATCAGACGGGTGAGATGATTAACTATTGTCTCCTCGGCCTGTCACATTAATTGTGTCATACCTTTTAAATAGCTGTGGCGCAGGAGAAAAATACCTCACCAAAGGACAACAAAATACAAATTGTCGTCTGCAAGAAGGAAAGTAATATTCTTGTGTAAGAAGTGTAGAGTTGCAGGGTGTGAATATACGGCACAGCAGAACAAACAAATTGACTGATGGAGAAAAGTGAACTTATAATCTGTATCTGTGTGTCTAATGCATCCTAATGCATCTACAACAAAGCAAAGCATTAACTGGCAAAAAAAAAACAAATTACAAGTTAGATGTTTGCAGAATAAGAGATGTTCCTATGGTCGTTTTGCAGCAACCCTTTTTTGTGCATTTAACCAAATGTAAAAACAAAGGTTCATCATGTGTAGTGCTGCCATCAAAGGGCTCTAAGATTGAAGGGAACAGTCTGAAAGACCAGAAGACTAAATGACTGTCATTCTGTCATTGCATTAAACTTTAATCTAATCTAATTATGTCTACTGGTTGGAGAATACCAACAAGTCTTTTCTTTTTCAGCATAATTATATAATTTTCTGCACATTTCCACCACAGAATAGACCAGGTGCAGAGTGGGATGTTGTCCGTGCAAAGTCAAAGACCTAATTATAACCAAACTACCAGCACCTCGCCTGGTGCTATTTCATTTGCATGAACTCCTCTCCGCTCACTTTAAAATACCAAACGGATAGGCAAGGCACATTTATTAGTCATGAAAGTACCAACATGTCTTCCTTCCGCAGTGATCATTTTTAGCTAAAGTTTTGTTTTGTTGACATTTCCAGAAGTCTGAAGAGTGAATGCAGCTAGTTGCACACATTTGCTGAAATGTTAGTTGTTGTGAACAAGAAGAGAAGAATTTGAGGACCAAAATTATCCATCCATTAAGACAGTCAATTTGTACTTTCAATAAGCTGTTCATGCTACTCAAGAGCTAATGACCTTCACCATAGCAGGCAGAGTGGGTGTGTTACACATCCTGAAAGTCCTTTTTAGAATTGAGTGAATTAATCCATCCAAGAATAAGCCAAGATAGGATTGAGAGTATATAAAATGTGAAACAAAAACAACGTAGAACAAGAACTACTTTTAACCACAAATGGGTTATGTAAGTCCAAAGTGGCAAAATACGGTTGGATGTAGAAAGATAAGCGGTGTTAAAAAGAATGAAGAAATAAACAAAAACAAAGTAACGCTGGAGTGAAGAAAAGGACAATGTGAGTGTAGTGCAGTGTTGAGGTCAGCCATGGGTGCAGAGGTATCACACACACAGATGCGCACACTCCAACGGCCAAGGTCAGATAGAGTCACAGTAGGATCACAAGGTCCCTGCAGAGGGCCAGGTTATAACTGACAACTATAATTAGGCTAATTAGAGCAACAAAACCATCATCACAGAGGGTAATGACCTGGGCAGGCCAGCAAGGGGGATGGATGGATAGATGGATGAGTGAGAGAGCGAGAGCAGAGCAGGTAGGCAAAGGGTATTAATTAGGGTGAGGCAAAGGGGAATGATGGATGGATTAGTACAAGAGTAGGATAGAAAGATCGACAGGCTGTCGTTTATGAGCAGGGTCACGTCGAGAGGAGGGATAGAGGGGTGGATACGAGGCACAGACAGGTTAGCTCTCAGACACCTTTGATCTGTCAGTCAGGGAACCCATTGTGCTGTTACACATTTTCACTTTTTTCTTTTTTTTTTTGCTTTGGCTTTGGTTCAATTTAAAGCTTTTACACATTCACTCAAATGTACTCGTTCAAAATACTGTCTGTGTTTGCATGTGTGATGTATCCAATATCATATTTGCTTTAACACTGGAAAAAGTTACTTTTCCTTTATGAACTAAAATTGTTTGTAGATTTAGTAGTTAACTGTACAAAAGGGGGAAAAGTAATTCAATTACTTGAATCACTATGCAAAGTGTGGCTGAACTACCAGCTGCTGCGAAATGTTGTTAAACTACTAGATGTAGTTCAGTATTTCTAAACACCTGGTCATTGTTCAAGCAAATGTAAAACAAGCTCTGGTTCCAGGTTCTCCAATGTGAAGATTTCCTGCTAATAACCAAAAGTTTGTCAAGGGCTCAATTTATTTCATCATGGTATGAAAATCAAGTTGAAAAGGGTTTGAACTTGCTTTGGAAATCCATCAATATCCACAGTAAGTCTGTTTTGATGCCTCTCAAAGTCACAGTGTACTGTGGTAGACAACTGGCCTTGACATTTTTATTTAAGGACAAGGACATTGCACCCACAAGCCAAATCTTCAGCTACCCAAACTCCACCAGCCCGTCAACTCAACCGCTGCCTCAATGGGCCTCCTACTCATCCACACACTCAACCGCATACTTGCCCACATACTGGCTTATTTGTGGAATAAGTAGAATTTGTGGAATATACGGATTGAAATATTTTAGAAGCGATGACATGAAAGAGTTTGACATGTGAGTGAAAGACTGTGACACATACACAGGGGAGACAAAATGGGGGAAAAGAAAGAATTGTGAAATAGAGTGCAAGAGCGCGAGATGGAGAGAAGTAAGACTGTATTTTATTTTTTTAAGGCAGCTATATGGAGATTATTCTCGGCATTTTTACCTTTCCTTGCCAGATTGAGAGTGCAGAGGCATACAGAATATATATATATATATATATGTGTGTGTGTGTGTGTGTGTGTGTGTGTGTGTATGTGTATATATTCTATGTGTATATATGTATGTATACATATATTTATATATACTGTATATATTCCCCTTTTTCATTAGTTTTCTATCATTTTTTGTTTGCCCTTGCTGAAATCTAAAAGAAGCAGAGTTATACACTGATGATTGCTATAGTTAACGAACTGATGTGAAGCTGTTTTCTCCAACATGAGGTTTGTTTGTAATTCTGTCTTACTGCTTTTTGAAACTCTTTGTGTCAGTTTGAGGGGGAGGCTTTAGGTGGGTGGATAGATTAAGTATGTAGTACTGGTGCAACTCTGTGTAAGATAACTAAACATGCTACAGTTCTGGTTCTGGTAAGAGAAGAAGCCACCTTGACCCTTCTTTGTCCCCCTGCTCGTTCTTACTGTATGT
Organism: Pagrus major; assembly: GCF_040436345.1. NCBI lineage: Eukaryota > Metazoa > Chordata > Actinopteri > Spariformes > Sparidae > Pagrus > Pagrus major. Next base: position 34,320,954 of record NC_133219.1, on the reverse strand, counting down.
TCTTATACATCAAAATGTTAATGTAAACTTACTGTATGCAAGGTCGGGGCAAAAGGAAAGATTGAAGAATCAGTAAATCAGGACAAATAGATTTCTTTATTTGCTTCCTCATGGTTAGCCTCTGTTACTGTAGATTGCTAACAGCCATGTTGATCTGCCTGAGTCATGATTGGGTTTAAAATACCTAATTTGGTCGCCATAAACATGGCTGACAGTGTCCTGAGGTGTCCTTAAAAACACCAGATTTTATCGCCACAAACACAACTGGAGATGACCCAACTTTCTGTGAAAAATATCTGTTTTTTACACAAACTGGCTGGAAATTGTCCCAAATTCACCTTAAAAATATCCAGTAGTTTCACACTTACACAATATGGTACATGGCATGTACAAACTTACAGATATATCTGTGGTTTGCAGAAATGTTGACTGCTAAAATTATATCCTGGTCACTGGGCTGTTTGTTGTGATTAGTCACCCTTCGTGATGAAGAGAGGATTTCCAGCCTCTGACCGCATCTGACACTACATTTTATCTGTGAAATTAAAGTCGATTCACACTCTTTTCAATAGACACTTCTGTTTTAATGACTGAGTTCAATATGACATGTGTATTTTGAATAAAAAACCTTGCATAATGACGCCTCAATCCACTCCATTCAGAATCTTAAAATAATCATCAGTAGGACAAAATACAGCTCTTGATCAGTACTTATGATTTACACTATACATCCATATACATTATTTTTTGATGTATGCAGGGGAAAGTATTAATGATTTCCTCGACATGGCCTTGGTTTGTTTCATGTGACTCTTAAGTGATGCAATACACACACAGTGAGTCAGTGTACTCATTTTTTTATGGTTTCCATTGCATTAGTGGGTCTCTTAGACAAGTTCATTAAGCTGTCTACTAAATGGGCCTCAGCAGCTCTAATGAGTTTTTCATTGTTAGATAATGGATGAAAAAAAATTCTAAAGGTCAGATCAACATTGATATTCTTAAACAAAAAAACACAACCCTGTCTATTAGATAACCTCCATGTTAAATGGTATTTGCTTTTGCTCTTATCATCATTCACTGCCTTAATTAATAAAAAACAAATTTCCACTTCGGTATCAGGAGAGATCAAGTTTTTTATATTTAAAGATGGATACAGCGAGCACACCTTTGAGCTATTAATGCATTTTTTATTTTTTAAAAGCCCTGTTGTGGGTGGCAAACTCTTGATTATGCTGACTCTGTATGTATATGTGTGTGCATCCTAAATAACGTTGAAGGTTTCGCTCATGAAATCACAGTTTGAATATAAAGAGGCTACAATCGGCAGTTGGGCAGAAAAGACTTGTGTAACAGAGTGTTTGAAAGGATAAGTTTGAGCAGGAGAAGAAGAGAATTGACTGAATGTACGGGACTGGTTATTCTCACAGTTTTCTTTAGTATCATGTGACTGAGAGAGAAGAGACAAGTCAGACAGTCCACTGCATCCTGTTGCTCACAGACTATTTTGACCTTTATTTTGAAATGCCTCCCCTTAACATTGCACAGAAGTCAGGGAAAGTTCTTTTGGGAGCTGAAGTCGCACACACATTCAAACATGAACTAATTTACAGCCCCAGTCTAACAAGGTTGGTCTCTAGATCATCCGACTTGTTGCCCCTCTCTTAATGAATAAATAAAGGAATGAACTACATACTCAAAGGGACCCAAAATGTGGAGTATTTGTAGAATGACAACAATCTCTACAATTTTTACATTAATGGATAAAGTGGACACCTGTTAATGTGTCATTGACCACACATTGCAGTGCATGTCTGTTTCAGATATTTACTCACAGTTTTTGAAAAAACTCAAAAAGACATGAGCCTGCAAACTGGTTACACATTTACTACCTCTCGAGCAGCAGAAGGGTGTGTTTGTTAGAAATAAGACAAGAGCGGCGTAGGTAATTTAGAGCACCGCTTTGTCAGGAAGGAAGTGTATTTAGGACACATATATCGAAGGAGCGGGCGAATTGGGACAGAGACAGAAATGTTCCAAGTTGCCATGGGCACCAACGGAAAGGAAATTGGACTCCCTTTAGTGTAAGCATACACTGCTTGTAAATTTCTCCAGGGCGTTTGACCTGAAGTCCCTTAGAAATACTGAACTCCAGCAGGCACTGGAAGCCGCTACTTTTTGTGTGTGGTTTATAACAGCACGATAATTGTAGAAGGTACAGGATGTGCCATTACACGACTTCACAGTTTCCTGAATGATTCATTGTTAATTGGATGTAGTTATATCACTTAAAATGTTGGCTCTGATACTTTCTCAGTGCACTGTGGGACTTCTTCCCATAGTCCAAAGATGTGCTTGTCAGTTGAGACTCTAAATCACCCAGCGGTGGAAGTATGAGTGGGCTTTGAGTGGTAGCCACATGATGGATCTGTCAAGAGATTTTTCAGGCTTCTGCATTATACTGAGACAGGCCTCAGCCTCACTGCAGCCTTAAACATATATACTGTTTATAAGAATGCAGTAAGGACCCAAGTGCAGTGCATATTTAACAAGTAAACTGTGTGTGTTTATGTAATGCTTTGTGGTAAAGAGGTTCAATGAATTTTCTTTCAATCAGTAGCTACGTTTACATGGACAATATTTCTTCCCAGATTGAAATCATTCAAACTGACGGTCAACTGTTTACATGGGATGGGATTAATAGGGTCTGGTGTTTACATGCAACAACATATCTAATGGAAACAGCTGTGTGACGTGTGCAAAAATGATTTTTCTTTCTCGTCAGATATTTTGTCCCTTTTTCTGCATGTTTGATCAGCTCCCCGTCCTGAAGATATATATATATATATATATCGTAGTTCTCTAAGAGTTCATAATAAAAACAAACTCACCGCAGTAGACCAATTCAGCTAAAAAGACGCCATTTTCCGTAAGCGGAGAGACGAAAATGTGTACCTCCACCCCTCAGATGGGCGGCTACCAACACGTGCTGATGGGGCTGAAGAAAGGCTGTCCAAAACCTTTTCAACACTTTCTTTTTGAAAAGCCAGCTGAAAGGTTTCTCAGTACAGACACTTTGCTACACAAAACACTTGAAAAAAGCTGAACTTCCGAGAACTGTGAAGTGGACTGCATTTTCTCAATGCTCAGAAATATCTGAATTGGATAAGACTACCTCTTTGTAATGCAGACCCTGTGCAGCTTTATTATGTTGGAAAATATATCAGATCAAAACTCGTATCAGCAGTAACTCAGTATTGAATTACTTGGATTATGATCTGATCAGAATGTTCCTACTTTGAGGGGCTGTATGCAGGATGTGAGTGTTTACGTATGCTTATGCAGTATATACCTGATAGTGTAGTATCAATATATCGTTTGGCATCATCTTTAACCTTAACACTGTCCGAGGCATGTTCCAAAACAGCAAAAGCAGCCAGTCTGGTAGTCATTAGGGGTGTAAATTGCAAGTTTCATCACGATTCAATATTATATTGATTCTTTGGACAACGATGCGATATTTGCCGATATCACAAAGTCTGCCACGATATGATTTCAATTCGATTCGATTCGATACAGGAGCCTGTGATCGATATGAGATGATGTCATATGCCCATTGACCACACTCAATTACATTTATATCAACTCACAAAAAGCAACTAAAATATGATTTGACAATTGCATTACTGAACTCAGACGTGCCATGGGAATTTCAAAATAAAGGCATATCTTAACGACGGCAGTGATATGAATCGATGTTTTCACTTTGCATGCCATTCCATCGTAGATCAATGAATCGATATATCAATTCGGGTCGATGTATCGTTACACCCCTAGTAGTCATTCGCTCGTCATCAGAAAAACAGGATAGAGGGACTGAAATGGATGGTGAGTGTGTTTGTGACTGTGTGTGTTTTTGTGTGAGATTGATGGAATGATGACTGACAGGAATAACTGACAGATATTAAGTGGTGTTATGCAGCAAAACGGAGCCTGCTGCTGCCGTAACTGAGATTTTTAAAAGCATATTTTAAAGTCGTGCTCATCCCTGCGACACACACACACACACAGACACACACAGACACAGACACACACACACACACACACACACACACACACACACACACACACACACAGGTGATTTCATTTATTAAAGCTAATTACTGCGTGGGTGTACACAGACGGTGCTTGATTGACATCTCCCTCACTCTCCCGTTAGCTTTGTTGCACTTGTTAGCATGTGAAAAAATAATTTTTCCTGGAGTTGGTGACAACACATGATTTCCAGTATGGCTCAGCTCCAACCTCGCCTTGAACGGGCAGAGAAAGACAACTGTTTGTGTCACAGTAAAGAGAAGAATTACTTGGGCTTTATTTGTTCTTAATTTAGATTTTCTTTTTCACCGCATAAAATAATATTTAATTGAATAAGCCTAATTATATCTTCTGTGATTCAGTTTTGTAAACATTAACGCATGCAAAAGTCCAAAGGGGATGGATACTTTTTTATGGGCGCTGTGTGTGTGTGTGTGCGTGCGTGGAAGTGCTTGAGAGATTCTGCAGTCGGAGATGAAAGGCCATTTGCCTTTGAGGAGAGGCCCATATCAGAGCTCTACACTGCTCTACATACTGCTTGAAACCACAATCCATTTTTTTGTCATTTTAAAAATTTATTTTGAAACTTTGTTTTGTTTTATTAATACTTTTTATTCCTTCCAGAGTGACATGATGTCATATTTCATTGTCTTGCCACCCGTCGCCTCGGTTTCTGTCTCCCGCTCTTCCTCCATGATGATATTTTTCCATGTTAATACTTCATGCCTCAGTCTGACATGTTTGTGCCAAGGTTTGGGTATTATTATCCTGTTTCTGTTATGAAAGAATGTAGGCTGGTCTATTAAGAGAAGTAACAGATTTAATATTGCCCTAAAGAGTTGTACAAATCAAGAAAAAAACTATTTATATTATTATCCTCCTTATTCCTCTCTATCCCACAGACATCCCCGAGAGTTACATTCAATAATTTTGCAAGAATTAGAAGCGGAAAACAAAAAAAATTGTATTTCCCCACTCCATTTGCAAGCAGCTAAATAAATCACAATGAGGCTTTAGAGCAACATCAAGTAGCATGTTGATGGAAAACACAAAATGAGAACAACAGCCTCTTACACAAGTTACAGTAATCATATCAGTGTAAAGCTGCACATGTGCACACCCATTCAATGAAAAACACATGGGGACACACAATAAACCATGCTTCAAGCGATTAAAAAAGCAATTAGCTCCAGCTTCTAATGTGTGAATCCGAGAAAAGGCCATGGGACTAACATATTAGCACAGAAAGACAAGTATAGAGGACATTAAGGAGGAGAAAAATATAGGCTCCATACATTTGAAATCACGTCTGTTATGTCTTTGTACAGAAAAAGGTAGAGAGGTTATCAGAACAGGTGTGCTTGAGTTGGTCGGACGCCAGCAGAGGAAGCACATGCAAGACATATATTTAATCCGCATGAAGAAACACAGCAGTCTGGCTCAGAGGAAGACAAATTTTCTGTTATTGCTAAAACCAGCTAAAGCCAGTTTCCCTCCAGCTGCTGTACTGAAAAAGAAAATAGAAAGTATTTTTATTCACTGCTGCTCTCTCTATTAATTAAAGTTATCATACAGTATATAATTGATATTTCTTTTGTTACACTATGCTGCCTAAAGTACATTCTGGATATGCTTAAATTGTTAAAGATTGCGATTGATAGAAAGTTGAGATGCTGGTCACCCACAGAGACTTCACAGCATTAAATTCAGTTAATTAGTTCATTTTCAGTTGATCAGGAAAAATGAGAACTAAGATGTGACGACAGTTTTAAAAGTATTTTTTAGCTGATTAACCTCCACCTGCTGAAATTGGGCTGGATACACAAATAAAATCTATAACAGATCCCTGAATTTGTTTTAAAAATGAGTATTGATTGATTCAATCCAGAAGTTTTTCTATTATCCTAAAATAACAAAGAAACGTGTCTCTCTAGACGTTTCACTGAGTAAACCAACAAAGAAACATTTGTTTTTGTAGAGTGACTGTCGAGGGACAAACACTTTGTTTAGTTAGTGTTTGTTTTTTTGATTTGCCTGCAATCAAACTTCATCACAGTGCACTTAAAAAACAATTTTCTACAAATCGTTCGCAGAAGTGGCCCTTTTTCCTCATAAACAAGGACCAGAGCTAACGTCTTGTCAAAGATAATGTGTATTTATAATGTTGACTTCAGTGTAAACTTTGGGATTTAGGCCAGCACCACTAGTTTCCTTCTCGCCGATACTAGTTTGGCATCTTGTTTCAAACACGAGATGCAACGCTCCATTCTCTCTCTGAGCTACACAGCCCCATCTTGCAGATGAAAAGCCAATTACATGACTCTCATTAACTCACAGTCGTCCTCTTTGAACATGGTTAATCATGCATGGAGTGCCAAGAGGATAGAGATTAGGAAGCATGAACACACACATGCAGAAACATGTCAAGGCGCTGGGGATTGTTTATTTAAAGGATACAGAGAGCGGACACATAAACGCTGATAAGAGATTTAGAAGCTCGCAGCTGTGGATGTGTTATCGTTCAGCAAGACTCTTTCCGTCCTAACTTGTGCCCTGTGCATATGAGTTTGTATATTTGTAATCTTTCCCTGGACATTAGATTATCCTGCTATTTTTGTCGGGAACGATGTGTGTGTATGTTGGACCCGAGGCTTAATTTTACCCTTGTAGGTCACACTTACAATGTGACGTCAAATGATACATGGTCCTGCAATGTGTATGTGCGTGTGTCGCTTACTTACACATGTTGGTGTGGAGCCAGATGACTAGAAGGCACAGTGGATCATTAAACACGCAGGGCATTGAGATCACATACACACAGCTGCAGTATACTGTACAGTAGAGAGCATATTAAATCAAGCACACATCCAGTGGACACACATCAAGATGGCTCACACACACACGGTGGAGGAAAACACAGACACACACACACACACTCTCAGCAGCGCCGGGTGGTCTAACTGGGCCTCCGGTGATTCGGGACAGATTCAGGACACTTTGGGTTCATTAGTCAAACCAAAGTAGGACAGATACCTTTAGAACTTCTTCTCTTCTCTTCTCTTCTCTTCTCTTCTCTTCTCTTCTCTTCTCTTCTCTTCTCTTCTCTTCTCTTCTCTTCTCTTCTTCTTCTTCTCCTCTCCTCTCTTGACCCCCTGCTTTTTTCCCCTCTCCTTCTCCCCTCATCTGTATGATCTTTTCTGTTCGTTTTTCAAAGTCTCCTTTTCATCTGCTGGAAACATAAGGCCATCTGTAGCAGTTCTAGCCCTCTCTTTGTTCTCTCCGTCTCTATCCCCCTCTGATAACTCTCCTCCTCTCTTTCACTCTTAACACACACACTTTTTTGTCTCTCTGTCTGTGAGATACACTCGTGTGGACGCAGATACAAGCTGTGAGTTTGATCTGAGACAATTTGCTGCAACATTAATGAAAGCATAAACTCACATGAATATTGATGAGCTATTCTTTTGGAATCTGCGCATTCCGGATGGCCTAGAGGCAAAATAGTAAGACACATGCACGCACACACACAGACACACACAGACACAAAGATGGAATATTTCACTGACAAATATTGTTAATGAATATTCAGCGACAACATGAAATCTGAAATTGTCAGGGTCTCTCATGTTGTCGCCCTCAGAGCAAGGCAACTCTGCCCGAGTTTCACACACACACGCACACATGCACACACACACACAGTACTTTGTATTGATTTCATGTGTCCAAGAGGAAAAGTTTCCATGTAGAGAATTTTATTCAGCTGTGTCTCTTACTGCCTGTGCATGCTCATGTGTGGGTGGTTAGAGTTGAAGCTGCAGTCAGATAAAATCCCTTCGCGCCTTTCCAGTTAATATTCATGTGAATTTTAGTTCTGACGATTTAAAGGAATAGTTTGACGTTTTAGGAAGTGTGCTTATTCGCTTTGAGATTATTAATACCACTGTCAAGTCCACCAGCAGATGGTTAGCTTAGCTTGGCTTGGCTTATCAGAAAGACTGGAAACAGGAGTAAACAAAGGTAACACCTCTCAACACCTCTAAAGCTCACTGTTTAACACCTTATATCTGGCGTGTTGTGGTTTTTTTGGAGGTCTTACGTGGGGGGGGGCATTTTGTTGGGTGCAGCGACTCCCCAGAATCATGTTGTCAATATGAGGTTGCCAGGCAACCAGCAGAGTCTCCAGACTTCCCCATCTAATGTTATCTGTCAGAGAAGTGTGTCTGGGTGTTTGCTGTGTTTGCGTTGCATTTCGGTGTAAGTGTGGGAAATTGTCTTTCTCTGCTCGCGGCTGTTTTTCGCCTTCACATACCAAATTTTTTTAAACTCCTGGGCAATCTCTTCAAAAATCAAACGTGGGTCTAATTTGTTTTCACGAAAGATAACAAGACTCAAACTGTGCAAAGTTAAAGTGTTTATACATGCAATCATAAACGGTTCGACCTCAGTTGAAACGTTCGCTGTGTATGTATGTGTGTGAGTGTGTGTGTGTGTGTGTGTGTGTGTGTTAGCCCTGTCTTCAGAACTTCAGGGGGATTCAATGAACTTTCAGAAACACTGCTGCTCAAACTTTCATAAGTCTTTGTGGCTCTGCTCGATTGTGTATTCATGTGTATTGAGTCGGTGTCTTTGTGTATTCCTCCGGTTCCCACAGTTCTCTTTCCTCAGCGCTTTTCAGGGACACAATGAGGATAATTAATCATAGAATGAATCTTTTTCTTTCCATCTCTGTCTTTCCTCGTTCTTCTCTCTTACATCAATACTCTTGTATGCACATAAACCTATTCTCTTTCATGCCCCCTATTGTCCTCTCTTTGTGTTGTCCCTCAGCCTCTTTCCTCATTCTGTGCTCTCTCCGCTGCTGTTTCTCCTCGTGTTTGATAAGTAAGGTAGAGAGACAGACGGACAGATAGTCAGTGTCGGACTTTCAAGGCCCTCGGGTGCTCAGAGATATGAGACGTGACACTTTCCAATGCATGCACCTGCACTCACTGATAACACACACGAGCTATACAGCCATGCACACTTGCGCATATACACACAGACCCTCATATGCAGCATACTCAGCATGCATACCAGAGGTGGCAGTTGACAGACACACTCCACAGGGCCATGTAGGAAGAGATATTTTTCTTATCTCAGTCCTTTCCCTCCTATTCTCTCTCAAAGATATTCATTCTTAATTTTATTTGTGAGACATCTAATATAATAACAGGAGCTGTAATTTACTGTACCTTTTACACAGTAATTATTTGATTAATCAGCTAAGGCAACACTGTTTTTTTAAATACTCTCTCCCAGCTGCTTGATTTCCGCTCAAAAATGGATGTGTTATATTTCTGAATCAGATGTGATACCTTGACTCATTTTGACACAGCAGATAAACAGTCTAATGTTTACCCGCTGCCTGAATAGAGAACACTTCATGTTTTCCAGGTATTGGAACATTATTTAGCTCTCGTTTGGCTCAGATTTGCATTTGCAGCTGCTGTGCTGTGGCTCTCTGCAGATAATCTTCCCAGTGAGGATGGTTGGTCTGTGGCCACCCTAACTGCTACGCATTGGGCAGTGATTTAAAATGCTGCCTTTTAATGTATCCGCCGATAACAGGGCTAAAAATGGGACACAGCGCAGAAACAATGACAATACCAATGTAGAATGTAGAATGTAGGCTAATGATCTCTGTGGCTTTTACATGAGAAAAGATTCAATTATTCAGAACAAAAATAGTTCATTAAAACATAATTAGAACAAAATAACTTTTGCAAACTCATTTTCTGTGTCCAACCTCATTTGGAAAATGTGTCTCATTTGGAAAAATTTGGTCTTTCTGGATTCTTTCCAGGCAATTCTGCTCAGCTTAACCAACCAGAGTTTGTGTTTATACACACAACATTCGACCATGAATCTTTGCTCACAAGGATGGTTGCAGTCAATAATTTATGCTTATCATGGTGTGACTGCACACTCTCTTCCTTCAGCGAATCAATTGTTCCAGTGGATGGCTGCTCTGGACAGTTTGACATTATGCCACTGTGGAGCGTCTGTCATAAATGATTGATGAGTCATGGACAGGTCTATATATGTAGGCGGTCTTTGCAGCTCTAAATAAAGGTGTTAATTGTATAAACTCTTATTTTGTGAAATGAGTCGTCCTTCTCAGTCAGCTACTGATGATGGCTGCACAGCTGGATCCGCTGTCAGTGGCTTTAACTGCTTTGGTGTTTCTATTTACACACATAATGTGATGGACTGCCCAAATAATGAGGGTACACTGTTACCACTATTATTCGCTTTATTTGTGTCCACCCCCACAAAGACAATGTGAAATTATTAGCCCGTGCGTATTGTCTTTTTAAAGTAAACTGTTTGACAAGCATCCACTTAATGGACTTCAAACCTTTGTGTAGATTTTGTGCAGAACAATCAAACTAGTTAAATGTGTCATTGACTTTCATAAGCTCAAACAGTTGCACTGTGTTTAACTGCCATTCATCAATAAATGTTTCCAAGACGCAAGCTTGTTTAATTGCAAGCAAAATAAAACTGTCAGTTTTGGAGCGCTCGGTGCTGTGGGATGGATCAATACTTGGCTTTGAAGTCAGAAAAACAATATCAAGCAATAAAAAGTTATAATTTCTCATGTATAAATAGGATAACTGTTTCAAATGGAAAATTTGGAATAGGCTGTTTGTTTTAGAAGTTAGTTTCAATTCACTTAAACACAGAATGTTATTTTTTGCCCATTAATCCATCTTTTTTTCTCCTGGGAATGGGTTCTGATAGTTGGTTTTGGATTCAGTTTTTCGTTCACAATCTCTCTTACTCTCTTTTGTACTTTGCTGATGCTATCAAAAACTTGCGATTGACTGACTGAACATGGTGAACTGTCCTAAACGTTCCAAAGTGTGGATATATTTCACCAAAGTCAACATAAATTGATTTGGTAACATAATCCCTATATTCCCCTGTCCAAACATATGTGAACCCTCCTCTAGTAGTATCAAATACTTTGGGTTTTTTTTTTTAACTGTTTGTGAAATATGTTTATGCTGCTCCATAGCAGTGGATTGAATAGCAACATGTGTTACCAGAGTGTCTCTACAGACTTCCCTGTGAACATTGAAACTACTTTCTACCAAAGAAATGGCCTCTTTAAAAACTATTGACATTGTCTACTGGATTGTCTGCACAAACACTCCAGAGCTAACTGACCAAACGGGGCTTGTTTGTTTTTTCCGATTCAAGGTGCATGGTGCCCATACTGTTGCACAATGTGAGATCACAGGACATGCTCACTTAGCTGTGACAAACAGGTACTTTGTAATTTCATGACCCGAGGTGCTGATGCAGCAGAGGCGCCGCGGGGGCGTAGATGTGAAATGGGTTGAATTAGGAGGAATTAATTGTAGGTGTCTTAGGAGTTGGCAACATTCACAGCCAATCAAATCAGCTAATCTTATTTTCTTTAAAAGGCAGCGCGTGCCCACCATGGCACACTGACAGATGCATAGTGGAGAAGAGAATGCAGGCCAAGTTCACCCGAGAGGAAACCAAAGTTTTACCAAAGATGTCACCATTTTGCAGGTTGATCTAAACATATTACATATGATGTAATGATTACATAAACTGTAGGTAAAGCAAAACATTCTATCCAGCTTAAACAGGAATAAAGAAAGGGAAACATGATTCCCTGCAATCAAACACATTTTCCCATTTATTTTACTCTTGGCCGCCAAGAATATCCACCAGAGCAGCTTGTGTTAAATATCTTGCTTAAATGAATAACGGGAGAATTCCTTCTCTCTCCTCTTCTCTCCTCTTCTCTCCTCTTCTCTCCTCTTCTCTCTGTCGTCTTGAGTGGAGTGTGGGTGCAGGAGGGCAGTCAGTTGCTGTCAGTGTGATGACACAGGTGGCAGCTGCAACATTATCATCAAGCCTCGCAGACACTTGATGGAGAATCTACTTATTTCTTCTTCTTCCTTTCACTTCTCTTGTCTTCTCCTCTCTTCTCTTCCACTTTTCTCTTCACCCTTCATTCTCCAATAACTCCTCTTCTCCCTCAACCCAACGTTTCAGATTTCCTGTATTGTTTCAGCTCTCCTGGGCTGTCACACAGAACAAGATGAGAAACCGGGAAAGCAGCTTATCAGCTGTGCCAACTGACAAGGGGGGGTAGTTGTGTGTGTGCGCATGAGTGTGTGTTTTTGTTAGTGAGACTGTATATAATGGGAAAAAGGCTTGGTGCAAACTTCTGTGTGTGTGTCTGTCGGTGTCTCATAATTGCACGTGTGTGTACGAGTATTTGTAATCAGACGGAGAAGCGTGTGTTTGGCTGCGTCTGGGGCGGCTTTGATATATATACGCAGACAGAGAAAAAGACTTTTGGCTCCCATCAGTTTCATGCTCCATCAGTACTCACCATTGTGTTACAAACCCCACTGCTCTCTCACACACAGACACATACCCAACACACACGCACTGTCTATATGTGTGGATCAAGATGCCTGCACTCGCACACAAGCACCACCACTGCTACTATTCCTGAGCTCTCCCACATGATGTATCACTCTGACAGTCCTTACCACACTGTCATAACGACAATCTTCATTGTTTTCCTCACTGTCAGGCTGTCAATCTATCCTGTTAAACTCAAACTGTCAAGTCCCTATACTTTACTGCTTTGGCCACAGTCGGTACACACACACGCACACATACACATACAACATTGTATTGTTAATCACACAAACATTTGCGAGTATACTATATCACTGGATCAATAGTTGCAAAAATCGCACACTGATCCTGCCAACTCACAGCCTTTGAATCAACCATCCCTCAAAAAAGTGTGTAACAACAGCCTCCCGATGAGCTTGGTCTCAGACATGTTTTGTAAGTTAAAAAATTAACTACAAGTCTGAAGCCTTGTATGCTTTTCAGAAGAATATAGGCATTTGTGCTCCCTGTGCTTTAGCTAATATATATTATATATTTCTTATCTGTAGATTTTCTCCCCAAAAATCTGGATTATTGTGAAAAGCCTTCCATTGGTATATACAAACACCTCATTACTTTATAATAATAATATTGCACCTCTTCCTATTTTTAAACCATGTTCCATTATAGAGAAAGGGGAGGCATAAATTATGTTTTTTTATGTTAAATTGAATCAGTGACAAATTTATTCTGCCCACTTTTAGACTCAGGGTCGTATTTTTTCAGGTTTAAAATACAGAATTATGAGAGAATTTTGGATATAAATCAGCTACACTGGTAGATTTCACAGTCTTTTTATCAAATTAATTATTTAATGGTAGTAATTGTGGATTCTGAAGGCAAAGGGACTGATTTATAGATTGGGATGTAAGGGGTTGGACAGAGGCCCACTGATGGTGACCAAAGAGCTTTAACTGGGTTGTAGTCATGGAGTTTGTGCGAGGTGCATTCAGGTAGGATACGTTTTTTTCTGCTTTTGAACCGTTGTCGAGTGTAACAGGAAGAGGATGGGTGTCGTGCACAGGTACATGGGAAAAGACGAGAGAAAATTTTGAGTTTTGGAGGAGTTGGACGTTTCTTTGTGAGTTTACTGGGAGTCCAGAGAGGATGCGCGTGAAGTATTCTAGCCAGAAGAGATTACAGACTTAGAGTCCTTGAGCTGTTTTTCAAGTGGAACTGGAAGGATTGTGCATTGTTGGTTTGGTGACAGTCTGAATACAATTATATATTTTTCTGCCATGGCTTCACAGGAAACCAAGGCAAGTTTATGACCACATATGGGGAAATGATGGAGAGACATGGAAAAGCCAGAGTTCAAGAGTTTAGAGAAGTTACAGCCAAGTTTGGTAAGATGTTTGGCTATGCGATATTGATTAATGGGCATGCATGTGAACAATTTAAGGGTAACAGTGAAAGCCTTGGGCATAGAGTGGGACTGTGCAGCGTTACCGCCCCTGCAGCCTGGAGGGTGAGACTGTTGGAAGAAGGAGAAGCCAAGAGTGGTTGCCTGATCAAGGTGGAATAATCCCATCTCTACTGCCAGGTCTCAGCTAGACAAGGAAAGTAAAGCCAAGGGAATGGACTCTGAGAAACTCTAAGTGTGGCCAGGGTTCCTCATTGCGAGGATAACCCTCTGCAAATCAATACTGCCAACACAATTTGAGGATCAGATAGAAGTTATTGTGAGAGTTTGGGGGATTTAATGAACACTGGCTACATTTCTGAAATATATGGAAATGGTAGGTTTCCTCCACTGTTGGAGCAGTAATCCAGATGAATAGCTGTATGCACATGGTGAGCAGTAGTGACAGCTTACAGGAACATATTAGACAGAGAGTAATGCTGAGCATAGATCACAGCTTCTGCAATAATTAGACAGCACCAGCGGGGACCATGTTGACACCTGGGGGAGCAGCCGGGTGCAGCAATTAATCCAGCTACAGTTGAAGTGCAGTTGAAGGAGGGGTAGTTAGCCTCATGTGCTAATGTTGAGGGAAAATCAGGTGAATGCGGAATTCTTGTTTGCTGCACAACAGATAAAACCATCCATTCATTAGCTGAGCTGTTCAGTGTCGCAGGGGGCTGGATCATTTCCCAGCCACACGTAGGGTTGGAGGTAGGTTACACTTCGATCGGGTGCCAGTCTGTCGCACAAAGACATTCACACCTACAGGTTCCAATTCAGCTGATCTGCATGCCTTTGGATTCAAAAGCAGATTGGATTAAAATGGTATGGCAGCCTTCTCCTTGAGAAGTCACAATCCTGAGAACCAGGCAGAAGTGCCAGTTAAATGTGGACTACTTTAGATCCCAAATGATTAAACACCAGTCTTGATATTTTTATGTCCAAGAAAAAACAAAGAAAAAGGGAGAGGAAGGACCAAAATGGAATAACTAGCTAAGATATTGGGATGTTTGTTAACTTTGTCACTGCAAAGGTGAATGGATTGCAGTTGGCAGTTTTTATGTCCAAGGTGACATGGGTACATGGATGTTTGAAGCTTAATGGGTCATTGTGCTGTGGATAATTAAGTTTTTATGACTAAAATCAGGCAGCCGATCCCACCGAGCCAAAATGAGCAGCAGCACATGACTAGCATGTAATTCATAGCAATCCTCTAAAAATAGAACCTAAAAGAATAGATCCTTGAAGTGACCACATGCAGTGGTGTTAAACCCACATCCACCATGTTGCTTTGTGTTGAAGTGAATCCAGCCTTTTCCCCTTCTTGCTGTATATTGATGTCACCTCTCTTACACTTAACCAACACACTGCTTCCCTCTTCATCCCTGACTCCAGCTTTCTAATTATCTTTCTCTTTCATCTTCAGTAACTTTGGGTGTGTGCTGTCAACTCTTACTCTCACTTTGTCCCTTGCTCTTCCCCACATCCATCAGACCATCTAGCCTCTTGCTATCCTTTCCTCTTCTCCTCTCTTCCTTTGTTGTCTTGCCTCACTATTACCTGTGTGTCGACCCTTCCCCTCAGTGCTTTGGCCCACTCTTTTCTCCTTGTTATGTTATTTGTCTTTTCTCTATCTCTTTTATCCCACTTTCTTTCACCTCTTTCTCTTCTCACTTCTTTGTCCTTTTGTTTCCCTCTACTATTCCCCTTCCTTTCATTTATTTTCCTCCCATCTCTCCTCCCTCATTTTTACTCTTTCCCTCGCTTTTTCCATCCCACTCCTCCGCTTTTGCTTATGGTTCTGGGCAGTGTTCACCAACCATATTGGCACAGGCTGGTGGTCGATGAGTTTCGCCATGATTACAAACACGCACACACAGACACATGCGTATGTGCGCGCACACACGGACCTGTTGGGGATGGTGGTTGATGAGCAATGCCAGACTCTCAGCATCTATGCCCATCAGAGCAGCTCAAGAAACCTCATTAGGCCTCCTGGCCACAGCATGGCACTGGCTTCGATACTTGCCAGCCTTCCTTCTTCACTCTGGGAAGAATTTGAAGTCCTGGGGCTATATACTTCTCAACATCGACAATCATAAGTAGTGACTTAGAGTCCCTGATCAAACCCGACTTCAGCATCTCCAGTGATCACACTGGTCGCCTCAGAACCGCGGCGATACACGATGCTCCTGCCCCCCCTGCAGCCGTCTTGCTGTAGCTAGGCAACACGTAATTGGCTGTCATTTATTTGTATGCCTGCAAGATACACACAAAAACTACTACAAAAGCTACATTTAGTCAATCAGAAACAGTAATAACAAGCAAATGGAGAATTTAGCTGAAACTCCATATGCCTCACTAATGTGCTGGTATCAAGTGTCTGCAGGTGGTCAACAACAAGGAGAACTTGTTTTTCCTCCTTTGTTTTGTTATTGACAGTCAAGGTGGCCAAAATTAGTTGCACATCACTGGCTGAATGTGAACTCATGACCACAGGTTGTTAGTTCAGGTTTGGGCTGCACAATTAATCAAAATATTTTCGAAAATTGCAGTATGGCCAAGTGCAGTATCCAAATCGCAACAGATTTTTGATTAAAGTAAAATGTGTGACAAAACAGGATTGTAATGAATTAGTTGCTCTCCAGATGTTTGGTTCAGACTAGAGCCTGATATGCATTTGTTGGGGCCAATACCGTTATTAGTGTGAGTAAAAAATTCAGTTATCTATATATTGGCCAATGAACTCCAAAGAATGTCACATCAACATGACTTTAATCGTTTTTTCAGTGAAATTATGACACAAAAATGATCATTCCCATTAATCCTGAATGATCTCTGAACTGAATCTGTCAATGTAGTTGCAGTGTTATTTTTGTTTTACCATATCATGCAGCCCTAGTTCAATTCCTCTTGTCATTTCAAGTGAAGAAAATATTAGTCTTTGACTCATTAATGTTGGTATCAATGTTTCTAGCAGTCTTCCAAGGAACAATGGTGACTGGCTGCTCAAAAAATTCACGAAAGGTCAACAGAGGACACGGACTAATTTGCATTTTGATTATACTGTATTTGCCACACTGGTCCCGCTCTCCCCAGGTACTTAGCTGAGAATTGGGCTCCGCTGTGTGTGACCCGCGTGCATGCATGTGTGTGTGTGTGTGTGCGAAATGCTTTGAATACGAATTCTTTGCATCACACAAGAAACATAAAACAATTGTTTGCGTGCACCAACACTAACACATCAGTTTATTATGATAACAGAGCTGCTGGCAGATCCAAAGTATCACAGAATCATCAGCTGTGTTTAATGTACCCTTCAAGTTCTCACACACCACTCACAATTGTGCATTTGAACATGTGTGTGCATGTGATGGTTTATGTGCTGTATATGTGGTTATAAGATTTCCAACTTTTCCCCTCAGCTATTGCTGTAAATAAGTTTGTTTTCGGATTTCTTTGTAGTGAAAAAGCCAAGAGATGACTCAGTCTCAGACAATGTAATATATTCAGGCCTTCAGCCACATTGATATGCTGTGGAGATGCCCTGTCTGAGATATTGTAAGTCTAAATATTTATCGAGTTACAGACACACGCACCCCGTTTCAGACTTGTGGGTTGCGGCAGGTTACTCTGCTCGGCTGCTGTTACTCAATATAACATCAGCCTAATGTAGATAATTTTGCAGGAGCACGGTGACAGCATTGAAGATTGGTAGCATTGTGAGACGATTAACTGTGCAGTGCATCACATTAGTGTCCTGCCTCTCGGTGAGTGCCTCCAGCAGGGAGGTCCGGGTTGTGACATCCAGCCAGCTGCTTGGCAGTGTGCTGCAGTGTGGGCGCGATTGACAGCTGGAGCGACGTAAGCTCAACTTTGGTCCTCTCCATCTTTCTAGTCATCATCTCAACCCCCAAACCCCCACCCCAACTGTCACCACACACAAAGAACAAACAAAACAAAACTTACCTGCCTCTACCTCTTTATCTCTCTCTCTCTCTTTCTCCTACTCTCTCTCTATCTCTCTCTCTCTGAGGTCTCCACACCGCAATAGCGTACCATCAATCCTCCAACTGTCAGGGTCTCTTCAGCCCTGCATGCCGCTGGCATACTTAAGCACCAAGTTACATAACGATGAAAGAGTGAACAAGGGAGAAGAGACAGACAGTGGAGAAGGTGAAAGATGAGAGAAGGAGAGAGGTCAAGGGAAAGAAGGAAGAAACAGACAGACAGGGAGAGAGAGAGAGAGAGAGCAGTCTTGTCTGGCTTTTCCGTTGGCACTTTTGGCCATGCTGAGTCAATCCATGCAGGGCTGATTTTCGTATCCGTTACCGGTTTGTGTATGAGTTGTGCCAAGCTGCACCCGAGATGAACCATCTCCTGGAACCACTCTAAAGCGCTCCCGACCACCTCCAAGCAGGTTTCGTGTCTTCAGATTGGCCTATGTCATGATAAGTAGCTGGTGTAAGACAAGTGCGTCATCAGTTAAAGACACACCTTCAAGCAGGAAGTACTGTTGCAATGGCGATTGAAATCCCTGCCACGCCCAGTCAAACCGAGGCAAGCCAATCCAGCACGTGTATGGAAAAGGGCTGTTTGTGGTCATGTTTATACTTCCTGGACCCACACAATCTCAGAGATCAACCTGCCACTGTTAACATATGTAGCCTCTGATATTCATATACCCGTGCAGTTAAAAGCTTTTATCCTATTAGCATTAGCATTGACTGAATGGCAAGAAATGACTGCATTGCAAGGACAGTTCACTTTCAACAACTCACTGACCATAACTACAATGAACATTGAAGTGTGCAACGCTCTTTAATATTTGAGCCCTGTTTTTGTGTCCTTTTCCTGCCCAGTCTAGTAATTCACATTATTAATTCTGACCCCTAATGTCATTTACTTGTTTTGTTCTGTCCTCTCCTGTTCTTACTTTGGTGAAAGTACTCTCCTGATTTGTAGCAGATTTATTAATGTACCACTGCATTTCCTGAATTTTAATGCGCCTCCTGTATCACATAATGTAAGTACAATTTCGTATAAAATCCGAGAGACAGGTGAGGTGGAGAGTGAGACGGTGGTTTGAAGATTGGGAGAGCCGTATGGGGAAATACAGAGGCGAGTCAGGGGATAGAGGGGAGATGAAGATGGAAGACTTGCAACAAAGTCTAGATGGAGAGAGGGAGGCGAAAGCGAGGATGCAGCTACAGGCTGTATGAGAGGCTCACTTCCTGAGGGGGTTGTGTATTGATGAAAACCAGCGAGTTCAAAGTAGAGGTATGCTATGGCCTTGAGACATCAGGCTCAGGCTGCAGTTTCACCCCTCTTTTGATTGTTTGTTGTAGATTTATGCAGCAAAGTGCCTTTAGTTGATGTGGGAGGCTCTGATGTACACACCTTATCTGTGAATACAGTAGTGATACATTTTTGGCAAAAGCTAAGGAAATTGTAGTTGTAGCACTGCGGGATTCAGCTTTTTATTCCCCAAAACTTCTACAAACCAATGTACAGCACTAGCAGCACATTAGGGCAAGTAATGAACCATTGTGGACGTTTCATGTCACGATTACAGGCTTCAAGGCTTTTTGTTTATTTGTTTGTTTGTTTGTTTTGTTTGGTTATTATCTTGCCCGGTTGGGTCCTGTATGGAATTCTTAATGGAAATGAAAAGAAAGCTAGATGGCTCACTCCTGAGCTACTTCCACCATCAGCTTCTGACAAAATGTTGTATTTCTTAGTTTTTTAGGACCCAGTCAAGCAAATGAGTTGCTAGATTTGATTGCCCACTGTGGCATTTTACTTACCCGAGGCCATCGGGTAGTTATTGAGTCCTGGGTTGTAACTACAAAAAATATCTTGATTATCAGTATTATTGCGGTATTGTAAAAATTTGTTCTGAAGAATTTCTAAAAGTACACCCACTGAAATCATTTCACTGAGTTATATATTAAAACCACAAATAGTAAGTAGCCCTCTGCACTCTTTTGCAGAAAAGAGTACAGAAAAGCTGCACAATCATACAGCAGCAGAACAACATGCAGTGTTTTTGCAAGAGTAGGTGATCCTGAAAGTTTTAATTTACGTTATTGACAAGCTATTGGTGTTTCAAACCGTGAGATGTTACACCCCACATCATTGTATTCATCTTCAAGTTAACTTATCTTACATTTGCTATAAAGTGGTGGGTGGTGCTCAAGAAGATGACTCACAAGATTTAAAGTGTTCTCTCCTTTCACCAAAAATTTCTCCCTGCATGTTCTGCAGGTAGTGTGATCGTCTTTAATGAAAGTTCCATCTGCACTTCTATAAAGCCAAAACATGACTACAGTTCAGAGTCCTCTCAGAAGGCTGGAAAACCTTTGGAGCTCTGTCACTGCCTTTCGTCATGTTTTCACTGATGCAAAACAAACCCATGCTGCATGCTGTGACTGCATCTGGTTGATGCTGGACGGTATTTACTGTGAGTTTTTCAAAGGGTGGTAATCAAACACGGTTTCAACCATGATTAGAATATTTTCTTTTATGATTCCTTCAGTGATCTTCACGTACTTTGTACTACCTTGGGACTCAAAAAGACTTGTTTGTCTTTTGAGTCCCCACGTGATATCATTAAGGTTGAAGAAGCGAGATCAAGTTTACAGTTTGGGTCCTGCATTGTTTGCGCCTTGCCAACTCTACCTTTCTGTCACACTGGGCATAAATATGCAAACAGATACAAATGAGACTGTCGGTTGAGATAAAGGTAGACAGGATGAAGTGGGATGGTTTGGGCTCACACATCACGGCTGGGAAATGTATTTGGTTATAGTCTAAATAGGATTTAGAGTACCATCTGTGTGGGTGTACTGCACTGTTATTGTATCTGAACACCCCAGCGTTTCACACTTTCAAAGAACCACAGGATTACTTTGTTCACAGAGTATGTAGGTGTCAAAGAATATAAAGAACTCACATTTGCAAACTTTTACCTCTCTAATCTCACTGCGAAGAGCAGCAAACTTTTGGGGTCCAATTCTTTTCAGCCCCATGGCCTTCATTAAAATTGGGTGTGTGGGTGCTGGTATACTGAGCCATGGTGTGTGATTGATGGCAGTTACAGTAGGAGTACTTTGCTTACATTGGGGCCGTTACACCTAGCCACAGTCTGTTTTGTTCTCTTTAATTACTTAGTTTTAGTTTGTTTGAGGGGAACAAAAGTCACAAAGTAAATCTCCCACCCCCTCCTCTCTTCTCTTCTCCCAGTGTAAAAATTACCAAGACAGGCGATAGCAAACATTGTATAGGGATGTTTTAGGGCTTTAAGGAGCTCTTTTATGCAAACTTGGCCATTACCACATTGCTGTGTTCTTCACTGCCCAATAAAAACTAAGGTTGCAGGAGAGGGCCCCCTTAAATCACTCTGATTTACCTAGGTCTACGCTTGTGTATGTGTGTGTGTGTGTGTGTGCGTGCGTGCGTGTGTGTGTATTTATAGGACTGTGTGTGTAAGAGAGACTCTCCAGAGTGTTTGCACACACACAGGCCGTCCTGTCACTGGCGAAGAGGCAGCCTGCTTGCCGCAGAGCGTGTACTTGAGAAAGGACACCTGAGTTTGTAAATCAGTCCTGCTCTCTTTCTCTCTGCGTCCTGCTGCCTGCTCTGCTGTTGTTCCCGTTCTTTGCTTTATCTCTGTTTTTAATCACCTTCTCACCAGTCTCTCATTCTTGCTCTCCCGTCTTGTCACCTTTTTCTCCGTTTGTTTACTCCCCATTGTGTTTGACATTTTTCTTTCTCTCGCTGTCCGTCTGCCCTTCTTGTGTTCTCAAACATGCGCCGCCTCCAGCCTTACCCTACTTCTTGGTTGCATTTGAATATTTTTTTTTTGGATAAGAAATGTCCCTTTGATACAGAGCATATGTCTCTCCAATGAACTCTTTGTAGTGTGCCTGGTAATTATTTCTTTCAAAGTCGACTGCCAATTTATATCTTACTGTTCTCGCCTTACCTTCTGTTGTTTGCTCAAATGTCTGAGGGTGGAAAAACACCACCGATTTTTCTTTTTTTTTTTTGGAGGGGGGTAGATTAGTTATTTAGCCCCAATTAAGCCATCCCACATAAATCTCGACCATATTGGATATTCAACGCCGTGGCAATTCTCTCATGTTTTTTCACAGCGCCCCTATGTCGAAAATTTGGCTGCAATGGAAATTATCACTCCTCTTAATTAGATCAAGGAATCTGCAAGAAGTCTTGTAGTGTTTATTTACCCATTAGAGCCCATTAGAAAGCAGAGACACACTCCCCGAGCTCTTTAAGTAAGCTGTATAGACAACGACACACTGTTTGATGTTTTGGCAGAGTGCTGTTGTGTTTTTTTTTTTCTAGTTGGACATGAAAGGACACGGAGAGCTTTTAAAGTGCAGATTGTTTGGCTGTAATTCAGATTTCTTTTTTAAAAGCCATATTAAATGAGCATGTCAGGGATCGTTTTCATGTTTCTGTGCAGTGCAGACGGGGAATACAAGCATCGGAGACATGCAGCATGGATAGATTAAGATGTTATTAGTCTTCTGTAGTGAACATCTCTGAATGAGTTGGGTTACATATGATTGTGTGAAATAACAAAAATCTCTTTATCTTTAAGACGAGAAAGAGAATCTTTGTATTCCCTTATCGTGTAGATCAGTATCCAGAACAGAAAGGTTCAAAGCGAGGCTTACCCTGTTCACGTATTCTTGTTTTTTATGTCCTTGGGACCTTTTTTTTATTTATCATATTTACCCCACCCTGTGCTCCATACTGCCTCAGACTAAATTAGAGCCCGGCACAGTCACAGCTAAATCCTCATAGAATCCTTTCATACTTTGAAATGCAAAAAAAGCTAGAAATAGCACCTCACAGTAAGATATTAAAAGTCTGGTGGTGTTCAGGGGCTGGAAACTCTCACAAGCCACTGCACAGACAGAATATTCCAACATATAGGATAATTAGTACCGCTCTTTTTTTTTTGAAAAGGACTGCTAAGGTGGTTGCCATGTACAAAAAGGGTTTTAATTTTTCATCCGTTGACCCAACGTGTACTTTAATTAAAGCTGATGCTGTAAGTTGTCCTTTAAAATCCAGCAGTATAAAAAGGACTGAGGCGAATCACCAGCATGACACTGGCTACATATTTATGAAGCTCACGTACGTCACAAAACACAAAAGGCCACAAGGCCAATTCAGGTAGTGAATGCAGTAAAATGTCTGTTTTTTGGGTTGACGCGTGTCCATGCTGGGAAATAGTCCCGTGGTACACGATGCCACAACAACCAGTGCCAGTCCGCTGATTCACATGTCGAGAAAAATACCCTTTACAACCTGAAAACAGCTGTAAGCAGGTGGGATAGTGTTATTAATGTAATTAAAGCAACATTATGTAACTTTTTACCTTTAAATAACAGTTTTAAAATCATTTTGATGGTACAGTGTCTTGTAACAGGGTGAATGGTGTTACTATCTCAGCCGCTCCACCCTGCTATCACTTGTTTCAACACATAACATTGTTATGATGCAATGAGTTTTGTTTGTAGTTAGCACCTACATTACGTCTGACAAATTGTTGCAGACCTGGGATTTGTATTTATGACAGTGGTGTTACACTCAAAAACTGTGGGGGGCGCCAAATCGCAGACAAAACACAACCCCCACCCTCTTTCCAAGTGGTATTATCGTTGGTGCCGCTGTTGCAAAGACAACTAAATCGTTTCCATTTTCCTCAGAGTCGCAAATAACAACAACGCAGGACATAATATGAGTTTATTCAGTCATTTAGTCTATATTAGAAATGGATCACCAGTTAACTTTGCTTTTCACTGGTGAACGACTTCCTGGCTAGACAAGCTGTATAGTGATAGCAAAGATAATAAGGAACCAATGTAAACGGCGATGATTTCATCATTCTATATCCATTACGTGGTACAATCAAGATTTACTTCATAATGATGCATTGAAGCAGAACATTTTAATCTATGGCTAGTTTAAGTATGACATTTGCGTACCTTCTCCATCACTGTTTTTTAAACACCAGAGCTAACATTTCTCTGTGTAGTAAGCATCGTTTGTAATTTCACTTCCTCTCTCCCTTCCCTTCCTTAATTTGATTACAGGTTGACAGTATTAGCACATGAATTGAAACCGTTTCATTGAATTAGCATTGCCACTGTTATACTGTACTTATTCAGTTAGCTGTGTTCTGGCCAATTACATTTCTACCACTCACACCACATTTCCGCCGACGTCCTCGACACAGTAATTACATTACATTCAGTATTCATTTGCATGCACAAACACATGGAAACACAATCGTATTCATACACATGTGATAAATAAATGCATGCATATTGAAACACATGTGGCACACGCACGGTATGTGCACATGCAATTACACATGCTCGTGCATAAGCACGCCACACACAGGAAAACACAGAGCCATTGTGTTTGGCGAATGTCAACTCAGTTTACACTCCCGTGAGGTTCTGTGTCGAAAGAGATTGTGTTACTTTAGTGAACATTGCGCACTGGGTCCCGGTGTGATTTTGGTTTTGTGTGTGTGTGTTTGTGTGTGTGTGTGTGTGTGGGAGAGTAGGAGAGATGAGAGAGAGAGAGAGAGAGAGAGAAAAGGGGGACAGTGATGAGATATGTTGCATAAGGGGGAGCAGTGGAGTGTGAAAGAGAACAGGTGGCTCCCGTTTCTGCCATCTAGCTTTATGTGCCATCTTCCCCGTGTGTGTGTGTGTGTGTGTGTGTGTGTGTGTGTGAGTGTGTGAGTGAGATAGAAGGAGAGTGTGAGATCCCAGTGCTTTGTGAGTGGGGATTTGTGCGATGCCTTGAGCGCATATCTCCATACATGCGCACGTTAACTTGTCCCGTTTCTCTATCAATTTGTGTGTGTTTGTGTGTATGTGTGTCTGTGTGTGTGTGTGTGTGTGCCTGTTCTTTAGTGAGCAGGGTTCCGGTTGGTTTAGAAACAATTAGAACAAGCTGCAGGAGCTCAGAGAGATCGTTCTCCAAATGTCACCCAATTAACAATCTATAGTGAACACACTACAGTGCTCCCTCTCTCTCTCTCTCTCTCTCTCTCTCTCTCTCTCTCCCGTGCTGCCTGTCTCTCTGTTTATCTCTCCCTCGCTCTTTATCTCTTGAAGTGTATGATTCTTGAAAAACGGCAGATACACATCTCGCACACACGCTGGCAGACAAGTGCTAAAGTCTCTGTAACGTCCTTGTCCTGTTTGTCTTTCTCTCTCAGACCAGCCATCCAGGCCGGTGGTCAGGACTAGGCAGCAGCAGCCTGGCACCAAGGGACCGAAGGGCAGTGCGGTCGGTGGGGGCAACACTCGGAGGGGACCACTCTAACCAGCACCACCCGCACCACTATCCCCCTCTGCACGGCCGGCCTCCTGCATCAGAACGACACGCTGCCAGGGAGGAGCGGCGTTGCCAGGGGGCCTTGGCACAGTCCACAGCCCATAACCCTGCCCTGAATCTGGGCGCCGGCTCCTCCAGCCTGTCCTCTGCCACTTCTGCAGTGTCAGCTCAAGCCTCACCCACCGCTACAGCCCAGCTTCCAGTTTCAAATCAATGCCCAGGCTCCGCTTCAGCAGCTGCTAATCACACCGCAATCCCATCTCTGTCCTCCAGGCAGCCAGAGGGGGTGTCCTCCTCTTCTGAGTCCTTAACTCAAGGAGGAGGAGGAGGAGCTGGAGTGAGTCTGTCAGGTGGGGTAAGGAGAGCGGGAGGAGAACACCATCCCCCGAGTCATATCCCCCGTGCAGTCGGGGCCAGCTCCTCCTCGAGCCTCCACAGTCTTGCAAGCAGAGGGAGCCCCTCTCCAAGCATCTCATCGTCCGTCCAAGCCTCCCCTCCACCTCCTACTCCTTCCTCAGCCTCCTCTTCCTCATCGTCCTCCTCATTTACGGGTCGTTTAGGACAGCCACCTCGAGGCCCTCTGTCTCTGCACAGCTACAGTCGTAAAAACGTCTTCCTCCAACATTCCCTACATACTTCGGAGCTGCAAGCTCTGACGCAGAGAGACAGTTGAGGACACACAAACATTTACTCCATCCCGTCAGCAGGCAGCCATATTGACTCTGTAGAAACAACTGCTGCTCCTTCGGTACAAGTTGCTTGTGTCCCAATTCCCCTGTAATCATCAACCACACGTGCTTACAATCACATCAATTACAATCCGAACTTTTGCTGGTATTTTGTTCATGGATTTTTCCACGCTTAAACACACACACACACACACACACATACACAGAAACACACGTCAGACTGCAAGTATGAAAAAGGCACTCACCCGTCTATCAGAACTCCCACACTGTGTCATGCTGACAGTTTAGATGTGCTTACGCCCACAGACACACAAAGTGCACGCAGACTCGCAACCTCACATATGCGCGCACACACACACACACACACACACACACACACACACACACACACACACACACACACACTCTCTAGATCTAGTGACATGCACTCTCTCACAGAGACGTCATCTGCGATATCTCTGCCTCAGAATCTACTGTACACAGATGACAGGGCGGTGAAAGTATTTGTGTTTGCGTAGTGAAAGATGTATTTTTTATCCATTTGTTTGGTCATTTTTACCAGTTGAGACCATGTGCTGCTTAAGGAAGTATGGGACTGATCATAATTTACGCCGGTAAGGATTTATTCTCACATTGCCAAACATCAGATGAACTGTTCATTCCTCAACAGAAGCCCAGAATATAAAAATACATGTTTAGATGAACATCCTCCACACCATGACCCCTCTACTGCATGCTTTTTAAAAATTTAGGGAAAATACAGGTGAGTATTTTGTACTGCAACAGAAGCAGGAGTCTTTTAATAATATTTCAGTGTGAGCTCTCACCTCAGTGTTTCAAGAAAGGGAATCTAGACTAGGTGTCTTTCCTCCTCCTCCTATCGATAAGGCATTAGATGTACCTTTGGCTCAATACTGGACACCTGTTTTTGTAGAAATCCAATGTTGCAATATAACCCGCATTATATACAAGAATCAATGTGTTCTACAATGTTAGATTAGTACAGTACGGAGGTTGGAATGAGGAGTTTCATTCTAAAATGAGATATCTGCCGATTGAATAGGCACAGAATGACATTTAACAAACTGGCACTCGCTTAAACTAATAAAACATGTCAGACAATGAGATTGAGCAGAAGAAGAAAAGCAGCATTGTGTATTTTCTTCCAAAAATATGGGGAAAAGTATCAGGTTTTGGAATGAAACCCTTCAAATCTTCTGTCGGGCTGGGTATTGAACAGGGATACTTACTGGTGCTTTGCTGTATGACAGTGTCAATAACCATTTTTAGGATTCAAAAGGAAAAATGTTTCAAATAGCGGCATTACGGTTGGCTGACACATTTTCTATGACAATTTTACCGAGGCAATCAATTGTGGAGAGTCTGAATCTGCTTCAGGGGGGGAAAAAACACGACAGGACTTATATTGCACAGAAAGTTGTTTACTTGATCAAATAATGAAAAGAAAGAAACAGAAAACATGCTTTAACAAACTAGTCCATTTGTAAAAGCATGAGCACTGAGGTTTGCTCTCACTGATACCCAGTCCTTATACGTACGTTAGCCTTCTTTCATCCTCCTGAGCTCAGATGTGTCGGCTACCTTTTAAACCACTGACATAACGAGATGGAGGTTGGTATAATAAGGCAATTATGTTGTTTTGGACAGTAGGACAGCTACCTTTTGAGTGAGATTTACATAAACTGTAACTGCCATGAGTCCAACAACATCATTCACACTTTGGCGAAGGAACGTGTCACAATTTAATAGGTGAGAAAACCCACCTTTCTTTTTTTATATATACATATGTGAACAACTGGACTGCATAACAAGCTGCTCATTCTGCCACTGCTGAATAGATTTCTTCCGTTGAGCCGACTACACTGTCGAACAGCCCCCTTTCTCTTTCCCCCATAGACTTTAAGGTAAACAAATCTTATAATGTCAACCGGGAGGTGGGAGCCTGCTGCTGAGTACAGGCCAGAAGGTCACAGCTCCCGGCGTCGACAGAAAATGTTAGATTTTGGAGAAGTTGTTGACCTTGTCTTTCTCTAAACGGCACCTGGCTGTAGGGAAGTTGTGTGTGTGTGTGTTGTAATGCACACCTCATGAGACAACGGCTTGGTAGAAGTGAAGAAAAGCCTGAAGGAAGACAACGCAACACCCACTGGTGGAAGCTACAACTGTCCCTCTGGTCTGCTTCACTTGCTCACGATTTCCTCTCTTTTTATCCACATTTTTTTTTCTATCCTTTTACTCTCTCACCTCATTTCTTCCTTCACCCTATTTTATTCCTTTTCCATCTATCCACTGCTTACTCCCCTTCAATCTCTCCCTCTCTCTGTCCCCCAGCATCCCGCGCTACTGCCCGTAAACTCAGTAGCTCCTTATGTTCCTCTCCTCTTTTCCAATCCGTTATCTTCCCCTCTCCCTCTATACCTGCTTAGCTTACTTACTCGCAGCTTATATTGTCATACACTGTATCTTTCGCGGACTCAGTTGCAGTGGCTCTCAGTCCTGGGCATTGGGACTTGCGGCGCCGCTGATTTTCATTCCAGCTGTCTAATCAGGGAATAATTTTACACCTGGTGAATGCAATTAACTTCGAGGTAGGGTAGACGGCCGGCAGTAATGTGGCTCCGGAGGATCTGGACCAAGAACCGCAGCTGTAATGCCAACTTAACATTCCCTGCTTGGTTTGTGTACAGGCGGAGGGTATCAATGTTTTGTCGCTGGCTGACCTCTTAAGAACTGCTATTTACATCCCCAGTCAGTGCATGCATCATAATGTAGTTGACACCATGTGAAATGTCATAAGGGAGTGTTTGGCCCTGTTTGTACTGCCCACTCAGATTTTATTTTTGTGTCAAACAGCTGCGCTCGTTTTCAGCCGCGCTCATAATCGGAAAACCACAAAGGTAGTTTGGTGGTTATGTCACATATCATGAAAGGGAGAAAGCCCCACCTGAGATGGCGGTCTAGATGTGAAACTGCACTGCGGTGCTTGAAAGACATTACTCCCTGTCAAACTGCGAGAGTGAAGTGATATTGCTGGGAAACAAGGGACTGCAATCATGAAGTGGGCACACCTAACAAACCTCAATTTTTCACTGTACTTAGCAGCATGTTGTGCGTTTGAGACACTACACTTCATTCGTTGGGAAGTTATTTATTGTTTCCTGCCTTATTTATATTTATTGCCATAGAACCAGTTTCCTAAAAGCATCTAGGCACTAACAAATAAAGATAGCAGTCATGAAAATGATCATGACGGACGTAACAATAATAATAATCATGATGTTACTGTTATAATTTGAATGAATCACAAATACAATGCTGTCCTAGCTTTTTAAATGTGCTTACTGTAATTATGTTTGTTTCTTTATGAATTGCTGTAATAATGAAATCAAACTGTATAACTGTACATAAATTATTATAACTGTTGTCGTTCACCGTTCATGAACACAACGTTTTTTGTGCTCATGAAAATGACACTGAAGAATAGGGTGCACACACATTGTTTGTCGGCACACAGCAGATTAAAACACAACAAAGACAAGTGAATTTTGGTCAGAATGCAGTCTGAAGTCTGAGCTGTTGCCAAATGCTGTAGGTACACAACACAAAACAAATCTGACAAACCTGCTAAATTTTACATGTAAAGGCCAGTTGACTCACTTATAGATGTCGGGCAGCTGATCCAACCTTTCCCCTCTTTTAAATCCAACCTTTGCACTATGACTACTTCTGCTTGAGATTCCTTTGCTGTGTCAGAAAAGTGGACGATGGATGATAATAATCAGTTAAAGCTGCTTTTTTTTTTTTTTTTGTTAAGTTCAGGATGAAGCCTGTGTCTTAGTCTATAAAACTATTGGGTAGACTCTTACTGTGAGCCGCTGACCAGTTGAGGAATACAAAAAAAAACTTTCTTCACAGAGTTGCGTTTCACTTTTCATTGACTTCTGAACA
The DNA here is from genome assembly GCF_040436345.1 of Pagrus major. Lineage (NCBI taxonomy): Eukaryota > Metazoa > Chordata > Actinopteri > Spariformes > Sparidae > Pagrus > Pagrus major. The sequence continues at coordinate 34,290,912 of NC_133219.1, read as the reverse complement.
GTTTTGAAGTTTCATCTGTTTGATGAGAAATGTTTGATGGGCTTATCTGGGGTCAGAAAAACCTCGCAGTGTGTGTTTACCCAAAGTCTTTCTCTCCGGTTTCTGTCCGAGATAGTTTTCTTGTCACTCTCACAGATGTTTGTTCACACAAGAATTGTTTTATCAAAAGATTTTTGTCCACCGTGTCCTTATTGTTAATATTTAATACAAATAAAACTGATGAAAACATTCAGTTGAGATTCATTTTTTCGTCTTGAGGTCTTTAAAGTGACTCGGAAGTGTTGAGGCATCGAAAAAATAAATGTGCCACCGCCAAACAAGAGGAGTGCGGGAAATCCGTGGGACCTCGGCTCCATCTCTCAGGCAGGGTAGATTTCACTCTACAAATCCCGAAAGAAAAGGTTGAATAAAATCAAAGACTGAAAGTAGAACGTACAACAAAGTAATGGATAAGAATCTTAGGGGCCATCACTCTGAAAGATTCAACAGAAGAGAAAACTTTTCCAGCTGTAACATCCGAGTGGACTCTTAAAGGTTGCACACAGCAGCGGGTGCAGACAGAAGTAATTTTTACCTCATTTGACATTAGCCTCCAACCTATTTGAGTGAGTTTTCATTTGGCAGTGACCATAAAGTATGGAAGTGTTTAGAAAATCAATTATGTTAGAATGAGTTTGTGTGCATGCGTGTGTGTGTGTGTGTGGGATGTAGACTTTGACTGTTTACCCCGTAGGGAGGACCTGTGCACGCTTCTCATTTTCTGGACTCACTCAATTAGTGTTGGTGATGTTATGACTGGCTGACTAGCGCCGCGCAAACACACAGGATTAGAAGACGGCAGTTCTGATTCTAACTTGCTCTAATTGATATGACAGAAGGTCAGCACACCAGTAAACACACGACTTATTAACGGAGCTTTGAAGTCCAAAGAGATCAAGCTAAAAGACAGGACGTGTGTATTCGCTGTTGACGATGGATTCCCCGTAGGTGGAAGAATTTGCATTGCTGGTGTTTGATATGTGGTCCAAAAAGCCTAGCGCTAAAAGGAATAATTGATTTGTTGATCAGCAGAAAATAAAACATCATGTATTATTGATAATTAATAGCTATTGAAGTCATTTATCAAGCAAAAATGACAAGCACTCCAGTTCCAGTCTGTCAAATCTTATTATTTTCTGCTTTTTTAATGTTCTATGTCATTTTAAATTCAATATCTTTGGGTTTTGGATTGATGGTCAGTAAAAACATGGAACATAAAAACATCACTTTGTATTCTAGTAAACGCTATTTTAATGTATTTTCTCACCTTTTTTTTTCATATACGAAATGAGCAAACTAATTAAAAATAATTACTTTGACAAATAAAAGAAGAAACTGAGGGTCTAGTACTTGCTTTCTCTAGAGAATCATCATGACAACTCAACAAACTCCTTTGAGTACGAATGTGAGATGTAGTTTGAAGCTTCAGAAAGTGCGACTAAGTGGTCCTTGACTATTTCTGGACAATTCACCGGACTCATTATGCATCATTGAAAGTGAGTTTTGCCCTGTCCAATGGAAAGTCGAATAAAAAGACTCTGCATGACTGGTGAAACTGAAATCAGGCAGCTGAGTCAGACCTGTAACCTAAACCCAGCAGGCAGCCAATATCCAGCCTGTTGCTGATTTTTGGTTGCTGTGCTTCGTTCTGGTGAACAGGCTTCGAGTACAGTTTGGCACACAGCATGTGAGCCGCATTTCAACCACAAAACTCTCCTTTTTCGGATGAAAATGCTGCAGGAGAACCAGGGTTTACTCAATGATGGTATTGTGATCTTTGATTACGCTGAAGAAGATCTAAATAAGATGAGACGTTAAAGGATGCATTCATCAAAGAATGCAAATTCAGTCATTAGTTAATCACCGTCATGCAGATGGTAAGTTGGATGAAGTTTAAGTAATCCACAAAACATTTCTGGAGCTTTGCAGAAAGCTACAGTGAAGATTTCAGCTTTAAAAAGGGTGTAAATAATGTCTTTTATAATCATTTTGGGCTTTTGGGCTTTCAAAGACTTGGGAATGCTGGAACGCTGATTTGTGGACTATGACGCTTTCCATCAGCATCGGTGTGAGCAGATATTGACTAAACTTTCATTTTTGGAGTGAACTTTAATCCTTAAATTTGAATATAATGATCATACAAAGAAATCAGTCACTCAATCAATATAAAACTGAACTTAAGTGACTGTTTAGTGGTCCTCTAGTGGGCTTTAATGTTGTCTCTGTGCAACTGGCCTGACTTAAACAATGTGGGTGGAAGAAAACAAGAGAATGGCCAACAAAGGAGCAACAATTGTGCATTTTAGTGGATTTTTTCATTAAAGTTCTACCTATGGGGCACAGTTCTGGTGTAAACAACCTTGTTCTTATTGTGTTATTAAAGAAGACAAAGTGGAGAACAGTTACACAACTACAGTATTTTAGTAGGTAGCTTATTCATACAAAAAACACCCTGTTAAGTGCAGGCTGTATTATGAAATGTATAGAAATGTTTTCTCTGTAATGTTGCACTCGCAGCGCTGTCCTTACATGCTTCTGTTTTAAAAGGATTTGTCTCAGTGGTTCAATGGGTCAGCCATTTACACGCCAAGCTAGCGAGGCTGGAGGCGACACAGACACCAATTCACACATTTCTACCTCCTACCTAAACGTGAAAAAAAACCCATGTATGTATTTTCTCGTACGGGCTGCAGAGGAGCAGTTTCACGATCCTTAAGAGCTCCATCGATAAAGATTGTTGAACAGCCTGCTTCAGTTTTCCTGCAAATGAAACTAACGCAGCAGCTTCTGCTAACTCGTTCCGACAACTCTCAAATTCTTAGATTAACACCGGTTTAGTATGTTTTACACAATCATGTAACCACAGCCTGGTACACTGATAATGCGGCTGTTCGAGTGCACAAGCGTGAAATGAATTTAGTCTTTGGTCCGTGATTGCCGGTTGAATGTTTTGCAAAAGTGAATAATTTGTTATCACACAAATCCTGTCTTAAAGTGCAAGCTAAGGTTCGCCTAGACTAGATTTTAACTTGAATCTGTGGATTTCATCACTTTTTTCCTTGTCAGAAAACTCTGAGATCTGAGGGACCATAACCCCGACTGAAAGCAGCCAACACTGTCGAGTCTGAACACTGAAGGAATCATTTTATTAGACAACTGGTGTGATGGAAGCAACGGAGTTGAAGAAGTAAGCTGAATTTCTTACCTTCAAGGCTATTTTTCCCTCTGAATGAAACTATTTGAATTTTGTGATATTTGTTTGTATAATTTTGGCACGCATTCTGGACGGACTTGGATGTTTGTGATGCTGTTAGATGGATGGTGTGAAGTTTCATGAAAAGGTAAACTGAGCCGGATTTGGGAGGGAAGTGGCCTGGAGTGGCTGAAGCTAAAGTACACAGTAAGTACTTTGATGTAAACTACAGAGCACTCAGTAGCTGGATGATTTATGAAATTGTCTTTGACAGAGCCAAAAGAGGAAAACATCAGAATGAACGCGATGACTGATGAGGATCTACTTTGCACTTCTGCTTGTTGTTCTGCTCTGTAGATGTGACATCGTGTGCTGTATGTTACATTGTGACAAATGTGTCAAATTTTGTATTGTTTTCAATTAAAATTCAAATAAAATCCCTATTTGTCCGCTGGATCCTGTTTTGTATCCAGTTTGTGTTAAATTTAAACCTTTTTCTAATTAGACCATGAACTGTAACTCTGAAAAAATAGCCCAATTATTTATTTCAAGTTCACTTATTAAAGTCAAGAGCTAATGGGTGAAGCATTTCGGGGATGTTGATTTGAAACACAGTATTAGCATAACAACAAAGCTAAAGCCAACAGGAGTAGGTTGCTTGCAGACGATCAACTGGTAACAGATTGCGGCGCTGCCAACTCAGGGCTGAATTCAAGCCATACATTAATGAGTCATATGTAGTTTGAACAACCAGGAGAAATGAAGGTTATGCTGTGTTTCAGGGTACTGCTGTGTGGTAAATGTTGGACTCACTGATGGTCTGAAGAATGGCCTGTGAAACATGATGTGAGCTGCTGAAAATGTCCTTTCCTGCTTAAAATGTGTACGCTGCACTCTGTTCTTCTGGCTTGTGTGACTTTATGGTGTCTTGTAAGCCCCCCTGCAGACTGCGCATAGACTCAATTATAAAGATTTCATCCCTTAATTCATTCATCCATAAACCGGTAGGCTACTTAAACAAAGAGCGTCCAGTGAGAATGTCCACACACCTCCAGCATACTTCAGACCAGGCGTACGCACAGTTCTCCAGAGCCAGGTGTGGGTGTAATGATGAAGTGGAGAGGAAATATATGGTGAGCAGTGTTGTGAAAAGTACCCACAGGCATATTTGAGGAGAAAGAATCTGACAGTTAATGTACGTAAGAGTCAAAATTAATTTTCAGGCAACAAATGTACGTAATGTAAGTGTCAAAAGTACAAGTGAAGTAAATAATACATACATTTTCATGTATGTATATACTGCATACTGTGGGTGGACTGATTATTTACCTGGCCGATCCTGTTTTATTTTGAAGTTTTACCCTCATGTTTTTTCTCTTCATTTCCTCCCAGTGTTTTATTTCCCTGCCCTTTTTCTGTGTCCACCTCTGTCTTGTCTGTGATCAGCCCTTGTGTGTGTGTGTGTGTATAATAGTGTGTGTGTTCCCTCATATTGTTGTCAGTCCGTCCTGTGTGACTCTCCTGTGCTCTTCACCTGAGCCTGTTCCCTCCGGTGTCCCCTCGAGTATGTTTTCTGGTTTTTGTTCCTGGCTTTATGTTTCTGCTTCGCTCTCATTGTTACCGTTTTGAACTTTGCTATTGATTTGTACTTTCCTTTTGGTTGTTACTTTGTTTTAGCTTTTTGTGCTTCTACTTGGTATTTTGGGGATTTTCGCTTTGTGGTTGTTTTTTTGGATTCTTGATTTGTGGATTATCAGCTTTTTTTGTTAAAAGCTCACTCTTAGTTTCTTATACTGCCTACCTTTTCCCTGTCTTGGTGTCCACTTTTGGGTCCAACCACCTCCTAATTGTAACAAATGTGCTACTTTGGCTTTGATGCAACATGCAATCTTAAAAGTAACTAAACCTATCAAATAATTGTAGCGGAGTAAAAAGTACAACATTTGCCTCCAAATTGTAGTGGAGCGAAGTACAGTACTTGAGTAAATGTACTTAGTTACATTCCCTCTCTGTGTATCTGTATCATGTGTGGCTTCCTCACTTTTCCCATGCTGCCCTTGCTGCTAATCGTCGTTTTACTGAAGTCCTTCATTTGCCTCCATTCTGCATATATTTACAATTTGGAGCCCGTTATTGGACTTTTTGTGTTTGGATCGCATGTAATTTAATCTGATTTGGACCACTGCCTCTACACAGCGTGCATTTCGATGCATATTTCAGTGTGAGGTAAAAAATTAGGACACCCCTGCTGGGGACTGAAAAATGATCACTGGTGTCAACAGAGCACACATGTCTGAAGAACTTTACTGTTTTGTTCATTTTGGATGTCGCAGGTGTTACAACATAACGACACGAGTGGGACGATCTTAGCAGAAGCATGTGGTGTTGACTTACCTATTCAGGTCTTGCAGTGTTCTTGTTACAACTCGACTTCTAGACAGATCAATAACAGTTTCTGAAGCGCTGCCAGACCGCTCAGTCAGACTGTCGCTTCTAGCTGTTGGCTTAGTGCGCTGTGACAGGCACGCTTCCCTTATGTCTGCAAGCCTGGAGTGAAGGGGTGAAGGAGGAGGGTGGGTGGGGTTTATCTGTGTGTGTGTGAGTGTTCGTGTGTGTGTGTGTCTAAAACTACTCTCAGTTACTCGCCACTTGAATCTGCTTCACTGCTCTGGCTGAATTTAACTTTGGATTTAAACCATTTTGTCACTGTGACACCTGATCATTGATGCCTTTAGTCATGGTGTCTGCGTGAGAGAGCGAGTGAGAGTGTATGTGTGTGTGTGTGTGTGTGTGTGTGTGTGTGTGTGTGTGTGTGCATCACAGCCATCTCTCTGTCACTGTGCCATTTGTCAAAATCAGTGTGGATGAGTTGGATCCATTTAGCTTTGTCCCCCATCTGTCTCTCACTCGCTCTTCCGCTCTTCCTCCCCCCCATATCTGTCTCTCTGTCACTGTCCCTCTCCCGTCCTTTTCCCTCTTGTTGTCTCTCAGAGCAAAGCACTCTTACTATTGTATTGCATGGCTAAAAGGCTATTACACTGCTCACTTTGCCGCAGAGGCAGGCACACATGCACTCAGCGCAGCGTGCAGCCAGTCACATTTGGTACACTGTTACAACCCTCCCTCTAGCCTGAAGTTACAGAGATTGCACAGACACAGAGACTCTCTCTGCCAGCCCATTTTAAAACCAGGCTCATTTGCTGTTATGTCTCGTTTGAAGTAAGAGAGCTAAAATCAGACACAGCTCAAGCTAATGCAGGTGCTGAACCAGCCACTTAAACTAATAAAAGAACCAACAAGAAAAACTGTTTATACACAACACAGGCAAGTATTTTTAAGAACCTAAAGCCAGTCAGGGAGAGAATATGGAGCAGACTTGTTGGCATGTGGTGACACTGATAAGCAGGCACGGTGTGGTGGTGGAGAGTGTAGGTGAGCTACAGAGGAGGTGGCAAACTGCTGAGGATGTGGATTACTGATACCTCTTTTAGATCAAAGCAAGGGCGTCTGAGAAATCTGTGTTCTCCCTCGGTGTGAATAGCTGAGCATTGCTGCATCCAGAACTTTGCTCCCTCTCTTGGTTTAATATTGGCCTGACAAGGTTGAACACAGGTTAGCGGACTCAACAGTAGATACGTTACAAGCTCAAAGCCCTCTGTCACAAATGTTGCTCTTCTCAAGCTCAAAATACTTAATCGTACCACAAAGACAGTTTGACTGGTTAGGAAACAACTCGATTCAATACTGATGCTTCTGACATACATACTGCAAGCAAATGAGACCATCAGCAACATGATTGGCTGTTTCTTGTAGTGCTTATAGTTAGTCTTTGTTTCCCCAATCGTCATTTTACGCTTGTTAATCGTACATAACCAAATTTACATTGATACGTTACCTCATTGCCGTGCATTCTGCAAACAGCTGTGTTGAAAAAAAAAGTACTAAAAACAGAAAAAAGATTGTGTCCTTCACCTCGCTTTCAAAACGAATGCATGCACTCCCAGATCAAGATCCTTAAACAAAAGGCGGTGCTGCTCATATCCCTTTTTTTCCACAGGGGCTGTCGCAATCACCCAAAAATGAAAGTGTAATTTGTTTTATTTCGTTGTTCATTTCAGCCTCCATAATGCTGCCTCAATACAATTACAGTAGTCTGATATGTTTTCTTATATTTCTTGTATGATAGCATTTGAAAAAAATATCTTATTCTTTTACTTTTTCTCTGTTTTCGGTCGACATTGAAGTTTCTATTTTCTGCTTTCTGTGGACACTTCAACCTCAGCCTCGCAACTTTATTCCCCTCCTTTTTTTTCATTAAGCTTTTGGTTTCAGACAGCTGTCCTTTTTCTGTCAGTCACTGGCTGAAGGGAAAAGATACCCATCTGTAAGCTCTTGGCAAGTTTGCTTTCCTGCGGTGCAAGTAGATGGGAATATGAAGCGAGAGTGATGCCCCTCAACATGCCCATCCTAGACTGTGAGATAATTGCAGCCCACATGAGTAATCTCGGCTGTTTCACACATGCAACCCAAAGCGGCCCATCAATCTCCCAAGACAGATAAAAGTGCGCTACACTGAGCCAAGATCTCACTGATGGGCATGACATGTGATTTCACAGAAGACAGATATCTAAATATAAAGGTGATTCTTGTGTTTCATTTCCTGTTCAAGTCCTGTGTGGTGTCCAAAACCGCAACTAAGTTAAAACTTTACATTTCTTTATGCTGCAGTCCTCCTGTCACAACGCTGTGCTCATAGTTTGGCTTAAAATACCTGGTTAGGTCGGTACAAACACGGCTGGAGATGTCCTGAAGTCTCATTTAAGACATAAATATATAAAATACACAAATATTATATCCTGACTGCTATGGCAGAATTGAATAATGTAGAAAAGCAGATATACACGGTATGATAACCTTTACCTTTCACCCCACAGTCTATCTTCAAAATGGTACATCACTGCAGTACTCCTTTCAACAGAGGTCAGAAAGAGTGAAAAGGATTTCTTCACACTGAGTGAGGATGACCTTACATGTGCTCAGGAAGTGCTCAGTACACTTGAGCCAATAAAGAATGCCACCTTGGTAATTTCAGAGGGTAGAAAGCCCAATCTTTCTATCATTGTACCACTTCTTGCCAAGCTTGGGCACAGAAGAAAGCTTGGATGACACACAGACAGTGAAGGACATCAAGGCTGCCACAGCACAAGATGTTGGAAAGAGATATGATACGAGATAATGAGAGGGAGACACAGTGCGCTGCATCGGCTCTTGATCCTAGGTTTAAGGAACTACCCTGAGGAACTATCTCTGAAGCAGAGACCTCTGAGACCTACTCCAAAATCACTAAAGCTGTGATGGCTGCCATAAAGAAGCAGCAGAATGTGCGTGAAATATATAAAGAATTAGGCTATTTGGTTTTTATTCCTCACCCGCCTAACGACAAAGGACGGCCCCGCCTCCGACCCCCAGCCTCTGCCAAAGACAACGCTGCACCAGCTGCTGCTGGAGCTGAGAGGTTTCGAGAGGAAACCATCTCAGTTGGTGGAAGGAACACATGAGTTCAGTACCCTCCGCCGTCCAGATTAGCAAACTGTTTTGTTTGCATTCACAGCACAGGCATCTCTGTGGAGAGACCACACAGAGAGGTGGGCTTGTCTCCCTCCACCAAAGCCTTGCCATTAAAAAAACAGAGACCATCTCGCTGTGGGATCACACCAGCCGCAAAGCAGAATGTCCACGTTCTGACCCACTTGGGATCTCTTGGTTCCTACTTTGTGAAGCAATTTCCTCGTGGTGTTGTTGTGGAAACCGAATGAAATATGAGAAAAATGTTCTATTAAATTTTGGGCCCCTGCAGGAGACAGCAATTCTAGCCCGTCCCTGCCAGCATCAGTTAGCGTTATCTCCTGGAAGAGGCTCCAAACTTGTGACAAGCTAAGTCAGTTAGAGGTCCGGTGGGTGTCTAAACTAAGCATTTGAGTTACTATCCAAAGAATGCAGTGACAGGCCTCTCATTAACCACCTGCATTTCATCAGTGAGGAGATCAGTCTCTGGCCTCTCTGTTGCCCTGCATTTGGAGCTCAGACTGCTTCCTATAAACAAGGCCTCAAACAGACCATCAATCAGTGCACATCACCGAACAACACAGACACATCACTGCTGGCTGGATGGTGTACAGAGTAGCTGTGGTGAGCAAGTAATAGTTTACAATAGTCTTTGAACACCCAACCTAAACATTTATGAGGCTCAGTAAAACTAGAGAGACAAAAAAAAGTATTTTGTCTGGGCAAGATAGTTTATCTTGGTTTATTTCCCAACATGTCTGATTCATTTTGTATCCAGTAAAACACCTTCTAGCTCCACTATATGTTCAGATGGGTTCATAAATTAACTTCAGTTAGGCTAAATCATGATGCTTTGCCCAAAAAATATTTAATTTATTTCTGAAATGAGGAAAAATGTTGGGCCCATGCAATCCATAAATTATCAATCTTATTATTAAAACTATGTGTGCATGGCCAAAAACAAATGCTTTGAATTAATAACCGTACTGTACGGTAATTAATCACATCTGATTATTTTCTTCTCTTGTTTGGAACTTCCATGAAACAAAACCTAAAAAAACTGCCTTACTTGACAAAAAACTCGACACTAAAACTAACAAAATCTAAATGAGAGCAATGAATATGCAATGGAGGTGCATTTCTGCCATCTAACTGTCCCTCTCACATCACATGAGAACGGCATAAGCAGTCCTGCTGGACCGATCGTGTTACCTCGCGACGCAGCTGGGTTTGTGAGATCTTATGTGCGACTCCGGCCACGATTTGAAACATGGCCTGTCCCAAGTGTAGCTGAGACACTAAGGGATAGCTCCCGCTCTAGAAACGGTATTGGACACGCGTACAATTTATACTATATCCTAGTGTGCTTAATATCATCCAATTGTTTAAACCGTAAGATCTTTTTCAGCATGTTTCTCCCCTTTTCCACAATTCCCGTAGCCAGTTCCCCATAGTGTGGTCAACGTCACATAATCTAACTTCCCTGTTGGCCAGGGGATTCATCTATATGCAGCCCCTTCTTTTCACCTGCCATTTGGAAGATTCACTGAGATGGGGTACTGCATGCTGAGTTTCATGCTATCCCCCTCACATCACCCATTTGCACAGGAGCCCCCCAACTACATAGGAGTCAACAGTTCAACGACAAGGACGTTCCTTGTCCTTGTTGTTGAACCCTTATTGGCTCCCCACCCTTGAACACTGCCAGCTTTTGTTTGTTGGAACAAGCAACCAAGCTGGAGGCACAGCTGTTGTGAGCTGAAACTAGGTCTCGACATGGTGGGCATTTGTTTTGCTCCTGGGCCACCCAAGCTTCCCAACAGAGAGAGTTGAAAGATACTGGCATGGTAATTATGTCCACATACACACTTTTGGCGTTACAGCTATGGTTGCAACAGTATGAGATTTTCATGGTAGGATAACCATCTCAGAAAATATCAGTAACAGGGACTCTGAAAGGAATAAAAACAGTGGCTCTATTATAATTTTACACAATATTATGTCCTGACAAAGATGACACGTGTTAAAAATTTGAAATATATATATTTTTAACACTATTGTGGTAGAATTCAATGAGCAAATGTGCACGGTATGATAGCTGTTCATTGTCTTACCATGGTATGCAACTGTGACTGCAACCCTACTACACAAATAATACTTAAAACAGGGTCGCAGGTACACTGAGATCCACAAAATGATAGTGCTGGAGGCTTTATACCGTGCTGAAGAACACTCACCAATCCTTCACCACCCTCAGCACTCAGTTCAGGATACGTGCTGCTTTGCATCATCCTCTTCATACTGATTCACATATGTCATCCCTGTCAGCCTGCAGTATGTTCTTCTCCTCTCCCTCTTTGGCCCTGCGTGTGAAACCAGAGATTTTCCTGATATGGGTCGACTTTCTTACACAGAGGCGTCGTTTGACTCTCCACCGCTCTGCTGTCTTCCCAAATACAGAGGAGCACATCACAGATTTCAGCTGACATTTTTAGAACGGCTTTTTTTTGTGTTTGAACTAGGCAGTCGGCGTAACAGTTGGCATAGTTTTATGTGAACGTACTCTACGGTGCTCGCGTTGCCCACTCAGTGTCTCTCTCCTTTTTTGCTACCGGACTACCATGTGTACAACACAAGACAAATTTAGCCTGGGCTTTTACAGGAAGCAGATGGTAGGGTATTATGTTGACGATACTGTTAGCCACTGATGACTCTTCCAGGCGGCCCACTCGGCATCTCTGCTCTTTTCCTCCCCCACCGAGGCTCAAAATATTAAACATAATGGGCCATTTTTGGCTTGTAAGAGGAAATTGGCACACTGAAGAGCTTAATTTCGCTACTATTCTCTTTTCATTTCTTCCTTTCACCTCTCCTCCTTCAGCCCCCCCAGCTCTCTTTTGCTCCTTCAGTTGGCTTAATGTGAACCCATCAATGTATAGTCCAATAGATCTAACTTTGGCTGCCAGTATTGTGCAGTTTCCAGGTCCAGGAACTTTCTGTTCACAACCGCAGACAAATTTAGACAGAATTGGAAATGGGTTTGTTGATTACAGAGAGCAACCCTACCACTCAGGTCAACATAATCTGTCTTTCTTTCTTCCTTCGCCTGCTGTAGCCACGCAACACTGGAAATGCTGAAGTCATAGGTCCTGCTTCACAACCCCAAAGGAGAAGGTTTCTTCTGTGAAAATGTCCACTTTTCAGTACATTTTCAGATCAGATATATATATTTCAAGGCAGTTACTCCCTACCCACGTCTTCTGGCCTGTTAAACTTTTGAAATAAACATAATTTAACATGCAGGTGATCAGCTGAAGCAAGAAAATAAATTCCGGATTACTTCAAAACCCTAAAAAATCTTGAGGACTGAGGAAATAATTGGAATAAACCAACAACTTCATGGCATGCATCTGGATTTTAAGATTAAAGCAAATTGTGCAGAATTAATTTATGTAACTAAATAAACATACAAGGGAATCGTACAGCAGGCAGGACACGTTTTCATGGATTATATCTCAATTTAAATTAATATTAGTCTATTTGAGTCTGTCAATATCATAAGCTGCAGTGTCCTTCGCCTCTGTATGTACTTGTAATGCATTAAAGTACCATCGTCATATAATTACCGGTAATAATGTCCCTCCATATGTTTTTCAAGGTTTATCATACATTTCTATGAATTTCGTGATGTCAGAGTTATCGTCAGGTGCTGCAAAAATAGGGAGGACCCAAATGCAAGACACTCAGGAGGCAGGCAGCAGGTAGCACTGGGAACAAAATGCGAGCTTTAATAACAAGCTGAAATCCAAAAACCAAGAAGTGCAAAATTCCAAAAATAAAAAATAGCAACACAAAAGCAAAGAACAAACCAGTAATGATGTGAGAAACAGGAAACGAAAGGCCAGGAACTAAAAGCAGAAACATACCAGGGGAGACACAGGAAGACACGGTACTAGGCTCAGGGGAACACAACAGGACGAACTGACAAAAGACATCAGGGAACACAACAGACTATATACACACAAGGGCTGATCAGTCAACACAGAAAAGGGCTGGAGGTCACACAAAGGGAGGAAATGAAAAGCAACACATGACACATGAGGGCAAAACTTGACAGTTCCTGCTAAGTCAATAAACATTGTGCGGCTTTACTTGGTAAATGTTACTTTTATTTTGAGTTCATCTGTTTGACGTATAATGTTTATCTTCCAGCAGTTTAATCAGATTCTTTTCAGTCTGAGAAAAGCAATGATGAACACAATAATATTGCAGCTTCTTTTTAAAGCTGCAAATCACTGTCTGTGCTCCAGTTGCTTTTCCCCATTATAATATATATGTGCCAGTGATTTCAACATTGTGTGTAAAAACTGGTTGACACAGTAAAGATTGGAATAAAGACGATGCAAATTTTGTTGATATTAGTACGTGAGTGTTAGAGAAAGTGGGCTTTATCTAGCGGCTTTGAAAACTTCCTTATTCTGCCCAGCGCCCTCTGAGTCTCTGGATTTGTAAAACAAAACAAAAGCCACCAGAAATTACTTTTGCTGCGATGTCTACTGGGTAATCATTTCTAACCAAAAATTCTTCTGATCTCTAAATCCAGTATCCATGATCCTCAATGAATTTACCCCCTTTCAAATCTGGAACAGAAGCTGGGAGGAGCTCCCAAATGACATTTACCAATAATAATAATAATAATAAAACATGAACAACAAACAAAACAGGACAGGTAAGACCAGTACATCAAGACAGCGCTATTAAGAATTCAAATATTTATGATATTTATTGCCACACGCCGCAGCTTTTCAATGTGGAAACATGAGCCTCTCAAAACAATTTATTTCAGTGTCTGTCCATGAACTGTTGTTCTCTGTGCAGTCCTCCATACCACTCTGCTACCAGCAGCATGGATTCTGCTCAGCTGCACCTCCATCACTCTCGATTTGACGTCATTGCTGTGTGTCGCACTGAGAGAGATGCAATAGACGCTTTGCCATCTAATTTGAGTGGCCATTAGAGCCGCAGCAGATTGATGATTAATCAATAGTTGATCAATGGAAAATTAATCTGCAACTATTTCAATAATTGATTGTTTCAGTGATTTTTCAAGCAAAAAATGGCAGCTATTTGCTGGTTCCTGCTTCCTAAATGTGAGGATTTGCTGCCTGTCATTTACAATAGTAAATAAAGAGTGTCTGGGGTTTGGACTGTTGGTTGGGCATAAAAAGCAATTTGAAGATTTTCCTTTTGACAGATATTGCGATATAATTCATGATTATTATGGATGATTACATTTTACATCATTGAAAAACTAGTAAGATCATGACGTCTCTGCCTATCAAACATGTTTTATTGCATCTGGAGAACAAGCTTTGTAGGCCAGAGCATCTCTGCAGCACTACAACATTTCATTAAAACATTGTTTTGTGACACATTTTACCTTTAAAAAATTGCAGTTCTTGGGATTTTGATAATGCACCTTAGTGATATTGCGTTTTCGATTACTTTGCGATTAATTGTGCAGCCCTAGTGTGCAATATGTGTCAGAGACAAGCCACTCTGGACGCTTTTGTTAAGAGGGTTTTGTGGAGCCACGCATGAACCCTTGATATGTTAAAAAACCACATCAGTGGCGAGAGTACTGCAGTTTTCCTAGTATTTATGGTTATCATTTAAAGTGGCCAATGATCAGATTTAAAACCACCTGATCATTCCCATTTCATGAATCATATTGTAATCTCAATATCCGTCAAAATGGCCAAATCGAATGATTTATTTTGACCATATTGTGCAGCCCTAATCTGGATATGCCCCAAAAATAAAAATAAAAAATTAGATTTGGGCTGGCAGTCTAAACTATGTCTGAATTTCTGTATGGTAGTCCATGTGGTGTTTGTCTGTGTGTCTTTTTTGTGTGTGTGCGGGGTGCTCTGTGGCTGCAGCAGCTCTGTCAGGGGACCACAGCAGTGACAGCAGGCTCATTTGCTGCATGATTATCGACGGGGTTGTTGCAACTGAGAGGAAAGGCCGCCTTTGTACAGACTCAGACACTTTCACACACACACACACACACACACACACACACACACACACACACACACACACACACACACACACACACACTCTACACACACTGCTTCTTGTTTAAGCCAATTATGCAGGCCAGTAACCTGCCATATGGCTTGTGCTAGTTCAGAATCTGTATTTGTGTAGATTGTGTGTGTGTGTGAATGGTGTCATTATAGCACAAAGTCAGATTGAGCCCGAGGCCGCAGAGCAGATGTCAAAAAAAGAGAAATCTTAACCAGTCCGGCACTGTGGAGGCAAATGTCCGCACAATGTGTTCAAGATGAATTAAATACAAATGTATTTATCCGTCAGTTTCCTCAGTTTTATCCGTCAGGTTATGTTTGATAAAGTTCTACGTCATGATCCTTAATGTTGGTCAAACAGTAGAGAGGTATTTATCTTATGGATGGATGTGCAGCGGGGGAGGGAAGAACAGACAGCAACCCAGACACACAGATCAGCAGAGTGGCCTGAGTAAAAACGCCTGCTTTCAATTGAGGGTAATGATGTCAGTGCTACCACCACAGTAACCCATTATGGATTAATGGATTGGAAAGTTCACATAGCGTTGCTGCAAAGTCACACGGGGACACTGTTGTACTGCCGAGCTGATGGATAATTCTTAAGTTGGACAGATTTTGGTGATTTGCCGTCAGACAGACTTCAGAATCGCTGATGCATCTGTGCCACAATTAAAAAAAACGATAGAGGGAGAATTCAAATAGAAAAACATGTTATGTAACAGGGGTCAGTGTGATGTCTTGTTAAAGTATTGAACAATTAATTAAATGTACATGTCGCTCAGTTGGATTTCTGAATTTTGAATAATGGATTCAGGGCCTCGGTTCTCAAACATGATGCTTCATCTCATTCTTTCACCAAACTATATGCATCCAAATCAAATGTATTACACAGCCATTCCTTTTTCTATAAAATGACGACGTATAAGTTGTTACTTTGGGCCAT
Organism: Pagrus major; assembly: GCF_040436345.1. Classification (NCBI taxonomy): domain Eukaryota; kingdom Metazoa; phylum Chordata; class Actinopteri; order Spariformes; family Sparidae; genus Pagrus; species Pagrus major. The sequence goes on along the minus strand of NC_133219.1, from coordinate 34,275,080 downwards.
TAAATATGGGAATATCCTCTAGTTACTATGAGGAAAATCCATGAAATTCTGAAAGACGATGGACTACCCACTTTTTTTGGGAAGTGCTGAGAAGAGGAACCAGCCTCGGGCTTGAGAGGACAACAGAGAGATGAGAAAATCCCCCACACCTGCTCAAACCTGCACACACACACACAAAACATACACTCACTCATACACATGCACATCGATATGCACCAAACTTAAGAAGAGTGGGACCGCAGGCTCTTGTGCTTCTGCTTTGATGTGTGTAAAACAGAGTGCTACTTGTGTACGTGCATGTGTGTATGTGGTTGCGTGGTCTTGTGTCCTTTTGAAATAGTGGTATTAAGGTTGGCTGTACTAGTCTAAGATAATCTTTTTTTTTTAGATTTTATTACAGCTTCAGTCGCAGCCACTGAAGAAGCGTGTGTGTCTGATTGAAGACTGATCATGTCTCGACGCCTCTTGAAAAAGGTTAATGGCTCTTAGGCAATGAGCCGTTGCCGCTGAGTGTTTTTAAATTTTGATTTCTCCGTCACTTTAAGGAGAATGAATCCATCTTTCAAATCATTTTGTTCATAAATTATTTCGTGAACATGAGAAGTTGAAAGGCTTACCTTCTCACAATTCTAAACAGCTAACTAGGATTTTAATGCAGATAGTTTTCATTATAATTTTCTCCTTCTTCCACACTGATACGGCAACAATGGGCCTTAAGCCTTCAGTACCTAAGTGTGAAGCAGAATCTCTGTCTATCTGTCTGTCTGTCTCACCGCTACTCAATTTGTTCCAAAAACTAAATCAATCATAATAATTTTTCTTACATGAAAATCAGATCAGATATTTAATGCCACATATCATATAATAGGTAAGTGTCAAATATTTAATAAAGTATTGTTGTACGGCCATATTCATGCAATCATTATAGTTTTGATTGATACATTTTCATATCAACAATATGACAGATAAATGAGATGGTGGTGATAGTAAAAACAAAAGCTGCTAATCTAAATGTACATTTATTAAGGCAAAGAGAACAAGGCTGAACTGCTTTAAAGGATATTAAAATCTTTCTTTATCATATTGTCATTCTCAATGAAATATTGCTTTTTTGGCCTATTGCTTTTTTGGCCTCGCTGCCTCCTCCTTTGTGTACTGTAACATAATACTTCTTGTTATCTAAGTTTGCTAGCTTTCTTTACTCCAACAATGTGTCTTTTGCCCAGTCTTATCTGGCTCTATATATTGTGCTTTGGTTTGTGTTTACCAGAAGAGACCATACAAGAAACAAAACAAAAAAAACACTGGATTCATGGACCCTATTGAAACCATCTACAGCGCATAGTCTGAAGCCAATTTTGCTTGTAAAATGACACATAATCTGGCTGCAAAGTAAGGTGTAAGGAGGTTGTATTTAGCCCTGTGTGGCCAGACAGACCCTCTGCCTCTGCCTGTCTATTTCAAAAGCAGAGAGAGTTTAATTCTGTTTCCTCTGGAGAGTTTCCTCTGTCCTGTCAAGTTTATAACTACAACTTTTAGTTTTGCTGCATAAGTGTGCTACAATGTAGGACATTACTGCATGCATGGAAATGTTTAAACTTGCCTGTGTAGGTGCATCTTAGGAAATGACATGTGCTACACTGTGTGCCGCTTTGCCCTGGGTATAAGATAGGGCCCCGTGATTTTGAGTTGTGGCATACAATACAATATTAATGATATTGTACTCACTATTTCATTAACACTACATCCAAGACAAATTAGTGCCCCTGAACTGAAATCAAATTAATTGTGTCCATAAAGTGAGCCTGTAAAACCTACACATGTGACAAAAAACCTCAGACAACAAGGAAATCAAGCAAGCCAGTGCATGTAGATGTAGTGCTTGTTCAGCTGCTAAATTGTGACTCTACATAGCCTGAAATGGGTTCAGATGTCTGTGATTTTAGATGATGATGATTATGGGTCTTTATCTGACCAGAGTTTGAGCAAAAACGAATTTCCTGTATGCCAGGAGATTGAAAAGAGAAATGCTAAATGTGCTTTGTGCACCTCCAGTCCTTGCCGACTAAGTCCGGCAGGGCATGCCGAGGAATTGGATAGAAAATGAACCGTGTGAGAGCTAAATCCTGTCAACATGTCATCATTTTTACCTCCAACATACTGTATGTTTAGGGCCATAAAAGTTCAACATAAAACATAGACGCTAACATTTAAAACGTTACTATCCGAGTTTGAAACCGGCAGTAAACAGCAATATAATACTCCAATACAAAGAATGACATGGCGCACTATCTTTCTAAAACAGAGCCAGTAGATTTTTTAGGAAAGAGTCTAGTCGTACCCCGCAGTATGCTGTCAGAGCTCGACTGCTAAACACTGGAGCGAGATGAAACCACGCCAGATACAGCCACACAAACAGCACTACCTGTACCATCTCCCATGCTGTGGCCCTAGAACTGTTGGTGCTTTAGGCAAGATCATACAAGCAGTCCCCCCTACACACTAGCACGCACACACACACACACACACACACACACACACACACACACACACACACCTCCACTACAGTCCAAAATATCATACGGACACATACGTGAGCTTCTATGATTTATGAATGTCAGAAGTGAAATGATTGCAAGTCAAGGTGAAGGTAGTAAAAGAAAATTACAGCTTGTTCTTTGCAGGGCTGAAGTTGTTGAAGATGAATTATAGGTGAGTAATATGCAGCCTTGTGAAGATGGACCGAATACTGTACAACAATCTGATGTGTGGCTGCCCACTCATCTCGATTTGAGAAGCCAAAATGTTACATAACTGAGTAAAAATATTCAGGAGGACACATACTTCTGTCTTTATCTCACTTCTCCCCATAATCTCAATCCTTCTTACAATGGTATGAGGCAGCAATGTAATAGGGGTTTTCTGTGATGATCACAACACACATACACACTTTAATATGTTGTCTTTATGTCAGCTGGTTGGGTTTTTGTTCTGTCACCATTCTCACCATTGAATAGTAGGGTTGGGAATCTCTTGGCACCTTGTGATCCAAAGCTTTGATGCCTTTATAAAATGGATGCATCTTGATTCATCAAACTTTGAGATTTTTATTCATGATTTATTCTTTTTTTCTTACTGTGTGACTGCTTGCTACTTAGTGTATGCCTATTTGTAATGATCCATGATAAACATTACCTGAGCTCACTCAACAAGAAGCCAAGCTTAGATCATATGCATTTTACATTTAGGGCATTTAGCACATGCTTTTGTCCAAAGTGACTTACAGTAATTCATACACTGATGGAAGTGGTGCCGACCAGCACATCAGGAGCAGTTTTGGGGTTCAGCATCTTGCCCACGGACACTTTGACATGCAGAATCGAACCAGCGACCTTCCGATAACAAGACCCTGGCACTACCCCTGAGCCACAGCTGCCACAGCATGTGACTAGTCAGTCAGTTCAGCTGAAAGGAAAGAAGGAACATACAGCCTGTTCTTACACATTTTTTTCCAACATCATGATGGTAAGAACAGTGTTTAAAAAAAGACGACTGTTGGATGCATTGCTGTTCTCTCTTGAAAGGTTACTTCTCAATGCAGACAAGTCAATATTTTTAAGTCTTGTCCTGTTCAGGTTTTCTTTCCCTATCACGGGATGGAGCTGCATTAGGCAAGAGAGTGAGAGATTTGCGTGCTTGAGTACTATCGCAGGGTCCCTGAGACAGCTTTAGACTTTGGGCACATGCTGTCCTTGCATCATCAAGGCCACTGACTGCCCTCGCTTCTACAACTATAAAAAATGTATACAAGAGATGAAATGTCCACCTTGCACTGAGACAGCTTTGCCTTGTCAGGTAAAGTGACCTTCGTCTGGCACTTCACCTAAATAACATTTTCATTTTAGTTATGTGTCAAAACATGGACTACATCAGCAAGAATGTCCGAGTATGCTACCCAGTCTTATTATACATACTGAGATGTCTCACAGTACGTTTCTGCTATATGCCCTCTATAGTGGTGTGTGACCTTCTGCTTAGTTTGCTACTCGAGCCTTCGAGTTTCTTCGTTCTGTTGTCATCTAGCTGGTGATCCATAAATACATTTACATCTTACAGAGTAGTGTATCAGTCGAATAATATAGGATTCACTTGGTCTAAGTGTAGCACTTTAGCCATTATTGAGTCCATGAAGAGATACTATTTTCGCTGCCTTGTGTCTCCTCTCTTACTCACTCTCAGTCCAAAAACACAGACACTGCTCTCAGAGCAGCAGACTGAATTAGAGCTGTGTTGTGCTATTAAATTAATCGTCAGCTATTTTGATAATTGATTAATCAGTTTTGAGTATGTTTTAGAGAGGGGAAAAAAATGTTTGATTCCATTTCCTTAAATGTGAGTATTTCCTGGTTTCTTTTCCCTCTTTTCAAACATTTTATTGACCAAACAACTAGAAAATAATCTTTTCTTGCAGACCCAGACTAAATCACTCACTACCGTTTGAATCCACACAAACTATGTGCTCAAAATGTAGGCATTCACTTGCTTCTACAAGCCTCTGGCCAAATATTTTGTGGTTAAAACCTGAACATCAGCAGCTTGTATTGTATTGTTTTGTAAGAGCATGCCAAAGAGCTGCCTCATATGAATAATTTCTCGCCGTTTTTGAGCGTCAACTTCAGAGAGGAGAGACTGGTGCATTACCAAACTGAAACATTCGCTTTGTTTTTGTGTATTTAGTAGAGTAAAAAGAAAAAAATCCATCATGTAAGGCCCCGCTGAGCAGACTGAGAAATGGTGCCCTGTGCCACATGTCCTTTACTTCTCCTCACCACCCTCCATTTGCTTCATCTACCCCGCTGGTGCTTGCTGCAATCAGCGGTGTAATTTTAGGTAGCTCACATGTACCTGCCACTTTTCTAACGACCGAAAATCATCCCAACCTCTAGCGAAGGCTCACTTGCTAACAAATGATGAGTGAATTTTTCTGTGCCTCTGCTGCAGTCACGTCAGTGCTTATACGTCTATGTAGAGTAACCTTAGTGTACTGAAAAATAAATCTCGTTCTGTTGCTTGCAAAAATCGAGATCGAGATGTGCTGATTCACGTCTGTGTCTTACATCTTTACATCTTTTTTTTTAGTTTAGTTCTGTAAAAAAAAGTCTTCAAACTGATATATCTGATACTGATATATATGTGAAAGGCTAATATCAGCTGATCAGGCTTCTATTTGCCTTGCTGGTTAGGGTCCTCAGATTCTGAGGCAGTTCCTGTTGCCACTTCCTGCCATAATTGAGCCAAATTAAACTGCAATTATACGATAGGAGTGATCACAATGCGAGGACAGAGAGAGATGTGACAGCGCACCATCAGTCGAGACCTGACCACCCTGCATGTGTACTTTATATGCACCTTTGGAGAGCGAGCTGCCAAAACTACCCACAGACCAATCTGGCTGCTGTCAGTGGTTAGACAGATTCTTCTTTGTCCACATGTCTACCCGACCTGTCCTCAACTTAAACAGTGATGATGAAAATGTAGTAAAACTCTCTGGGGTACAAATTGGACTATCACCCTCTTTTATGACCACACACACACACATACACACCAACTGTCACTGTCCCCCCCCCCTCCTCTCTCTTGCATCACCTTTTTTCTCCCCTTTTTCCATCAGAGCCCATCCTATCCTGAGTCCGAAGCGTGTGTCTGGAGAATATTTATTTTGACCTGTTTTATGGCTCCCTGGATGCATTGCAGCTGTGAGCAGTCATGTGTCTCATTGATAATGAAAGAAAGGGTGAAACAAAGGGAGAGAGGGATGGAGAAAGAGAGTAACAGAGAACAGAGAGTGTGAGCGAGTGCGTCATGCATCTATTTGATAATGATGACCCATTGGTTCATAAGTATGTGTCACAATCTCGGTGGCAAGGGAAGACATTTGACACGCTCAGGACATTCTGTGGTCCCTGCCTGCTTCAATTAAGTGCCTGCTGTTTGTGGCTTTAGAGCCTGTGGCTCCACTAATCTGATGTGTGTCTGTGTGAGTCAGTGAATTAGAGTTTGTGTATCTCCCTGTGAGCATTAACGTGCGTGTGAGACTATGTTTTTTTCGAGTGCTTTCATGGCCCTGCTGCTGCTGATGTGTTTGGCGCTCGCAGGTTTGTTAACCTGTTTGTTAAAGTTGTTGTCTTTCACTCACCTCCAACAAAAACTTTCGGTTCATCGTATCCCCTCTGGTCTGAAAATTACTTTCAGGGACAAGGTTTGAATTTCTATAGCCACAGTAGCTCTAATGCTCATTAAACACCATAAAAATAGCTTGATGGATGAAATGCTGTTCTCCAGAGGAAAGTGTGTGTTGTTACCTAAATCAAAGGCGTTTATCAACTGTACGTTCACCAATTAGGATCCTGTGCATCTTGTGTTTATTTAGCTTAATGAGTTTTTATTAAGCCAACATTCAGCTGAGCGTAATGAGCTTTCTCTTACTTCTCTGACATCGATGGCTGAATTCTTCAACTTGAGTGACCTTAGCACCATAAGAATCGCAGACTTGAATTTAAATCAAATTACAGCAATGGTTATGTTGATAATTGGATGTGTCCAATGTGGTTAGACGGATTTATGATTTGCCCATTTAACATCTTGGCCGTCATCCCTGAGGCCCATATGGCATGACAAATCAATCCAGCCCTGAATTCAACAGTTAGTTTTATCATGAGCTACTTCAACATGCCTGACTTTGCCAATTTTTTTTGTAGTATTCAGTTTACTGTCCTAGAAAAGAGTTTAGCCCCTGGTCTGTCTATTTTAAATGTTAAGTACAAAGCACAATGGAATAGCTGCATTTATTGTTGAAGGTTTTCAGTGAACGGGCAGGACTCAAACCATGACCCTGCTATCATCATTACATGCAGATTTTACCTTGCCAGCCATTGAAGTGGTCAAATACATATGGAGTGCAGAGCCATTGTTTCTCTTTACATAATTGCTGACCAGCAGGTAGCAACATATGTCAGATTTAATGGAGCAGAGTTTGACCCGCCTATGATGTACATTATCATTATTCCATTCGTGACTAAATAACTGCAAAAAACTGAATATCAGAAAAGTTCTTCAAAACTAACTCAAATGCAAAAATATCATATCAGTTTCTTTTTAGTTTTTTGTTCAGTTATCTAAATAAACACTGTTGAAAATGTTCTTTTCATATAAGTGAGAGTGTACATAAGAAAATTGTCAAAACCACATCAGGGAGGCATCTTGCAGGCAGGCTTAGCAGATTTTTAAAAACATTTTTTTTTACAAAGCAAATAACAAAACCACTGTCATTGAGCTAGCAAAGTGAACCTGTTCCAAATTTAACAGCAGCTAACAGCGGACCTTTCAGACACCTCATTCACATGATGCCTTTTTCTGGTCCGACTCAGAAATAATAAAGCAGTTGCATTAATGCTTAAAACCTGCGTAAATCTGCCTTTTTCCACAAAGAATCTTTATCAGAAATCAATAAGGGAATGGATGATAACATAGGTCTGCTCCGAATGGATTCAGCTACTTTGTCTTACCACTAACATGTAAAAGTTTCCGTGTGGTAATTGGGTTGTAGCTGAGCTCAGTGCTGAGAGGCTCTCTGGTCCGCTCTGTGTGGCAACCACTCTATCACCTGAGGACCACTGGTCCTGTATACTTATGCATGTGTGGGTGTGTCATTGTCAGTGTGACCACTTGAAGCTGTACAAGGACACCAGGGGATATTGTTTTCAGGCTTTCATCGTCCTGTAGTAGAGCAGATCTGAACTATAGCTATCCGCGCGCCTATAAGCATGTAGCTGTTTTAACAACCAGAGGAGACGAGTGGGTGAGGAGAAATAAAAAGCCTAATGGCAAAGATATTAATGGGGTGAATGCCCTTTTGATATTGTTCTACAGTGGTTTATGTATACATACAGACAATCACATTGAAGCAGCAACACAAATATATTATATCTCCTCACATCCTGCATTCATGTCTTTTTCAGTTTGTATGAAAACTTAGCTTAGCTGCTCAGCGCAGAGGCTCTACAGTGTATGTGTGTGTGTGTGTCTGTGACTATCGTCACTTGCCAGCTCTGAATATCTTGTAAAGCTCTGAGTATAGCACTGTTAGCTATCCGTGGCTCGTGTGTTGTGTTTACTGCCACAGAAAAGGAATAAATCTCTGGGTTACTATCACAACGTTGCCTCTCTGTTGCCTCTTATCAGGTTTATTAACACTTCCAGCAGCTCTGTGAGAGGCACAAACTGAAGCTACAGCTATCAGAGTTGTGATATTTATACTTGGCGGCATTTCTGTTCTGTTAAACTAATGCACTGTTAATAATCACTGTTTATTATCTATCTATTTTCTGCTGTTTGAAAAAAAGTCTCTTTTCTTCAGTTACAGATATGATGATACATCGTAGATAATCTTTGAAGAGTCGCCCACATTTTGACATCTCCTCATCGTGGAAAGAATACTGTGATATTATTATATTGTGAGTTTTGAATTCTGTGATTTCCAACCCTAATGGAGATAGTCAGGTCGATAAGCAGAAACGATAATGGCATTGGTATTAAGTTACGTGGTGTTCGAGCATATGCAGGTTGGTCGATGGACGCTACAAATCTAAACTGAAGAAGTTGGTCGACAAGTTGATGGGAGAGGATTTGTCGTCAAAGCCAAATGTCAAGTGCCTGTTGGGGAAAAGGAGTTAGTTACCTCACTGAGAAGTTGAAGGTGTGCAGCCTGTCACCTGCAGCTCCTTCTTGTTCCAGTACTCCACAGACTGAATAAAACTACTCCCTGGCATATAGAGTTCATACAAGCACAAAAAAAAGAGACAAATACGAGCTCTTCTTCTAAGGCCTGGACTACACGTATATGGATATTTTTTTAAGCGGATATTTTCGTCCTCGTTTAAAAAAAAAACTGTCCACACCACAGAAATATCTCTGTCCATACGAAGAGGCAAAACTGAAAACGATCGCCTCTGAAGCCTGCAATGCCATGCCCGGCCGATAGGTGGCGATTAGCAAAATGTAAAATACCACAGAAGAAGAACGTTATGAGCATTCGCAGTCAAACGGTCCAGAAGAAGCAGTCAAACGGCGGCAGTTAGGGTAAGAAGTTATGGCGAAGAAACGAGTGATCAGTTCACTTTCATGTTTCGGAATGCCGGCCCTTAATTATTTTTGAAAAAAGGTCGCCATTCCGAACCTGAAACCCTAACCTTAACCATAACCCGGTCGGAATGGCGGACCGTCGGAATGGCAGTCCTTCGGAACGGGTGTCGCCCCCCGCTGGACGAGGACGATGGAGCAAAATCGTACCGGAGCCGTAACGCAGCGGACACGTATCCAGTGCAATCTCGGAGTAAGGTGGAACAATGCCAGCTCGACTTATGAAATGCACCCACACAGCAAACACACTGGTTGTCTTAATAAGCCTGCAGGGTTTTGCTGTTGTACTTTCAGGTGCATTATAAAGGTGTTGGCAGCCTGTATGAAGGAATGAATTTGACCGAATAGGTATGACTTAAATTAGGTCGGTTAGAGAGTCATAATGTTTTTCTGTTTCAAATAATTGCCCAGTGGTAGTTGATATACAATCTACCATCCTTTCACTTTAAAACCTGCATTCTGACCTTCCTGTGAGAGTCGATGATTTTAAAAAGGATATGAAACTGTTACACATTTGTCAAACCTAAGTGCCATGCCACCTTTATCCCTTATCTTCAGCCACGTCAACACTCACAATCTCAAAGCCAGATGCAGCCCTTATCAGCGACTTCTCCATGACTTCTGCGTATCCTAATGTGTCCATCTGATGGAGACCCAATAGACCAGACAATTTGTTTTCTCTCTTCTCACCTGCTCGTCTCCTGCCACTCGGCCCTCACTTTTTCTATAGCTTTCAGGGTCAGCTGGCTAGACAGAGAATTAGTCCACCGCTCTATCACACGAGGACCACTGGCCCTGTAGTGTACTGTGTGTGTCATTGTCAGTGTGACTACTTGAAGCTGTACAAGGACACCAGGGGATATTGTTTTCAGGCATCCATTGTCTTGTAATGGAGCAGCTATCTGTACGTCTGTAAGCATGTAGCTGTTTTTAACAACCAGAGGAGAGGAGTGTGACGGGTGAGAAATGAAATGCCTGATGGTAAAGATATTAATAGGGTGAATGCCCTTTTGATACTGTTGTATTGTGGTTTACACACACACACATTGAAGCAGCAACACAAATATTTCCCGTAACATCCAGTATCTCTCTCTTTTCCTCTTCTCCATCAGCTCAGAAAAGCAAAAGTCATCTCTTCTGTAAGTAAGGAGCAATAACAATAGCAGGGGCAGCAATGAGAACAGTAAATTTTGAAAATGGATCGCCTCCCTCCCTCTCGCCGAAACAAGTCATTCAGGCAAACAAACGAGGGACAGGGAATATGACTGCATATGTGAGAGGGAGGATTGATGGGGGGTATTGATAGAATTTACACTCCCGGTTGAATTGACAATTATCCGCAAGATGAAATTGGAATTGGGTTGTAGAAGTGGTGGGGACCTTTTTGCAGTGAAACCCAGATGCAAATATTGGGATAATTTACATGAGCGCGTGATACCCTCTCTGCCTCATATATTCAAGGATTTAATAGCCTACTTTCCTCGCAACTCTTCTCGAAAAACAGAGGAAGAAAGGGAGAAAGGCATTGTGGGGGAGGGGTAATATGGGAAAAGAAAAGGAAGAGACAGATGCAGAATAGAGCTAGGAGCAAATTCAGCCCTTAATTTGCAAACCGTAAGCAAATTATGGGTGCACAATTTCTTCCCTCCTGCCAGTAGCTGGTGATGCAGTTTGTTTTGGCTGGCTTGCGTTTCCTCCCTGCAATCCATAAGGTGCGCCAAAGCCACCTCTCTGACCGGGGGCAAAAAGACACAGGGGGTAAGGAAGGAAACAGAGAGATAATAACAAGAAACCCAACCATGAACACAATCAGTAGAAACGGCTATGAATTCTCGGTGCAGTATTGCATGGAAATAACAGTTTGGCGTGTCAGGGGAAAAACAGCGTTGGTTTGCAGCCGCAGTAAACCTTTAAGAAGGGTCTCCAAAGATGTGATATCTAAAGTAGGAAAAAAATCTACAAAGGTTACTCTACATCAAAAACAAAAGGATCAACACAAATAAATAGCTAGAGAAAAGACTGAGAGGCAAGTAGTTGGTTTACTTAAAGGGATAGTTCAGATTTTTTGAAGTGGGGTTGTACTAGATTCTTATCCATAGTCAGTGTGGCGGAAGACCAGTTTTGAGAAGCAGCAGGAGTAGGAAGCCAGCAATGTACTGCTGTGGATGGGGTCAGCAGTTCAACACATTTGAGCCATCTTAAAAACAGGCCAACCTAAAAAAGAAATCGGTCTGTTTAAGTGTGCAGTACCTACAGCTTGACCTTGCCGTCAGACAGCTCTATTCTCTGGCACTATATCTTCTCAAACGTAAACAACACCCCTTGCACAGCGTTGAGACAAGTCTGAATTTGCGATGATCATTTCTCGAAAGGGTATGACTTAAAACCACCGTCAAATAAGCCACGTAGACACATAGAGTTAAATACCTTAAAATTAATGAAACAACAAACAAAACAACCAGTAAAAATATCCAGTTTCCGTTTTCTCTCCATAAATTCTTCATCTACAGTCCTAAAGGTTTGTCCTTACAATAACCAGCTTTTCGTCGTTGTTCAGAGTCACTTGTTTTAATTTTCTGCTATTTGTTTTCAAATGCACAAACCACTGAAACCTGGACCCAAACAGCATACTAAAGGCATCTGTAGATGCAAAGGAATGGGCTTCCTAACGACAGGTTTTAGCTAACTTACCCTTTTTTCGGACACTTTTCTACGATCTCTGTCTCACTCCTTTTTCTTTCTTACCGTACTGGCTGCAGAGTATCAGTTTCTGGCAGAACCTCACAGACACGTGCAAATAGACACCCACACCCTCACTCTACAGCCACCTGAGTGATTGTGAGGTAGGGAGACCTCATTAATCATGCCAAGCCAATGAGGAGACAGAAAGCATAGAAACAAGTGAAATGGGAAGTAGGGTACTTCCCCTGGCTTCGTCAGACAATTGCATTTGTGATTATGATTGAGTGTGTTTGCCTGCATGCATGTTGGTGGAAATGAACTCCTTTGAGAGACAGCCTCTGATGTATCAGCACTCCCAAAGTAAGTAGCTATCCTTAATGTGTATGCCCTTGAAATAATGGCATACTAAATATTAGCGCAAGGAAATTTTAACCAGAGCAAGGCAATTTAGGATGTGGAGGCTCAAGGGCTGTTCTTTTTTTTCTTCTTTTAAGTATAGAGAAATAGAAAAGATTGGGGAAAAGGGACGGGAAATGACATGGGATAAAGGTGCGTGCTCAGCCTTGAATCCAGGACAGTTACAAAACACATCCCCAAGGCCACTGAGCCACCAGGACAAGACATTCAAAATATTTTGCTTTTATTGTTCTGAAGGGTACATAATGTGGTTACTTCAGCAGCCCCTCACCGCAGGAGAACTTCTCTATTGTGATTTTTGTTCATCCGCCTTGATAACCTCGGACATAAAACACAGTTATTTGGTAACAGTGCAGGAGGCGAATGATATGCCTGTGAGCCAAAAAAGAGCTTTTATTGTGTGCCGTTAAACAGGGTGTGCATTTACTGACTGCACTGACTTAACTACTGACAATTGTTCAAATAAGACTATTTGCTCACATGAGATTCTTAAAAGCTGCTTTATTCAGTCCTGTTTATTGGTGATACAGCATCAATTGAAGTCTATACAGTAACCATACTTACTGAGGATGCCCATTCAATATACCAACGCCATAATTTACATCCAGTATTGAGGCCTTAATGTTATCACATTGCTTCTGTAGTGTCTTGTCTTTGTGAAGATGTTCTTTCAGCCATGAGAGTAAATCTGAGATATCATGTATTTTGATTTTACAGTCCTACATTGTTTTACACTCCTGGTACCTCAACAAACTCAGGTCAATTTATATGATAATTGATCATTTTAAGCCTTTATTTAAGCAAGGGGTACAGTTTCTCTTATTTAATGGGAACAAACAAAGTGGTAACAAAGGGCTGAATATTTAATTAGAAATGTGCGTATGTTTTGTTCACAAGTAGCCGCAGTAATCATGGTTCAGTTATGCGGAAAGTAATTGTATCTTTCAGTTGAGTATCGGACAAGGAATTGATTAGAAGACCTGTAACCATGACTAAATGAAAATTAAGCAAATACAGCGTCTTTACTAACAGTTTATTCTTTCATTCCCCAGAACATAATGTAATGTGTGTACAAACAGTGTTAGGGCTTTTAACTAGCCAGGGCAGTCTGCAACCTTCTCACGACTCCAGCATCTTTGTTCTTGTTAAAACACGACTTTATTTATCCCTCAGAGCCAACAATTAGCAGACAATAACATTTACACTGACAGTGACCCGTCAAACTTATTGATGCCGTTTCAACAGTACAATGACTCTTCTTTTACTAATGGCAACCTTATCTAAGATAATAATAGCTATTAAAATATAAACACTAAGCTCTGTCCCCCGACAAACAACCACTGTCCTACTTTTAGTCCTAAACTATTGTCCCTGCTGTATGCCATTTAAAACCACATTTGCATCTAGTTCAACTCATACCTAGCAATTTTCAAACCTAACATCACTTTCAGCAACATGATGGGACAGTTCATCGGCCTGACTTGAAATTGCAGTGTTAACAGGAGGAGGTTAGAAGGACGCACAGATGGTGGAGGAACATGATACACTGTGTGGAGGCAGGTAAAACTGACATGTGCTTTACATGGATTTTAGAAGTGGTGAAGTAAAAAGGAGGATACCACTCGTGAAGTCCTTCAAGGCCTTTATGGCTTCATCCCTTTCTGCCTCCCTGCATTTCTGGCACTCACCCACCAAGCCACACACACACACTTTTTCAAACAAGATTCAGCTGTAATTTATACAGAGCGTGCCCTTGTATGTTGAAGTAAGAGTCATACAGTATAGAAGTCACCCCCAAACACCTACATGCACACAAAGGCAATAATATAACAAGGAGTAGGCAGTTTTTCAAGCTGTTTGAAATTGGCTAATTTACAAAATGAAGATGATTAAAGACACATCACTAAGTAATGTGGCTCCTACATGTTTGTTTATCTGTGAGCATAATCACAGGAGCAATAAATCTAATGTTTAGAGTCGGAGGAAGGTGAAAACACACAGGTTAAAAGTGTTACACTGTTTGGAGGAACACTCCACATATCCTCTATAATGTCTTCCCTCTAATTTCTTGCAGTAAAATACATATTTGGCTACAGCAGCACTTGTAGCTTGTAGCATATGTGTGTGACAATAGGGGACCTTCAGGAACCAGATAATCGAGTAACAAATAAATCTGCAGTTCTTGAAACAAAAAAGAAAAAAGCATTAGTTACACTTCAGTTCTGTGTTGACTTCTCCTCACATGTGTTGTTTCATAAAAAAAATGCTTTTACTATAAGATATAACAAACTTACCCGCTGACCTAAATCTCTGACAGAGTATAGATACTTAGGCTTTAGTGTTTGTTGGCTCTATTATTACACATCCAGGCAGTCATCCGTCAAGAAAACTTTCAGCTTGGATACGACATCAATTCACTAAGGCCCACCCATCTCCTCCAAAGCTGCTCCCAAAAGCTGTTCCCTTTCTGATACAGCCTGGGAAGATTCGCCGGTAAACCTCAGAATCTTTGGGCTCCTTACCATCTAATGAAACTGTAAGTCTTACTTCTGTCACTATTTATTGCTGTGGAATTTATGTCCTACTTTTTCCTCCTTAGTCTAAAACATCTGAACAGTCCAGGGAACATAAAGTCCTCAGTGCATGGACCGATCCAGTCCAGTCCTGTAAGTAATAATGGTGGCTGTCGCTGCAGCCACTGCAAATTGTATACGCACTTTAGTGCACAGTCTCAAATAAATGAAAATAATATTCCTAGTATAGGATTTTAAAGAAAAATCTGGAACCTAAATGAGCCATTTTTGCTAACCCTCTGTATGTCAACAATTACAAAAATCCTCCAACTCCTCTTTATTTAAAGCACTTTGTTCAAACAGGTAATTTAATTGAATTTGGTGTAAAAGTATGGCCATGACAGAATACTGGCACAGAGCAGTGCTTCCCTGTCCTTTCTCTGCTTCTGTGGCCAAGGTGTTGCAGCCCCTACATAATAATCTTGCCCTCAAATGAAGTCAGGTACTGCCGCATGTTGCAGTGATTCTTCTTAGCAATCGGCTAGCTCATCGTTGCCCAATCATAGGAAAAATGGATAAGATACTAAGAGTTTCTGCACATGTAGGTGTACGATTTTCCATGGTCAGCACACTTGTGCTGTTAGATGAAAACTTGCATCTCATTCAAAAAACTTTATTTGTCCCTGGGGGGCAAATGTCTTAAACAGAAAAACAAAATGCGTCATCCAGAGATTGTACTGCATTTTTATATGCCTGCATCCTGGGACACAAAGAGCATAGTCGAATCGGGAGTGAGAGCCACCCCGCTCTTTCTGTCCTGGATTAAGTCAGTGGCATCTGACCAAACTCCAATCAAACTGTCTAAATAAGGCAGCGCTCATGATCTATTTACAAAGAGTCTGTGCCTATTCCTCGCCAAATATGTTTTTAGGAACGCGACACCAAGCTCGCAATATGTCACCCATTAGCTGGAGTGTTTACTGATCAGACGCAGCGCAGTGCATTGTGGTTGAAGAAGGGTTTCTATGTTTGGACCAGAAGGCGAATATCACAGCCCTTTTTCTCTGTTTTCTCTGGTCATGTTGCATCTTTCCACACTCTTGTGTAGACAGCCCAGTTTTACGCAAGGGCCATCTTTCCAGCAGTGAAATACTTATTAAAGTATCTTTTTGAATTGAAAGAAATATTCCTTAATTTACCAAAAATCATATATATACCAAGGACCAAGGAACTCATTTAATAGCCAAAAAGTTTAATATAGCGAGTGAGTTAAATTGATTTACCACAGCAGATGTTTTTGTTTTGAAGTTGAGTTAATACAGCTATAAATATATAAAGCATTCAGTTTCTGTCATATAGGTTTCATTTCTATCTAAAAACACCTGGTCATCACTATCCTAATCCTCTCAACGGGAGTCTTGTAAACTAAAAGTCCAGCATTGCCGGCCTTTAGAAAAAAATCTCTTCGGATGTCTCTAATCCTCACAAACCCAAACGAAGAAAGGATGGAGGGCTGATACTTTCCCGTAGGCTTTAAATTGGCCTTGAAGAGGCTTAACACTTCTTGCTCTCCTCAGGGAACACCATTTGGCTTCCTCTTTTGTCAGCTATATTCATCTGAAGTGCTCACTGACAGGTCAAAGATTTAGATAATATCACATGGCCTCTATTTACCACTCTTGTGATGAGAGAGCGGTGTGTTTGCTATCTTTCGCTCTCCACTCTGTTCCCATGAATGTTTGAAGTAGGTTACTTGTCCAGTTTTCACAAATGGGGCAGTAATCAGGTGAGTAGTTTTCCTCCAGGTGTCTTTCAAGTTACACAAGTAAAAGGAAAAAAAAACACAATTTACAGGTTGTGTCGAAGTGAAAGCTATAAGGATCGTCCTTCACAGATGGTACAGAAGAGTTGCCCCCTGTTCATCTCCATACATCAAGTGTTTATCATTAAAACCAAGGATATACAGTAAGTCAGACACAGAGCAGGAACAGAGTCCTCTGCTGTTGGCTGAAAGTACTACCAGTAGCAGCATTTATCATAGTTGAGACAATGCAACAGGCATCCACACCACTGACACATGAAAGTATGCCGTGTAATCCCTGACTCAACCGCTCATTTTTATGTGGGAAGTGCAGGCAAAAAAGATGGAAAGTTGTTTAATGTCTTGATATAATCAACTGGGCAACTGGATAAAATGTTGTCTATACAAGATGTTAATTTCCAGTAGATTCAAAGACATCCTACTATATCTGCACTTTTAGATAAGGGTAATTGCTTGAGATGGTGGGGTTAAGAATAAACAGATCGGGAAGGAGCATCGACTCAGTCAGTCTGTTGCTTTAGACAGCTGAAGAGACAATAGGATACACACAACATAAAGAAGAGTTTCTTTGTCAGAGGACTGAAAGAAAAGTCAACAAGGCAGAGAGAGATGGTGAAACGCAGTGAAAAGCATATTCCCACAGGTCTATTCTGTAAGAACAGGTTCTTGGACCGTTTCCAAAGGTTAACAGAAATCCTTGAAAGATACAGCAAAGAAAAAGTATGAATACACTGTTGTCACTGCCAAGAAATTATAATTATTCCCTTCTGAAGGTTTACAAACAATAGCAGGATTTGAAATGAACAGCTGCTATAAGCTGTCACCTGTTCACCCATTTCACCACCACATCCTTGCAGGGTAATCCAACATGATTTGTGTGTACTGCTTGATAAACAAGGCCAGTAAGTGTAGTGACTGAGCTAAAAATGTGAAATCCGACTTTTAGGTTCATAAAAAGCAACAAGTCCGTTCATATCCGAGGTAGTGCAGATCTAAAGTTCGTGCTGCGTATGGATCTCAAGAGTTCTTCAGAAAACAATCTTCCTCAAGGAGATAGAAACAGAAACGTCATCCCAATTAACTCCACAACCACAGGCTATGCAAGCCAGGATTATCTCCAGTGACCTGGACTATGGAAACATGAAACAAGTCTTTAAACATGGTGATTATAAATCAATCTGTTCCAGGCATTTTCTGATGATTCATAAGTGGCTTAACTATCGATTTAAAACCACAATGCTTGATGTCCTGAAAGAGCATACAGATGAATATTAACCAAAGTGGAATTACTGATCGGGTGAAAACTCTTGAATGTAGAATATATCAGCCAGATCCGATTTCTGTTTGCCCTTTTGGAAATAAAAGTTTTGCAGTTGTAAAGTCATCACGAAGATGTTCGCCAAGCCTATGACTTCATCTTTGAAACATGGAAAGTCAGGCAGTATTGCTTGACCGCTGGGAGTCGTACAAATATCAGCCTAATCTTCTAAATAATATTTTTTTTATAACTTCTTTAATATAATGGGCAGCTTATTTAAATCATGGCCAGGATCGGTAGGATTGAAAATGGTTCAGTTTGCATTTGGCTTTACCTCAACCCTTGCTATGTGGATGTCAGAGAGCAGATTTTTAGATAACGGGTCACTGAGGCAGAGGAGTAAGGTCAAAATTCCTCTGGCATACATTTCTTTCACCAGTCATGGTGGTGATGTACTACAAGACTCAGAGAGAAAGGACTAAGCAGTGAGCTTTCCAAGATTTAACAGAGATTTAAAATGAATCTGAAAACTAAAGTGAGACCAGAAAGGCGAAAAGCAATCTGCAGAGTAGCCATTTTTCTCTATCATGTCAGCTGCCTTTCAGTATGTTCACCATTTTTCTCCTGGTTTTATCCCCCAAGGACTTGATTTTGACTGTAAATGATTCCCAAAAGGTTTTTTTTGCTAAGAATGCATTCTACCAACTTCAAAATATACTCAAAATAATCAGTATGTTAGAGAAATAACCCCTACAGTTCATGATAAATGACCCCCACAATAAATTATATCATATATTGACTTAAACAAAGCCATTCAACCTACCCACCAAGCACAGATTGTATCACGAGAATTCAGGTATGTTTTTTTTTTTTGTGTTAACTCTTGAACCTATTGTTTCGTCAGGACACTATCCCATCAGCGAGTTCAGTCCTGGCCATTTGTAATGGAACAAAGACAGCAAAGGCTTTTTGTCTGTAGCTAGATCTATGTTTTTTCCTCCTAAAACATCATTATTTCCGCCGTATCGGTTATTTCCAATACACTAACCCCCTTTTTCCTATGCAGCCCTTTTGAACACACTTGTCTCATCACCATCATGAAATCAACTAATGGCCCTCTGGTCAGTGGGGCCGGATAGAGAGAGGAGAGGGGGTAGATGGGGAGAGCAAGATGGGCAGAGATGAGTGAAAGATGAGAGATATGAAACAGAGAGAGAAAGAGACAGGGAGAGATGGAGGATGGATGAAGGGGGTGCAGGACTGCGTGGCTGAGCAACATGAAAGTGAAAGTGGGCCGCAGCTGGGCTGAAGCTGGGGCAGTCTGCTATTAACAGAGTGCAACAGTGTTGAGCAGGGACTATGAAGTGTGATTCAGTCTGTCGTCCCAGTCTCTGCCAACCTGTGTTCATCATCCCCTACATGTGTCACATGTTTTCATTTGCTCTAAAGACATCTTCGATCAGGTCTGTGTTAAGCAAGTCATTTTGTAAGGATCGTATGTCTAAAGCAAACTGTCATTTGATAACAGAATAATTTGGATTCGCCTCTGTGTAAAAAAAGATTTATTCGGTGTTTTATGGTAAACACTCCCACTTCTGCTTTTACTAGTATTCCACTTTACTACATACTCCAGTGGTTTGCTACATCCTCCTGCCAAAAATCTATTTATTTAATTGGTAGCTTTTCATTTCTGCATTTTAAGACATTTTCAATGGAGAAGTGGTACCTTGCCCCTGGCAAAATGTAAAGGCATTCCTGGAAAGAAGCATTTTTACAGAGGTGTTGAAGATGAATTTAATTTTGTATCGAGAGGAGTCTGCTATTTGAACAAACCTCAGGTAAAGAACCCCTTTCTGTTTTGGACACTTCATGCCTTTATTCGATAATGTCATTAGAGAGATGGCGGGAAACTATTGGGCTATACTCTGGGGACATCCTGGTTTATGGGCTACATCTTTGGCCCTACGGCGTGGGGCTTCCTGGAGTTAAAGAAGATTTTCATTTTGGGAACATTTATGGAAAATGTATGGAATATACCGGACTGCTAAGACAGAAAACAATATCCTTCACACACTTCAGGACTGTTTGGTAAATTGCACCTTTTGAAATGTTCAATTCTTGAATCTTTATGTTATTATTTGTCATGTGATCATCTATGTTACTGTTGCTTTTCCAATATCTTGGAAGCCTGTGTATTTACATGTAAATATATAGAGTAGCAGGGCTTGGTTTAAGATATTCAAATCAATCAAACAAATTAATTAAAGCCAGGGTTTTACCATATTTGTTTCCTGCATACTGCTAATTGGATTTACATGATGTGTTGTTTTTCCACCAATTTTTAAAAAGGTACCAACTGAGTTTCATCCGATCCTTGTTGATTGGATTTTTGGTGAAACATAGTCAGTGAGGGCTCTTGCCAAGGTAGTGCCTTTGGCAAGTTTTTTTTTTTTTTTTTTTTTTCAAGATGTGGTCATGAGTGCTGATCTCAAGCTGGGTTCTTCATGAAATCCCTGTGAGTGAAACGTTAAATGTTGCAGGGAGTGCAAAATCTTGTAATAGGTTCGTATAAGCCAGTTGGCACGGACACTAGAGAGACTCCTTGAGTTTGTGTTCATAGTTATTGGATAATGATGATACATGCGTGTCTAAATGCCTCACATTAGAGACATCCATACTTTCCAAGGATGACTATTTTACATGTATATTAATGAACAATTAATCATGTTTGAGTATCTTCTCAATTTGCTATAACGATTTATAGCTTGACATTCCTAGATCTATTTACTTCTTCCATTCATTGTTGTCTTTTGGAGTCAGAAGTCTTTTTTTTTTGCTCTACGTGATTCCGTGTTTGAACCAAACTTTCAGACTTCAGCATCACTCACGGCATAACGGTTCCCTGCTGTGACATACAGACCAAAAGAAAAGTTTTTCAGCACCACAGAGAAACAGAACAGCACATTTTACCATTGTTTTGGGGAGAAGGCTGATGTGATGTGTAATGCTAGTTTCTAACACTGGATAATCTCATTTTCATCAACATCATTGCGGAGGACAGTTTCCAGCTGTGACAACATTAAATAGAGAAAGGAATGGCATTTTAGTGGCAAAGAGCGAAAGCACAAACAGAAAAGGTGAAATAGCGGGCTATCTAAAATAAATCAATACATTCTGATCAGTATGCTGTCTAAGTTCACTGAACTTTCAAAAAACGTCTGTTTCCAACATAGCTGTCTTTCTACATTATATTTATATCTGAGTAAAAGATGGGAAATTGAAATCCAGTGTCCTGGAAGCAATATAGAGAATAGTTAGTAGACTGTATTGCTGTTTTGATGTACAGTATACGTGGCGTAGTTTACATAACTCAGGTGTTGATGTGATTAAGTTTAATATAGAAACACAGCAGGTTAAACCTCTCTTTCAGCACCAGTTACAGTGAATAGCTCTGCTTTAATGCAAGCTTTACAAAGAGAGAGAATTATTTTATTGTAATTGAGTTGAGAGATGATAAAAGAGAGGGTGAGAAAGCTCCCAGCTGGAAAGCTTGTGCACTATTACAACTTATAAAACAATTCTCTTATTTACACACTCGCACAGTGGACAGCTCTGAGCTGAAAAATGGCATGTCAGCACCACAAAGAGTCTGAACAACTTTGCATTAGCACATTTTTTTTTGAAAGAAGGTGTTAAGCTAAGACAGCAGGGTGAGAGTAAGATTCAGTTTTCAACAGTATACTTCAGCGGACAGATCTACTGTGAAATGCTGGAGCCTAGTGGATTTCTGGTCTGGTTTCCTGCAAGGTTTAACAGAATATTTCTGGTCCGTCACATAATGTATAGAACGGACACAGTAAATCCAACTGAAAAGAGTAGCTTTACCCCCATTTGTGACACCCATTTGTATTGTAACGACACTGCATTCTGGTATTAGTGAATGTATTTGCAGTTAATACATTTAGGAAAGCCTCTGAGTAAAATTGAACACAATAAGACATAAGGACCGGCGGCGCTGCACTTCAGCTCATCCCATATTTTCACCAGAACAGAGCAGTGCAATCTGTTCTCCTGCACAAGCCACAGTGGGCGGCTCTAATGCTTTTTACTGGCAGAAAGTGATGCTTTTGGTCATATGAGACTCAACATCCAGTCTGTCCACACCACACATTGACCGAACAAATGTTGATATGTGATATTTGTATGAATTAAAGCCTGCATCTGCTTTGAGATCAGACTATCACGTGGCATCACGCAGTATCCCCGCTGATCTGTTGACTTTCTCAGTGCACTGAATTTAAAAATGCCCGAGCAGTCACAGTGCCAGGATACTATGGTGCTTTCCATATTCAATATGGCGGGCAGTGGAAAAACGCTAACTGCAGGAGGTTAGCATAGCAAATAACTCAAGTAATGTGCAATGATAGGAGAGAGGGTAAAGAGAGGTTGTGTCAGAATTGTTTGCCATGTATAGTAAAATGTGGATTCTCTGTACGTTCCATGCTGCGCTTTACAGTTAGTTACATAGCTATTCCAACTGAGCATGCACTGAGATTTCAGATAAAGAGTGTGCTTTATCTCTATAGGTCCTGTCTGTGCAGCGAGCTGCTTTAATGTAATAATGGGCTTTAGATTGGATAGTGTTACACAACAGACCCAAGGACTGCAATAGAGCAATGATAGAGAGCAGCAGGGGATGGTTCTAATGCTCCTGAGTGTGGGAGTGCTGATAGAAAATGGCTTATCAGACAGCATGTCTGTTTACTTCTAAGACGCAAATCGGTTTCATTGTGGCACTCTTGTTTGAGGTAGTTTATGCATGCAGCACGAGAGGCAGCAACAGCAAAAATTGTGCGCTTTTCAAAATGGGTTTTGGCTGAGAATGGCAGGAACAAAGACGTTGCACATGGACTAATGTCAGCCTTGAAGAAGACACAACAGTTATGATAATTTATATTTCTACCAGCCACGTTTATGTACATCGTACTTGTATGATTGCAGGACAGGTAACAGATGTATGTATTGTATTTATGTATGTATATATATTATGTATGCATAATTTAAAAACAGGACAAGAAAATAAACCTTATTCTTTGGTTAGATGGATCAAAGTACTAAATAATATTCACAAAATGTTCACTGTTTTAGCACCATGCTTAATAACAGAAGTGAAATGTAAGAATTAAGTATTTTTTTTATAAAGATTATATAGAAAATATTATTTGTTTATTTAAAATATGCTGTATATTTATTCATTTTTCTTCTAAACTCATGAACTAGTTGTTATTTAAAAAAAAAAAAATGTTTAAAAAAATCCATTACAAGCCACCAGAGCCCAGAGTGAAATCCCAAAAGCCACACACAACAAATGTTTTTATTATATATATATATTATTTTATCTGACAGGAAATTAAACCAGGCGAGTTATACATTCCCTGATTGAAATGGATTCTGCGAGGGCTAAGGTTGGCCCTGCAGATTATTATCCTACTTCCGCTTTGGCTACTCACCAACAAAAATGTCATATGTCATCAGATCTAACATATCAGTCATTCATCTACTCATGTTAGTAATGTTGATCTCATTTTCTATTTGAAACATTATAATATAGTTCCTGAGCCTGAGAATCAAAAAATCAATCCACAAATTCCAGCCAATCAGAATTGGGAATTTTCTGTTGCCATGGTTTAAAAAACAGAGTCAAACAAGCTCACACATGATGCCATAATCAATAAGTAAATGCATTTGTCGATTTATAATGTATTACTATAATTATTATTCTTGTTTCAGCACCATAGTATAGAAAAGAACGAGAAAAAGTTTTTTTTCAACTCTGAGTTCTGGCAGCACAACACAAGACAGATGTAATATCTTGAAGGTTACAGGAAAGCATTCGCAGTTTTCGGGGTTCAACTCCTACTGGGGTCACTCATGCTATAAGATATTCACACTCATGGAACTGTAAGCCGCTTAACATAAAAACATCCACCAAATATCACATGTTAATGGCCTATATTACCATATTTTAGCTCCACTGAGTGAGCAGAGCTCCCTATGCGGCATTTCTGAATGTTGAGGTTTTAGATTTTCCACCCTTGGTGATGGGCTACCGGGATATTTTTTTTGCAAACGCTTCCTCTTGCCAAATCCTCCATTACACGGTATAATAGCAGCTGATCAATTCACTGAATACACCAGGGCTAAAAGTCAAACTTATTTCTGACACTGTGTGCACGCGCTGAAAAGACTCCTGACAGTTCCTGATGGACGTCAGACTTGATAGGGAGAATGCAGTCAACCTTCATGTGGTACTAACCCAACAGGCACAGCAAGACACTGATGCTGTCACTGATGCTGCTCAGTGTATTTTTTCATTCCCACTGGGCTCCATTTGTAAAATGTATGCACTTATGGTGTTGTAAGTCACTTTTAATGGATGAAATGTAGCACTCCTGACTTCAACAGCATCCGCATGGGAATGTTCCAATGCTGTGGGCTGTAGGAGACTGATAAAAAAGTTCCACTCTTCAACACTGCAGAGTGAACACTTCTCAGTTTTAACTCTATATTGGATATGTCCCATGCTGTTAACTGCTGGAGCCTAATAATAGGCTTATGTCAGAGATGATGACATACAGGGAGGCAGAGTATCTATACTGTGCATGGCAGTCCTATATCCTAAAGCCAAAAGCCAACACAGTTTAACCGTTTTCATGCATTTACTAAAGCTATCCCTGTGTCAGTGTCAGTGTAGAGAATAGTATGTCAGTGCCTATTACTACTATTACTATTACTATTACTATTGGAACAGCAAGGCAACAGTTAGGTTTGACATAAATATGAATATGAGATGACTTCAGCTGTTGTTTCCAGGTTTTACACCCAGTTTTTAACAGACAACTGAGAAGATAGCATCTTTTGTTTGAGCCCACACATCTTTCAATTGAGTAAAGTAAATACAAAGTGTAACAGGGGCGTTTCTTGTTGCCCACGTGTGTCCAATTACATTGATTATTCAAACAATACATGGTTTAATCTCAGTTTCAGCTGTGGGTTTTGCCTGTGCAGACTGCATTCATGGTTAAAAAGGTGTAACAATCATGAAGACCAGAGAACTGTCTGTGGGAAGAATTAAATTAATTAAAGCAATTTTGAAGCTGAGAGAATATGGAAAATAAATCCGAGCCATTGCACAGACATAGCCAAGTACAACCATTTAGAAGAAGATAGAAACCACTAGTGTACTGAGCAGCAGATGTCAAACCAGTAGGCCAATAAAAACATCAGCAGATGATGAAAGAAACATTTTGAGAGCTTACATCGTCTGTTAGTGACCAACAACCTCCACAGGGCAGGAGTAAAGGTATCGCAATCCACTGGTCACAGACACAAAAGCACAGAGGCTGCACCAGAAGATGCACCAACAATAAGAATAGGAGATGAGGCTCAAAGGTTCTGGGACTGGGAGTTTTATGAAGTGATTAGATAAAAAAGATTAGCCTTAACCTAAGCAATGGAAAAGGCTAATGCGTGGAGAAAGAAAGGATCTGCTCATGATCCCAGATGAGGTCAGCTGTGAAACACAGTTGAAGTAATGTCATGGTTTTTGCTTGCATGGCTGCTTCTGGGATGGGCTCATTGATCTTCATTGATGATGACACTTGATAGCAGCAGCAGAATGAACTTTCATTCAAGAACCATTTTAACTGCCGAGATAAATCTGGAGGTCCTTTATCGTGCGGCATGACAGCGATTCAAAACACACTGCCAAAACAACGTAGGAGCTCAGCTGGGAGAAAAATGGAAAGTTTAAGACTGGCTGAAGCAATCTTCAGACTAACCCTGTTGAGCACGCATTTCACCTGCTAAAGAGGAGACCGAAGGGAGGAAAAACCCAAAACAACAGCTGAAATAGGCTGATGTGAAAGTTTAGTGATGCCAGTGAGTCTCAGGCTTGGTGCAGTTGTTGCAAGCTATTTCGAAATAAAAACTGAAATGCTGATGTCTCGTCTCATATTCATGTTTTGAAGTCAAAACCAAATGTGCTTTTTTTTTTTATCATTATTGCATAAGGTCAAATGAGTACAACCCAGTACATCTACAGAAACTGGAGACATTTTAAGAAAGAGAAAAGAAAAATACTACTGAGAGACAAAAACAAAAACTAAAAAAAAGGTTTCCCATTGTAGTTTTAAGCATTAAGCATCATTACATCACTGTGTTTGACCTGAAGGACTTTGAAGTACCCATTCGAAACTCCAGCCTTCACTGTGACTCTAAATGTCCCACCCACGTTCAAAAATGTATTTCTGCTCCTATTCTACTGTGTACACAACCAGACCCCAATATGTTTACATTATATAGCAAAAAAAAAAAAAAGAAAATAGCTGTCTGGACATAGAGCAAACACAAGTATAATTTCCTGTGCTGTTGTAAGTTTGCAAGTCATAATCAGACCTTTTCCCTAATCAGTCCTTCTCCACGAGCACTTCACTGTGGAGTGTCACTTCATGTAAAGTCACACTTGAGGAGATGGAGGACACTCTGTATCAGGATGAGGGCATGAATAAAAAAGGTTATGTGTGGGACACTCGCCATTCTTGACTGTAAGCAGGAAACACCTGTCACCATAGATACGGAAAGACTCCTTGGTTGTTCAGGTGTTCAGTAACATAATGCTGTGCTCTCCTCACAGTGTTTCATATGTAAAACACTGACCCTATTAAATATGTTCACTCCTTACATTGATGCTTGCTCATGCAAAGACAGTGTTAGAGGTGATGTTTTATTTTAATCTTCAGTTTAAAGTAAAATGGGTGCATGTCCACTCCCTGACATGTGTGCCTTTATAGTGGTGAACTCTGCCCTAATGCACACATGCAGTCAGACAGCGCGTGTTGTGACAATGAACGACCGAGTTATAGATGATAGATGAGGGTGTAGTGGCCAGAGTGGGACTGAGACACAGTCATGATGTGGCGAGGAAAAGTAGCTCTGTACCAGTATTATGTCTACTTGAAATTATCCCGGAAATGTCGGATGTTTTATGAAAATAGGTTTTGATCTGCTCGAGTTTAGTTTCAGCACCACCCTACTGGACAGCTCCCTTTGTTGAGCAGGAGTCTAGCTGAGCGTTTCAGCACCGTTACATGAGGACAGTTCCCCAGGATGCATACTCTCTGGCCTGAAGGGTTGTGATTGCTTCACCCAGTGAATTAAGGTTAGCCGTCAGTGGGCTGAATGGTGTCCACTGAAGGCTAACCTTAATTCTCTGATCATCATGATTTCTTTGTTTGTTTTGTCTTTGTTTATTTTTCACTTGATGCTTGACTGGCTAGAGAATGTTTCATTCCTCTTTTGCACACAATCTCAAACATTAGATGTGGAAAAAAAAGTGAAGGAGAAAGAGAGAGAGAGAGGGGAAAAAAAGGTGTGTTCTTTATAATTACCCCTGAGAACCTCCTTACAGCACCCCGAGTAAGTTCAATACCAAGGCCCCAGGCTAGGCTCTACCTCTGTCTCTCCGTCTTTCTCATGTTCTCTCGATCTTTCAATCTCTGCCTGCCAGTATTCACCCATCCCAGCCCCCACCCCGACCATCCCAGTTCTCTCCACCCTACTCCTTTTCTCCATCTCCTGGGGTAACAGCGGGAACAAAGGGTATAAAAGGGATTTCATTTAACGTCTCACTTCAGAAGACCTCGTTTAAGTCCAGACATTTGATGGAAAGGTGAATAACTAATTAAAGACGGGCAAAAATGCCGTGGAATCAAGATTCTAGCCAACTGTTTTAATTAAACTCTGGACAGAATACACACAGGAAACACGCCCGTCAAAGCATTGATCAGGTTTCATATCGTCGCACAACATTTAGCTCTTCGTGCCCCTTGAGAAATATCCCTAAACCCCACATATTAATAAATGGATGAAGACCAATAACTCTATTCACTCTTTTATGCGCCCTTCGCTACATCCTTTGTTCTCTTTCCTTGGCTGTCTCCACTTGCCTACCCTGTCCTCTAGTTTCTCCACTCCTAGATAAGGAAAACTCCTTGAGTGTATCAATTATTCACTTAAGATGAGTTTAGATTTAGGTTGTGTTCGTGTGTGCGCGGAGAGGGACGATATTGGTGGGGGAATAATGCTTTCTTTGGGAGATAGTGCCATGTTACTTGGGAATAGATTGGGCTCTGTGATGCCCCCAAAACACATCCTTCTCTGCCACATTAGTCAGCCATTAGCAGGCAAAAGCCACGGGTAGGTGGACAGGTGAAGCACCCTTAAAATATTGCTAGATAAACACAAAATATAAATAAATAAGAAGAGGAATCCAATTATTAGCAAAAAAAATGGTAATTCATTGCCTCGCTTGCAAAGGGTGGTGATAGATAGCCTAGCGATGTTGGCTGATATTGTTCTTTCCTGTGTGTGGCCCAACTCTAAACTATGCATGCACCAAATGATTTTCATTACCAAGATACACCCAATACCACTTACGCTGCAAAGAGAACTGGTATAGCAAGTTCCAGACAACTACTTGTAATAAAGTATTATTTGCACCACCACACGGGATCGGATACTAATGAACATTTGTTGGCCGGTATGTTCTGCAACAAAATGCTGCTTTGGTTTTGTTTATAGATGCACATATTCTGCTTGTACTGATCCTTGTTCTGTTTGTTTTCTGTGTGAGAATAAATCATCTCTGTGGGTTGTTAGTGGCCATTTGAAAGTGTCTGATGGTACTCAGGCTTAATAATTGCTGTCTGGTCTTTCATTTGGGAGCACGTACGAGCTAACACACATACACGTGCATGTGAACGGACACACGCGCATGTGTGCCCTCGTGATAGTAGGTTTTGCCTCAGACACGGTAATTTTGGCTCTCACTGCTCTGTCACTTAATGGCATCAGTGGCAGCACAAAAAGAGAAGCTTGTTGCTTTATACAATGTGCAAAATATCTGCCATTAACTCGCACAAACACCCATGTCCACATGAATATACAGATGCAGACCTCCTTCTAGTTTTACCCCCAACAAGACAGACAATGTCCTTGAGAGCCAGTGACAGCAGTAGGCATGCATACTAACAAGCCACCCAGCTCACACCTGAATTACTCTTTGTCTCTCTCTGAGGCGCATGTCTATCTGCTTTTCCTTACCAGTGTGTATGTGCACCTCTTAGGTTTGTAAGCTCATCAAAAGGCTTTTACGTATATACTCTGAAGCACCCAGATAAAATCTCACTCACACTGACACGGCCCTCAACACTTCCAAGGTGACTCCTCCTGCAGCTCGCACCAGAAAAAGGGCAGCAGCAGTTTAACAACAAAAGAGGAGCTTACATATATATTTTATTTAATGGATAATAAGAGTAATGATTGGTAGGAAAGTGAAAATGTACCATAAAATACAGAAAATATTTCAGTGACTTGTCAAAATGTCAATCTCTTGTACATACTGATATCCTTTATACAGTCAGGTGCTTCACAAAGTAGTGGACCTCACCCCATCCTCACCCCCTTTCATACCCGATTGTAAAACTATCACCTATTACCAATTACAGTGACCCATTTACCTGGTTAACAGGTTTTTTTATTAGCATTCCACAACTTTCCCAGTCTTTTGTCGCCCCTGTCCAAACTTATTTGAAGCATGTTGTTGGCATCGAAACTTTTCAAACATATGAAGTAAAACATTAAAGAAACAAAATGTAACTTCCACAAGGCTGCCAAGCAGGCAGTACGGGGACATTTCCAGACACTTTTGGGGGCGACCAAAGCTGGCTATTTTTCACGGGAAGGGGAACAACCTCAGACAAAACTGGGTGTTATTTTAAGGAGACACGGGGCCGTTTCCAACAGTTCGGCTATTTTAAGCCAAACCATGTTGTTTTCCCAGCCCAGACTATAAACACAGCATTGTGACGACAGCTTTTTTACTTTTTAAAACATTTTGCAGACTATGATTAATCGTTTGTTATGGAATGAGAAATCCTGTTTCTGAATGTAAAGGTAGAAATCATCATACTTTGGTCCAAACGTGTCTCTCTCACATTTATTTTTTTTACTTTGGCTTCCTTATTGTACGTACACTCATCCTCACCTCTGCCACTCTCACCTTCCTCTTGCTTTCTCAAGGCGCAGGAGCTTATCTTTTACTTTATTACACATCTCTTCTAATTAACAGTTTTAATGAACAAGGATGTCACATTAATGACACAGAGACTGGCAGTTAATGTTGCGTGACGGACACAAACTATGAGACACTTTATCCTTTGTGTGTGTGCGCATATGTGCCGTATAAACAGTTTGTTTGTGTGACTGAGAGTTACAAAGACAATTTTGCCTTTTTTAATTTAGTTTACAGTTACCAACAGCGAGAGCTGTAAAAAAAAAAAGTCTCAAGGCTGGTGGTGACAATGGATCCCCTGGGAAGAGGGTACACCAGGCGGTGAAGCAGCTCTGCAAAAAACTAAAACATTGCTGTAAGGCATTAACAGAGTGTAAAACTTGTATCACTCAAATGGTTTTGCGTACAAGACACTGAGTTTCTGACGATTAGACGTTAGGTGTTTTCATGGAAACAAGATCATATTCTCAAATGATCCTTCTGGGAAAGTCCAAAAGGAGGTAAATAGAGAGATAAAAAATCAACGACATGCTGATATAACGTGAAAACCACAAAATAGTCTTCCCCCCATTCTCAGTGGATTTAAAAGCTTTATATGACTTGTCCTGAAATGACTTATTGCAGATCGGAGATTGTAAATCAACAGCAATAACACCCACATATGTGCAATATAAGCCTGTATACCACAGACAAATACGACATGTGTATTCATTGTGAGGTCACACTGGTATCCACACAGTCCTGAGCTCCCAGTACAGCAGCGATAGAGGGATTACAGGCAAGGATCAGTGTTCAGCCAACACACAGGATGGATATGGAGGTCTGTGTTTGCCGCTGCCCATCTAGTGCGAGATATTCCCCTTTCAAATAAGCAATTTCCAGAAATACATGATTGTGGCGTGCGAGATCCGGTCGTCTGAGTGAAGTTCAAGGTTAACACTTTCCTCCACCCTTTGCTCAGCGGCAGTCCAAATATTCCCCCCCACATGTTAGACATTTAAAACATTACTGTCAGTCCAAGGTCTTACTTTACTGGAGGCTCACAAAGAATCCAGTTCACTGATTATTTCATGACACTACACTCTGATTAAATTTAACAGAAGGTCGAACTCCTCGCTATTGATGGGTTTTTATGAATTAGTCATCAAATTATGCAAACCTCTAAATGTTTTTTTTTTACCAAGTTGTATTTCTGCCAGGAAGTGAATTAAGGTTTGGGATTTATGATGATTAGCAGTGATTTATATGCAAGAGTTTGGGTTTGAGTGTCTTGGAGTGGCATACATTTAAGTGTGAGTGGGCACATCTGTATGTTCATCATGTGAATGAAAGGTGTAACGCTCATCCATATTCACCAAAGGTCTAGAAAAAGGTCCTGCCATGAAGGCGTTACACTTTGGAAGCAAATCAGTGTGACCACAAAGACACAGACTTATTACTTGTTTACATTTCCTCTTATGAGTAGAACAAGAACTGAAAACCTCCTCAATCTGTATGAACTGAAAATAAACAGCATACTTTCTGTCAGGAGTCAATCATTTCCTCTGTATCAGTGATATCCAGACTATATTCTGTAAGTATTTCATTCTGTTGCGAGCACAAGACATTGCAGCGCAGTTTTTATCATCCAAAATATATTTTTTTATTTACATTACCTTTGCTTTTTTTCCCCTTATCTCTGTATTTTCAGCTACAGCTCAGTCGCTGACAAGAGACGTTCCCCTTCAACGTGAGTGGTTACATAAACATTTAATAATAAATCAATAGCGTCAAAATAGGAGGAGTGAGAGCAGCTTTCACAGCATCAGTATCACTGTCAGTTTAATCTCCCCGTTCCTTGAATGCGTACAAAATAGTCCAGTCCAATGGTAGCCTGAGGCTTCCCAACACTCCTAATCCCTAATCCAAGGTCTGGGGCAGATTAAGAGGAACCCTGGAGACTCCAGCCCTTCAGGGAGGCAGGGAGGGGATAAATGGATGATAGTGGGGGGTGTGGATAGAAAAGATGGACTTAAAGGATGGGAGGATAGTTGCAGGGGGAAGAAAAATAAGTTTGATGAAGAGAGGAGATGGCAGGTCATGGGTGGGTTCGAGACAAGGTATTGAACAATAAAGTATCTTTTTGATGTGAGTAGATTCAAACAGAAGAACTGATCAGAGAGAGAGTGATATTCAGCAGGAGGGGCAGTCGATGGACATAAGATGCTTGACACAGCTGACCTTATATATCATGAATTATAACCAGCACTTGTTGAGGTGAGAGGGAGACAGCAGGTTATCAGAAGATTGGCAGATCACCCCCTCTCTTCATCTGTCTGCCTCTCTGCTGGATGTTAGACACCCCCCTCTGCCTCCCCCCCCGCCCGCCCGCCCCGACGGCCACATTCACGTCTCTCTCTCCCTCTCCAAGGTACTTCCAGACAGTGGATGCGCGCCCCGGCTGGCAACTGCTGCTGCTCATAGTTGCTGCCTCTTCGTCTCTCTCTTTCTTTCCTCTCTCTCTCCTGGGTCTCCTCCCTCCCTCTCTCTCGCTCTCTCTCTCTCCCTCCCTCTCTCTCCCTCCCTCTCTCTCTCTCTCCCACACGGACGCGGCATACCTCCTCTTCACCAGCCACCGTGCGTGCCGGGGCTGACGCGAGTACCCGCATACAGAGTGCGGAGTGTCGTTGCGCGCATCCTCGGTTAATTTTCCTCCAGATAGCCTACATTTTTTTTCTCCCTCCCCACTCTTCCTGACGCAGAAAAAAAGAAGAGTGGCTCCGGAGCTCTCTTTCATCATATGTGTAAGAGCACCCCCTCCACCAAGCCGTGTCTCTCATCTCAACAGGAAACTAGAGACAATTTTTGGAATATGGTACCTCTCCGTGGTAATGCCATGTGACAAGGCTTTTCATCATTTGGCATCTCTTCTCCCCTCTCAACCTCCAACAAAAGTCGCTGTGGTCTGTGTGTCAGTGTGCTCTGCTGTTGGTGATATTCAAAGAGGGGCTGACTGGAGGAGAAATATATGTCTATATATATATATATATATATAAAGCTCCTGGTGAAAATGGAAGTTTTGGCCGTTGGCTTGGTCCGCTGAGGCTGCTGAGGCTGCTGCTGCTGCTGGTTTGGTGATTGGTGCAGGAGGGGAACTGCGTCGCCAGGTCTGAAAGGCTGGGAATCACGGGTCATTTCTAAACAGGACCTGCTTTTCAAGATAACTAGGTTTTTCCCTCACGTCATCGAATGGTTAAAGATTTATTCCCTCTAAATGAGCAGCGACATCCTCCAAGCCCCTCAGTTCGCCTTAACGCAGCGGCGTTTGGATGCGGGTTGTTTTCTCTGCGGCTCAGCGTCTCTCCGCTCGCCCAGAATATGATTTAACGTCGGGAGGGGGATTTCAACAGGGTACCCGTCTGTCTGTGACTACCCGGGAATCTCTTTACTTGTTTTTTTTGCCTCTACAGAGGAGCATCACACTCCAGCGTCAAGAGAAGAAAATCTCCAGGCAGATATTCACAGGGAATTTCCTTGACCGCCCTACAGATGGACTAAAGAAAAGAAGCACCGGTTCTCGGGATTTTAACTCTGTTCGCTCTCACTCAGAGAGCTGTGGTTTTTCTCGGCTTTTTTTTTTTGGAGGGGGGGGGAATATCTCTGGACAACATGAAAGTTATCTCGGCTATGTTGCTCGTCGCCGTTTTTTGGAGCCAGGAGTGGAAGTCGGCGCTCTCGGATTCAATCATCCACATCGGTGAGTTACTGCGCTTCTTCTTTTTATTTTTTTTTTTAACCCTCCTCTCTTCTAATTCGCGGCCACAATAAGGCTTCTGTGTGTGCGTGTCTCAGGGAAACAGATTGGAGGTTTCAGGCTCGATGTGCGCTGCGCTGCTTGAATCACAGCATTGCTGGTGATTTATTTGACGCCTCGTGGTATGAAATGGGCTTTTCTGTTTATGTAGATGACTGCATTCCCACTTGAAATGGCAGATTTCTTTTTTGGGGGGCTCATCCACTTCTTCTTATGACCGGAGATGTGTTATGCGCCAATATGGGCATCGTTGCAAAATGAAGTTTGCACCTGAGTTGAGGGATTTATCGAGCATCGGATTGCTTTCGGTATCATCAACAGGCATGTGAATTGATCAATACAAGGCAAATGACTGCAAAGTAAAAGGCACTGCTCTTCCCTTGAACGTGAGGTCTAATAATGGCTGTGAGCGCACAGGATGCGCGAAAAAAACAGGTGGTTTAGGATGGCGTGACGTTGCCCTACATGGCAGAGGGATTATCCTGGATGGCAGCAAATTTCCTACTTATAGATTTTCCTGGAGCACAATGGCATTACCACCTTACATCGTGAGCTTACTGCAGTGCCAGTGGAGAGAGGGAGAGAGACAGAGAGAGAGAGAGAGAGAGAGGGAGAGAGAATGAAAAAAAAGCGATTTTTTTAATGTCCCAACGTCTTTTCCGCCTTCCACCACCACCGGCAAAGTGTGGCACTGTTGTGTTGAGTGTGATTTCGACATCAGGGAGCGTATTCTTTCAGGCGATGTAGCAGCGCCTCCGGCTCCGGCAGAGAGAAAGAGAGAGAGAGGGGGGGGGGAGGGAAAGAGGGAGAGAGAGAGAGAGAGAAGGGGGGGACGCTGAAGAGCGTGTCTTGCAGGATGAGATGAGGACGCGAGGTGGTGGTGGGCACACATAATCGTTGCACAACTCGGTGGCCTCGAATGGGCGATGGACCACAGAGAGCAGTGTGTAGGTGCGTGAGTGTGACGCGCAATCACGCACACACACACACCAGCAGAAAGATAAGCACCTGTCCACGTTGAACTGTTATTTGACCGCATTACGCACATGGCCAAGATCACATCCATATTTCAGCAGTCACACACTCACGCATACATGTAGCGCATTACAAACCCACCACCGCGTCAGCCTGCCAAGGAAAGGGAGAGAGGACTGGCCTGTGTGATCCACTTAGGCCCCGGCCAGCTGATTTACAGAGCACACCCCACGCCAATTTTAGCCACTACCTGGATGCACTTTTTTTGCCAAGAGCTGGATCAGCTTGAGGTCTTGTCTGGGCTCCACACCAAGCTGATGCTTCATATCAGACTTACAACAGCAGCATGGCCCAAATGAATGAGATTTACACAGGTCAAGGCAGTGAGCGTGTATTATCTAATTTGCAGACAATGGAAAAGGCAGTTGGTTTGCCCAATCGAATCAGGGTGAAACCTCCTCCTTGGAGAAACCAGCATGGTGCGAGTAATGAACTAATATTTCACATAACTTGATTTCTCTTTGAAGATATTCAAATCAGGTCGTGCAGAAGTTTTAGTGCAGTACAGTAGAAAGGCTGAGTACAGAAGCCTTACCCATACACACATGGTTGTAAGCTGTGGTTGCAGCCCTACGGGGGACAGCAGTGTAATCCACTGGTTCGACAGATCACCCTGTGACTGGATGGTTTGATCCCAGCAGCAGCCACATGTTCTGCGAGTGTCTCCCAGCAAGACACTGAAACTTTACCTGACTCACTTTCTTTTGATTGTTAGCGATGAGACTACAATCCCCTCGGTTGTGAGACATTTTTAGGTTAACAAGACAGGGCTCCTCGGCTATGTAGGCTAACTGCGCTGAGGTTCTTGCAACTGAATCTGGGTCAAGGTTCTCTGTATGAACACCGGACGGCCTCTGATCTTTATTTCCAGGCCAACTGGGATTATATTGTAGGTTTTGGACATGGTGTCTCACTGGCTCTGGGTTTTTGGTATCATGAAGTGGACCAATAGCATGTACTTTGGTTTGGTTTTTGCTGCACTGGCTTATCAGAGCTTGGTTCTTAACACCTGATTTATGGATAGCTTGCTCATTGTGTTGTAGCCTGTGAACCTTTTCCATAAATATGAATTTGTTTGATTTTTTAAAATGACTCCTGGCTGATGATGCTGGCTAGCACAGACATTTATTGCAGACTAAGCTAGAATACATATTAAATGTTTATATGAAGCTCTGCTATAAGTCTGCAACAGTAAAACAGCAGACCATTCATTAGCGCCCAAAAGAGCATGCAGATTGTATACTCAATAACAGCCATAAATAGATACAACCCCTCGATACTATGCAGTGTTTGTGTTAATGAGTCCG
This sequence comes from Pagrus major, assembly GCF_040436345.1. Classification (NCBI taxonomy): domain Eukaryota; kingdom Metazoa; phylum Chordata; class Actinopteri; order Spariformes; family Sparidae; genus Pagrus; species Pagrus major. Next base: position 34,238,922 of record NC_133219.1, on the reverse strand, counting down.
TTTATATTTATATTCAATGAGGATGGTAAACATGAAGATAGATATATACATTGTAGTTTACTGTATTGGACCAGTCAGTAGGGTGAAATTAGACTCTACAGACGTGGGATTAACAGAAGTAGAGGCCCTCAAATAACCCCCAGTTTGCAACATAATCCATACAAATCCCAGATCTATGTCTGAGGAGCAAATTTAGTTACTTGGATAATGAGAAAACCCAGCTATTCCACCTTGACCGGCAGTGGCAACCAGGGTTGTGAGTGGTTTCCAATTAGTACAATAGACAGGGAATGCAGTGTGGAAGTTTATTGGTTGGCTGAATGTGTTCCTGGTTAGTTACAGCTCCATTTAAGCAGTGTGTTATGGACTACTTCCCCCCCCCCCTGCATAACAAGTGTATGTGCATGTCAGTCTTTGTGTGTCAGTGTGTAAGCAGACAAAGGATCAGTGTGGGCGGTTGGTTGGTTGGTCGGTGTGGTCCCCCCCCCCCCCCACCTTGTTTTCTAATCAATAGTTCATTTCCCTGCTAGCCACAAGTACTTTGAATCACAACAAAAGGTGATCACCCAAAAACAACAATACTTCTCGCTCACAATCCCTCCCTCCCCTTGGAAACAACAGATAAAGCAGGGTGTGGATGCAGTTAACAAGTGCAGGAAAGAGTATTATGATATGCTATCATTGTTTCCTCACAGGAGGTGGTATTGTTTCAAGGAAGCAGGAGCCACAATAACAATTCAGTGGTGACTGCCTCTTAAAAATTTAGCATTTTGCAAGCAGAGATAACTTTAATCCCTGAAGACCCTTCCTCCATCTTCTCTCCAGCTCATACAGTGCTGACCTATGTGTGTGCATCGTATTGACTTTGGACTGCATGAGAAAGAAAAAAAAGAAAGTACTATACCCAGCAGGCGCATCACATTGACATGTCAGAAGTAATCCCTCTTTAATCTCTTTGTTGCTGCTAAAGATGGAATGAGAGGAAAGGAGGGAGAGATAGACGTGCAAAGAGAGAGAGAGATATATATCAAAGGGAGAAAAGATGGAAGACAGAAAGTAAAAGAAGGAGAGAATCAAAGAGAGAGAAGGTGGACTTTGTGTTGTCATCATCTACCATTTTTTAGCGGCCTATACTGCAAAAGCTGTGCCATCCCTTTAGAGAGTTGCCTTTATTTCTGTGATATTAACGGCAGTGACCGGCAGACGTTTCCATCTTGCACTGTCCGGGCATTAAATGTGATTGAGCTGCTGGGGAGCTGGCACCGCTGCCTCACCCGTCTCCCTCTCTCTCTCTCTCTCTCTCTCTCACTCTCTCTGTAATGATCAGCATGCAGAAGGAAGGGGGGAGTCCGCTTGCCTCTTGGCCCTCACTGCATCGTGTGCTGCATGGCAATGGTCTTCTGCTTTATGAGGGCGGCTCGTATGGATTCAGCACGTGCGTGTTAGAAAGTGAGAGAGCGCGAGAGAGAGAGGCGAGCAGACAGACAGCGAGTGGAAGTGTGTGTTGGTTGTGTGTGCGTCCTTGATTAGTTACACTCAGAAAGGCACTGTGATTTATGCAGCCAGATTAAGTCCTCACTTTGGAGCCGCACTGGTTTTTTCGCCACACAGTGTGTCAGAGTGCATCCGCAGGCTCACCAATGCATGCATAGATGAGGGAATGAGCCTGCTTCACCCTGGTTTAAATCATGTATTGCTCATTGGCACACATCTCTCTGTCTCTCTCACGCATCCACGCGCCACACTTATACCAATCACCCAGATACAGTATATTAGATTTGTCCTGGCTGTACTTATGAGTTCTAATGCTTGGTCTGAGCCTGCAGTTTAATATCATTCATGGATGTTCACACGATTCAAATGCCAAGGGTTTGGGATATTAAAATGAATATAAGAGGGATACTTGCAGCATGACGTCTTTATCCAATAAAGCCACATATTACGTATCCCTCCATGGTGACGGTGTCTTCTTATTTCTCCTGGCTACATAACAGAAAAGTAGAAATTGAATGGAGAAACACTTAGATGAAGAGAAAGGAGGGACATTTTTTTTTACCCACAACAACGTGTCAAGGTGATACAATTGTGCAATCATGAATGGAAGAGAGGCTGAGATGATTAAGCCTCATCTTTGTCACGTCACACCCTGCTCTGTCATTTCCCATAGGCTCCGTCTACTGCCCTGTTACACCTGAAGTCAGAGTAGTAGACCCAACAGGCTTCATTTATCTTGCAGAACACCATTAAATTTGGTCGGCACACAGCGTGATTAGATGCATTAGAGTACGCTTCATGTTAAAATTAAGTCATTGCTGAGTTTTGCAAGCAATTTTTGCAAATTAACTTAGGGCCAAGATTTTTGTTGAATCATTGATGGATTACTTTACATCAATTACTGTCAAAGAGTGATACAGAGTCAGGGAAGAATTGCTGAAAATCACATTCTGGAGATCTAACAGACCATGCTACTTCTCGTTAGACACATTAGAAACATTTAAGGCTGGTTGGCCTGCAGTTTGTTTTATCACTCGATATTTTTTCTGTGTTCTCTCCCTGGCTTTGCCAAGATTTGCCTCCAAAAAACCCAACACGTGTGGTCACAGAAATTGGCTGATGAGCGTGACATCAGACTAATTACCGAGGTCCACTGAGATCCATTTATTACAGCTCTAGCTCGTTTAGCGTTTACATTTCGACCTGCGATGTCTATGGTATCACAGATGACAGCTAATGTTATACGGCACAGATTGCAGGCTTTCATAGTCACTCTCCAAACTGTGGACGTTTTTAGAGCTGTGAAGAAATGATTCACTCATGGACCACATAACTAACGATGCACAAAATTAGAACGCTAATTAGTTTTTAGAACATTTAATGAAGATTTTCCTCAAATGTATGTACAGTTTGTGTGTCTGTCAACACGCGTACATTATAGAAATACGTTTAATGGTCTATGTTTTGATCTCTGGCAGTGGAGTCCTGCTGTGGACCAGGTAAGCTGTGGAGGACCCTCGTCATTTAGATGAAAGTGACAGAGAGAATGAAAAGTTGTGTTAATCCTTTGAAATGCCCAGTTCATTTAAGGTGATGACGAAGGGATCAGACACAGGTTATTGGATCTTTGCAGTGTGTGCATTTGTGTGTGTGTGTGTGTGTGTGTGTGTGTGTGTGTGTGTGTGGTAAGGAGGCTCTGTCCCTTAAAAGTGGTGATTGAAAGGAAAGGATTTCTGTCATTTTGATGGAAAAAGTTGAAAAGACCAAATGAGAAGTTGTCTTGATTTGTGTGGCGAGGAAAGAAAGGGGGGATAGACAGACAGAGAGGGAGATTTGTCCTGGCATGGCCTGGTTTTTCTTTCATTCTGGTGCTATTCTGGTCTTTTCCATGGAGAAGGATTTCTAAACATCTCAGTGTGTCTGAATGGCTGTTCCTGCCTGGTTTTGTCTGCGAGTTTCACAGCTGTCAACACCGCTTCCTCCTTTGAACTATCAACTTCTGTTTGTGCATGTGCGCGCACATGCGCATTTTAATCTGCAGTTATGCACCGATTTAGAAGGGCGGGGGCTCGGCAGTGTGTATTAAATGCTTCACATCTTTTGAATTATGCATCTATGAGTCTTGACAGATGTGCTGGTTCGCGCGTTCTTCGACTGTGAAGATTTAGCACCTCACCTGTGCGGATGAACACTAGAGTTTTATGTGTGTGTGTGGATATGATTTATAGAGGTGTGTCTGGTTTGTTTGTGTTTCTGTGATACTTGAGACTGTTGTGCATCCTCTTGTGAAGGAAAGAGACAGACAGAAGCTCTGACGTCTGTACCTGGTCACTGAGGCAGAACCCTTAACCGGGCCACTGAGACACAGAGAAAGAGAGAATATATCTGTGTATTTCTGAAGTTGAGATGGACTGACAGGTAGCTGTGAGAAGAAGTATGATTGCTTGTCTGAGGTTGACTGCAGATGTAGGCGAGGAGAGACAGCCCAGCCCTGCCGAAGGTGCTTCATCTCGCTGCAGCAGTCAGTGAAGCAGGTAGAGCACACCAGATGGCCTGGTAAGGACTTGTACAACATAGGCCCTTGTTCCCGGATGATTGTATTGTGCGTTTGTGTTTATCCAGTCAACACACGCACAGTCAAACACGCTTAATGTCATCCGAGGACAAGAACCTTGTTCACCACAACAAGTGTCAGTTTGCTTTTTCTGTGGAGATTGACTTGAACCGCTTCTGTGAGCATGCGTGCAGATCACACACACACACACACACACACACACACACACACACACACACACACACACACACACACACACACACACACACACACACACACAAAGACATTTCCCGGTCTGTGTTTTGTTTGGTGACTGAAAGAAATGGATGGATGACACCGTTTCAGGATGCGTATTTACTGAGTTTCTGGATAATGTAACTGGTAAACCCTGGAATAAATCCAGAAATGCTTTCCATGTTCTAGAAAAGGTTAAATCCAGGGCTTTAAGTGCTTCTGAACAATGCTACTTAAAGCAATTTTGCAGCTGCTCTTATATGTTACTATGGTTGCATGGTGAGAGACATTTCACACTACGCACAGCTCTCTCGCCAATCGTACTGTCTCCCACTGAGGAATTAATCGTACTTTTTTGCAATTTTTATTCAAAGACGAGGAAAATACACATATGAGCAAAAAGAAATTCAGTAGAGTAATACCATGGTCCATTTTTAATGCAGTGGGTCTTTTTTGGGAGGAATGCTTGGTGTGCATTAGGTCTGCAGTATGTAATCATGCTAATGATGAAGAAGCTTCAAAGGAAAACATTTCTTTTCATGGACTAAGCACTAGCATGACTGTCTGTGTAATGTGTCTACATATTTGTCTTATTTAAGGCTCGTGTTGTATGCACTTATACGTGGGTGTAAGTGTCCTTGTACTGTATGATGTTCAGCCATCCTGTACTTCCTACATTCTTGCAGTCGAGTGAATTTACAGCTGCCCTCTCCTCCCTGACTCTCTTTTCTTTTCATGGTCTTGTTCGTGTCTCTCTGCCGACACAAATGCTGTTTTAGTCTTCCAGCAATCTGCACTTTGTCTCACTGGGGCAGAAGGTGCCCTGGATGTGCATAAAATGTGTTTTTGTGTATATACTGTACTTGTGTGAGCACCTCGGGCGTGCCTGTGTGCGAGCATGTTCATGCATTAAGCAGTGTGCATACTGCCTGAACTTGCGTGCGTATCAAAGTGCTAGTTTGTGTGTACATCTCCGGACTGCGTCCTGTGTCTATGGGAACATGCCAGCGTGGCTGGGTGTGTATATTCGTGTGTCTTCATGCATGCGTGTGTGTGTGAGTGCCAGCTTAGTTTGCTGGCATTGCCTCTCTCTCTCTCCTTTGAATTATTTCCTCTACAATCGTGGCCAGGCTGCTTTTCATAGCACTATAAAACACAGAGAGCATGGCGCTGGCACGTTTGTTCCGCTCTGTGCACACACGCACATAAACTACAGCATTCGTGCTTACACATACACACAAATGTGCACACAGAGCAACCACGCAGTCACAAAACAGTATGCACACTAACACACACGTACAACACTTTTAAATTCAAGGAACATTGCCTTTATTGTTTTTCCTTGCTTTGTTCATTCTTGAATAAGCATATCGACGGTTGGCTGTGAACTTCGTTGTACTACAGCTTGTCAAATATGAGTGCATTCCAGTATATATACACACTAAAGATATTATATTAAATATTTATTTTGTCATTGTTGTCAAATCCATGACCCCTGTGTCTCAACAGCTTTACTGTCTTTATTAATTATACCACAAATCATGTGTTGTTTACTGAGTGAGGTTTACAAAACAACAGGTTTACAGTCTGTAATCACATCACACCTTAGGTGCTAGCTTTCACAACACCTCCATGACCCTCTTCATATATCTGAAGTTTTTCCGCAAAGGGTGGAAAATATATAGTGTTTTCTCTAAGATGCATTGAAAAAAAAAGAAAAAGAAATCAACATTCATCCACCATTTCATAATCATGCTTTACCAATAAAAGTTTTACTTTTGATAAGCATTTACAGTGGCTACGGGGCCTCATTACAGAAGAAAGTGTCCTAACTGCTTGCCTGATCTTAACTTCAGTTTTAAAGATGGGAAAAATCTTATCTTCATATTAAAGAAGCAATTCCTAAACTCATGGCTGTGTCCAATCCCATCTCTGACGTTGTATTTTAATTTAAGAAATCCCAACTAATCCTAAAATCAATTCTTCATTTAACACTCGTCCTGCACACGAGACTGCTTGTGTCCTTAACAATGGCGGTCTCACTTCACTTGTCACTGGTGAGCTCGATTTTAGCTTCAATGAGTCAGAGGCAGTGTCAGTGGAGGAGAAGATAAATACCCATTTATAAAGACATATTTTAAGCTGTCAGGCTAACGTTAGTGTTAGCTTCTCCAACTAGCTTTCCATTCTCTTGTCATAGATAGAACTTGTCGCCTTGCTTGAGTTATTTTTGAATATATTGTCAAGTATTGTTGAAATGATAGCTTCCCTGAGTAAACACTGTATCCAACCACTGCAACACTTGCGCGATAAAAACCACCTGCTAAATGAAGGACTGCGAACACACGACCAGAGTAAAACCATAACATACACAGATTAAATAAATTCAAATTGAACATAGCTCCAGATGTATTGCACTCCTGTACCTAATCTGTACTTGCTTTGGTTTGGCTTTACATCCCCTGTGGTCACTTTTGATATGGTAAATCACTGAACGTGTGTGCATGTGTTCTTCCACCTGTTGAATATAGGTCATTTAATTTCTTTCCACCACCAAGTGCATTTCCATTCCTTTTCTCCTCAGCTGATTCATTTTCTCTTTTATTGTCTCCCCTTTCTCAATCTTTGTCTTTAGTTTTTTTTCCCTCTACCTGTACTGCACCTCCTCTTAGCCTATAATTTGCCCCTCATCATTTCCCTGTTCTCCCTCCTTTCATTGCTCCCCTCTCTCTCTCTCTCTCTTTTGTCTCTACCTCCGCCATTGATGTTTAATAGGCTGTCAGTGATTACAGAAACATGCATCGGAACCGAGAGGTGTTAAACACTTTGATAATCACTGTCGTGGAATCGTAATGTGCCGTTTGCTTGTTTTGTCTGACACACTTGGCAACACGTCACAAAGCTGCCTGCGTGTGCCCATCTGGATCGTAGCTTTCAATCTAGTCCTCCTTTTGAGTCTGAAAATCAACAAATTGAGTGAGAGAGATCAGTAAGTGCTGACATTTGCATATGGTGTGCATTTTGGATTTTAAAAAATTCTCTCCTCGCCGTACAGATACCGAGGAACCGACCACTTTTGTTCTTGCCCACGTTAATAATTAACGGCTACAACTGCTTATCCTGCCTACAATATTAGATTACCGTGGTAAGCCACTAATGTTAACCTGAATAAACTGTGATTCAGCTTCTAAAGGCAGAAGTGAGAGAAAAGATGAGAGCTTAATAGAGGCTATGTTATGCACAGCCTCCTTCTGCCCTGTTAATGTAATGTGTTGTACCGCGCAACAGATTCAACTAAACCAATTGTGCGTTAGTCATGGTTGGAATGGCCTGACTCACAGACCGCAGCCTCCCTCTACAGCTGCAACCCTCATTAAATGACCCACTGCAGCCAAAGTGTAACTCAATATCTGGAACACATTCACGCTTGTATTTGTTGTCTTCAACCCTTCTGAAGGGAGGAAATGCGTGAAATAAATGAGTTAAGTACGATCAAACATGTAGAATCTGCTCGTCAAACATAAATCAAGAAGCCCTGCTCGTGGTCCAAAACTTCACTGATGCAATAGAATAAGCTTCAAGTGCATTACAAATGAATAGTGTATCCCTTGTTCTTTATTTCACACTTCCACCCCCCACCTCCAGGTTATGAAGGCTCAGCGTGAACACTCCTGGTGAGGGGACCATATATTTCTCCACATGTTTACTACAGTCAGACTTCCTCTATGTGCATCCATGCAGATCAGCACACTGTAGACTGCAACAACACAGATCCTGAGGCTAAAAAGCTGTACCGTGGAATGATTTATGCAGCCACTACATGCAGTGCAAACAACATTAGGTATAATAAATATGGTAGACAGACAGTAACAGCAGGGGGCTAGAATTGACTGTTTTGGCCATTCAAACAGCGCTACGTGATGAGAATATGATGTTGGTTTTACTGTAATGCTGCAGATCCCATTGTAAGTGTATGCTTGTTTGTATAGGTACAGTAGAGGCATGTCTCAGAAGTGTGATTTGCAGCTAATCATCTGTAACAGGCACTTTTGGGACATTAGCATACAACAATATTTTACAAGTATTGTCCCACTCTCTTGTGAGTGTAGCTCTTAATAAATCTCGAGGTGCTTGTCTCTCAGCTGCCCCCAATGTGACATAATTCACAGGTTTATAATAGCTTACAAATCTGTATCCTAAAGTTGGTAGAGTTAAAGCTTCATTGTTATTTCCAGTACAGGCATGAATTGCATCGGGGACCGGTAGCAAGGAGGATAGCATATTGATTATGGCTGCTTTTTCTGTGCTGATTACACAGTCACTGTAATAGTTACAGCATCCAGATAAAAGGGGTTGAATGTTAGGTACTGTAGGTGGGTCCTGGGTAATGATTTGCTGTTTTATGTGTGGTGTGCCTTGATCCTTAGCAAACAGCTCGTGTTGTAGACATTAGGGGTGGAACGATTCTGACACCAAGACCAAAGCCGCGATAAAAACGTCTGCAGTCTCAAGCATTGTGTCACATTCCATTAACATCTGACTTCTCCAAAATGTTTCGATGCAATAAGTGCATTAAAAAGAACTCCTCATAGTTTTCTCTAGTGTTGTTAACACAATAAAATATAAAATATAGTGGTAGTGATTCAGGACTACAGGTAGTGTGGGTCAATATTCTGCAGGATTCAGTGCTGTTCATTTATTTTTTAAATCTCATTTTCCAATAAAAATTGTGGCGGTACTGGCAGTAAACTACTTACAAGCCAGCCCAACCTGCATACAAATATGGATAAAAAACAAATCTAGAGGGAATGCCCAATGTCAGCTACTTGGACAATAAACCAATAAACAAATGCTTCTTCAGGTTATAATCAAACTGAAATGTGCTCCTACAAGCCCTATAGTTAAATAAAATGTCAAAACTGAAGGGTGTATAGGGACTCGGGTTTCAAGGGGTTCAAGAATGAACACAGTTTGCCTCGCTAGAATGACGTGGGGCAGCCAAGAAAACACAATAGGGCCAAAACAGACCAGAGTTTCTGGCTGGCAATCTAATGGGATGAGGTTCACAGTGAGTCCCCCCTCCTCCTTTAAGCCTTCACAAAAGGGTTAGGGTTGGCTGGGAGGGGAATGCCCCAAGCTGCCTCCACTCCTCAATCAGGAGTCAGTCTCCCCACCCTGCGCAGAGGTGATCTGAATCCACTGCAATCTGCAAAATAGTGACTTCCACTGTCTGCACATTGTTATATTTGCGCAGCTCGCTGGCAGCAAACATCATACTGTGAGTATTGGACTACAAGAGACAAGACAGTTGCAAAGGTAGAGTCATGTAAAGCTTTGAATGGGTTGATTGGGTCCTGAAGATGTGCTTACAGCAGTTGCCCAGGGTTTCGCGTGACCTGTGGTGATAGGGCCCAATGTGATGTTTCTTCATGGGGCCCAAAATCCCTGATGGCGCCCCTGCTTCAGAGTACCGCTGAGTACATCCAGTACTCCTTGGAATAGATTCTGTTATCGAGACAGCATCATTAGAACCTCTCTGGCTGCGGACGACCCTCTGGGCTGTCATTCTTTCACTCCCCTATCTTCTTAACTTGTTTTTCCTTTCCTCCACTGTCTCAGCGTCTCTTCTTTGCACGCCCCTCCTGCCCACACATACACTGTCTTCACTCCACAGTCTTTAAACGTCTGGTGACCTACAATCAAACGAGAATTTGCATCTCTGTTTTTTTCCTCTAATCAAGCGTACGTTCTGCTCCTATTTTACTTAGTCTTTTTTCTTTTGTTGTCTGAATCATTTTGTACTTGTTACTAGCTTCATACATGCATAGTGTTATTCAGTGAGAAATTTTCATAGCAACACTCATTTATGTAGTATAGAGAAGAAAATTCTGCTCTGCAAGTAGAGTCAGAGTAATTGCCTTCATTGAATCTCTGTATTATGTGTGTATTTATGACTACAGCTTGGGAAAAAAAAAAAAAAAAAAAAAAAAAAAATATATATATATATATATATATGTATATATATATATGGATTCTTCTCCCGCTTCAAGCTGCCAGTTAAAATGCTTTAACTTGCAGTCTCAGTCTACTTTCCCCTGTCTCTCTTCATTTGGCATAGCTTTGTTTAAATAAGAGTGTCAATATGGAGTAAATATAAATCTTTCCTATGGCTTTTATTCACTTTAAACTGAACGTAGTTTTCAATACAGACACAGTCACCTTTTTCTATTCCTCACTCTTCATAGTAGCCTGCTGCCTGCTATTCAGAGCAGATGTTTGTGGGCAAGCAACTCTTTGATTGTCGTACAGGTTTCTTTATGTAAGATGTGAGAGGTCATAAGAACGAAAGGTTTACAGTTTGTTTGGCTAAGTGAGTGTTTAGTGAACTAAATTATCCACCACTGATAACTTTAGCAGCAGCACACTGATATAGAAATGTTGAAAACTGTTGCCATCCTCATCATCGCCATTTTCTTTAAAAAAGTGCAGGACTGCTCACTGCTGTAACATTTTCGCGCTGTTGTAAATCTCTTTGAATCTTTTTAATGACATTTTCACTTGTCATGGGAGGTAAAGCCCAAGTGTGAGTTATAAAGTTAACAATGCCTCAGATTTCTTTAAGTTGTCGCGGAAGCCACACCAGTACCCCATATAAACATTGTAACACAAAAACATATGCTACAAAATAAAATACTTTGGGAAATAACACTATGTAAGATTTACTTGACACAATTATAACAATGTAATGTACAACATATGAAGCAAATGGTTCAACATTTTAATGAAATGAAATGCAAAAGTGAAAGATAAAAACAAGAAACGTAACCATGTGCATACAGTAGTTCAGTTGTTTTCCTCATTTCTATATTAAACTAATTTTGATGCATTTAATTATTTGTACTACCCCTTTCATTTTCCCCATTTCTCTGCCTCCTGGGCCTCCAGCTCGTCCTTGGTCATGCATATAGTCCTAATAAAATGAGAAATTATAGGATACCGCTGGGTTGCTTTGCTTTTGTTTTATGACTTCAGGGAAAACTGTGTACTTCAGGCACTGTGTTGTGTTACACAGATAGGACCCTTGAAACATGCACCAAGTAAAATCACCACTAATGCATTTGGGGCACCATAATGTAAGTCAAAAGGCAGTGGTCAGATGAGTATAATTGGAATCTATTTTGCTTACCCTCTTCACCCTTCAGAGCACATCGCGGCGAGAAGGAGAGAGAGTGTGCACTTACCTTTGTCATTTATAACCATTATTCACTTGACTGAAAATATCTCTTTTTTGGTATTAAATAAAAAGAATTAGAACTGGGTACTGGTAATCCTTATGCAAATGTCTTATTCAATTACACTGTGGTCCTGAACATAAGTCTTGTAGCTAAATCTTAAAAAGTTAAGCTGCAAATCCTCTTTAGTCTGAAGGTCCCAGCTCTAATCGTCAGGATATTGTTGTTTTTGGTCCCATAATTCCACTGATTTCCGGTGACCTGTGTGTGTGCGTCAGAGCAAGAGAGAGAATAAGTGGGCGTTATTTAAAAAAAAAGAAAAAGAAAATAGTGTGTATGCATATAAATGCTTACAAGTAAAGGTCACACTGATTTGTGTTGCATTCCCAAATTGTCTATCTGTCATTATTAAAAAAATATCGTGCTCTCTCTCTCTCTCTCTCTCTTGCACACACACACACACACACACACACACACACACACACACACACACACACACACACACACACACACACACACACACACACACACACACACATTTAAGGGAGTTAGCAAAGCTTAGAACAGGACATGCACAATAGGACAATGCTGTAATTCAGGAATGGTTTAGTGGTCAAAGGGAGAGCAAGAGTGGATTAGTATGTATTTTGTCTCTCCAAGGCAGCAAGAGTCCAAAGTCAACATACAGCGCCAACTTGACCTTCGATAACAAAACAGAGCTGTGAAAACATGGCACGTCCACATGCTAACTACTTCTTACTGATGTTCGTACTGTAGCGATGGTATGAACAATTTTGCGTCCTGTGTCACAGATTTGTGTTCTGCTCAACTGCATTAAAGCGCATGTGTAATACATTATGTCAACGAAGTCTTCCCTGCTTTATCGTGACATCAAGTTAACACAATCTATACCGGAGCAATACATTAAGGATTACTATGGCATTATGGAAACATTTAATCTTGCAGAGTGAAATTTGATGTGCGTCTCTCAAATTCCAATATTTGAAACTAATGTGATAAAAGTGGTGAAAAAAAAAATCTCAAATGGGTTTTTGATGAGTTGAACTGGAATCTGTAATGAGCACTAGTGCGTATTGCGTGTGTCTGTCTGTGTGGATGAACATATGTATCATATGTACAATATGCACTAGAAGCGGTAGATGTAAGCAGTCAGCTGTTCAGGCTCACATACACAGACGCACACAGACACTCCTCCTCTATGTCCTGTCTGGCTGTGCAGCTCAGCAGAGAAACAGAATATGAGAACAGACAGTCTTATTTTTCCATCTCCATGTAGTTGCCGAGGGTTATGCACACTGGACAGCCATCTAACCCCAGCGCATTACGGTGCAGTCAAACCAAATCAGCCGTGTGTGCATGCACTCATACTGTATGTGTGAGTACTATAAGGGTCACCTCGGTGCAAGCCGCTCGGTACAGTATCTTTAAATGTAGGTGCGCTGGCATGTCTTAACATACCGACAGTGAATTTTAAAACTACGGCGAGGTCATGTGAAAGTGTACGGTACGTTTCTGTGCGTGTGTGGGTCTGTTTATGAGTGCACATTGAGCCTATGTCTGTGAAATATATGCAGCATGCAGGGGAAAAAATGTGTAATGTGTAATGGGCCTTGGTCTCCTAAGGGGAGAAATTACAGCACTGTTGAAATGTAGCCCTTACTAGAGAGAAGCAGTTGTAGCAAGAGGTTACACGAAATGTGAAAAGTGAGCCAACATTATGGGTTCCAGTGGGAAGTGGCTAAACAGCAGCTAATTATGCAGTCTGCTCATTGGAAGTAATGTTATAAAGCTCCCATCCCATTTTTTTTATTTGCCCTCATTCAAATTTCTTCTAAGTTGTCAGAGCGATGATGAGGCAGCGGCTTAAACTTGGCAAATTTTCATTTTGATGGGGATTAACGGTCAACAGTATGGATGACCTCTTTTATCTCAGGTTATGCTGTAAGGCAGAGAATGCAGACATAAGTAATAAGGACTGTTGTCATCTCAACCATAAGCTGTGGCTCCTGACTGATGTGGCCTATGGGATTGTTCAGGAACATAGAAAGAGATTAGAAATGCTTAAAACTGATGCACACTGTATGTAGTTAATAACTACAGACTCGGTTACCTATAAAGCAGTGAATCTCTCTCTGTCCGTCTGTCTGTTATTCGCACATCTCGGGAACCGTTCATCCGATCTACTTCACACTTAGCATGTGTGTTGCTGCGGACCAAAGGACACGCAGTTCTGAATTTGGTGCACACAACATGTTAAATATTAATACATGTTAAATGAACTACGAAGACAGCAACGAGGGCATGGCTTCATGGCTCTGTAGGCTGAAGCTGCGCTCACACATGATCCCTCTCAGATAGATCTCACGGGGAAGCAGACGTAAACAAAATAGTGATTGATGTGGTGCTTCAACTTGCTGTAATAATGCGTTGCAGTGAGAATAAACAAAAGCACAACGTTAAACAGGTCTGGATGAGAGTGGAGACACGGTCAACATGGGTTTTCTTTTCTTCAGCAAGAACTGGAGCTGAGATTTTAAGTTTCTGTTGACAGTAGTATGCTAGCTAACATTAGCCTCGAGGGCTAGGATCTCTGTCGTTGATTGGCAGCACCGTCAGCTGCTTAGGGATGCCTCTCTCAATAGCTGCATTGTGGTCTGGCTCGAAATGTATCGATGTAATCATCTAGTTTTTAAATCGTAAATATCAAACATGTTTGATGTTATCGGGATGACTCTGTGAGCAGTTTAGCTTAAGACTGAATCTGTAAACCCCTCACATTCTCAGATAATCTGATGAACACTGGTACCGGTATTACAGTTGGACAGCTTAAAGGAAGATCATGATCATTTTAAAAGACTGCCAGGTAGTAAAATGTGATAATCACTACTAGGCTTACAGGCATTGTGAACTTGCACTGATGTGCTGATCAAGCTGATCATTGCATCTAACGCACACACTCAAAGTAATGTTTCCTGCGATGAAACAGCTGCACGTTTTTAGAATACAAGCCTGGGGCCAAGTGGTATTTATGGTGATTCTGTCAGCTCAGTACTGCTTCTCTGTATTTTAGGCATTACTGTATGTGACAGCAAAAGGCTAGGTGCAGATTTTTAAAAACAAGGATAAATGCTAAAACAATGCCACCGCATCTAGTACAGGAGAAAAAAGGGAAAAAGAGATTCTTGTGAAGTTATTTTCTCTTAGTGTTTTATGCAGAAATGCACATTTAGTAACAGCTGCCATGTTACAGCAGGAGATATTGAGAGGATTTTGTTGATTTAGTAGTTAGTACCCAGTGGGAGAAAGATGTCCTTGACAGCCAGAAATGAGTACATATTATGCACTTTATTCCAAGGAGCAACGGCATGTTTGTGCTGTGGCCTTAAGACATATGGTTGGATGTTTCTGGTTTATCTGCATGCTTTTTTGGGTTGTTATGCAATGGATAGTGACTGTAGTCTGAGGGGAATGCCTTTGGCAGAGTGAACCAGGAGTGGTAAAGAACGAGCTCTTTCAGCACCGCTATCTTACATCGGTGGAGCTGGGCTCCAGCCTCTGCCAGCTGCCTTGGGTGGAAATATTCAGCATAGCAATGATAAGCAGTCCCTCTTTCACATAATGCCAGTTTTTGTGAGGTCCTGCTCTACGGCACTGCTATGCCGAAATATTTTGTTGCGGAGGATACTTATAGGTCATTTCATGGTTTAACTGTGATCTATGTTGGGTTAGCAGGGCTTTTACTTTCAGAGCTGGTGATGCAGAGGGTGCCATGACCTTTTTTTGGGAGAAAACATGTAAATACATTCCTAATGTGTAAAAGCTACCCACAACTCACCACTCCATGGCCTCCGAACATAATATATAATATGTATTTATGACTTCATTATGTTGACTAACTACTTCTGTAAGTCTAAATATAATGCAACTCCTTTATTATAATTTTCATACAGCCTAATGGCATCATCTTTAAGCTGTCACAACATTTTAGTGAGTATGTTGCACAGAGCTACAGGCAGAGCGCATTCAGGAAAATGAACTCAAAACAACAGAAACGAGATTCAAAGGGTGAAAGAAAAAAAACAGCTTTTAACAGGTGTCAGCCAAATGAAACAGCTTTTCTTCCTCCAGGACAAGCAGGAAGGTGCAAAAAAAAAAAAAAAAAGAAAGAAAAAAGTCAGAAAATCAAATGCTCACCCTCTTATTTTCCACAAGTAAAGCTTTTAAATGTAAATGTCCTGCAGGGAGAGGTGCCAAGATTCTGTGTCTTCCTTAACCAAACCCCAGAACCTGATTTTATTTTTAGTTATTTTTACTAAGTTTAAAAATCTGTAAAACTGTATTGCATGTATCGACAGTTAATATTCCCATGGAGGAATCAACTGACCTCGGAAGCTGTTCAGTAAATGTAACAAGCGGCACTATAACCAGTGCCAATGACTGGAAAGTTCTTGAGGCTTTTAAGTCTCTCCCTACATCTGTCCTGGCACGACATTAATGAGGCCTGATGAGGTGTTGTCAGCTACCTGCTTTGCCAACATACAGGCTTGGCGCTGCTGGCGCTTGTCACTGGCATCAAGTGTGATGGCTGTGATGATGAGAGCCGACCTGATCTGCCTTACTTGACAATTGAAAACAATAATGAGATACATGCTGCTACCATTTTATTCCACTCCAAAATTGAATGTCTGCTTGTAATTTTACAAGTTTCCTACAAAGGAATTCACTAAAATTACATGGGAGTATTCATGATAAAGGCCGAGTTTGAAAACGGGCATGGTCCGAGCTAGGGTGCCGAAACTACAGAGGTAGGAAGTAGTTTTGCATAATTTTAGCGTTAGCATTGACATTGGCTGCCTGCCACAGTTAACTGTCGACTCTTTATTAACGAAAGTCAGTAACTAAAGCGTGCATTTTTATTTTATTCATGCTGTTACAGTGATTCTTTTTCAGATCCAAGCATTTGCTGTAATCGTAGAGTGGAAACTTTGACATAAAAACACCAAACACATCACAAATAAAAGTACAATAACAACATAACAATCAGTAAAAAGAACAAACCAAAACACATTTATATTACAACACAGCAGGCTTTTGTGGATCTTGGGGGACTTTACTTTAAAATACACCATCACTGACATAAACTACCAAAAAGCAAATCTAGCAAGGGGTTGTTGATGTTTCACCCGCCCTTTATATCAAACTAGAAGGACTATGTGAAGTAGAAGCAGCATTTTCCATTACGGAAACTACAATAACCTTTTTTGCCCTTTACCTCAATTATGAAAGAGAGAAAGAAAAGGATGTAACAGGGAGACACAGTGAAAATGAGACAGGTTACCAGAGGACAGAAAAATAAGGGGGAAAAAGAAGGGAAGTTTTCCAGGTATCTCTCCACCTCCATCTTCTCCAGTATGTCTGTATGTCTGATAGCATCTTTGATAGGGTCAATGCGAGGTGACTGAAGAACATGACTGTGAATGGGATCACCTGTCTGCCAGTTTGTTCTCCCTATCTCTTTCTAACATCTCTCTGGTTGTCTGTCTGTTTCCTCTCTGTTCTTCCCCGACCAGACTCTGTGATGAAACAGGTCTTTGTTCTAAGTTGTCACACAGACAGAAGAAAATGAGTGACGCTGAGTGATGATGTGTCATGGTTCAGCCAGAAAAATAGAGAGTTTCAGCTCTTTGCATTAGCTCATCAAAAGAACTGTACACTGGCGTGTTTGGCAGAAGGATAGACGACAGAGATTGTCTGCTATCCTAAAAGTATTGTACTTATGTTGTAAATTGAGCCATTTATTTTAAAATTGTATTTTGCTTTGTTTGTAACTCGATTCTCTCTCTGTATTTCATGATGTTGTCTCAAGTTAACTGGCTCGCTAAGCTAGTTAGCCCTGGATTATTGTACCAATGTACATGCATTTGTTTCTCTGTGCTTTATTCCAGAAACTAGAGAATTATGCACCTCTAATGGCAGCGGTAATGGTTGTGGTAACTGATTTAGAAGGAATATATTAGGTATAGCCAATCAAATAGCCTTTTTTTGTATGACTGTACATCTTTCATAAAACAGGTTGGTTAGTTTTTGAGTGGGATCTCTGTGTGCATGCACCAGTTGATAGAGCCATGGAAATCTAGCACAGGATGTGACTGCTCATTGCACCATTTGTTTCTGACGTACGCTGAGCCGGCAGGGATAGCAAGTACAAAGTCTGGTAATCTTTGACACCAAAACTGCACTTTGCACTGCCACACTTGCTCCCACTCTGCTTCTGTTATTTTTTTGTAGACACAACCATATATACTGCGACTCACTGAAATAGCACATGGGCACAAATTAACCTCATTGTTATTTTAGGATTACAACCAGACAAAGACTGCTCCATTGTGGATACTCCCACTTTAACGATATTTTATCATCAAGAAGAGATTTCATTACGATATTATACTTCTCAGTTTGTTCTTTTATAAAACTAATAAAGTAACATAGCATGCTGCTTTAAGACACACTGCATTAGTTACTGTCATTATAAAAGCAAATCACATCCACGCACAACAAAGTGCATTTACTTACTCTTACAGCAGTGCCGAAACAAATATGTATAATGTGACCCGCGGTACTGAAGTGGAACAGTGTTGCGATGTTCTTGACAATACACAGCCCTAATTTGCTTCATACAGCCACATAGTGTTTCTTTTCCTTATGAAGACATCAGAAATAATTTACCAGTCCTTCAGTTCTTATTCAGGCCTTGCTGAGATAAGGCAGATGCTCATAAAACATGTATGAGCTCTGTTCTTTAAATAAAGAGAAACAATGAGAGTTTTAGTTTTCGTGATCTTTGAAAACTTCTCCTACTGCATTTTTTTTCTAATTGGAAACTTTTCTCATGTACTTCGCAATACCCACATGGCCACTTGCACAGAATAATTTCATGGTTACACTGATAAATAAAGCATTGAAACCCAGCCAGGAGTTGAAGCTAAGACATTAAACCACGGCTAGGAAAAGCAGAGGGGATGTAAAAGAGAATGGCAGAGAAAGCGAGACAGGAGCCTTTGCTGATGTCGGACGTCGTATCCAGATAAGATGAGCTGTCGTATTCAATAGCATACGAGCCCATCACGATGCATAATTTCTCAAAAGCAGTGTAACAGGCTGAAAACATGCTCCGCTTGCATAGCTCGTGGTATGAAAACAGCTACAGGGCAGAAAGGGGAAGACAGGATTGGATCGGCCGGATGTCTCGAAGACTTGAGGGAATTTGATTTGACGAGAAATGTTAGCTTGATGTCAAACTGAAAAACTGGCTGACTTTTAACCAAAGGCAAAAACAGCTACTTCTGAGAAGTTTCATACAAAACTCTAGGTATGTCTGAGGGCATCCATTTTGCGGAAATTAACATATTAAGATGTGTGCCACGCCTGCAGTATGTGTAGCATTGTATCTGTCAGACCTCTTCATATAGTCATTTCTCTCCACCTCAGTCCTGCACCTGATGACACAAGCACAGAACAAGCGATACCAATCTTCTCAGCCCACACTCTGAGTCATACTTACTCTCAGATGACATCGTTAGTGACTGTAAAACAGAAGTGCAGTTATACTTTCAAACCAACCAAAACTGTAATTATATCATTATGTTGCATGTATTTTCTCTCCGCTTCTATTCAACCCCAAATTACCTTTGTTTTCCAATAGCGCTAAGCAAACGATAGAGATCATAATCTTTATCTCAATGTGATTTTCTCACAAGTAACTAAGCAACAGGAATGGTCCTTGAAGTGAGTTGATGAGAGTGGAAGGGAAAGAGAGATGACGGAAAGAAGTCAGAAAAGGAAAGAGGATAAGAGTTGTTTGCCAAAAAGGCAATAATTACATAGACGGAGATGAAGGATCGGTGAACGCGAGTGTAAAGAATCGTGAGGTATGCGGTAAGGTCTTTTCATGTCATGAAAAAGTTGACGTTGACATTTGAAAAGAATAGGAAGAGTCATGGTCGGAGTAAACAGGCATTAGAGTCAACATTAGAGAGGAGTAAATGTCCTCAGTGGCCTCGCTGATTTAAACAGTGTCGCAGCAAAAATTGGCTTTCAAATTACAACAATATAGATTCTGTCCGGCTGCATGTGTACGTTGATTGACGATGCAGATTTAATCTCTCAGCTAACCGTGAGTCACACCCATTTTCCGATATTAAAAAAGAAAAAAATGAATAAATGAATAAAATTTGATCAAAACAGGTTTTTCAAAAGAATAAAATCTCTAGAATGGCATTTAGGAAAGAGCATGCCACCACCAAGGCCCAACAGTCCCTTTTAATTCAATCTAGCCAATTTGGCAAACTAAATATGCCATTTTTTTCATCAAGATTAACTAATTAGTTAATACCCTATCTCGCAATGTCAAAGAAAGTATGAAAACATTCTGGGATAAGTCCCTTTATCGAGATCAAACATAATGGGGTCTATTCAGGGCCAAGACGCATCAAACCAACCAACCAAACAAATGGACACAGGCCAAAACACAACCCTCTTGGCAGAGGTAATAATAAATAAGATATATGTTGATTTAACAACAGCAGTGCAAATGAAACATGATAAATCTGCACTGACATTCAGAGATTCAACAGCCTGTGTGTGGAGGGGAAAGAAAAAACAACTTAATTTTGTTTCAGTTTGTTAATTATTCCTGGATTTGCTGATTACCCAGTGTTTGTTAAACATATTTGGATTAAATTATGATTGCCTCTGGAGTGGCTTTGTCCTTTCGTTCTCCTCCCTCTGTTTACTGACCGACAGGTGTAAACAGGTTGAGGGCCTCAGAGGGCGCTAAATGGGGAAATCATTGCAAACTCTGTATTCTGATGTAAATACCCGCAATTTACTTTGTCACTTTTAGTTAACTCTGGACTTCTCAGAGCTCTTTTAGGTCTGCAGTGGTACAACAGTTCAGTTTCTTTTGTCGTTGAGTCCGTCTGAAGTTGCCGTAGAGGACCGGTTTTAAGCTACATTGATTATTAGGAGAGGAAAAAGAAGAGAAGAGATGAAAGGTGAGAAAACAAAAGTGAGCTGGAGTAAGCTATGTGAGAGATGTAAGGGAGAAGGTAAGACATCGAGACATTTTGGAGTGAGAAATGAGAAAATGAACAAGGAAAGTTAAAAAGATCTGAGGAGAACTGAGGGCAATTAGAATGAATAAGTCATTAACAGATTAATATTACAATGGATGAATTAATATTAAAATGATCAGATGTATGAATGTATGTGTCAGTCTGCTCCATCCTTTCACAAAACAGAACAAAGAAAACCAGGCGGAGGGTTTTCTGCAGATCATCTCAGGGCACGGGTGAGAAAATCACTTGGAAAACCTTCCAAGTTGTGAAACAGCGGGATTGATTCATCCAGAGAAATCGGTCTGAGAGTGACCTGCAGATTATGACATGCGATAATCAACCACACCTTGAGAAGAAGGAAGAAAGGCTTTGATTAGGAAACAAAGTAAAGCTAGTGACACATTGTGATTTAATCAGGAGGTTTAGTACTTCTGTTTTGCTGGGAAAAAAAAAAAACACATGAAAGGATGTGGCGCCATAGTGAACGACAACCCAAGGCAACCCAACCAGCAATAAAGCCCCAACTAAATTAAATCTGACATGTTTTCAGACTTGTCAAAGATGCTGTTGTAAGCGAAATCCGTAAACTGACTGTGACTCCAGGTTTGCTGTTTAATGTGCACACCAGATGAAAGAGGTTGAGAGGCACACACGAAGCAGAGAGAATAATATACTCAATATATATTAATATATTAAGTATATATCTACATACAGGCATGTGACATTGTTGAACAATCGCAGGCCACAGTGCACTGAGCATAAAAAAGGCTGTGTGGTCATTTTTTCACATTCTGCCTCTCTGTCCCTCCCTTCAGCCACGTCCACTTCCCGAGAGCCCTTCATTGCTATTCTCTACCCGTCCACCAGATGCCCTGTGACTTTTCCACCTGTTACTGTCATCTCACTGACTCTGACTCCAGCCACTCCCTCCTGCCCTGCAGTGACCTCCTTTCCCTTGCATCCCACTCACCTACCTGACCTTCCCCAACCAGCTGCTCACCTGTTGCCACTTTCCCCGTCAGCCCTGCAGGATTTGACCCGCCCATTTTCACTGACTCTTCGTTAGCTTGTCAGTGTCGCTTTGGGTCATTGCTCTTGAACCTCTGCTATCTGTTTTCCTGTTACTTTGAACTTGAACCTGGACTTGTGCCTATATCAAGTATTGAAAGATCTCTGAAAAAGAGAATAAACCCAATATCTCCATTGCTGTCGGAGTTACCCCTGGTGCCTGTCAGTTGATCATTTCTGTACAGTCAGGATAGCACAGCTTCAGGCTGCTGCCATGCCTCTTTGAAGTGGTTTTTTTTTTCTTTGGATGTGCGCCAGACACAGGAGAATCTCGGATCGTGCTTTTGATTTTTAATGATCGAAATTGGAAGCTCATTTCCTCAAAATCGTAACACCCCTACATAGCACTTCTCTTCGTGACTGTCTATAAGTGACCCAGAATGACAATGAGCCTCACTATTGATGGTCGTTACCTGATCTGAAGTCTGAGCGTTAGTTCAACGTGCTTCGAAATGTTGGTTTGTCGTGGGATTTCATGACAGCCCCCATGCTGTTTAATAAATCATAAACTACAGATATGAGTAAGGTTTCAGTGTTACGTTACGGCTGAAAAATTAATATATAGGTAGAGACAAGAGTGTTGATATCAGCCATGACTACAACAATTTCAATACTTCATGAGACTTCATGAGGATCAGAGAATAGATCAAGGAGAGCTTTGTATACATTGTATACATGCTTTAGTACCTTTCTCATTTATCTTGTATCACTTCTGTTTTTTTCTTTCTGTCTCTCCCTTTGTGTTAACAAACTCTCACAAACCTGCTTAGTGTTCTCCTTCTGCAGTGATGAACTTTATGTCAAGAAACAGGAAACTCACGCTGCAGCATATACAGTAAATGTTTAAATATGTGAATAGTGAAATATAGGTATGTATGTTTATTCTACATCACTAATACAGTTCAAATATGATATATAATAATAGTAGTGGAATAAATGTGATTACTAACTGTTAAGAGCCCGACCGATGCATCAGTTGGCCGATGTTATCGACTGATATTGGCCCATCGTAGATATTTAGGTATCGCCGTATGTAACTTGTAGATTTTTTGACAATGCTTGGGGTGATTTATAATAATTACAGTTTGAGTGAGGTTAACTGTTTCAGTTCACTGATCATTTTAGACAGTGAAGATTATCATTAAGTAATCCATTGCATCTTTTTGTTACATATTTATAACCACATTTGGAGGATCACTGCAAAAAATGTGTTAATAGTGACTAACATGTTGATATCAGAATTTTTTTACTGCCTAATATCAGTATCGGCATCGGCCCTAAAAACTGGATATCTATTGGGCTCTAATGGTTGCATGTAAACACAAGTTTGACAGGAACCTGGTTGTTGCAGAGGATGCAAAGGCGCAACAGGAGCAACAAAGTCTGCATATTGACGAGGGATGGGGTGGATGGGTGGGTCAAACATGCACAGTTAAATACTTAACTCACGTTAGGTACATAACATAACTTATATTTTAACCCAGACCATGATCCAACCAAGTAGTTTTTCTTGCCTGAACCTAACCAAACTGCTGCTGTTTCACAACATAAACCACATGACGATGAAGGTCCCTTATGCCTGTTGTTGGTACTCTATAGGGTAGATTTTGGGAGTCATTGGTAATCGACCTATACAGTCAGTTAGGTATGAGGACTAGCTACTTTAAATCTCAACTCAGTGTTTGTACACAATCTCCTTTGTCCTCAAGATTCAGTTCTCTCTGCTTATGCATGTGTGTGAGCAAATGCATGTCTTTGTTTGGAATAGTGAATAATATTGACAGGGAGACAGATATTTTTAACTTTTGAGGTACTTCTGTACACGCAGGTGGTGTCTGCGCTTGTCTTTGGAGGGTTTATGCAAACACACACACGTCTATATATATATATATATATACTGCATGCATATGGATGTGAGTCAACAGTCTACCCCAATTATACAATATCAACCCCATGCTGGCTGCAGTTCAACATGTCATTGTTTTTTCTTTCCCGGAGCCAAATTCAGCACCTCTGTCATGTCCCGGCATCTGTTTTCTATTCGCTTCCTCTGTTAGTCTCGCTTGTTTACTTTCCAAAGATTTTCAACTGCATAATTTTCAAAGCCAAGGTCGCCAGCTTGGGGCAAACAGCAATGGAAAGCAACATCAAAATCACCTTGTGTTTTTTTTCTCTTCTGTTTTTTGCCCTAAATGTGAAAAAGGAAGTGCTTTGACAGGAAGAACTACAAAGCATTAGAGAACAAAGTTAATCACTGTGGGAGAATGCCAGGGGTTGATAAATGGAGAGACGGAAATGTAAGCACAACATCAGCTATTTGTTTTCTTTCTTGTGAGTTTTTCATCCTTCGTCCTCATTGTTCTTCTCTCTCTCTCTGCCTTCTCTCCACACTCTCTCCGTCATATCTCTCTCCTCACCCTGTTCTCCGGTCTCCGTCTCCTTTTTCCCTGTAAACTGTCTTTTTCTTTCTTTCTTTCTATCTATCTCTGGGTCTTTCTCCCTCTCTCCTCGCTCGGCTTTTCTCAGTAAAATTCTATTTGTGGGGTGTCAGAGGTCTGGGAAAGCTGGGCGTGAGCTGAGAGAAAGTGTCATAACAAACAACACAAAACAGAAGAGATTGATTTAACGTTTATCGCAACAGCGCAGTGGCGGTTGAGAAAATTGGTGTAGGTCTGCAGAGCTGGATATGCCGCACAATAAGAGAGGCATGTCTAAAGCTTATATCATCTTAAGCATATAGCCACCCCGATGCACTGACACAAGTTGTTACCATAAACAATTACCATCTATTGAACAGCTACTGAGAGTGTCAGGTGGTTGTTTATGATCCACTGCTGTGACGTTTTCCAGTCAAAGGAGCACTGATCTTTTTGTTTGCTGATTTTTCATGTATTAGTGAGAAATAATGAAATCATATGTGTTTTACATTTGTGCAAAAAAGCCTTCACTGTGTCGTGCGCAAATGAATTTTCTGTGTGTGCGAACTCCTCGATTATGTGTGCATGTTTGTGTGTGTGTGTGTGGGGGGGATGAAGTGTTTTATACGGTCTTCAGTGTCCATAGAGAATTGTACTGACAGCAGATAATTCTTTTAGAAGAGTCCATTTAAAACGAAGCACAGGGGAATCAAACCTCGTCACAGCTTTTGGGGGGGCGACTAAATATAGTCATCCAATAGACACCCAATCACTCTCTCCAACACACACAAGACACTAGCTGGTCTGCTTGAACCTACATGATCTCCCATCAATGTTCACACTCTGTCACTTCTCGACATTTTTCAATTCATCAATTCTGAAGTTGCACTTTGGGTGGCTGTAATGCTTTAGAAAATGTTTCAAGAGATGATTGCCCTTTATTCTAAGGTTTATAATATTAGCATCTGAATATACACTAGGCAGCCATTTCATTGAACCCCTTAGTCACAGGGTCTGGAGCCTATTCTAGTGTGCATTTGGTGAAAGAATGGAAATAAGGGAAAGCACTCGTCCTGAGAAAACTCACAACTAGTCTTGAGGTCAATTGGAACCGTGGGAGGAAACTCGTATGAATACAGTTTAACTCCTTACTAGGGGGGCAACACCATATGCACTGACCGAAGGGATTTTGTCCGACTGTAGTATCAAATGTACGAAAGCTTTTGAAGAGGAAAAACAAAAAAATCCTCCTTGTTGCACATATGACTTCTTACATACACTGATCAGCCACAACATTGAAAGGACTAACAGGTGAAATGAATAACATTGATCATCTCGTTGCAATGTTTGGATGGGAAACTTGATCCTTGCATGCAGTTTATGCCACTTGACAAGCACCACTCACCCAAACTCCACTACAGACCATGCACGCCCCGTCATTGCAACTGCACTCCCCAATGGCAGATCACTGCCCTGCCACAGCACACACACTACTCAGAAATTGCCCTAGGAACATGACAAAGAGCTCCAAATCTCTAAATTCCCCAGATTACAATCCAGATCCACAGATTTGGACTTGGCCCTGACCTGTGAAGCTTGGACACAGGACCTCTTGCGGTGCCCTGTGGTGTCTGGCACCAGGGTGTTAGTGGCGGATCCTTTGAGTCCTGTTGTGGCTGATCAGAGCATGTGGTAAAAGGCCCAACAATTTGACTTTGAAGCCAAATGAGTAAAGCACTTTGAGGGTAGATGGGTGCTGTTAAGTAACTGAAATAATAGTAATAGTGATGGGTCCCCAGAATGTCGGCTGACAGGTTCAAAACT
This sequence comes from Pagrus major, assembly GCF_040436345.1. NCBI lineage: Eukaryota > Metazoa > Chordata > Actinopteri > Spariformes > Sparidae > Pagrus > Pagrus major. The sequence goes on along the minus strand of NC_133219.1, from coordinate 34,212,962 downwards.
TATAAGAATACCGGGATTCACACTAATGAAAAGAAAACTGTTCCTCTGCACTGCAGAACTGCTTAGAGCAGCAGTTGTTGCAGCATCCATAGTATGATTAGAGCTTTTGCCTCAGAATGCAGCTCATCATTCAGTGGCTAGTATTATAGCAATCTGACAATAGGCAGCGACATATTCAGGTCACAGTTGTTAGCAGTGAATAAGGTATCGAGTGCTATTCAAGGTACTTGTCGTCAGTGAGAATTGGGTGTTTGTCTAAAGGGGAATGTGAGATTGCACGTATTTACATTTATGTATAAAGGACTGTCTAAGCCATCATGGACGAGTCCATCAATCAGTGACAGCGCTGTTGTTATGAAGTTCTGTCTCTAGATAGCTATTATGAAGTTTTTGTCTCCAGCCATCCATCTTAAGATTTGTCCTTGAACAGCACATTGTCTGACAAGTTCGGCTCTATCAAACAGTGCCATTCATTTTTGCCCACCAGGGAACATCAGGAGCATGTTTCAGCAGAGACACCGGGCACCGCTGTAGACATGTTCTCCTCCTTTTAATTCAGCTCCTATAATGGTCACATGTATTTATGTGGCTCCTTGTTGTTGTTGCTCCTTTTTTTATTTTCAGATTTTAGTTTTTATTTGTTTCTCATCCACCTCTTTCATTGCTGTCTTTTCAATGACAGCTTGTCTATCAGTTGTGACAGTTGGAGTCAACCCCTTTGATTTTCAAGTTGGCTATCTAACTGTCAAGTCATCTGTCTTCATCGTCCCACCAGAGTTCATGTTTCACAAGTTTGGACTGCAACTTCAATGAATTTTGACATCAGCAGACACACCCACACACTCTCAAACATGTAGTTCAGGTACGAACACGCGCATGTACTTACAATCGCAAGATAACACCGACATTATCAGACACAGACACGTACTAACCCACCGTGCACATATATGCTAACTTGTGCACACAGACAAAGACGGGAATTGTAGCCTCATTAGTTTTCAGTGAGAGTTTCGACATGTTTTGACAACTCAGAGTGAGCTGTTGTCACAACCTTCAAATGGTTTATGGATGGACTGAATCTCCTGTAAGTGTGTGTGTGTGTGTCAGTGTTTACAGTAACGTTACCCTGCTGATAAATCAAACCTCTCTGAGGCTGTGCAGCGTGCAGCCCCAGATGTCCCCACAGGACCAAGTGTTTACTGAAACTGTCACATTAAGATCGTTCCAACTTGAGATTAGAGGAACACTGTTCCTCAGCTGGGCTATTGAACTGCCACTTTGTGTGTGTGTCTCTCTTTGTAGATGTGTGTGTGTGCATGAATGCGATTGTGTGGTCTTGTATGTCAGAAAGAGATAAATATTCAGCTATCTCAACATGCAAATTTATAGATTTTTGGGCATTTGCAGATTTATTGGACTGATTGAGAGTGAAGAGGGCGCAGCAGCATGTTTTTTATGTACCTAGATAGATAGATAGATAGATAGATAGATAGATAGATAGATAGATAGATAGATAGATAGAAGTCAATTAATTGTTTAGTGTGGTGATATGTCAAGCTAGTGTCTGTTCAAGGTGATTTATTCTTTTACATGCAGTGAACTGAATGTTCTTCTCTCTTTATATTTGAATTTTGCAGAATGCACTGCAGAATGATCTCTAAATGGCAGAAAGTCATGTATTTTATTGACATTTTTCCCTCCAGCTCAAATATGGTTGTGCTTTTGCGCAGCTACACTGTGTGTCTTTGTGTTTGCATGCATGTGTTTGAGTAATTTCCTGGGTGCATGCCTGCTTGTCTCTCTGCTTGTCAGAGCCAGAGGGATGACTGGAGTTGGCAGCATCTCCATCTTATTACAGGGCTTTTGATTTCGCTGGAGAAGCCAAATGGGACAGGAGATGCAAGGAAACGTGCAAGGCAGTAAAAATGAGAGTACATGTAATGTGGCTGTCGGCTAAATGACAAAACAGTTTGACTAACCGCTTCACTCCGTTGTCGTCTCTTTGCTTATGTCTGGCTGTTTAGTTTGTGCATGTTCTTGTGACTTACAGAGGCTGTGGAGAGGAAGGCCTCTCCTGTTCAGGTCACATCGCCAACAGAGATGCAGATAACCCTGTCCTTTGCCTCACACTTGAGACAGCCACTCTGAGATGATATTTATTCACGGTAGATGGCAGTTTCGGCTCTCCAGAAACAAAGGCAGGCCTTTTGTTATTGAAATTGGTATGCTTATCAGACGTCGGTGAATAGGAAGTGATTCTCATTTTCTTTGGAAAGAAACACAGATGATGCCTCGAATTCACGACATGCACCGTCTGACCTTAACCAGAGGGACACTGTAGAGCTGATGAATAGAATTATTAAGGATGTTTAACATCTGCTTTTCTGTCCGTCGCTGATGTTTTTGGGCATCCTTGAATGTGTGCGTGACCGTCAATTTGAGCTTGTGCAGGGTGCCAGAGTGTCCATACATCCACAAATGTTTATATGCTCTTAGTGAAAAAAAACATTTCAATCTTGGTCATAATTCTGTTGTTCTGGCCATCATTTCTATTGTTTTTGATAACATTGTACTCACTAAGGCAATTGTTGTGATGTGTGGAACAAGATAATCAGCCAGGTAGTAAGCACAATGCTGCACAATCAGTTACAATTACCAGAATCAGAATAATGGTTCAAATCAAATTCTTATGAATTGTAGTATCTTTCAACTACAAGAAAACCCAACAGTGTTTGCTAAAAAGAGATGCATAACTTAAGGATGATGAGCAAACTGAGAAGTTGGGTTTGTTTGGCTTGGTTTTGGGTCATCTGGTTTCAAGCATTGGCAGCCAGTTCCCCTAACTTTGTTGTTACAGTTTAACAGCACACTAAAATGTGTTGCTCAGAAACATTTGAGGCAAGAAACAGGCAGTGCAGTGACAGAATCCCAATTCATATTCATATCAGCACTGCCTTAATTGACAGTTTGATCGAGGTTCTGTTTCATGAGCCATCCTTCTCTGAGTCCGACTGTCCATGGAGGCGGGTATACAGAAAATGTGGAAGTACAATCTGTGATTTCAAACAACACCCTTACAGACGGGACATGAGCGTGGAGCTTTGGATGCACATACCACACACACTGTAATGATGAAAAGCTGGTTGAAAATAGGCAAAGTTTCCCTTTTAAATACAGTAAAACTGCTGTTGCACACAGTACTACATTTCATTGAATGTTAGGATGAAACAAACCGCAGATAAGAGTACAGAACAAAGAGAAGATGAGAAGGCAGAATCTAATGTGGCCAAACAGAGTGGACAGAGCAGATAAAAAGTGGAGAACATGAAAGGGAAGATTGAAACAGATAACCCAAAAAAAAAGAGATCAAAACAACAGAGAAATCCAAAAACAACTGGAGATAAGAGACAGCGACGGACATCTTTTAGGAGATTGATGCTAAGAAAGAGAGAATACTTGCCAGTGCGAGTCCCTGCATTCTGATGCAGATAAAACCAGGCAGGATAGACAGAGCGTGGATGAGCTAAAGATAGACAGATAAAACTCAGGATCAGAGAATGATGGCTGGATGATAGACTGAAAGAAACAGATGGATTTCACATGATACAAGATGGATGGAGGGATTTCTTGTTGAGAATTGAAAAGGATAGACTGGCGGAAGCAGGGATAGAGTGCTAAAGACACCAGTAAACAAAAGGAGATATACACAACTCAGCAGGGAAGCTGTGCAGCAAATAGGCAGAATGTAATGAGATAGAGAGGTGACAAAAGAAAATGGTTGAGGATAGGGGAGGATGATAGAAAGAGGGGCACTGTGTAAATTAAATGAGGCCATAGTGGTCCTGAGGGATAAAAAGAAGTGAGGAAAAGCTGTTGTAGCATTCGATATTGGTTATAATGGTTGACATACTTTCTTCAGTCGGATATAGATAGTTTGCCTGCACCTGTGGTCCCCTGACATCGACCGACCACTCATGCAAATGGTTAAAGGGTCGCTGTGAGCATGCAAAACATAAAAGTGAATACTCTTTTGAAGAGAATTTGCCCGAACAGTTGTGTGAAACTGTCTAAAGACAGAGCTCAGATGTGCAGAATCATGCTGGGGGTACTTCCCAAAGGAGGGATGACAGTTTCAGCACAGAAATGATGCTAAATTATGTAGAAAATCTGATTTTTGATGCTCAGTTGCAATTAAGGCAGTGCAAATAATCCTACATTGACAAAGGGGCATGATGGAGAAGGAGGAAGTAAAAGCAATTATAGAGTTTGGGACAATCTCAGTTAGCATCTATTGGATTTTTATTGATTTTATTTGTTTGATTGTATTTATATGAAAATGATATGGCCCTTTGTGTAAGATTTTGATTGAAGGCACATTTGAAACTCTGACTGACTTTTTGTGAATATGCTCTGCTCTTTAAAATTCAGCTGGAGGAAGTTTGACCGTTGATTCAGCTCACCGCTGCGACCCACAGGTCTTTCTGTAACAGTTTCCACTTTTCACTGGAAATCCCAGTGTGATTGGGGTCATGGATAAAGCTTCCTTTTGGCACAGATTTAGATTCAGCGTGTCCTCTCTAAGTGCTTTGAACTCACAGATAGAGGCGTGAGACCTTTCCAAAATTAGCTGTGTATGGCTGTATCTTCTGCTGTTCAAAGATGAAGGACGAAGTAAATACTTTAATCTGAAAACAGGAGGAGGAAAACCCTGCCACACTGTCAACAAGTCACATTACAATCACACACCTTATAATCTCAGTGCCAGTAATTACGATAAGATATTTACTGCCTCTTCACCTGGTTCGCCTTCCACTCTGGTTTCTATTATTTCTCTAGTGTAAGAGAGATCAATGTTGTATTTGAACTTTTATACGTCTAACCAAATAAACTATACTTTAAATCACACTTAATTATACTCAAATACAGTATGCCAAACAGGAGGAAAAGATGCCATAGCATTTCTACACTGTGCACGACCTCTTGCTCAGTTGCAGCTGCCTTTAATTGGGATCACATCCCCCCCAGCCCCAGCGGTTGAATAAGTGGGCTGTCTATTCTCTTGGCAAAAATAGCAGACTAACATGTAATCAGCAAGAACACAGACTTTGTGTAAATGCATCAACACTTCCATTTTGCACCCTGAAGTTCTATTGATTCGGCATCAGTGTTCAATGTTCCTTCAATCAGTGTTATTCACTCATTGAATAATCATCAGATTAACACTGACACAATATAAAATCAACACTGCTTGATAGTCAACAGGATTCTGTGGTAACCTGCCGGCTAAACAGAACGCCGATATCAACTCTTTTCAGCCTGACACTAAGCTCGGCAAGCAATCGACAGTCCAAACAATAAGCCAAGTCAAGAAAAGAAAAATCAAACTTCTTCCAACCAGTAAATAAAATATGTCATTAACACTAATTGAAAGAGTCTCATGTTAATTCATTTGGTTCATTCGACTGCAGCTTATTCTGTGATTTAGTATGTTGAACCTCTGCAGGCCCACTTTGTCTGAGATGACATTGACTGGAGATTACAAAGGATCAACATTAATGAGGGTATAAAACACATTATTTTGTTAGTGTTTGTTTCTCCTTTGGGTCAGTTTTAGTCACGTTTACCAATTAATAATAAATCACATGTTTTCCTCCAGATTGTTAAAGAGGGTTCCTTTAACCAAAGACCTATATAATATTCTATCATTGAAACAATTCACATTAATAACCCCCAGCTAATAGTACCTAGCTGTTAGTAAAAATAGATACAAAGAATGGTAGCCAGTACAAAAGTGTGTCAAACAGGATTAAAGTACCTGATGTTAGCTTACACTCTTCAGACAGCAACAGTGCGCTTAAGCAAAGACTTTCTATGGTTCTTCCTCTGCCCAGTTTTGTGATAGGTAATCCTCCTGGCCAGTGTTGATGGTAGAGGTACCGCTGCAGCAGCAGCAGCTTAAACATACACATCCGCAGAGAGAAACATAAGCACTGCTACCCAAGAACATATTCACTCCAAAGTAAAAGCAGAAAGAGAGATGAAGTGCAGGGGGAAAAGCCGTTTGTCTGGCCATTACGTCCCGTTCTGTTCTGAGCAGCCAAATGGAACCAAGACAGATTGGCTGGGACTGTTATATGCTGCTAACAGCAACAAGATAATTCCTCCTTTTTTTACTTCCATCTTCCAGAGCACATTGACAACACTAAAATATCTCAACTATCAATTTTCCAGTCATTCCTTTTTATATAATGAATCCTTAAAATCGTACCATTTTGGCACTTAATAGTCAGTGTTACCATTGGATCCTGTTTTTTAGAGACATGCCTGGGAGCCATTTTGAATCCTTGGCAATATTTAACAAACATGTTTGTCTCGAGCACAATGAAACATCATTAATGGAAGCAACACAAGAGTAGTGTGGCCAACAAACTATGTGGGAGGGAAATAATGGCAACTGCGTCTCCCTGATAACAAAATAAAAAAATGGCCGCCTGAGGAAATGGATCTCCAGTGAGTAATAGCCACGGATATCGTGAGCCGTTAAAGACTGTTAGAACCATATCTTATCCGTGTTTTTACATCTATTGTATGGAAAACACCAGTCTTTTGATAAAATAACAAAACAATTGACTTGTAGGCCTATTGTACATATGACTGTAGTCAGAATATTATTCTTTTGACGGACTGAATTACCTCTGTCAAAGCTGGATTGGAGGAGACTATTGATAAAGGACAAGCCTCCTTTATACTAAATAATATAATGACATATCCTTATTGTCAGAACTTGAGAAAATTATATATTTCTATATTTCTCATATTCACATCATGGCATACAAGGGGAAGATAGATGTTAAGTCTTTTAGTCAACACAGAACCATCAGTGTCACAGTGTAAAGTGATAATTGTAAAGTAATTATATACAGAGATAGTTGCTATCTAAACAGTCCAGGAGACACGTAAAGAGAGCTGTGGTATCTTCTGTTTGGCAGGACGTGTGTGTGTGTGAACCCTCTAGCTCTCTCTCAAGAGGCATTGTGACAACAAAGAGACAAAACAGAGTAAATCTGTATTGATTTTCAGTAAATTGGTTTGCACTTTTGCACTCACGACAACACATGATTGTGAACGCAGCAAACCGAAAAGAACACTCACTCACACACGCGCACGCACACACACACATGCACACACACACTCACACACACGCACGGACAACAAACACATGCTCCAGATATGAAAAAAAACGAAAGAAAAAAAAACAGACTTGGTGAAAACCTTGTACTGTTCTGAATGCCCAAACACTTGTTTGGTGCAGTCAGCGGTAACTCTTCAGGCAAACACAATGCCCTCTCTGAATTAGTATCACAATAAGAGGTGTTGTGAAAGTAGTTTTCTTGGAACACGGCTATAGTGTATTCCCTTTTGAAAGAATCACGCCAACGATTTCCCCAAACTAATAAGGTTTAATCGTCTCGCCTGCAGTTGCATCTTCATTTGAAATGGTGAGGTGCTTTAATACCTTTTTAAAATCCGTCATTGCAACTGTACGCTGGCAGACATCTAGGTTATGATAAGGTAATAAACCTGTTTAAAAAGGAACATCACTGTGGGGTTTATGAAATAATTAAGATTGATTAAGATGGATTCAGTCCACTCCTCTGGAACCTGGCCATTGAATACTGGTACCTATGCAAAGTCATTGGTGGAAATTAGACATTTTAAAGTAACAAACTAATTCAGTTTGAGTTAGATTCAAGGTTCTGTGGGTTTTGCATCTCTCTGTGTAGTCATACCATAATTCCAGACTCTCCACTATGAAATGAGGCAAGAATATAATACAGCCCATTACATTTTGCACTTGTGAAAAAACGTCATTCTCAATTTTTCTTCTGCTCTGAATAAGGAAGAGGTGAAATGCTGTATCAACAAGAGACATAAGACATTTTTTATTGGCCTCTATTATTCAGGAAGCAGTAGACGAGTGGTATAAAACTCATCTTAGAGCACACGTTGACAGTGGTTGAACTCACAAACCCCTGGGCTTCATATGGTATTGTTCAGTCAATTTGCTACAAATGCGAGAAGAAAATCTAACCAATCAAAAGTATTCAGAGCCATCAAGTCAAGTGGAGTTCGTTTCTGTATAAACAAGTCATTTAAAAGAATTATGGGGCAATTCACCAAATCTCATCTTCAAAGGGATGTGATAAATGCTTGAACAGCGGAGAATCTCCCATCTCTGTGTGCCAGTCCCAGATTACACAGTTAGCGAGTCTAAACACAAGTGACTGGAATTCAAAAAACTCAGAAGACAGCGGGCCTCTTTTTTCAGTCTTTTTGAAATTTATTTAGAGGATTCAGTGCCCAATTTTCTTTTGGTCCCCACGTCCTATTTGAATACAGAGAATGCCTCAGCAAAATGTGCACTTTTGTTGTTGCAGCTTCACCCAAATCCAAATATGTCAAATCTTGTATTCCTTTTAATCTAATTCAATAAGACCCGAGGCTCTTTGAGAACCGCTTTCCATCCAGCATGGAATTGGGCTGCGAGTGCGCGTGTGCATGCATGTGTATATGTGTGTGACTCCATGGGTGTGTGTGTGTGTTGTTAGTCATGCATTGTCAGGCAGGTTGGCAGGTTCAGGAGGAATACAAGCTTCCATATTTAGAGTGATGAGTTGAGTGAGGCCATGCTGAAAGGGGACTCAAATTCACACACATCCCAGTGTCAGGAAGCTGTAGCATGTTTTTTTTCTTTTTACTCTTGAATTAATTCCTTTCAGGTGAACATGGAATACATATTCACTCATTCACTGACTCACGCACTCACTCACCCCCCCTCTGTATTGCTGTCTCAACGGAGGACAATGCTACCGTTCCTGCTTTTGTGATGCTAATGCTTCACTTTTTTATTTATTTTTAGACATTGAAATGTCTGCAGTTTTGAGTGTCCTTCAGGGGCTTTCTCTCAGCCACTAGACGTGCGTTATAAAAGAGAGAGAGGCACAGACACGAAACAGAGGGGGAACAACCTTGGTCTGCATGCAGTATACATGCAAACAATTGTCAAGACACTGAAGAACCCAATGCACTTGGATGCACATCAATAATAATACTGAACACCACATTGCACAACAGAAACAGAAGGAGGAATAGATTCTTGAATTTGGTTGTAAGAATCTACAGCACTGACACAATTGCACGGGATATCCCTACACAGAAATGCCACTGCTTTGTATGCACAATAAAATTGTGACATTTCTTGACATTTGCTCTCTTCCTCTGTCAACACGCGGCTCTGCAGTCTTTGATCACAGCCTCACTTGATAAGAGCTCTGGGACGAAAAATGTTATTTTCATTTAAACACACAGAAGCAGGTTCTGCCCTTCGGATCCACTCAAATATGAACAGGCTCGCTGAAGGCGTGTGCTTGGAAACATTCTCAATTAATTTCTTAGCTTTGTTAACTCTGGTTTTATGGCTTGATTCGATTCTTTATTGGTTCAGTTATTGTAGCTGATGACGGTCTCTAAAATACGCACCACCCGCAACTCTGCCCACTTTCATTTCCACAGGTGGCTTCTTAGCTTTATTATAAAAGTGCAATCAGGATTCCCTCACTCTGTAAGTGCATAAATCTAATATTCATAAACCCATACCCATTGTGATATAAATTTAATACAGCACTGCCTGTCAACTTAACGATAGCAAAGTCTTCATGCTGGTTTGCAGTGCTGGCATTTTAATTTGCCAGACGTAAGTCTCTAATCACAGGCCAACATTTCATTGTAATTGCTGTGAACAAGTGGGACTGAGCAACGGAGAAAAATAAAGTCTTGTGATCGTTATATGTTACGCAGTGTGGCATAAACCTGATTATTGTAGAGACTAGTTGCAGTTAAACATGGCATTGCTTGAGACGTAATTATAACGGCACATTAACCGGAGTTTATAGTGTGTGTACTGGGGTGCACCTCTACAGGACGTACAGTTTATAGTCAAGATAATTTATATGGGACCACAAGTTTGTCCTGGAAAGCTTGACAATCTGTTAATCTTGTATTTGTCATTTGCAATCTTTATTCATCAGAGAGCAACTTGGTAATTTACCACTGAGCAGCTCAACACAATGTGGCTAATAACGGTCGAAATATTGGCCAGTGGCTGTGGATGAGAGCAATCATCTTGGACAAGCCGACAGGGTATTATGGCAGCATTTAATTCACAGCTTCTCAGTGGTTCATAAGCCTTTAAAACAAATGGGATGCCTGCTCACAGAAAGGCACACTTCTTCAGCCTTTCGCCCCGGCTAAAACGTATTGCCTATCTCTGATCTCATGACTGTCCCCCCCACCTCATCCTTACCCCCCCTTGTTGCCCATATCCATATAAGCAGACTCCATATATATCTCAGACATAGTTAAACACCATAGGCGGTGTCCATAAAGTTTAATGTTAGCTCTAACAAGATGTCAAGGTCACGCTGCCGTAATGTTATAGGAAGCCTGGCTCTCTCACAATGTGAAGTAATGAAGTTCTATTGGTCATAGTTGAGGAGGCCCATTGTTCGGCTCGGAGAGGGAACGTTAATGGAATGGATTATTCACGGCAGCCTGTTGAAAGGTTTATCACTCAGTCAAACTGGGATATATATTGTCTGTGTATGTCTCCTGGTGGTGTGCCATCTCTGTATAGTCCAATGCAAATGTGCATTCATACACACACACAAACACTAAAGCATAGAGTGTACACTAAAGGCTGTGAACGTATTTTTTCTGAGAGGGGGTTGACATTGTAAGTATTTCCTGGACCCTCAAGAAAATGGCATTACTATAGGTGTGTGTAGCATCAGAAATATTTAAGCCAGTATCGCTGCAGTTCATGAAATACTGATTTTAATCCATTAGAAATCATGTTCACAGGGCTGGTTGGTTGGCTCATTTGTCAGCATGATTAAACAAATATTGCTGAACAGATTTCTACAAAACTTGGATGGAGGATGGGCCTCTGCCCAGAATAGACACCATTAACTTTTGGTGCAGATCTGGATAGATAGACGGATCCAGGAAGTTTTTTCTCACTTTCTTGAACTTTGCGAGATGAGGAGTTTTCTGTTTTTTTTTAATTGCATTTTTGTTAATTTCTCAGTGAATAATGCATGGATTTGGATGAAAAATATCAGCTGTATTTGGGTCATGGTTCTGTATGAGGGATTAAAAAAGCAGGGCTAGTGCGGCTTGGTGGAAAAATCTCTACTTCAACTCAACCAAGGCGCTTGTTGCCTAAACCACCACAGTCTGGATGTCAATGCTGGATTTGTATGACCACCGTCCACCTTGACCACCTTCCTGCCACTCCAGCACAGTCCAGAAATGTAGTGGTACTGCCAGTCAAAGACACAATGCAGCCACGTAAGACAGCAGTGCTAAGAGTCACGAAAACAATTTACAATTTGGGTCCATGTGCAACAATCCCATAGTTTATTTTTTGTGACAATTTCACAGACTGCTGTTATACTATATTAAAATAGTATTACATAGTATAGATAGTCTAAGTCCTTTGCTTTACTGCTTCCCAAGGAAAGATCAGTATCCACCTAGACATCAGCTCTCCTTAAAACAAACCAATAATGCAAATCTAAATGCAACCGCAGCAGCTAAATTATTTTTATCTCCCTTTTCAATAACATGTTATTAAATACTTCCTGTTCCAGATATGTCTGTAGGGTTCTGAGATGTGAGATAATGAATAGATGCAATGCTCCTCTCACAAGTTCAGGACTGGTTTAACTCTGACGTGCACTTAGCGGAGGAAGCTGCCGATGCATCTCTCTGGGAGATTAGCAGACTTCCGTAGCGAGCCTCGATTCTTTCTCTCGTCCTCTTGTTCTCCCTGTTGCTCTCTGATTGTTTTGATCAATAATCTTAATGGATGAATCACTCTTTAGTGTGAGAGGAAAAAACACTGATTCAGAGACAGAGAGTAGGAGAGTGAGAGAGTAGGAGAGAGCAGCAAAGAGCTTAAGAGCCCTGAACACATGTTACGGGAGGTTGTGGAGCGTGTCCCACGGGAGGTTTTCAGAATATTGGTGGCGGTTGTGCATTGACTCCTCACCTCAGAGGCTCCCTATCATTAAGTACATCTCCTTCCTTTCCTCTTTCCCTCGCTGCCTCTCTTTTCTCCTTCCCGCTCCCGGTCCCTCCCTCTGTTTCTCCATTCTTCACCATCAACCTCCTATCCTTCATTTACATACGTCTGCCCCAGACATTTTCTCCTTATAGAGAGCACATAAAGAAGATGTACAGTGCTGTTGTAAATCACACCCACCCAATCTTCTCTGAAATGAGATGAGATGAAGAGGAGACCTGCAGGCTCGATTCTGCGCTGATTCACGTACATACACAAGGACCGGGCCGCTTCAGACAGTCATAGTGAAGTACATTTATTTGAGATCTTATGCTGTGTAAAGCCTGTAGCATGACATTTGCAAGGCCTCACGTTTGGGTGGTACATTGTGAGGTTGCTTTAGCTGAAGCGTGTGACTGAGTTAGAGAGAACAATCCTAAGGAGAAACTAACAATTTTGGATTTACATTTATTTGTTAAAATGCACAAGAGGATACCAGTCTAAGTATATAGTTTTATGTTTGGACTCGTTACGGATAAATGAGCCTTCCCAAAACATTTTAAACAAATATAATTCTGCTAATGTGTATAACAGTAAATAGAAACAACCTTCACAGGATGACAACAGCTTGATATAATTCAATTTACCGACACATTGCTCCCTTCATACCACTTTGTCTTTATATAGATATATTTACAAAATGCTTACTAGTATATAGATCCAAGAAAGAAATAAATGGCATGCTGTGCATTTCATGACCTCTTTCATACAGATGACAGAATATATACAATATGAGAGGAGGCGTTTGTCAAGAAAAGGAAATTCACCGTTTGTTAGAGGTTATTATAACGTTTTCTATAGGCTACTTTAAGGTCATTGTTCAAAGGCTACAGATTTAATGATTAGATAAGTATTTCATTCACGAAGCGTTAGCCCTTCATGACTACATTGGAGTGCAGTGACATATCATGTTTTTCTTTCTTGCTACGTTTTTTCTGGTGTAATTATGTGGAAAGAAAATGGGTTTTCTGCAGTTTATACATCGCATAATAGTGATAAATAGCCTACTGGATGCACTCGTGACATTCCTGGCCTTTATGGTTTGTGTCGAGCCATTTAGAAAGCTGCAGAGTTATTTATCTGCACCACAGCAGCCCTATATTCAACAGAAAGAAATGGCTTTGAAATTTGTCCAAACAAATGCTTTCCAGTGTTTTCAGTGTATAACAAACCCCAAACAAAGCACTAGTTATTTAAAACCCTTTGTTGCCGGCATAATCATGCAGAATGTCGTGACACCAAAGAATGATTTGTATTCACCCTTTTCATATTGTTGTGTTGTTACAGGAAAAGAATAAAGAGACAGATTCAATATTTTTTCTTGCTAAATAATTGTTCAACCCCCTAGGCATGCCCAAAGGTGTATACAGTTTATACAGAAAAGTTTTAATAAGCTCAGTATAGCTATGGCTCAAAATGTTGGACACTGCTGTATGTAGATGGCAATATCTAATTCTCATCAATTCTCACACACGAACTAATAACTCGGGAAACTCGCCAACGTATGATGCGATGCAATCGATTTTTTGGCTGTATTAACAATTTTCAGGCTTATTGGCCCGGGTTGTCAATTTAAACCAATTTATCCATGTTCCCTTGGTTACAAGCTAACCACCTGGAGGCTTGAGCAATATTATCAGTTTGATACAGATCACGTAATTATGTGCCACAGCACATATAAGTTATTACGCACTGACGCCATCAACTCTTCTCCGGTGCGAAAGGATTTTTTCTGTGATTGCCCAGAGGAAAGCCAAAGATAACCTCAGTCTCAACCTCATTTCAACCCAAAGATGATGAGCTCTATTTTGGTTGGCCTGATTAGCGGTTTGCATTTATCTGGGGCACCTCTGACCCAATGCGATACCTTGGGCTGTGTCTGTGTGCAAGTGTGTGTGTGTGTGTGTCTCAGTTTAGGTCTGTTTGGACTCCCCAGCGAGAGCTTTATATAATTTGTTTAACACCAAGGACAAAGTGTGAATGTGTATGTGTGGGAACACATGTAAAGGCGGGTTTGTGCATATTTGTATGCCCGTGTGCTGAAATGACTTTTCTCAAATGAGTAGAAGTTCATAGTCCAGCATCAGATGGAGATGAAATATCTCATGTGTCACATGAAACTCTGAGTCTCTCTCTTTGTCTGGGTCAGTTGCGACCAGTGTAATGATTTGCTCCAGTTAAATATTTCATTACAAGCCTTTTTGGATGGAAGGGAGCACAGCCGGTGCCGTCCTCATCAATCACAGCAGCAACAACAAATCTATTATCCAATAATTTAAGTTAAAACTATCCCTAATAGAAAATAAGAAATTGGAGTTGTGGTTTTGTGTTCTGTTTTCGTAAATCAAAATTGAGTTTGGTCATTACTCACAGATGTAGCTTACTGTTACATTAAATCATTACTCTAAAATAATCTATTCATCTCCTGCTGGTCATTTTTATTTAGTATTGATATAAGAATATAATGTCAACTTCTTGTCTTAAGCTAACTATTGTAGATATGCACTGTCTAGTCAAAGTTTTTTTTCCCCATATTTTTGTCACTGCTCAGTACTGTTAAGAAGTAATGTAGTCTCTAATCAGCAGCGATACGCTTTCCCTAACAGTATTTGGTTCAGACTCTTATTTACAATAATGGCAAGAAGCTTTACCCGTTATAATTCAGAGCCATTAATCCAGGAACAGAGATTGTAGAGAACAGCCAGCATCAGGGTTTGAACCTATGTGGTTTCAGGTGTAACACATAGTCTGCACACCCTCCAGTGCACTTGTTAATGCAGACACCTGTGGATGATTTGCATTAAACAGTAACAGAAAGTTTGAAACAAACCGACTAACTAAAAAAGATATTTCAGTCAAAGAGGATGATAATATTTGTGTTTCACCTCGTTCTCCTGCATCTTGTTCCTAAATGTCATTCATGGATCAAGATTCATCTCAATATCTTTAAGAAAACAGAATTTTGCACTTTGTTTGACATACATTTTCATATTTTGTCACAGTCTCGGATGATGTCTCTGCACACAAATGAGTGAAAACATTTTTTCAACATAAATCAACATTGAACTTAGTAAAAAGAAAAGTAGTATTGCTATGAGCTGAATAATATCCTAAAGTCTGTAGGGGTCCGTTGGTGATTGATACATGTAACAATAGTTTGAGCCAGTTAGCAGATGAGGATCGACAAAAGAATACACAAATGTTAGAAAACAATAGTAGCTGAGTAACTCTGGACTCACTGACAGCGAAACAGAAAGGAGATGAGAAAGAGATTTAGGATCTGAGAGTGAGGCCAACAGCGTGAGTGAAAGAGAGAAAACAGAATTGCAGATCGGGCTCAGAGGGTGGTCCCGCTCTATGCTGGAAGCTTTTCATGATGTAGCAGTACCAAGACTCAAACTTTTCACCTCCAGCTGCAGGAACAGGGGAAATTGGAGGGAAATTAGAGGGGTGGGGTCACTGGAAGCAGAATTGTGTGAAGCGAAAACGTGAAGCGAGGATGAAGAAGGCAAGAGCCGGTAGGAGAGAGCAGCTTTTCAATGAGAGATTGCAAAGAGAAGGGTTAGGGGCAAAGAAACCAAAGGGTTTGAAGTCATGAGGTCTACGGAATAAAAGGGGGAGGGAAGGAGGAAGAGAGCAAAGAGCAGAAGGGAAGGGGATTGGAGAGCTACACTGCTAGCTGCACTGCATAATGCATGCGGTGTGATTTGGTGCATGTAAACGGTCTGTGAATCTTTTATAAGATCAGGTTGACCAAGTGATACCATGTGGGAGAAAAACAAAAATTGGTCAAAGTGGACAGAGCGTAAGGCGTGGCCGTGGAGGTAAAAGCCTGCAAAAAAAGGGCATGTTTTATTAAACGTGTGTGCTGGCATGTTTGTTTTGTGGCTGTAAGGGGAAGGTCGAAGATGTCGCGGTTAAGCTCTCTGCGTGGATGGACGCACACCATCTCCACCAAAAAACAGGACTTTTCACAGTACAGCAAGCATGTGAATTGGAGGATTATACAAAGCCATCTGCAGGACAAGTTTCCACTTTGAAGAAATTACAGCTTTTAAAAGTTTTATTAAGATGCCTGTGCAGATTGTCTGAAGGACAGGCAGATTGGGCTGACAGTTCTGGGACTGCAGTTTGTTAAATGTGAGTTTTTAATTTTAATAATCATCAAACCAGACCAATAAGTCAGGGTCGAACTGAAAAGGATATGAACGATTGCAATTTCATCAAATATTTTGGTATTCGGTTTCTCTCACTGTTGTTGCGTCTCTCTCTACCGTTTAGTCCTTAATCACGTTAAAGCTTCAAGACTCAGCCATCAAAAACGTGTTTTCGTACATCTGGAGAACAAGATTAGCAGGCCAGGACACGTCTGCAAAACTACTGCACTTCATTATAATGCTGTTTTGGGACACATATTAGGTTTTTTGCATCATCTGTGATTTACATGTTGTGCTTGGCCAAACTGCGTTCAATTCCATCAACTGTGCAGCCCTGGAATTTACAAACGCAAAGGAATAATCTCTAATCTTTAACCCTGTTTTACAATTCAAGCCTTGATCTTTCTTGACATGGGCAGAGATTTTGGCTGAAAAGAATTTTTAACACAGTGTTGAATTTCCAGCAGTGTTCAAAGACCTTGTAGACCATACTGAGCCTTGGCCCTCAAAGCGAAGTGAAGATTTCTGAAAGAGTTCGAAAGAGCTTGATCACTTTCTGAGTTAGAGACATAAAAGTAGAGTAGCAGGCAACGAAAAGTAAAGGACTGCATTGTTCTTTGCATCATGAAAAATGTAATTCCTTTAATAATGCAGCGTTGTAATTGATAGGTTAAGGCGTACCCTTTAAAAAAAAACTCTTATCAGGATGGAGACAATTCAATTTTTGACAAGTTAAGGCGTCCGACTTGGTTTTCTTTCATCACAAATCTCATTGCTCTTTTCGGGCTTTGCTGCAGAGAACTAGAGCTCAGCAGTATTTCCTTAAAGCTGCTGAAGTCTTTGGTTCAATGAATCCTCACAGAATCCCCAACTGAAAGAACAAAAAGAGTTAACCTGTATAAGTCTCATTGTATTGTCTGTTTTGGTAATGATTAAGTTAATAAATAATAGCATTTGCTGAAGGTGCCAGCACTCAAATCTTTCTCAAACTCAAGAAACTCAAATGTTCTTATAGCAGCAGTTTGACACGAGGACTACCACGGTAAGAGTTTGGAGACAGACAGTGTAATGATGCAGCTAAAGAAATAATGTGTTCAACACTCATAGGCGTGGAATATTTGAAAGGTGAGATTGTTAAAATCCTTTTGTAAGGTGGAAAATGGACCCACTGGCAATAGTCCAACTCCCATTCTGCTATTACTGTGATTTAGAAGTTTAGAGGAATCATTAATGATGTTTATGACATCAATGGGAGCTTGAGATGATATTCAAGCTTTCCCTGTCTTGTCCTAAACCGTTCTGAAATCAATTTTACATCAAGCACGCTTGTAATTGAAGGTTTCCATATCAAAGCCTCTAACCTCTAAGGGGAAACTCTTGGGTGGGGAAATTGAGTGAATCATGCTCTCCTCTGCCGCAGTGGTGCCCTCGAGTAAGTAAGGCACTTAACCCTCGGCGCCTTCGACGGAGCAGCCCAGTGGCCCGACAGTAAAAGACTGTGGGTTGATCCCAAATTTTTGAATGTGTGTAACTGTAAGTGACCCTGAAGACAAGGCTGCT
The DNA here is from genome assembly GCF_040436345.1 of Pagrus major. Classification (NCBI taxonomy): domain Eukaryota; kingdom Metazoa; phylum Chordata; class Actinopteri; order Spariformes; family Sparidae; genus Pagrus; species Pagrus major. Next base: position 34,195,061 of record NC_133219.1, on the reverse strand, counting down.
ACGGAAGATCATTTTTGTTCAGCAGAACATTCACAGATAAATAAATAAAGTGTTAGCTGCTGAAAAAAACATTTCAATTTGCTGCTCCCTCGATAAAAAGGGTCAGGTAGTAACAGCATTCTGCTTCATGGTGCAATCTCATGTGTTAATTATTTCTTTATACAGACTGCTCCACAGCCACGGCAACTGAGACGGGAGGACTGGGCACTTAAGTGAAATCAGCCTAACACATAATGTGCCCATACACACAGCCTTGTGGTGGACGATGTTTTCATAATCAAGAAAAAGCAAATGTTCACACTGTTCCTTTGTATTCCCCGAGTTGCTGCGTGGAAAGTTAGGCAGAATAAGGGGCATATAAAAATAAGAGGAAGACAAAGAGACAGCTCTACCAGACAATCACTTTGCATGAAAAAGAAATAGGTCAGGTAGGAATAAGATGGTAAAGAATGCATGATCGTTCCAGGACGAAGCCAAATTCAATTCAGCATTCAGCTCAACTCACTTATTCAGTCTGTAATCACCTCAGGTGAAGCAGCTGCAGGGAGGTTTTCTCATTGTTTTTCAACACTGACTGCAGAGAGACTACTGGAGTTCAAACCAAATGATATGTGCTCCAGCACTTCAGACCCTCACCAATTTATTCCTGAATAACTTGTAATTACACCAGTATTTTACGATACTAAAAGTTTGGGAAAAAAACAAAAAACAGATAATTTTCTTTTGTTTTGCAATTAGCTTTGTGAATGTAATTGCACAGATACATGTTGTTTTGTCGGGGCAAATAAACACTTGCGTGCGGTCAAACTTGCTCCGCTGGTGGTGAATACACCATTAAACAACCACCATTGCTGAGGGAAATTGTATCTGACGTGGCTCAGGGACAAATGGTCCCGGACAGGGTGCTGTTTAAGTGGTATTCACATTATGTTTAGTCTCATTCATCAAATAAATCCTCAGTCTTGGACTCTTTCTTGGAATTTATGGCGAGATGTGACTAAATGAAACACATGGTCCCCTCGAGTAAACTTGCTCGCTTTAAGCCATTTATATTTTAAGCCTACAAAGCTGTATGGGACATGTGAGTCTCCTGTATGACGCACATGTTGTGGAGTTTTGAGTGTGCGTATGCATGTTGATCTCGCCTCTCTCCTTCAAGCAAAATGAATGAGAATGGACGGAAATGGCCCAGCGCCATAGAATTGCTCCCTATAATCGGAGAGCTTTGACAAGAAACACTAGACTTCTGGTAAAATGCAGGAGAAAAAGAGGAAAAACATGAAGCAGCATATGATGGAATTAAGCTGAAAAGTGTTGGTTTTTACTTTACGTTATGTTGAATATAAAGGAACAGGAGCTGAGACCAGAGATGGGCTTACAGCACATGGAGAAATACCCATAGTGTCTATTTTTACAGCCATTTAGCTGCAGAGTCCATTATTATAGCCTAAAATACAGTTACAGTTAGATTTTCATCTGACTTCATTGCTCAACCCAAGTTAAAACATATCAATTATCACACAGTTGTCTGTATATCATCTAAAAAAAATAATCCTTATCTAAGTAAATGTCACAGTTCAGCATCACCGGTCACCTGCTCTTTTCTGCCTGCCCTGTCACCAGCCGTTGTCACCTAGTCAGCCTACACCACTCGCCTGTTCTCACGGCTGCTCCTCATCACCAGTCAACCCAGTATATCTACTCCAGCCTCACAGACACCCTTTACCAGATTGTTCTTTGTCACTCATCTAAGACTCTCCAGCACTTTTTCCTCGGACTGCTTTCCTGGTGCCGACCCTGCCTGCCTCTGACCGACCCGTCTCGCCTATCCCAGCCTTCTACCCCCTGGCTTCGAGACTTTCCGCTGCTATCCTTGGTTACTGTTTTGCCCGTGGCTGCCTGGCGTGAGCGTTCCAGTCAGCTCACTGTGTTGCCACATTTGCTATTGTGTGTGCGCCGTGTGAATTTCCACCTGCTGGCTCACCGGCTTCCCAGCCTGATTCAGCATGCCGTATCACCTGGTCCACCAGAGATTTTGTGAAGAGACTTTTCTGTGTTATTAATCGTCTTGCCCTGTTCCTGCTGAGTTTTGTCATTAAACACCATTACCAACTATTCCGGGTATGCTGCAATCGGGTCCTAACATAGCCCGTTCCAGTAAACCTGCTGTGCATTTTAATGTGCATTCATTAAAAGATGTTTACTAAAGTGAAATAGACATGCATATGTCGGTAAGTGGTATTATTCGGCCAACATTGCAGAGACAGAAGAAGACACTGTGCTCAATGTCTACAGTCAATATGTGCATGATTTTAGTGCAACATAAATAACCAGGTTAGAAAACCCTGTCCATTACTGCTTATCAACGTTTACAGTATATTTTATTGGTTTACAATTAAGTTAGTCATGCTTAAACATGTGTAAACATTGTTGAATGACACAACTGATCAGAAACAAGACACACTGCGGTCTATATCATGTCTTATTCACAAGATGCATTTTCTAGAAACAAGTCTGAGAAAGAGAGAGAATACCAACATAATGCTATTTCAACACTTCTATCTCACATTGATCTTTCAGAGGATGACATTTCCTTGTAAATCAACCAGTTAGCTCACTGTGGTACCGAAAAGCAAAATAAACATCACTGACATCACTTCATCCATCTCAAAACCATGAAAATTTGATAAAAAGTCACGCTTTATGCCAAAGTACATTAGCAATTTCATGCCAAAACCAGTGTCAAAATTACAGAATGTTCTCTGCACAAACACAACTTTGTATCCAACCCGCATTAGCTGCAGCACGTCTGTTTGCGACTAAACAGGCATTATGGACTTTCTGCTGGCAGAGAAGTCACGGCCAGTGTCTTCATGTGAAAAAGATAGTGTTGTGTTGTTGCGATTATAAAACGTACAAGTTCAGCTTGTTAAAGAAACGGAGACTTTTAATTAAGACACAAACATGCACACAATGTTGAATATGAATGCACATCCTTTGCATCTGGTTTGCTTTAATTGGTGGATTTGGGATGGAAACTGTATAAATTAGACCACGCATTTTTTTAATTGATCGAATTATACTGAACAATAATAGCGATAGTGTTTGTGTATGTGTTCCTGAGAGCACACGTTCATTTTGGATGGGTAATCTGGAGGGAGGGATGGGTTCAAGGTTGAGTCAGAAAATGAGAGCTTCAGAGGAGTGGGAGGACAAAAGTAGGTCTAGAGTGAGACAACAGAGAGAAAAAGGAGGTGCAGAGAAAAAAATAACTGGGATCTCTGTAGTACACAGAGATAGATAAGATGAAAACAAAGAAAATATAGGATTGTAAGGCGAGTAGTAAAACAGCAAGACAGCAAGAGCGAGGGATTTGGAAGGAGAAATTGAAAGCAAAGAATATTTGGAAGGAACAAACAAACACGGGGGAAATGAGTGATTCTGTGCGGAGGGGAAGCAGACTGATGAAGTGCTGATGTATGGACCGAGTGAAGAGATGAAGCCTGAACAAATCGAGGAGGCAGGGAAGAGGGAGGTAGGGGGTGTTAGAGATCTCCAGCAGGGAGCCATGTCACTGACTCAGGAGATCTCAATCACCCACGTCACCCACCTAATTGTCCTCCTTTTTCTTTTTTCTACTCCTGCTTCTATTTTTCTCAGGCAAAGAAAAGAACAGCCTTTGAGATGTTTTTTCCTGTTACAAAAGAAACCCTTGCCACTGTCTAGGGATCGGACATAAAACGGAAGCCTGTTTTGCAATCCTGCCATCACTCTAATGTATAACAATTATTTAATTATATAGGATGTTTGACGAACACTTTTATCCACAGAACCAGATGCTCTTTGGGGAAACAGAGCGGACGAGGCTCATGCACACACACAGAAAAGGTTCTGAGTTGCCGCAGAAAAACAAGATTTCGCATTCATGTGTCTGTGTTGCGGGCATTCCCCCCCTCTGTTTCATATTAACAGTGGATCCCATATGTGTGGTATGCTAATGAATACTGATCTGAATAAACAGACTCAGTTTTCCATTAGTCTTGTTCGTACTTGTTTCGGTTATGTAAGAAAACTTACCTCATTAATTTTTTTTCTTTTTATGTGTGGCTGTTTTTTTTTAACGTGTCGAAGAAAGAAAACAAGAAATGATGCAGCAGGAGTCTTGTGGGTGATGAACAGCTTGTTGGTGAAAGTCACAGACAGCGGATGGCGAGAGCTGTGCGTGCCAACAGGCAGGCTGCAAAGAGGCAAAGATTGGCAGAGAATCGTAGTGCAGAATGCAATTTCTTCTAGTCGCTGCTTTTCATATGTGGGCTATAGTGTCAAAAAAGATATGCGATTACTTCTTGTCAAGGGCTACATTATTCTTTTAAGTCTGTCTCTATTTTTGTCTTTATATCTTCCTCTTGTGTCAATTGTTTGACAATTAAACAGTCGATTTAAAACTTTTATCTTTCTTACTCCCTTTATAGGCTTCTTTCTCAACCCATTTTCAATCCATCCATAAATCTGTGAAAGGACATTACCTTTCAAACCATTTTTCTGTCTCACACTCTTTTCTCTCTCCCCAACTCCAACCTGAGGTGCAGTCGTACGGCCCATGCAGCCTCCATTACCATAACCATTACTCCTTCCCACTGCTGTGAACATTATTACAGCTACTTGCACTGAACCCCCTTGGTGCTGTCATACTGGGCTCCTGGTGGATTGTACTGCAGAGATGAAACACGAACATGTGCAAATTAGTTTTTGCCTTCACTAATATGATCTGTAAAATCGAGGTTGGATGTGCTATGCTTATGTGTGCTATTCATTTAAACGTAAAATAGATAAATAATAAATACATGCATGCCCATGCATACATAAACATCCCCGTAGTCATAAAAGTGACTTGTTGACATCCTAGAACACATGTACACACACATGTGCACACACACCATAAAACGGGTTGGTAGTTTCAAGGACAAACAGTAATGGACACAATAACTAATACCATTTACTTACAGTACAGCCTGTCAACCCGCCCTCCGTCTCCCTTAACATGGCATTACATGGCCAATGGGGTGTGTACCTGACCGCATGTGTAACGTCTTGCGTGTCTGAGCTAGTCGGCACATCGCTCTGTGTAAATGTCAGGGAGTGTACATATATTCATGGTTGTATGGACAGCATTTACATGTCAGGAAATGTGATCTTACGCCTAGCCGTAACTCACATGCCCCAACGCCACCGGCGCTTCCCATGAGGTGCGCCTGCTGCTCCCCAGTAAGTAATGACAACATAAAGCAAATTTACGGCCATGCCACTCCAACTGGATAGGGGGGGCGCGCAGATGTGCCGAGATATATGTCACCATGCTAAACATTGATCGTCTTCAGCTGTTTTTTTTTTTTTTTTTTTTTTTGTCCAAGACTAAGGAGGACAGATAGGGGCAGAGAGTGGGAGTTAAGGGTTGCAGAGAGCGAACGATGGAGGAGGGGGAGTAGAAGGAACGAGAGAGAAAGCAAAAGTGAGGAGTGGAGAAAAAAAAAAGTGAGACAGAGTGAGGCCTGCTGACTATCTAGTCCCGCTCCATGAAGTTAATAAACTGCCCAAGAGCAAAGCATCATGGTCATCAATCATTTCAAAATGGGAAGAGAGAGGTGGAGTGAGGGAAAGAGGAGGGAGGAGGGGGCGCCGAGTGGGACCGAGGGGAATAGGTCAAGGTCTAGAGGAGGAGAGGAGGAGTTGAGAGCGAAAATGGACACTGGACGTGAAAGTAGAGACCGTGAATGGCCGTGAATTGGCTGGCCTCGTCCTCATTCTCCACTCTGCAGGATGCCTCTTAGATGGCGGAGGAAGTGAAACAAAAAGAAAGAAGCGGATGGAAAAGAGAGAAAGTGGATAAAGATAAGTGTGAGGGGACTAAAAATGGCTGTGAGGAGGAAAAAGCAGAGTAAGAGTGTGCTAGATTAAAGGCGAGCATGTCAGTGTGGAAACCTTTCATTTCCTACCTTTAACAGCTTCCAGAGAGAACCTCGAAAACTTTGATTCCCACATTCAGACATTGACTCACATTGGCCTCATTACCAACACGGCTCGCTCAATCTCTCATCTAAGACAAACTTTCTCTGTGTTTGTGTGTTCATGTGCGAGAGCGTATGCCCTCCCGTCTCCCTCACGCTGTCTTTGTGTTCACCTCCCTGACACAGATTAATTGGCTTCTATAAATCTAGGTGGAGTACCAGTTGTCTATGTAATGAGCAGCGTGGAGTGAATAGGCGGAAAATTAGCATTAAATTGCACATCATGCTCTGGGTCTCAGTGTATGGCAGCTCACCTCGTTTTCTGAATAGGAACAGCATGAGGCACAGATGTTTCATCTCGTTTTAGAAAATATTTCTAATTCCTCTCTTGTTATTAATAACAAAAGGCTTCTAACAACCTTGACTGAACTCCCTGTGGTGTGTTATTAGAAAGAGCGCAATTTAGTCATTGACATGCTAGTCAAATATTAAAGGCGCTGGATCAGCTGCTGTTTCTTCTTGGATTTCGTGACGCCATTCGACGTAAGATTATGTTCTTGTGTGGTGCATCAGTGTCTGCATTTGTTTGTGTTTTCTAGAGATACAACATATGGATTTGACCACTTAAGATATGAATAGTCGGGCTGTAACGATTGTCCAAATCCACTGTTCAGTTCAGACCTGGATTTCTGAGGCACAGGGGAACATTTTCTGGAGTTTATTGAGTAAACTACAATTTGGAATAGCAAGAATACTAAAGGTAGACTTTCTTTATAAATTAACTTCAAATACATTAACTAAGTAAACAAAAATTAATTAGTTAAACGGAAGACAGCTTGAGAACGTGGACATTTGTGTTGCGGCTTAGGTCTCGGATTCAAAATTGTTACAGCCCTAATCAATCAGGTCCTCAAACTTTCCACTTTGCATAATTCCACTTCCATCCACTTTAAACTGTATTTTTAACAGGAAAGCTGCAGTAAAATTTTAAGATTATAGATAAAATGCCCTTTTAATTTGTCCACACATGGGACTTTTTCACTTATAAACTTCCTGGGTAGTTGACTCGGCCCCTTTGGAAGAATTCATGTGGCGTGCTCTCCGTTCGGTTCTCATTCATTCAGTCAGTTTAATCTGAAATGACACTAGTGTGCTGTAACCCCAATGCCTCTCTTTGATGCTGAGTACCAAATAGTGATGGCCCTGGCTCACTGCTATATTTGGCACATGACGCAGCTGGACACCTCTAACTTCTTCCACATCAGAACAGACACACAAATCAAAGGTCACCCTGCAGAATGAACAGAAAATTGGGTACATTTGTTTTGAAGAAACGCACAGAAGAATTTTTTTTGAATGTTATGTGCTTTCATGTTGGCAGGTTGGTCATGTTGAAAGCCACTGGGCATAACAACTCTCGTGAAAAAGCTTTAGAAAGCAATCTCGGGCTGGTTGTTTGAAATGCAGACATTTGTGCACAATGGTGGTGAAAAATAGGCTGAGGGGAGAGTGGAAAACAAAACAATTTCATTAGTGTTCCTCAAGGCATTTTCTCTGGAGTGATGCCTCTAGTTTACTTAGATTGCTTCTCATGGAGGCGTGCTATTTACAGCTCCTTTCGCCAGCCCGTGGCCACCAGCCTGCGTCATGGAGACAATGAATTAATCACAAACGGGCTCCTCTTCTCATCTTCAGTCGGAGAGAAATTCCCTCATCATCTTCATGTCAGACTCGAGCCTGTCACTTTCTGAATCTCTTTAGATTTTCTTTTTTTTCATGACATAGGAGAAGAGAGGGGTTATTAATAAATTCATGAAATGGTGCAGAACTGTCTCTCGCCCTCCTCCTCCTCTATCCCCCTCCCGTCTGATTTTGTCCGATGCTCTGTCAGGGCACTAGTGCTACCCTCGTGGGACTAGTTTCCGCCTGCTGGTTCATTACAGCGCAGGTTAGTGGAAACTAGGAAGCCATTATGGCTCAAATGGCTAGAGATGGAGACAGGGAGATGGGCCATTGACTCACTGGGAGATTATTTTAGAATGCGTCTCTTCTCTGGGGAATACTTTTAGGGCAGTTTGTGAGTTTGTGCGCAGGTTTTATGAGCGTTGTTGTGCTGATGTCTACATCCACATTTTTGCTTTTCAGCTATTTGTGCGCATATCTGTCAGTACAAACACTGTGCATAAAAAAGATAGCATCCCCGATGCCGGTTGGATCTCTTTTGTGTGTGTGTGCTTCTGTGACGTTTGTACACTGGTGTATGAAACACCATGCATGTTTCTTCCCTCTGTCTGCAGATGCTGTATGAGATAGGACAAGCCCAGTCAAAGCCGTGCGGGATAAATTTAGCTCGTGCTAACACCCTTGGAGGCCTCTTAATAATTGAGAAGGCATCTGCTCCAATTAATGTGGCCCTCTAAATGGAATCCCTATTTAAATTTTCCCTAACTGGGTCACTCTCTTTCTCACTCTTTTTCACCCTCTCTCTCTCTCCCTCTCTCTCTGCGGTGCAGTAAGGAAGAAAATGAGCTGCCTTCTACTTTTAAATGGTTTTTAGGGTTTCTGAAACATCATCTGGGATGTTTTGCCTGAGGTCTCCCAAGTGCGCGCACACACACCCACACCCACACCCACACACAGTACACACATACTGAGATAAAGTTTTGACTGATTTTTCGTGAAGCCCTCCTTTGAATGAGAAGGAGGGGGGATTTGGAATTTCTTTGAACTCTTGATTTGGTTGATAGATTTAGCCTATTAAATCAAAAACTTGAGGGAGATGTTACCAGTTGGGCTTATTATGACTGAGTAAGCACTTACACAGCTTGCCTTGATTTTTGACTAGTTATACATTTCGCCTGTTGGAGCTCAAATTGGATTAAAACATATTGATTTTCTTTGATGAGATTATTTATCTCATTTATGCTTGCTATGTTTATTTGAGTGAATAATACTTGGTTTGATTAAAGTGTTGGAAGTCTAGCATTTGAGCACTCATCTGTGTGTTGTGTGAGGAAAATGTTTTTGTTCATTGGCCCTGTAAGTGTTCTTTAGCTGGTCAAAGAACATTACATAACATGATTATTATTATTATAGATGCAAAGTAACCTCATCTTTTCATAGATTTCAAATATTTAGTTGGATTGTAGAATGAAAATAAAATAGGACCACTGCAAAATATAAGACAGTAATGAGCTAGTGCACCATGGCATTGTGTCAAATATTTTTATTTCAAATGTTAAAGGTCAAATATTATTTTTTTTATGTTCCACTCATGGCTGCAGTCCAGCATGGTTTGCGTATGGTCTGACTATCTTGACCTTGTTTAGACATATTTTTAAATTCCAATTTAATGATTCGTCCAAAGTTTGGTCTTTGAGTGTTGCTCATGGTTACAGTAATAGAGTTTGACAAGTCTTGTCCTTGTGCATTATACCAGCTAATTAGAAGTCAGTTTTATCTCTCTCTGTCGCAAAATGAGCTGGTCTTGCCCTCTCCCTGACTCCCTTCCCTCTTTGCTTTCCAGTGTAGTTAAGCACACTAACTAATTATGGCACCCTGCTTCACCTTGCTCAGTCTTGACATGAACAGCCGTCGTATAAAGTTACAACTGTCGCGTAATCCCCAAAGGATTTCCTGAATTTGGGCTATCCCCTCTTGAGTCACACACACACACTGTTTGGTGTATCTCTTCATTTTCGCTTTTCATCTCTGTCTGTGCGTTTCACTTTTTTTCTCTTTTTTTCAGTCTTCATGTCTGTTTCAATCACTTTCTTTGTGTCTGGCAATGTGTGACTTAAATCTGTTTGTTGGCAACCAGAATCTGGGATGTCTGATTGCTTGTGTATTACTGTGTGTATGTGCATGCATCTGTGTGTGAGTATGCCTATATATGTGTGTGTGTGTGTGTGTGTGAGCCTATGCTTGGGGGTGGATGTGTGATGCTAAAAATAGCTCCGTGGGCCATAGCGACAGAGAGATCCAGTGTGCAGCTGGAAGCTGACTCATAGGGCTGGACATTTCTCTAGATGGATAACACTGCTCTTCAACCTGCCCCACTATACTCCTTGTCTCCCCCACTTTTACACTCTCCCTTCTCCCTCCCTCTCAATCTTTATAACCACTGCTGGTTTTACTCTCTCACTCTTCAAGTGTCTCAGTTATACCCTAGTGAAATCATATTCTACCCACTATCTCCCTCAGCCCACAGTCTCTTGGTTTAGTCCATCCTAGTATTTTTATGGGCATCTCCCCCCTCAAAAGTGGGCCGAAAAGCATGTTGTCACAGTGAAGGGATTTATACACAGTGGGTATAAAGCAGCTGCAGTGTTGGTACAGTCCAAGAAATCAATAACGAGGTTACAGGAAGTAGGTCTGCCGAACAAGTTGGTATTACCGGGGTTATGGGGTGTTTGTGATTACCTGCCTACTGCCCACACCTTCGTTCTGCTCTTTAATGGATGCTACAATAATCTCATTTAAATTACTATCAGGAAGTAGTTTTATTCAGTCTGTGGGAGTAATGAAACAAGGAGATGTCAGATGAAGAGCTGCAGGTGGCAGGCTGCACACATGCAACTTCTGACTGAGGTAACCAACTCCTTTCCCTTCATTAATCTTATCAGGTTCCCTTTTAGTGTTGAACCAAAATATTGCTGAATAGGCACTCTCAATCTTGATTGACTGCCTCATGATTTGAGTCAGTACTGCACTACAATGCAGTACTGAGTTCCCTCAACAGACAGTTTAACAACCGTTCACACCTGGGCTCACCTAGCCCTAGCAACCCACATGAAGGCTGGTCGGGCCAACAACCCACAGGTTGCCCTAATGACTCTGAAACTCAGAGTTCACACATGCCCTTAACAACTCTGTAATGACACTCCCACACAGGGTTTGAAGGCCTGCAACACCCTCTAGTTAGTTAGAAGTGAAGAAGCCTCTTGGATGAGAGGCGAAAGTCCAGTTGCCTACGATACAACACTTAGAATTACCATGACCTGGGTGACTGAGAAGACCTGGATGACTGAGAAGCCGCTCAATAAGTGGTGCCTACTGACCATCATCCTCGTGATGAGGGGGCCAGACCCTCTGGGATATGAAAAAGAGACACTTGCTCATTTTCAAACTTCATCAACGTACTTCCTGACATTTTTCAAACTGATACACCATCAACAAATGCCAAAAATGACCATTGTTTTGCTCTGTAGGTGCATTTTTGATAAAAAATAGTGGTAACTGAACACATTACATTTCCTGTGACTAGCCTACTTCAAAATAAGAGTCAACTCGTGTTTCAACCAAATAAATGCTTGCAATGTGAAGCTGCATCAGTAGGAAACTGTTTGGTTTTCATTAGCAGTAAAGTAACACAGCACTGTGTGAAGATGTCTGTTTTTTATTCCCTTTGCAGAGCTGATATTATGAAATTCAGCTCCACAGTTAATACAAAAAATATGATCTCGATGCAAGCATTACTTAAGACTATTTTTACCTTTTATCAGTTAAACAAGTGCAACCAGAATCAAACTGTGATAATCATGTGCCTTAGCCTTTTTAGCTTATCCAGATAATACCCTCCATTCTAATGTTTGCTTAAAGAGATTTTCATCCCAGTAGAAAGAAGCAGCATTGTTTGCACAGTATAACAGTGTTGACAAGATTTTTCACTGGAGCAAAGAAAATGACTTTTTGTACTGAAAGTGGGGATTATGTATAGATTACATATGTATTTAAATTTATCCACTTTCTCTCGATTTTCTTGGAATCCTATTTCTAAAAAAAAAAACAAACATACTTTATGAAATAGCTTGCAGTATATAGTCAGTCTGAATGGAGTAATGTTGGCAGAGACGAGCGACAAGAGGGATCAGGCTAGCAAGGGGAAGGAGAAAAGCAAGGCGAGGGAGATGGGGGTTAGCTAAAGACAGAGTGAAGTGAATGACAATTAGAGTGAGGGAATGTCGAAGGTTCAGGAAAAAAAGAGAGTGAAGGGGAGGGAGAGTATGTGTCTGACATGAATCTGTCTGCTTGTGTCACTCTGGGTCGAGTCTCTTTTCACCTCTCCCATGCCTTGGTGATGCAAATCGTCCTAATCTGAATTTAGCATTCACTCCAACCTGCATCTCGACACAGTTCTGTCTCATCCTCCTGCTGAAAGTGAGGCGGTGGAGGACAGCGAGAGAGCAGAGCAAAGTAGACACACGGGGGGAGAAATGAAGAGGTTGAGACGAGGAAACTGGCAGAAAGTCAGACTGTGTGACTCAGAAGGGATGAGAGCAGGGCTGGCTGAGGAGGGGAAAAAAACACAACTTTCTAAGATAGAGGGGAAAGAGAACGAGAGGGGAAAAGGGTTATGAGGAGTTCACTTTAATGTGATAAACCAAAAATCCTGCTACCCCTTTTAACAGCGAATTGTTAAACCTCTCCAGCGCACTTGTTGGCAATTTCTCAAATCCAGTCTGCTAATGCTCAAGGTGATGTACTTAAAAAGCTGCTCTAAATGGGAGCAGCAGCTACTGCACATCAGAAAACAGTTGCCAACGATCATTGGTTAGAATTATGAAAGGTCAGCACACGGGCACTCATTGGTGCAGCACACTTTTCATAGTGCAATAAACCACCATTGTGTTACACTCTAAATGAACACAAACAATAAAACCAGGTTTATACTTGATCCACTGTGATGTGTAAGCACCAGAAGGCACACGCTCAACAGATCTTCATACCTTGATTGCCAGTCACTCCCAAGAACGACATATATCACTGTACCCAAAACCAATTTGACCGTTGCAGCATACCAGTGATACATTTATGTTAAAATCACTGCACCTACATGTACGTTATATACGTAACTTCATTTACATTATCTACGTGACGTCACTTCATTACTTTAAGTCAAAATTACTCTGTGTTTGTTTGACCCAACCACCCATCCCTGTCCTCCTCTCTTTGTACGCTTTCTCGCTCTTTATACCAATTTACCAATTTAGTAATAATTACTTCGGCCACTACAGGTCGAGACGTTAACATGGGTCGTAATAAGCTGATTTCACAGTTGACCGATGTGGTCGTTTGCAGACGCTCCTTTAGCATTGCACATACACCAAAACTCTCCCTAACCCTAACCCCATTTTAGCCTTAGCCCTAACCCCCACCACTGAACCAATGTGGGACACAGATTTTGCCCGAATTGCACGAGCCATCTTCTGGTCTTCAGTCTGAGATGTTTCCCTAGAAGTAGCCTAATAAGTCCCCAATAACGTGTCACCAATAAGTTATACAAACTCTGTGTAGGTGAAGGGGATCTAAGAAACTGCTTAGCATACGTGAAGGGGATCACATCATACACACACACATGCATACATTTACACACCTAACCTCCCACAGCTGCCTCCTCCCCTGATCATCCAAAAATGCAAATTCAAACTGTCATACACACTCACACACACATGCACCTCAATCCATATCATTACAGCACTGACAGCACCATTCCACATGAGCACCTTCAGCCATTAAAACACAGCTGAATGGAAAACAGAGGATGGCTGAGAATTAATGCGTGCTGAGCGTGTACCAGAGGCACTTAACACAAGTTTCTCACCTGATGCTGCTCACAACAGAAGGCAAACGGAAGGTGTAAAAAAAAAAAAACACCTAAAAACATGCAGTGGTTTGGACGTGAGCTAGCTCGTTGTTCCTTAGCAGATTCTGAAGAAGGAAACATCGACAACCACTAATAGTTGAAGATCTCAGCAGCAGCGTGTGGTTTGTTATTCAGGATGCACCATCAATAATCATCCGTCTCACATGTCAGCGATGGAAACAACATTATCCCCCACACCATAGAAGACAAGTTTTCTTTTAGATATTTTAAATGAGCTTCTAGCTGTACACTACGATTTTCTGTCTCGGGTGAAGTGTCAATTAAGTGCCTCTGCCGCGGGCTAAATCAACACCAGCACAAACACAATCTTTACAGCGCTATGGTGCTATAGCTAATCAGACCCCCTACATGGACATGTTCTGATGGGATGTGTTCTTGGTTTTGTGTGTGTGTGTGTGTGTGTGTGTGAGAGAGAGAGAGAGAAAATGCACTATATGGGGAACTGAATTGAATTGGCTGTGCATATTCAAGTGTACACTGTGACTGAGTTCCCCTTCTACATTTCTCTAACTATTTCTACTTGTCCACTTTCTATACAGTGCAACATATGAATATGAAAGGAATAGAGTCTGCAGATTGTCCCATAGGTGATTTGACACCAAATTCATCAATGTATCCTAGTAGCACTAAAGCTCAACAGCGAGTCACGTGTCTGCCAGGTATGTACAGGGGATCGATACTGACATTGAACCAGACATCCACTGAGAATGTTGTTATCACCCTGGTGATGGAGCTTAAATGTTGTCTTTTCCTGGACCTAAAGGCTGCATGATATGAAACAGGAAGTTATACAGTAGCTTATTGAAATGGATGAATAATGTCTCCTTTTTAGGCCATCATATCTAGGTTACTAGTGATTTTTTTTTCTCTCAGACTCAGACTGTTACTCACAAAAGGATTAGATTAAATATTACATGAGAACATCAATGCTTAGACCCAAAATATCGTAATAGTATGGATGGGAACAGACCCCAAAAATATGTGATTTAGGCATTATTCCCCCACACAGTACAGCTTAGTATATAGCGACTTAAAATAGAGATGGAAGGTGAAGAGTTGGCGGTGAAGGATGCAATAGATTTTTATATTTCTTTCCTCAGTTTCACTGTATCTATAGTTCTTCAGTATATATGTATTATATACAGTATAAAATCTGAGTCACCAGCTCGCTGTTGTTTTTGAATTGATTTATTCTTTGTTATTGCTGGTGTTTCTCAGTGTGGAGAATGTCATGGGTAGAGCGATGAGTGTTGAGGCTCTGAACCTTTCTCAGTAGCATTTGAAAGCCAAGCTACTAATTTCTACACGGTGACATTTTCTCTGTAGTTGAATCATTCAGTAGCTACAACCAACCCTTAAGAGGAAATGCTCAAATCCATTTAAGTGAATGTTCCCTCAAGTGAGTGACATTTTCCACTGTTTACTGTCTTGCTCTCCGGGATCTACGTTCCTCCTATTACTCTGGTTTCACCTCTCTTTTTATGTCGCAGTATATATTTCTTTCTCCCGTCTCTCCCTCCATGTTCCTGATGCTTTTTTTGACTTTTCTTGCGTGTTTTAATAAAATCTCTGCTCTCTTTACCTCCCACTCTCTTCCTTCTCTAACTCTTCACCCCATCACTTGGTCCTTAAAAGAGATTTTAGGAAAGCAGAGGATGGAAATCAACTTTGGAGAGTTGCTTGCTTGTGTCATGTGTTTCTAGGATCACCAGGTTCAGTCTGTCGTCCGTCAGGAAGCCGACAGACAAATCAATCTCCCCGGCAATTGCCCCGTCTTCCCCTCTCTGCAGTTCTCATTTCTCACTACTTTTTTCCTCTCTTACTCTCATTTGATCTCCACTCTCCTCTCTTGCCACCATGTATCATGGAGTGAGTTCAAAGTTGCTGTGCTAGACCTTCCACTTGTAAAAAAAACTAAACTAATCTGTTGTTGGCAAGGAAGATGTGGGGAAATAAGAGAGAGGCTGGTAGACAAATATACATATAGATGGTAAAAGAGCAGACAGTGGGCTTGGGTATTGGGACGTAACAAAATCTTAAAAAACTTGCTGCTTATTGACTCCTGAAACAGATGTTTCCCAAAAAGTATGGACAAACCTTCACAGCACAAGTGGTTTCCATACAACACAAATGGTAAAAAGTGTCATCTACATTGGAGGGTGGACCCAATGTACATGCTGACTAAGGGCACCTCTTTTATCAATACTCCCTGCAATAAGTGATCTGTCATAGGAAGAAGTCACCAGAAGGCAGCTGTTGAGCTGTTTGTGATGGTATGTTATTGAGAAAAATGGGACGAAACAACATGCATAATGTGGAGGAGCAGGCTTTCCATTAAAGTGTGAGTCACATGGCTGCTGTAGAAAACTGCATTGATGAAAATGTGAATGCATGACACATAGACACAGCTGTACAGTATTATGTGACTGAAAGTGGCAAGTGATAATAGTTGAGAAAGAAACCAGAGTGGTCACTGTACATTTGTGAAATTGTCTGACTGCTTCCTGCTTCTCCCTTCACACAAAACAAGTCGATGTCTCATTCTCTCCAATAATGGCTATGTCCGGAGAGAACAAAAGTAGATAGACTTGCACACGTTGTCCCTTACAGTTACAGTCCCTTAATTAAATAGTTGATACTGATGCCTTGGTTTTCTAATCCTCTGTAATTAGTCACTAATTAGAATTACATTTCATATAGGGAGCCAGAGAGAGGGCGATGAAACAGGGCAGAAATGGATTTTCTGCTATCATTGTTGTTTTTGTTGTACCTGTTTTTCTGCCTTGTGAGGAAAAAAGAATCCCAAAGCAACAAAGTAGTTTATAAAATATAGTTAGGTCACGTTAGGCAAAGTTAAATAATGGATGGCAAGGTAGATGTGGAGGAAAGATGATATTGGTTCATATTTACAGCCCTTATTAAGATGAAGCCTTTCAAATTGTGCACATCTCACAAAGTGTCTGTGTATTTGTTTTAATCTGTGACTGCTGGCTGAAACACAGCATGATTCGCTGTACTGGAAGAAGAGGAGAGGGACTGATCTGCTAGAGAGAGAAAAGACAAAGGCAAACAGCAGGTGGAAGGAGAAAGGAGTAGCCACTTTCACATTGTAAGTTCTCTGCTTCTCTTAATCAAATTTAGTGAAACAATGAACACAAGAAATTGATTTCTAAAGGAGAATGTTGTCTAGTATTGTTAAGTTTGGCAAAAGAGGACCCAAAACAGAAAACACTAAGGCAAGGCAGGTAAAGACACAAAAAACAAGCTTTGAAAAAGTAAGCTAGGGCAAATCCAAGATCCAATAAAGTACAAAAAATACAAAAACTAAATAAAGTACAGGGAACAGGTGAAGCAAGACAGGACCGGAGAATGGAGAACGCCGGAGACGCAGCGCTGATATCGGGGAAACAGACGAACAGACAAAGCGAGAGGGAAGTTTTAATGTAAAAGCTGTATTTACTTACGTTTTTCCCAAACTGCATCCAATGGTCTTCATCAGTAAATACAGCTGGTTCAGGTGTCACTTGAACAAACTGTAGGACTTTGGTCATGTAACATCCAGCAGTGGTGTAACACTCAGTGGTGATCTTTCTCGGCTGTCCTCTGATACCTGTACGATGACACTGACACTTCTTCAGTCGATGCCGTGGCCGGTTTTGTTCTGGTGTTCAGAGACAGCTGCTGATGTCTGCTTCAGGTTCCTTTCTCTAGTGTTCCCCACAGCTGTTACATACGGTGCCACAGCACGATGATGTCTTTAGGGTGTGCCTTTGAAGATTTTAAGGTGTTGAATGGTTTGTGGTATCTCTGACTTGTCATGTATTCTGACAGCCCCACTGGGATGCTTTTGGAGCTCCCTGTTGATTTGGTACTACCTGTGCTGGTATCAACTGCTCTTTGTCACCAGTGTCCCGGAGTGTTCCTTCCTACCTCTGGAAAAAACAAAGCTGTGAGGTGTATATAAAGCTGTATATGTGACTCATGTTAATGTAATACCCGTATATATATATGAACATATTTCCTGTCAAGTCTGTTTCTGTGGGGCCTCAAGCCAACAACTTGAGTTCCTGTTCTAAAATTCTTTCTCTGAGAGGTTGTGATTTGATAAATGAGTAAACTGCAAGTCATTAAATTGTAAAGTCTTGTTGAAATTGCTCTCGTAAACTGGGCTCCTAATCTTACATTTGATTAAGAGAGGAACATCTTGCAGCATGAGCTAGATGATTGGTTTCTTCAGGACTTGTAGAAATGTAAAGATATGGGGTATCTTTTGCTTAAAGGCAAATTGGACGTTTTGAGACCAGACAGTTGATGCTTAAAACTCGAAGCAGTATTGTAATGCAGTTTCAGATATTTAAGTGTCCGGCAATACAAAACTGTGGTTGTACTAGGCAGCTATACCCATTAATGTGGGTATAAGCAGTGTATTCTGGGTCTGATGGACACAAGGTTCCACAGCTTCACATTAGCATGTCCAACTCTTCTGACCATATTTGCCAAGCTTAGATCTCTTTACAAGAAAAGTTCAAGGGGGGATCATTAGTACTAAATTTAAATTTCCTGCTGGTAATATGTCATGGAATTTATCAAAGCCCCCCCCACAAAAGACTAAATCTGTATGTGATGGAAGACTTGGACTCGAAACAGATTGGTAAAGCAGATTGGAATTTCAAAATGCAAACCTCCTGGACTAATTTGCATGTGGTGCATAGCAGATTGCTTTGGAAATACACTAATCTCAAAATGAGTATGCCTCCAACATAATTCTGTCTCTCGATTGTTGCAGAGGCAGGGTGCTTATTTTTTCTCTCTGTACAGATTTCAGTGGCTATTTTTATTCATAGGGCTGAGTTTCAGGAAGACAAATGTGTATCACATGATTATCTCCTAAATTATGAAATGGAGCATTTTAGGATTAGGCTATATTACCCCTCTGTAGCATCCCTTCTCTCTATCTTTCAATAAACCCCTCCCTACTGCCTATTTCTTTCTTTTACCTATTTCTCCCTTTATTCCCACAATCTTGCTCAAGCTTTTTCCTCTTGCTAGTGTGTGTGTGTGTTCATTTTTAGTTTCCTAGGTGGTTGCAACACCGATTACTGGCCTGAATTTGACCCTCTCTGAATGCTCAGCTTCATGGCTGATGTGCCTAACTGGATAATGGGGAGGATCATTTGCCAGGGGGTCTAATACTAAAATTGTATGTATTTCTTTTATAGTGGAAGTGTAGAAAATCTCATTGTGGCACACAAATGGGTCTCACCGGGTAAGGGTCAGGTATGAACATAAAGTCATTTGCACCACCTACAATCAGCTTATATCCCTCCTCGGCACAGTTGCACGCACATTCTCATAACAAAACAGCACATTTGGACCAGCTATCTGTTGATGCTGGTGCTAAATGCTAATCATTTCTCAGTGGCCGCCACTGCATTGCAAGCTGAAATGCATCCACAGTCACCCCAGTCTTTAATGGGAAGTCATTCAGGTAAAGATCAGCTTTTGATGCTATTAACTTCTAGGTTATTGAACAGCTAAACTTCTTTCACGATACACTTTGCATTTGACCACGTGTTTATCATCTTGCATGGTATCATGTGTGCACAGACAGCAGTGAACAACAGTGTAACGTCTGGCTCTGTTTGTCTCCACTCCCCTTGAGAAATTTTGCTTTTGTTCTGATGAGTTGGCTTCCTCATCGGGCAGGAAAAACGGTTTTGAATGCAGCCAGTACATCAAGGCCAATTGTATTTTCCACAGTGGTGTAGATGTTTCCAACTGTATTATAACCTTACATGAGATGGTGCACATTTAGTTATGTGTTTTCTTCTCAGCATTCCAGTGAATTGTTCTGAAAAAGGGGTTGTATGAGAACACCCTTCCAACAACCACATTTCACCATTTTCCAAATATGCTGGGTAGTTGCAGTTGCACTTTACAATTACGTTCTTACTGTGAAAATATCAAATTCCTAAAATATCAAACAATGTAATGGTTCTGTCTACATCTTGTCCGTGTAAATGGTTCTAGATGTATCGTTTCTGCTTTGAAAAGGTTGGTCGGTCTTAAAGTCTCTGGAGTTATTGCTACTTTCTGTTATTGCTACAGTCTCTTTCATGGTGGTGTGAGGCTGGTAGAAGAAAGTTGGTTGTTAAGTCTCATTTCCAGATCGTCAGTGTTTTGGGTTGCTACTGCTGTTGCTCAAACCGAGCCATCTGTCCGGTTTAAACAAAAAGGGACCCGAACGCAAGACACTAGACGCATAAGCAGGCAGGTAACACAACAAAAGCCAAGCGTTATGTTAAGTGTACAACTCAAACAATACAAAATCCAAGATGCAAGAAACAGAAAGGCAGGTGACAAAAAACACAAGACACAGGCAGGGATAAATCGGAGGACGTAAAGTATAAACCAAAGAGGAGGAGACAGGAGACACGGGGCTGGAGAAACAGAACAGATGAAACACAGGCTGAAATAGACAGGGACTAATCAACAAATGAAACACAGGTGAACAGGAAAAAGCGGGGGAAGGAATATGGGAGGATGTTAAAAGCAAAACATGACTTCAAAATAAAACAGGAGATAAACCAAACCATGAACCACCAACCAAGTTAGAATCGCTCAACCCATCTTTAAACCAAAGGTGAAGCATGTTGTTTTGGGGTGTTTTCATGTGTATCTAAATGTGTTAGTGATACCTTTCTACTTACCCACCCCCTCCCCACTGACAGACATTGGCTGATCGGAGTGAGACAATTATAAACGACAGCTTCCTCTGTGTGGGATAATGAAGATAAAGCACCTCTCCATTTTAATTTTGGCTCAAGTGAAACCAACAGGTAACACTATATTGCAGGGCTGTGCAAAGTTGGAACACCCAACCTCCCACATGTGTTCATAAACACAGGAGTGATTGTAGACTGTGTGGAGTATATGGCAAACACTCTCATACAAATACATACACACACAGACATGCACCCCCCGCCACCTATACCTCATGTACATCACTCCTTGGTGTTGGATCCTGAGGGCCACCTACCTTACTGCAGTGATGAATAAAACAACAACCACTTGGAGCTGTGTGTGTGGAGAGGTTCTGCTGACGTGCTGGCTTTTAAATGAACTCCTCTGGCTGGCAGCATGGCAGCTTCTGGCCCTGGCTGGTGTGAGTGCCTTCCCCCTCACAATCGTGTCTGCATGCATACATGATAACCCAGAAAAAAAATTACCTGACAAACAGCCAGCAGCAGCAGCAGTGAGTGATCACAGTCAAGAGGAAGCTAGACTCGCCCACATGGTGTCGTTCATCTTTCACATGCCTGAGGATTTATGATCAAATGGAGTTTACAAAACGTTCAGAACACTACGTATTATTTTTGATCCCCATGACCTACCTTAATGAATGATTGTTGATTTTAATGATGTGATGTTTCATTGCTTGAAACATCTTTCTTAATTAAATTTATGTTTTAGTTTAGCACCTTTGTCATTTCATCCATTCATGTTAAGCCATTTCAACATAGCGACTTTCTGACATGGTTAATGGAAAAAAAAAACATTGTTTGACTACCTGAAATATTGGGTTTATTGACTCAGCTCTGGAATGGATTATATGTAACTCTCTCAATAAGTCTAAATGAATAACTGCTCTTTTTCCATCTCAAAAATGTATTCCATGAAAGTCATTCCTGAAGAAGTATTCTCTATGCCTGCTCTATATCAAAAAGTGTCGAGGGATACATTTTGTTGTTATTTGGCACTAAATCAATAACATTAAATTGACTTGACATCAACTTGATTTGATACAGTTACAATTTAAATTTTTATGAGGTAACACGTGGCCAAATATTGCTGTGGTTAGAAGTGAGTCAGTGGCCTGCCATTCATGGATTAAAAACTATAGATATAATAGAATAGAATAGATAAAATCTAGAATTTTAAAACATCATTGGCAATTAAATTGTATTAAATGTTGTTCGTCGTTGCTGCTTATACGAAGGATATTCAGCATTTTGCAATCACAACAAAAGGGGGGAAAAACTTCTTGGACATTCAATAGTTATGTTATAAACAACGTTTGTTTCAGATATCTACAAAAATGTGAATTATCTTATATTATTTAGAACTTGCTGATGATACTAAGAGGCCACAAGAGAATGGGTCTTCCTCGGGGTCTCCTCCTCCCGGTGGGGCATGCCTGGAACACCTCCCGAGGGAGGCGTCCAGGGGTCATCCGTTACAGATGCCCGAGCCACCTCAGCTGGCTCCTCTCGATGTGGAGGAGCAGCGGCTCTACTCCAAGCTCCTCCCGTGTGACAGAGCTCCTCACCCTATCTCTAAGGGAGCGCCCCGCCACCCTGCGAAGGAAACTCATTTCGGCCGCTTATATCCGGGATCTTATTCTTTCGGTCACGACCCAAAGTTCATGACCATAGGTGAGGGTAGGAACATAGATTGACCGGTAAATCGAGAGCTTCGCCTTTCGGCTCAGCTCTCTCTTCACCACGACAGACCAATACAACGACCGCATTACTGCGGCCGCTGCACCGATCCGCCTGTCAATCTCGCGCTCCATCCTTCCCTCACTCGTGAACAAGTGTGTTAGTGTATCTCATATTGTTGTATTGGTGTTGGTCCAAGAACATCATAATTAATGTTGCTCCAGACTATATTTAGGAACCAAGTCCACATCTGGAGCAAGGTCAAGTATAGGACTTTCACTTCTATGTTGCTCTTAAGGAAAAACACCTGGTCAGGTTTAGACATCAAGACCCCTCTTACAACGCTGAACACGTGTTTTAAAAGATAATTTTTCCCATGTGCGGATTTTTCTGGTCTTCTTCTCTGAGTTGCAAACCTATGCCATTACAAAAACGTGATTGGTCAGTTTCAATGAAGGTCCTGGGTCAACATTAATTATAATGTCCCAGGAACAACACCAGCACGGTGATATCAGATTCTGTGTGAATATTTCTCTTTGATCCCAAATGAAAGACCCAAAGCAGGTAATTTGTACCACATTTCTTTCCTCTATATAATTTTAATCACTGCTGAATTTGCACAGCTCAAACCGGAAAGGAATTTTTGATTATGATGAATTATGAATCATATCCTGATCCTGCAAGCTCACAACACACATCACCTCCTCACCATTCATCCACCATGTCCTTAATGAGACGGATGTCTTGTCTCTGTAATGAATCTATTAATGCAACACCATCATTAATTAGAAGCCCATTATTACCACCTGACCCCACATGGTTATGTCATGGTTTTTTTTTTTATTCTTAGTGTGTGAACAGTATGTGTGCGTACATGAGTGCTTTTGTGAACACGTCAGTGAGTTTGTGCCTGCTTGTGTGACCCTTAGGATTGCCCACTGCTAATAGGTTTGCAGATGGAGGAGCTTTATTATGCTCTTTATGACTTTTTAACTGACTCACTGCTCACTGCTGGTAATGAACATAGTGTGTGTGTGTGTGTGTGTGTGTGTGTGTGTGTGTGTGTGCATGTCTGTCTCTCTGTGTGTGTATTAGTAATGAATATGAGCGAGGTGGATGCAGGTTGGGAACAGAAGGTATTCCATGGGGGTGGTAGTGTACTGAGAAGAGGCCTTAAGGGAAAAAGGACAAGAGAGAACCAGAGAGGGTGAGAGAGTATGATAGAGGGATAGTGAGGACCGGAGGGAGATACAGTAGGTGCGATAGAAAGAGAGAGATGGATGGATAGAGAGACTGAGGGAGAAAGAGAAAGTGATGGAGGAAAAATCAGGACAACGGAAGTGGTACTGACTCTGCTTTGCTGTGTGTGGGCAGATGGATTGATGATTTAAAAAAAGGAACAAATTAGCAAGACAGGGTTAATGAAAGAGAAAGTAGATAAGACACACTCTCAGTGCATTACTGGTGATGCATTGGTATTGCTATATTGATCATAGGTCATCTTCTCAGTGGTTATTTAGAGTCATCGTATCTCTGCTGGCCACCAGGTCCAGAGAGGCTTATTTATGTTGGACATGAACTGTACCTCTGTGTTGGTGTATATGTGTGGCTGTATGCACGCTTGTATGAGTATTTCTTTGGTTGTAGTTGTGTGCTAAATCCACACATAATGAAAAATGGATGTTCAACATTGATATGGCAATATGACTCAAGATAAATAAAGAAATATTGTGCATATTAGCTATTCAGTTCCTATGTCTCTCTGTTTTAATGGGTAAACTGCCACCAAAGAACCAAAACATCATTGTGCTGCCATACAATTGGGCCTATTGTACAAGAATATTGTGGTATTGGCTAAATTTGACAATTTTATTTAATATTTTTAACTGGAATTTTGAAAAATACGACTGTTGAAAACTGAATGGGGTATTGTTATGATTTTAGCCTTTAATCATTAAAAATTGCTTCAGTAAAAGAACTGGAAAATTATCACAAAAGCACTTGGGGACCCTTTTGTCCAAGAATATTGTTGAACAATTTATTATTTTTGTAATAGAATTTTTAATCTCTTCCTATTTGTAAGTGAATGGGAGATTGCTCTGGTTTTAACAGCTAATTATTAAAAAATGCTGCAGTGAAAGTAATAAGAAATATAAATGAAATAAAAAAATGATACTCCAATGGTTTTGAACAAACTTTAAAGCCGTTACACTATAGATCAAAGTGTTTACAAGGTGCATTTGAACGCACCATGAAGTCCTTGTCGCTGCCTGTGCACTTTGCCACACAATGTGATGTATAATTCTTGCAAGGTGCACGTGAATCCGCCATGATGTCCCTGTGTCTGCGTGCGTAGGTGTATCAAACTCAGGCAGAGGACAGAAGCAGCTTACCCATAAATGACACCCAAGACACGTGTAAGAGTCTCAGCATAACATGCATTTTATTGCACTACTACTTATTCCGAGAGTGACTCGCCAAACATAGAATCTACATACATTTGGCGCTTGGGGGGGTAAATTTTGGACCCATTGGCGCATTATAGTTAATCATGTTTCAGGCAGTCTTTTGCAATGTGTTTATTGCACATGTTCATATCGCGATGACGATGAAGATACGATTTATTGTCATCACTAATGTGTACTTAATAGTATTTGAGCACACTGAAACCTGTTGGCAATGTGTTTCTTTTAAAGTCCCAGCTCCAGCAGAGTTGTATGGCTGCAGCATCACCAAGAAAAAGGAAAAGAGTACAAATTAGTGACTGAACTGCTTGAGAAATGATGAGCAGCGCACCCCCAGAGTCTATGATGGGTTTAAAGGGCAAGGAGGACGGGAGGGAAGAGCACACTGGGGTGAAAAAGAGCCAGCGGGTGAGGATAAGATGAGATGAAGGAAGAAGAAACAGAGGAGGGTGGCGTGTGGGAGGGAAAGGAGGAACGGAAAGATATGGGATGAGAGGATAAGAGTGCCACAGGATAGCAGGTGAGGGTGGAAAGAAACAGTGTGTGTGAATGTGCGGAGGAGGCAGAGGACAAGTGTGTGATGGAAGGATAAAGATGAGAAGGGGAGAGAGGAGGAGAGGGACTGTGCCAGGGAATTAGAGGGAAGTTTGAAGGAGAGCAGAGTGATAGAGGAGGGAGCTGGAGAGGGAGAGGGAGACAAAGGGGGAGGAGAGTTCAGAAGTTTTGGAGTTATAAATATCAGGAACTGAGACGAGGATAGGATTTGATAGCGCGGGGTTGAAGAGGACCACAGAATGAATATAAAAGTCTGAAGATGCTGAAGACACTCAGTTTGCAGGGGGAAGAAGGGCAAGAGAGGGGGGATCCTACAAAATCCATTCCTCCCTGAAATATAATATGACATTTATGATGTGTACGAATCCGGAGCCTCTTACTAGCGCTTCAGGCAAAATCCTCCCAAATGTTCGGCATTAATCAGGAGAGTGAGCTTAAAGACTCAAGGTGCTTAAAAAGACTGGCTTCTTGCTTTAAAAGCAGATTTGAGTTTGCAGTTCCCACACGGTTTGGTATGTTTGCATTTCTAACAAAATGAACGCTTTTTTGTATTTTTTATGTTTTCCTCATCCTCTTTTTTTCTGCCCTCTCTTCATCTTATCTTATTTGTTTCTCCTCAGTCTCTTTACTTACTTCCTTCCCAGTTGCTGTCTCTGTCTTAATTTGCATTTCTTCTTGAGCTCCCTCTCTGCGTCACTGCATTATAAACACACATCCTTTTCTCACGGTGAAGCTCACGTTACTGTACATGACAATTAGACCAAGTGTAAAATATTAGTTGAAATCGCTAAAGTCCTCATTTCTCCCCGTTGATTGCATTTCAGCATGAAAAACAAACAAACTCGCAGACTTCAAACTGTCCATTACGGCGTAATGTACATTAGCATCTTGGCCTTTCAGCCGGTAAGTGCTCATAGTTGCATGGTTATGCAGCTGAAAGCACAGGTTGAGATTGTTGAGTGTTTCAAGAACTGCTATTCATGACATCAGTGTTTGTTTATTTTGTGCCCTTCAGCTTTTATTTCCTGACAATATGGCTATAATGCATTGCTGTTCAACACCTGACCCTGATGTTCAAACTTCTCACCACAACTTTAATGTACCGACAGGAAACAGCCTTCAGGGTATCAAGGTTTTTAACTGCTCTGCCACGCAACAACAATCTGTTGCAAAGGAAAGTAAAGAAGAAAACATGTTTGTTGTGATGAATTACACGTCTCAAGTCCGCAAGTGTATTCCTCTAACAGCTACAGCAATACAAAAAGCTATGCTTTAGAAAAAAATGTTGGCAATGTGTGTGTGATTTGTCCTTAATGCTGTTAAAATTCAGAAACCTCAATGGCTTTTCAAGCAATGTCAAATCATTCTTAAACCAGTCCTCCATACACGGGCAGGTTTACCTGGATTAAATGTCACACGGGGCGTCACATTGATCGAGGAGGGGAGAGGGAGTTGGTGAGGATGAGGCCAGAGAGCAGGGAGAGTAGAGTGGTGCTAAGGGAGATAAAAGCTTGCAGAGAAGGATGGACAAAAGGGGGGAGAGAGCAGGGCGGTCGGGAAGAATTAAGGAGCAAAACGGGAAAGAGGTGGAGATAAATGAGGAGATAAAGGAAAATGGGTAAAGGCATAAGTGGAATAGAACTATAAAGCAGAACAGCAGACCAAAGAGAATGAGGTGAGGTGTTATATTAAAGGGAAGAACAGAGGAGACGAATGGAGAAAGAAATCAGTCAGAAAAAGGTTAAAAGTGAGAGCCAGGGTCGAATGTAGGAGGAATGAGAATAAGGGAGGAAGGAAGTTTACAGAGACAGACGGATTGCTCGAACATTTAAAGCTGCAAAGCAACCTTCAATTTTTTATGCAATGTGTTGATATGAAGGAGAATTTAGAGGAGCAGCAAAATGCTGCATTCGTTTTCCTATGCTGTCAAGGGTATCCACAGGTACACTGAATATACAACTTGGGCCATTTAGAAGGTACATTGCTATCACCCTAATTATCATTTACTTATACTTTGGCTCAGTTTAGATATACTCTAAAATCTGGCTCACAGCCACCAGCTCTACTGTTTTAAGATGGCAGGCCAGTCTGGCTGGACCGGAGCTGAGTCAGCTTTGGTTTGCAAATGAGCTGGACGCGGCCAAAACCGGCCAAGAGCTGACATGAAGAGAAACACGAAAAGAAAAACGGCGTTGTCAATCGGCCGCCCCTTTACTTTGTTGGCCGCGCACTTGGGGACCGAATCTAAACGTTCCTTAGATGAATTGGTTATTTCCAAATTATGTTCAGCTTGCTGGCTAATGAATGGAGACACAAAACAAATCCTCCACCTACTCAAAGTATGTTCATCTGTGTGGGAAGAAGCAAAGCCCTGGATATTGACAGTAAGTAAGGAGGGAAACAGTCAGGCTGAATTCTCTCTGCATACTGTCAGAGAGGGGAAAAGGTAACACAGGGAGAGAGATGTGGCAGAGACAGCCACGACCTTGGCACAGCTCTGTGTGACAGTGTGGCAAAGGACTGGGGCGCTGCTGAACTATGACTACAAATTCTCCCGGCTGCACGCCTCCTTGACGATGGAGCAAATTAATTTACACGACTATAATGAAAGCAGCGAGGGGGGGAGGGTGAAAATAAAGGTAGGAGAACGAGAGAGATTGTTCCTGCACAAATCGGGTTACCTGGGAGATTTCTCCATTTATCCTTCATCCAGCAATATAGTATGCACACACACACACATACCTTTACACACATTTCAAGCATGCTCAATCGCATAAAGCTGTACGCATAGCCCTGTTAACAAGGTAACAAGGAATCTGACCTGTGGAGAATTGGTTTCCAGTGGTTTGCCAATTAAAACCCCACATGTCCTGTGACTTATTCGCAAAATAACCTGATTGAAAATTGTTGACATGTTTTTAAAACTTCAACACACTGAGGACAAAGGCTGTCAAGGGTGATTCAGTATGTCTGGTTTATCTTCTATAGTATCATTCCTGCAACGAAATGTCCCATAAGTAAACAAGATTCTCCTGCTGACCTACTATATCATATTGACACACATACACTGACACACAAAACATGATTTTTGCTCACCATACCTGCACAAACATACTATGTGTGAGCATCTTGCGAGAGTCTATATGATAAATACGGGAGCTGTTTTCATATCTGTCCCTATCATACGCCACTGGCTTGCTCCGCTCCCCAGTTGCCATTCATTCTTTGTCCTCCTCCTCCTCTCACACACACACATTAATTCTACACTGTCCTCCCAAGTGTCAAAACGCACTCCCCTTCAGCTCTCACATCGATGCTGTAAATAACAGTCTTTGTGCGTTCTTGCCTCTGTGTGTGTGTGTGCGCTTGTGGACGTTTGACACCGCAGGACGATAACCTCCCCAGTTCATCACCATCATCGCTCAGCGCCGCCGCCACCTTGCTTTCATCATCACATTGGGACGGTTACACCGGTCCAGCCTTGTCATAAATCAGCTGTATATCACCCATGTGTGTCTGAGTGTGTGTGTGTGTGCGTCCCTCCAAAGTCATTATCCTTGTCAGCCTGTCAGTGTTGCTGTCACATTAGTGTCATCAGCTGCAACCTCAACAACAGGTGTGTGAGCTTGTTTGACAGACAGAGGACTGGATCCCCCATGGTGGTTTCCAGGCATCTTCAGACCCCTGTTTAGAGTCATCTCTGTGAAAGAGAGAGGCAGACAGATACATGTGCAGATATGGAGAGCGAAGGGGTGGAGCAGGGGATTGCAACAATAGACAAGAGCTTTTGTGAATGAGCCAGCAGGCAGGTGTAGAGACAAAGTCAGGCGGAGAGGGATTTGGCAGAGCTCGCGGCTGTTTTACCTCAAAAACAGTCAAACAGAGAGAACCTCAAAAAGTGCCAGAGTGATAAAAGACACTAATTTTTTAGCATCTACTGTTTGTCATGACCTCCTCTGCCCATGTCGTCTTCCTCCTTCAACGTGAAATCGTTCTTAACAATCCTTCCCTCACTCGTGCTGAATGATTATCCTGAGAAGGAGCTGGCTTAATTACTGGGTCTTTATAGAGTGTGGGAACATAATAACTCTGCGTTGGATGATGTGCCTTCCTAATTTGTTCATTTAATAAGGAAATTGAGCCGTGTTTTCTGTGTTCAACAATGTGCTTTTGTCTGCCTGAATGCCATTATCTGATTTTATATGGTTACTCTGATGGCTGAGCTGGATGAATCATTCCTCTTTAAAATGTTGAGATTAAAATTAATATAGACATGTTTCCGCCAACTTGGTTGAAACCAATGAATACTATTCAAATGGATAGAAAAGACCAAAAAAGGGGGCAGGCTGATCTGTGTTAGCCATCCATGCTAGGCCATTGTCTGTACTTTTTCCAGACGGACATATTTCAAACACTTTTAAATGGATTGCCGTGGATTTTGGCTGACAGGTTCATGGTTACCAGAGGATGAATCCCAATTGCTTTGTTACACTGGTCATCTCATCATATTCCCTCCCCACCTTCAATGACATTTGGTAGCAATGTTCTAGAGGATGTTTTCCACTGACTGGGGTAACGCCTGAGCACCACCATGAATTTGATCTGCTTTTATGTTAAATGGCGAAGGAACTATTAAATTAACTGTCATTGAATTCAGTTCACACGCTTCACTTCACTTAATTTTTTCATCTGTGTGAAACATTAATAAAAGAGAAGAGTGATAATTTGATCATTCTTTTTGACACATACTCAATTGAAAACAAAAACAATATATTTAATGTTTTACTTGATCTACTTAATTGATTTTTGTAAACACTATGCTTATTTTTAATTTGATGCCAGCAACAGTTTGATGCCAGTTTTTGGATTAAGCGTTGTGCTGCTGGTGGCATCCTCACCAGACTCACCTGCACTTAATTGTCTTAATTAACAAATTGAACCTTTGTTACTCAAAAAACCATGACGGTGAACATTTTAAACATCATACTTAAGCATTAACAGGTTAGCATTGTCATTGTGTGCATGTTAGCATTAAGCTTGATGCACCACTACGCCTTAACACAGCCTCACTGAGCTGTGGCTGTAGACTACTGAGCCTTAAGCCTTTTTCATTAATGGTTCATCGTCTTCATGTTAACCAGATGCTATTCTTTAGCAACAGGAGTGATCGCCTGATCACATTGCATGACAAAAAAAAGATGTGACCATGACATTTTACAACATTTTCAGGTGTGTGACATGTAAGGAAAGTGTTTAACTCGTACCTGATTATGTCAGCCCAACCACATCGGGTACATGTCAACACTTGAAGCAAGCAATGCCGAACATGCAGAATAATGTTGCCTCACGTGAGCATTGCACAGTAACGTTACAGCAAGCGCAGTCATTTGTTGGGAAAATGCGAGTAAACAGTAATCTGTGAAATAAACAACATCTGGCTGATCCATGTTGATATAAAGACAGTATGTATTCCACGTGATCCGGCTGTTTTCTTCATCCTGGCATCCTGACAACCCCTCCATCCTGGAAAGTATGATTTGCCCCCCTCCCCCAGTATAACACTACCAGTGTTTGCAGTACTAATGTAGTTTTTCTCATCTTGCAGGGTGTCGGAGTGTTTGAGTTACACCACTACATTTAGTGTCCTCTTCAAATTGCTCTTGAGAAAATTTCATGTAGTTGTCCCCTCCAAAGGTGATATTTGATTTTTCGCCTGTGCAGATTGAAATTTTCAGATGAGTTTAAAAAAACTGTCTCATCGCACCTCATATGCACTTTATGTACTTAGAGTCCCTCTGCTGCCAGCAGACACATAGAAACCTCCTGGGCGGCGCAGTTTGCAGATGTACAAGAAAATGTAATTAAACTGTGCATATGTGACACCTCCAACTTCATCCTAGGGGAAGCACTGCAGACTAATAAGTAAGAGTGCATGGCTCAGTGCACCATCATGGGAATAAAGCTGATACAAAAGAACTGGGAAGACCTGCTTGACCACATATTGATTTATTACCCCGTCATCATCATGAGCTTTTTTCAACCATGTTGCTTGCCTGTTTTGAAAACAGTGCAGTACTGTTTCACTGAAAATCAAAGGGGCTGTTTGTTAGATAATGTTCTGTATTTAGTAATTTAGAAATCACAAGGAGAAAGTGCCGAAACGATTTTATGTAGATGCATCTTCTTCTGCATAATGTCTCCACCCGTCTGTGTTGGTAGGCCGATAATCAATTACTTTGACCTGCTATGATCAAAATTAGATACCACAAATAAGAGGTAGACAATAATTCAAAGCTGATATTTCTTGATGTAAAATGAAAGACTGTAAAAGAAAATTCCCAGATTTATCATTTTTGTCCCTCACAGTGACAACACTCTACCCCTCCCCATTTCTCGTTTTACCTCCAGCATCCCTCATCCATCCGAGGAGGTGATTGGGCAGTAAGAAGACAAACAAGTTATTTAATGCCTCTTTATCAGTGTAAACACACGAGGAAATTAACACCAAACACTTGACCATTGGCAGACATTTGATCAATACCTCTCGACCGAACAATTTGAGGGTCTCTACTTTCGGATGCTGCATCCATCGAAATTGACTGCTGTTGTTGTTGATGCCGTTGTCATGGAAGGGATGGTTTGGAAATGGGTTGGTGATTTAGCGCTGCTGCCCACACTACTGTCTGTGTGTGTGTGTGTGTGTGTGCGTGTCCGTGTACCCGCCCTTGGGCCGTCTGTGTAAAGCAAGATTCACTGCTTTTATTCCCTGTTGATTTATGTGGTGACGTTTACCTTTGCGCTCACAATCACATTACTGGAAAAGCGGAAGAACCGGGATTCTGTGTGTTGTGTGCGTCTGCGCTGGTCCGTGCGTGTCTGTGTTTGTAAATCACTGTGAAGTGATGTTGGATAAAATAACAGGCAGAGAACAGCCGTCGTTCAGCCATCCTCCTTTCTCCACTTTTTTTTTTTTTTTTACTTCTCCCTCCCACACACATTCAAAGATATGAATCATTTTTTCCATAATACACATTGAGAATATCTGCCTATGTGGCCACACCCGACATACATTGGCATAACCCACACATTTCCATCATGATTCGTCTTTAAATGACTAAATCATTGTTTTGTTTTTTTATCCATACTTTCAGGTATAAAAGGATGTTAAGAACACTCTCGGATGATGAGTCAGTTTTTCACGCCTGTGTTTTTGACTTTTTTGTCTGGCACCTCACTGAGCCTCGATTAAAGAGTGTGTTTTTTTAATGGCATACAGGAAGCTGATGAATCACTGCGCAGGTGCTGTCAAACAGCTGTCAAACAGACTGATAGAGAGGAAATAGTAGGTGGTTAAGCGATCATGAAAGAAATAGAATGAAGGAGGGAAAATGATTGATAAGCAGCTGGAATATGGCGGATATTGCTTTATTTGAATTTCCTCTTGACTGTTGTGACCGCTAGACCCAAAAAACACATTGTTGTTAGGTGATTAAACACAGTGGTGTGAAGTTCAGTGTGTATACATAAACTTAACTTATGTTCAGTTCCATTATAATGCTTTTTCATGCTGTGAATAATCTGCAAAAGTGCAAAAAACATTTCAAGTGCTCTGACTTTTATCTGACTTCCATCTATGCATCAATTTAAAGCCATCTATACAGGCCTCCTCTCATCTGCTCACGCATTTGTCCTCTAGACATCCGCAACCTAACATTGTCCTCCGGTGGTGCAGGAGTTTAAAATGTGTGCAAATCCCTCCCCAGCAGTGTCATCTTCAAGCTGATTTGGAATCCCATTCATAATTTATCTCTAATGGAATACTTAATGAGTCTTTGTGTTTCACTCTTTATCGCTCTGTCCAGGCCTGTTTGTCCCACCTCATCTATACTGCATGATTAAAAGAACAACCGAGACTCAATCAGTGGGAGGGTATTTACAGTTGCCAAATTCTGATGGATCAAATGATTGAAAGATGCATACTTAATGAGGCGTTCTGATGAAGAAGCAGTTGGCACACCGTTCTCAGCTGCCTTCAAACGGCATCTGGTTTTGAATTTTGGTGTGTAAAGGCTGCGTTGAAATTAATTGTCCTTCAGAAGCTGCATATGATCAACAGGTCATTTGAAATAGGGGAGGGGAAGTACGATTCAGGGTTTTAAGATGAATGCACTCCACACAAGTTCTTCTGTGTCTGTTAAATTTATCATTCAGACTTTTTAACTACAGTACAGGGCACAAGCTGAACATTTTTTAATCTAATTAAGCAGAAAAGTGTATTTCTCAGACACATCCCTGGAAAGAGAATATCAATCTAATCACATTAGAGTGATACATACTCTTTTTCAGCTCGGTTGAATCCAAAGTACTTCACTTTGAACTACCAGGACAGCATATTTTCTTATAATTTGAGCCTCTGTTGGAACCAGACCATAACCTTTGCAGTATTAGCTCCAGACTCTACTCATTGAACTATACCAGACCAAATTACAGTAACAGTCTCAATGTGGTACAAAACAGCTCTCAGCCAATTTAGTCTGCCTGGTCATTAATGAAATTTGAAACCTGTCTCCTGCATGCACAGACACACATACACACACAGAAACACAAGCACACTATACAATATGAGGCTTATTTTCTGGTCAGTGAAATACAGTTAGCAGTGCTTCACTGCGCTGGCTTACACAATTAGTGGCCCAACGGATTCAGGGGATAAACTGGGTTGAAATGAGAGGCTAAAAGAGAAGAAAGAGAGAAATAGATAACACGTGGTTAATTGTGCGTAACAGACCAAAGCAGAGACCAAATCTCTACCAGCCAGTCAACACCGCATGTTGCCTCATTTGTCCGTCTCAGCGACGCTGCAGGTTGACATTTATTTTTATGACTAATTTAGCATCGTCTTGTGGGAACTTTATCTGCCACTACAGATACTGGCACTCACCAGTCTTTGCTTCCCCTGCTTCCCTTTGTGCAGCAACCATTTTGGCTGACTCAGTGTGCCCTTGGGCAGCGTTTGACCTTAGAATGAACATTCATGTCGACCCGCCTCCCCCTCACACCCCGTCTTTCTCTAGCGGGGTCCCAGTTCAGGGGCTAGATACATGAAGTCAACATGAGCAAATAATAACAGAACAGAGGTCTCTCCAAATGTGGCAGAAAGTTCAGCTGTCTTTTGTGTATCTTTTGCTGCCCTCAGAATCCCATAACCCGCTACAAGCCTGCCAGTTGTTCAAAGCAGATTTCTGGCGGCTGTTCCAGCCAGAAAAATCAAGTGATCATCTTATATTTGCCAGGTGTTTGTGTTCAGATGGTCATTGGAAATTTGTTGGAATTATGTGAATATTACATGCGATAAATGTTGACCGAAATGTCATTATTCATCTTGTAACCTTTGGAATCATGGAACTGGTCCCAGATAACCAAAGTTTTCTTTTTTTTTTTTTTTACACTTTGTCGGTTGTTTAGCAATTTCTTTGTGAAAGAATTAAGTTTTTCCCTTAAGGTGTTGGCAAACTCTGCTGTGAAGCTAGACCATTTGGCTCAGAGTTAAAGTTTGAGCCTGAGAACTCATCTTTGTGGGATGCATACTTCTGCAGCTCATCCATCTATATTGTCTCTACCATGTTTTCTCTCCCACAAGTCCTCTAATACTGATGAATGATTTCCACTTTTCCTTTCTGTCTCCTTGTCAACAGGCGCCATCTTTGACGAGTCAGCGCGGAAAGATGACGAGGTGTTTCGCCTTGCCGTGGCAGATCTCAATTTGAACAATGAGATCCTGGAGACGGAGAAGATCACCATCTCTGTGGAGTTCGTCGACGGGAACAACCCCTTCCAGGCTGTGCAAGAAGGTAGGATAATAACAATACTACATGGTCTTGGGAGTTAGCATGTGTGCCTGGGAGCAACAGGGCCTAGCCGGTGCATCATTTCCCAAGTCAAATTTGTGCTGTTCCTTTTGTGTTGGTATAAAATCATATTCAAAAGGAGGGCATCAATTTGCTTCTGGGCAGGTTTCATTTTTTCAGCTTGACTTTTCTGGTTCAGACTGAAATGAAAATGCTTGTTTTTAACATTGATCCCTTCACAGTTTCCAATATTCATGATGTTTTTTACTTTTTTATGGTTCAAATCTTAGCTCAGCTCTGGGAGCTATTAGCCATTCCAGCAGCTCCTAAACAGTTTATTTACAAAAAAAAATAAACTGCTCCACCGGAATTAAAACATGCAACCGTGTATAATAAGGAGGACATCTTGATCTGAGTGTCAAACTTCACTCTCAGTGGCTCTTTTTCAGTCCTGTGTATTTTTGTTGACCCCTTGAATGAATGAACTGAGACCAGTGAGGCACAGGAAATGAATTCATGCATCACAAACAGCATCAAAAAGTTGGCACACAATCAGCCTCTGTCTTTAATGTCCCCTTGGTTTTCATGCATGGCTTGCATGTCCTCCGAGTTGACCTGCGTCACGCTGTCAGCTGAGGATGAGGCTGTGTTTTATTTAATTCCTCTTCCCTTTTGATTTGGTTTGTTCTGATGGTGACAGCCAGTTTATCGCATGCAAATGTAGTTTGGACAAGAAATTGACTCTGGATTGTTGATACATGGTAGTCAAACAGTGGAGACACTAGGCTACACAACTCATTTCCACCCATGTGTACACAGATTTGGATATTCATGCCTGCCTGTCAAAAAGTTATGTAATGTGGCCGCTGATTCACGACCAAAGCCAACAGGCTTGACTCTAAATCAAGCATTTAATTTGACAGAACCTCGTGTAACAAAACTGTATAGGTCAAGACTCTAGTTTTTTTCATTTGATGCTTTAATCAGATTATTTCACCAAAAGACCCTCAGGTGTATAGCAGCAGAATTAGTACACAGAAAATCAGTTTCGTTGAACATATAATAAATGAGGTTGGCAGTGCATTTGACTGCAAGAGCCTTTTAATACTGTAGTTAATTTGTTTTTCATTCACATAAACAGGACGGTGAATACATTAACTTGATACATTTTAAATAAAAATGCAACTGCAAATTATGCCGTTTGGTTTCAATGTAGGTTTGCTGTCAAAGGTTATTCCAACATCTTATAAACAAACGGACAAAGATTTTAAAGAAAGTCTTTTTAAAGCAGAACTATTGAAAATACTGTAACATAACTGATTACTTCATAGCATCACAAAACAAAGGAGATGTTAAGTGTTATTGGTTGGTGTAGATGTGTTAGTTAGTTTGTTCGCTCTCTACACAACTGTTGAGCTGTGTGGAGCAACACTGTTCTTTGTGTGCAGGTTAAACGTGGCACCGCTGGTGTTCTGATAACATGGGAATGTTATTAAAAATAGGCAGATAGATAGGGATGAGTGTGTGGGTGGTACTGTGGCACTACAGTGATCTGGTTACATCACCGCAGGGCTGGCACAAACACACACAGAAGCCGTAACAACAACTGCAACATAGAAAAAAAATACTCTTACCCTACACCTGTCACACACACACACACACAGAAAGACTAGTAAACAGCCTCTTCTCCCAGCTCATAATCATTTGTAATAGAAGAAATAGCTTGTGTAGTTGAATGAATGTTGGAATCGTTTATCACGGGGTCTGTTTTCACCACGAGAAGACATTATACTCTTAGTGAAGTGTCAAAGACGAGAACAAGTCAATTGATCGGCAGTGCAATTACTTAAGTTCTTCTCACACATTTAAACGCAGCGAACAATAAATTAAGTACCGTACATCTGATAGCCAGTCAGCTTCTGTAGCACATTCAGTTTGTATCTGTCACCATTCTAATCCTGAAAGACTGTAAATCATACATTGGAAGGTAATAACGCAGCTAGTATGCTGGCACAAAGTAGAATGGTATGATAAACTCACCTAAAATGACCCGAATACGCACGTGTGTGAGCCTTTATTAAATGCTGGCTGCCTCTTCGGAATCATCCAGCGAATTAACTCAGAATAAAAAGGGAATTAACCAAAATACAGAAGGGAATTAGCGGAGGCAGACACAGTACTTACTTATTGATGTGATACAGCTGCTCATTGTTCACTGGCTTTTTTGTTTAATTCTTTTAAAATGATTACATTTTACAGGGTTACAACTCCAACACTAAAAAAGCAACTTGCACTCACATTTTGACATATTTTATGTATCTATTCTTGACGATTGTGGACGTATCAAACACGTCTTGTGTACGGCCGTGAATAATGATTCAGCGCCAGATTAAATTAACCGGACACGTACCATAGCTATACTCTCTTAAGCAACTAATATTTGATTTATTTATCAAAAATCTTATTATCTAAAAAAAAATTGCACTCTTTTACACAATTACTCAGCAATATCTTATTGACAGATTAACCAAAACCAATGGATTTAAAGAGGCACATGAAACATGAAAAATGATCCCTTCAATGATTTAATTAACTGATTATCAAATACAAAGGCCCCATTATCAACACCTGTGCACACGCTGAAATAAACAAAGATGCACACAAAGACACGTTACGTGAATGAGCGAAGGAGCGAGTAGAGAGAATGCATTTTGTTTGCATTTCAGTCGAACATGAATCAGCCTGCGTGCCTTTCACAAACAATAGCGGCCATATATAAGTGTGTCTTGTGAGATTAGCTCAGAGGACCTCATGTAGATGGACTGCATGTGGGTGTTTGTACCTCTAGGAGCCTTCTGAAGGGCTCTGCAGTGTTGTTTGGTAGTCGGGCTGTAATCCTTTGAAGTCCTAAACCTGAGTAGTTCTATTATCTGGGCTCTGTGTGCACATACGAATGCTTAATGTCTGTGTTTGTCTCTGTTTTTTTTTTTTTTTTTTACTTTTGAGGACAGTGAGCAGCTTGAATCTCAAGTGTCTTGTTTAGAATATCGGCATTGTGTGAAATAATGACAGTGACTCAAGAGTGATGTGACAGCGCAGCAGGAGGCAGTGTTTGAACGCTCGCTCTCTGACCGAGCGCACTGAGCCGACAGCACGTTCCTGAATCCTGCAGTGTGTCATTTTCTGTCTTTTTTCTGCACGTTTTTTTTTTTTTTTTTTATCCTTTCTTACATTTTTGTGGACAGAATAATTCTGTAACTTCCTGTTTTAAACTTTGTTTCGATTCGAGGGATGCTTCTTTTGCTGAGTGTGCACATTCTTTTCAGCAATCTCATACATCACATTCATAAATATAGACACAGCTACAACTCGGAGTTGCCAGGTGCGCTGCTGTCAAGTGCTGTTGGCTGCAATAGAAAGCTCATAAAGAGTTAGTTGCTGAAGAGCACACAGTGTCTATTGGCAGCAAAGGATTTATTAACGACAGGTGAAATGCAACTAATTCATTTTTTCTCTCTTTTGGACTTCAACCAGTTAGTCTTCAATGAAAAAAACTGGCTCTGCTTCTCATTTTTTGCCTCTCTCATCCCCTGACTGATTAAACTCCTGCAGGCCTCCAAGTCCCTCAGTCTGTTGACTCGTTTGTCCAAATCTGTGGGAGGGTCAATGAATTCTTTCCTGTCCTCCTGGTACTGAACAAACCGCCTGACTCATTTCCCTGCCAGTCTGCCTGCCGGTCTGTCTGTTTACCCGTCTGCTTGTGTCGTTAGCTGGCTGATGAATTGATTGCCTGTCTTCCTGTCTGCCTGTCTATCTGTGTATTTGTCTAGCTAACTGGTAACTTGGCTGGTAAATCAGTCGTCTTTGTCTCTGTCTGTCTCCCATGCGTGATGGTTTCAGCTGCTTGGCTTGGTGGCCTTTTAAGCAGAGACAAAAGTTGATTGGTTAAGAGATTTGCTATTGCTATTAGGCTGTGCATCTTCTTTATTAGCCAGATAATCAAATAGTCTCTTCAAAGTCTCCTACATTATCTCCTACTTGGTGCATTGGTTTGTTGGTACTACAGCAAGTAGTTATGAATTATGAAATAATTACAGTTGTCACAGATATTTCATCAGCTAAATTCTGCTTCTGAGACATGCATTACACTAGTAATTGGCGAAAGTGTAGGTAGATAAATCACAAATGTCCTTGCACTTTAGTTCATTAAGGGATTGCTATAGTTTCTACTTTGAGATAACTTTGAGATATGATTAAAGAGAAAAGCATTCGCTCCTTGCCTCTCATCCAGTTTGTCCAGGCAATTGACATGTAATTATCACCAGCTATGCTAAGGTAAGAGCTCATTATTGCAATCAGCACTTGAGACATTCTGTATAAGTGCAGTTCAGAGGTTGGAATAGTAGCTGATCACAAAGCTTAAAAAAAGAACATCGCAAGGTAATAATGCTGCAAAGAAATACTGACAAAATTAAGTGGAATGCTTCTGAAAGAAAATGCAGCGTCAATTAGCAGCACAGGACATGAAGCCCTCTCAGAGTGGAGGCTGGACTGCTTCTGAGGATTGTTAACAACTTCAACAAATTGGTAATAACCAAAAACTAGAGACCATCTTGCGGTGGGATCACACCAGCCTCGGCATCCATCAACATGTTCACGTTCCGACCCATGACCACTGATTACCACATCAGTAGTCCTGGACTGGAACACACCAATCTTCAATCTAGCTTCAAATACACACCTCTAAAAGTATTGTTACTGCATCTCGCACAAGAGTGGACAGAAATAATTGGGACTGGGTTACATTGATCTGTAACAAAAAACAAATCTTGGCCAGGCTCATAAAGTGGAAGGCAAATGGTCCTTTTCCTACTTCCTACCTCAAACTCAGCCTTCATTTTGATCTCAAGTACACACCTGTAAAGATTTGTGACTGCAACTTGCACAGTTTTGAAGCTATTGAGCTGACAAATCTGTCCACAGACAGACATGCAAACACCTGGCAAAATACTCAAAACACCTTCTGTGTTATTTCCTGTTACAATATGTGTCACCAGGAACTCATTTTGCCATGATGACACACCCACACACACAGTCACAAACTGAGAACATCACCAGCCAATGCGGTTGCAGCTGGAAATAACTGCGGCTCTAATCTTTCGCTGTCTGACTCACTTTTAGATGAAATGCATAAGGGCATGTGGCACAGTGACAGAAGTGACGTAATATTGATTAGAGGACAGATACTTAAAGAGGATAGAGAGGTAGAGCGTCAGAACAACAGAACCCTGATGCTGGAGTGAGAAATAAAAACACAATGCACATCACAACAACAATATCTTTAACAATGCAGATCATATTAGAATAAAGCTGTTAGTTTTTAAAAAGACTTATCTAATTATATACTTTATCCAAATGACTTACTGTGTTCTCTGCCCTGAGGGTAGTCTCTCTCTCTCTCTGTCTCTGTGTGTGTGTGTGTGTGTGTGTGTGTGTGTGTGTGTGTGCGTGTGCAAAATTGTCTCAGGAGTGTGTAGAGGGGGTTGGATTAAATCAAACTCCCCCTCTCCCTCCCTCTCTCCCTCCCTCCCCTTTCTTCTTCCTGCATGGTGCTTAATTGTGGATCTGCTCCTGTCACTTATATTCACATTTCACTCCCTACACCCTAACCCCCTATCTCCATAGTAACTGAGCTAGACATTGCTTAGGGAACGGGTGGAGTCATGTGTGTGTGTGTGTGTGTGTGTGTGTGTGTGCCCGTTCATGTCTCCATCGATTAAAGCAATGAGAATCACCTAATTGGATAACAGTCAATGGGAAGGTGGGCGTGTGCTGGTGTGTCGTGGGGGGCAAGGAAAAGGAGAGCAGGAAGAGACCACAGGAGGGAGGGAACTCAATAGTTGTCTCGGCTTATTTTCCATCTACCGCTTAGTCTTGACACACAGGGCACACAACTGCATCCATGCGCACACAGCCACACACACACAGATTAGGAAAAAAAATCCCTTCACACCTTCACGAGAAGGTATGCAGAAAGAAAAGCTGGGTAGTCTTGACAGACCCTGCCAGCATCTATGACTACCCGTTGCTTTGTTGTGTCTACATTCTTTCTCTCAAAATGGAGTGTGGGAGTCCCCGTCAAAATGAGGATTTGTTTAATTTTACTATTATTTAATGCACTTAAGAAATAATCCCGAGGACAGAATGCTCATGAATGACTAATCTAAGAATGAGATTAATTCGCTCAATGATTATACAGTACACAGCATAGACGGCTGCAACATTCGGGACTGAATCCAGAAGCAAAATCATTGTTGTTTAGAGGGGAAAAAAGTCCTCTGTAGTGTACATCCCTGACCTTTATGTGTGTCAGACACTAACCTGACAATTTTTAACCGTCCACGATGGTGACAGTCGTAGAGGATTATGTGGTCAAAGGTTAAGGTCAGTGTGACCTCACAAACGTGTATTTGGCCATAACTCAAGAATGCATATGCTGATTATAACAACATTTCACACAAATGTTGAATTGGATAAAATGATAAAGTGAGGACATTTTATACCAGAAGGTCAGAGGTCAGCTTCACTGTTGTGTTGTAACATTTCACAAAAACACCTTTCTGCCAATTACTTAAGGCCATAACTAAGGAAGAAGAAAACATTTTTTTGTTTCTCTTGATGTATTACACACTATTACTCAGACATACAGCACTAGTTTACTACACGCTCACTGGTTCTGCTTATATTGAGCTACAGGTGATTGTTATTGGTCCCATGTTACCAAAAAAATGCAATAGTCCATTTAAAGTCTTCATTACATATATTATGTCTGGATGTGAACAGCAACTTGACTGGCTTGCAGTGGCACAAACTCGCAAAGTGGTGATTCCATTCATTGCATATTG
This sequence comes from Pagrus major, assembly GCF_040436345.1. Classification (NCBI taxonomy): domain Eukaryota; kingdom Metazoa; phylum Chordata; class Actinopteri; order Spariformes; family Sparidae; genus Pagrus; species Pagrus major. Next base: position 34,153,176 of record NC_133219.1, on the reverse strand, counting down.
AATCTCTTTGGGTTTTTGATTGTTTGTATTTACAGACGATCATACTGTATGTATTGATTCGTCAAATTAAAGGCTTGATGAATTGGTAATGAAAATAATGATCAGTTGAGTCAAAGCTATGATCATTTGTTTACATCTTATTTCGAGTACCATCTCCTTAAAATGTCGTCTTTGCAAATGTACTGTAAATGGCAGCAAGGTTCAGCACCATGGACAGCACCTAACATCACACTGAGTCAGAGAGCTTCACCTTAGACGTCAGAAAAAGAATAGCTTTCAAGCAATGGATGATGAGAGATGCTATTAAATGGCCCTCCTCGCCACCGTTGCTTTTTATTTGCCAAGCATTTCCAAGGATATGGCTCATTGTTCAGTTAGATCGGGAGTGCTCCAGTGAGCTCAGTGCTCTGGAGTGTTAGTGTTACAAGTTTAAGTAATTCCTTACAGTGATCTTAGCACTTTAGCCATCTCCCGTGGTATTTGTGGCGACACTGGGCAGGCGTTGTAAGTGGTGCTTTTGAAGAATATTGATTGCTGTGATACTGTATAGAGAAAACACACATGGGATCATGTGCTGTCACGGTAGAGAACGACAACAGGCATGCAGGCCGTTAACATTCTCCATTTGCAACAAAACTCAAATGGCATACCAATTCAAAAACAAAGAAAATGGTGGCACAAAGGCAATAAGATTTCATTTGAGATATTTGCTTGTATTAAAGTGATCCAAAAGATTGCGGTAAAAAATGCTTCAGTGGCGTTCAAGATGAATTATTCGGGCTTCTAATGCAAAATGGGATGTGTATAAAAATGATAATAGCATTCTCCATCTTCTTAAGTTCTTAATTAAAGTTTCCATGGATCAGAGTGACTGAAATATATATTTAGAAGATTTGTCGTCTTTTCAATTTATCTGTTCTGACACAGTGGAACTCTTTGTGATTCACAGGAACGATGCGATAGAGTGCTAAAGTCAGCATGAAGCGAATGCCTTCAGGGTGTGAGAAACACTTGACTGCATGAGTGTGATGAGGGTAACTACATCAGACTTTGTCATTTTGATGACTACACTGTGATAATGTAAACACATTGACGGAAAAACAAAACCTTCATACCAAAAGGGCAACAACGCCTCTCTCACGCTCTCTATTCTCGTCTATTCTGGCGGCAGGATTTTCAGTCAGCAGTGCAAAGAAACGGAGGGCTTTGGTTTTGTAATCAGGGCATTTTGAATTTTTTTCCCTCAGAATATCGCAGTGTTAGATGATCTTCCCTGTTCATGAAACATTAATGTGCCGTTTAAAAGATTTAGAAGACCCCCTCCTCCAGTTTCGGTCTGTAATCCAAACATAAACAAAAGTGTCAGCGCCAGCAGAAAAGTCAAAGCACTGGATTGGAGACAGATTAGATACTGCATGTTATTGACATAGAATTTGATTTACTGCACGGGGGAACGCAAGTTATGGCAGTACATTTGGCATCTAAGGCTTTGATCAAACATTTGCTGAGGCTCTTTTGATTCTGAAGTTACAGTTGGACATGTAGTTGGAGAGTCGTGCCATAAGCCTGGCAGTGCGTGTATCAGCTTGTTATTGATCGCTGAACAACAACAACCTGTTTAAAATGGACACCTCTAGGATTGTATAGAGGCCTGTTAGTGTTCGGTCTTCCTTTTTTGTCATCTTCATTCACTGTTGAATGTATCTAGTTAAAGACATGACCCGTGATACAAAGCCTTGAGCTACAGTAAACATTGTAGCCACCAGGGGGCAGAACATTTCCAAAGAAATCTCGCAAAAAAATCATATTTTATCAAATCTCTACGGCAAATTGTCATGAGCATTCCACTGGCCAAAGTACAACTATATATAACCGATCCCCTTGAGAAGAGAAAAAAAAAAGGTGTGTTTTTAGCTTTCTAGATGCTAAACTGTCCTTATTAGCTAGCTTTCATACGGCTAAGAGTGGCTAAGAGTTGCTGACAATCAGTGGTTTTGCACTAGGATTCATTCAATGCAGTCCAATAAACACCTTCATTGACAATAACACATTCTACTGACAATGTTTTTGTACTTTGCTTCCTGCTCATAATGGGTTGCAATTGAGTCTCCCACGCAAAGAGAAGAAAAAGGCTTATTTGATTACTCGTAATGCTTGACTTTGATGGAAACTCCTTTTAAAGCCTTCCTCCAAATCAACTAAACCATGTCCTTTATTTGAAAAATGCTGTATTTATACCAACTCCAGGATCATGAGCGTTTCATCGGCATTGCTTTAATTTACTTTTGATTAACAAAACGAGGATTCATCATCCTCCAAAGACATGACTCAGAGGACACATTCAAACTTGTTAACTCTGAGGAAATGAAATTGCACTGGACTGTTTAGTGGTTCTGGGGGAATTAGGTCAATAAAGTTGCCAGACAAGATGGCAAAAGAGCCCCTTCCTGTTTCCCAGCACTTGGACTTAGAAATGACCTCCTCCAGTATGAAATGAAAGTGTTGATTTTTTATTAACTTTTTGGTTATTTTGTGGAAAGTGTGTCAGCAAGTGTTTTTGAGTTTACTGTCAGGTGTCATTTTGAGCTGTTGCCTCCAGTCACTTTCCCCAAGACAATGATTGGACTCGTATTGCTACAGTATTGTCATAGTCCATCCTTGTCTGCTGTGATTGAAAGCTGGTGAGTCACTTGTTTACAACCTGAGGCCTTTTGGCCAGACTCAAACACATACGTAAGTGGAAGCAACTGTGTTAATGTTCATACACCAAAACATTTCCACTTTCATTACTGTAAATCAACTTGTTTATTTCTATTTATGTCAGCCAAACACCGCCATGGTTCAGGTCATTGTGCCCTCCTTCCCGTCTGCCTCTCGGCCCGCCTAAACTTTCTCTTTTCCCCACATCACAATGTCACATACAAAGCAGACATGCACTGACAATTAGCTACCATGGAAACCGGGCCCAGTATCATTCAGTTGTACGCCTCTTGCTCCCTCCTTGCCTCCCTCCTCCATCTTTCTGTCTTTGTCTGTCCTCCACATCGTTGTGTCCGCATTCTCTGATGTGAATGCACGGAACAGTCTCGTTAGCTGCCATAGAGACCAAAGACATCTCATTTTCTGAGGCCATTCCATCACTCAGAGCCTGGAAGTCCTCCTCCGGCTGCCATCCTCCCTTCATTTGTCCATTCATCTAACTGCCTAACAAATAGCTGTATACACAGTCAAACCCACACACATGCAAGCACACGGTGGCTTTCTTGATGCACTGACATTTCTCCGCTCACCCTTTCTCCACTAGATTTATCCTTCCTCCTCTGTGCAGTAGTCGTGGCTAAATTGCAGAGATGTTAACCTCTCCGTTCTTTTAGGCTTTATGCAATTCCATCAATGTTTTTCTCATCTCTCTCCACCACTTTATCTGTTTCTCTCTCAATCTTTGTCCTCATCCGGTGATTAATTGCAACAATTCAATTAACCTCCCTACTAATCTTGGAGTGGGTGTTGGTTAAGGAATGCGAGAGGGGCGTATCCATGGCAACACTGACATTTTACAAGAGGCAATTCGATGCCGTTTTAGTGTGTGCATGTGTGTGTGATGGAGTCCAGCAGCTGACAGCTGGGGACAAACCAGATCCAACCAGGCATTCGGAGCTTTTAATAAGGTTTGTGTGTGTGTGTGTGTGTGTGTGTGTGTTTGCTCACTTGGCGGTAGGTCTGTTGATTGGTTGGTAGATAGAAAGCGTCGTTTAAATAGAAGTCAGAAGTGCATCTCTATTGAAGGGTTTCCTTCCTGCCCCTACTGAGCATTGACCAGCGCGCACTCTCTCTCTCTCTCTCTCTCTTTGTATCAGTCTCTATGGCCGCTTGACAGAAAACTTCCTCTCTCTTCAGCGCAGATGGAGAAAGATCACCGTGAAATTATTTTTGTTGTGGCTTCTCCTTTAAAGCGCCACTGTCCTTCAGCTGAAAACTACATTTCATTTCTTTTGAACAGCTTTTTTTTTTTTTTTTTTTTTTTTCGCCCTTAAGACTCCGCATGAAATACTGTCTTTTTATTTCATTCAATAATTGCTGGACCAGGTGAGAAAGCACAAAGACTTCCTGGAGTGACGTCAGTCCCTTTCCCTCCTCCCCTCACAGTTCAGGACGCAGAAATGACCTAACATGAGATGATGTTGATGGGTATGCATGGATATGCATGGAGGGCTGATAACTTTATATATCTTTTTAAATGCACAAGCAAAGCAACAGCAGTCCCTGGCAATGCAGTCAGATGTCACTGTTTCCCCTTCTTCTATTTATAAGTATAGAATGCAATCCATTCAGCATAATGAATAAATGGTAGATTTATAGTTAATTAAACATTAGTTTATAGTGATTTGACTGTTAACACACAATGAAATGCTTTATAAACCATTCATTAAGCAATTGTAAAGGTTTACTAACATCAGTTGTAACTTTATGATGGCCGTCCAAATAATGGGTGTAGATAAACTACACTGTATTTATTAACCATTTACTATGTTTTATAAACACAAGTTGCAACTTTTCAATGATAAATGGTTTATAAAGCATTTCTTTGTTTGTTATCATTTATTAATGATGGTTATTATTAGGGGTTGCTATAAGTAATCGATTTACGATTCAGAATCGATTGTCAAAAAAAAAATTTCTTTAGGGTAAATAGTGGCGCAATGATGACGGCAGTAAATAGGTGGAACTGAACTGCCAGGGTAGTGCAGCACCTGGACAATATACAGCACACGCTAGAGTTACCTTGAAGTAATCAACAAGGCAGCAAGCAATTCTTTTATTTAATCACTGGATAATTACCAGACATTAAGCCGGCCACGTGTTTGTAAGTAATTCTTATGCCTTCACGAGACGTTACGATGAATCGTTAACAGAGCGGAGCAGCGGCCAGCAGTAACAAACAAGACCGGCTGACAACTGCTAACAAGCTAATAAACAGGCACCCCTGCATTCAACACATTAAACAAACTCTGTGGTGAAGAAAATAACACTTTTTAGAAAATAACTAAAAAATCTGCTTCTGCTCAGCGTCTGCTAAAACGATGGATCCCCCGGAGCTAACAGTGCAGCACAGAGGCTGCTCTCACTGCTGGACTTAGAATGTTTATCTTAATTTCTCAGTTTCTCTCATAATGTATTTCAGCGGATTAAGGACCCCAATTAATGATAAGCACGCAATAAACTGGAGCAAAAGACTGAAAACAGTGCCTCCTTTTCTATTCATTCAATCAAAAATCAATTTCGAATTGAGAATTGTTTTGAAATCAAAAATCGATTCCAAATCGAACATCCAAGAATCAAAATGGAGATTTTGCCAAGTCCTGCCTGCCACTCCTGCTTGCTGTTTGATTGTTCTGCATACATGGATACAATTAGTTTGAAAGGTCCAGTGTGTAGGATTCAGTGGCATCTAGTGATGTAGATGCAGATTGCAACCAACTGAATAGACCTCGTCTCACCCTCGCCTATGAAAAAAAAAAAATAAATTGCAAAAAGTCCCTCTAAAGAGCCAGTGTTTGGTCTGGCCGTTCTGGGCTGATGTTGAAAACAAGATGGCGGACCCTGTGAAAGAAGTTCCGGTCCTTCTGTAGACATAAAATGCTCATTCTAGGGTAATTAAAACACAATTCCTAGTTTTAGATGATTATAAACTAATAAAAACATAATTATGAACATTATATTCCATGTCTTCCCCCATCCTGCACCTTTAGAGAGTTTTTAATGTTCTGTTTAAATCAAGCTTAAACGCTACAGTTTAGTAACCTGCCCCTTTAATCGTTTCCATTTGATTGCATGTACAGCTTATCTAGGACTTCATTACTGCATTAACCCCTCAGCGGTGTACTGCACACTGTACACAAACTACATTACATCTGAATACTGAGCTCTGTGAGAGTATTACATCATCTCAAGTGGTGATGTGTGATTTAACTTGACAGTCTTGTTAATTTATTTTTTTAAACGGTTGTAGCCTTGTGAGTATCTGCCAAGCCATAACACACACACACACAAACACACACACACACCTAAACCTAAAAGCAATGAAACAACTGTATGCACTGGAGGATAAAAATTGAAAGTAACTCCCCCTTAAGAGCATTTAGCTTCGTACTTATGACCGGTGGACAAAACACTCAATAAATTAATAAACAGCACTGATACAGTGTGACAGTGCGAGTGCACACGCGTAACACACATACACACAGCACCAGCACAAAAGCCACCCTGCTCTAATGCTTGTGTTTTATTAGAGTCATAAACTACACAGGCAGAGAGCGGCCAGAAAAGTTTTCCTGATTTGATTTGATGCTTTTTGGATATAAAGTGCTCTCTTGTGGTCTCACTGCTTTTTATTCAGCACAATTGAATTCCAGCTTTTTATTGGCGTGACAGCTGACTGGATTACCAAAATAAACTACAAATAATGAACATTTTTTAGACCATGAATTGTATCCCCTTTACACCTGTGCAGTGTCTTCATGTCTGTGCATGAAATAGTGTCTATCTGGATCAACGTCCAGCACACACACAGATAGAGAGAGAGAGAGAGAGAGAGAGAGAGAGAGAGAGACCAAAGTAGAGTTTCTTTCTGTTCCAGAGATGCAGGGACATGCTCTGCGTCAAGGGACAAAGAGAATAATTCATCCCGTGTGTGTGTGTGTGCAAGCGCTTGCGTGTGTTCATACCCTTTTCACCCCGTAGGGAGATTGTAATTGTTTTGCTCACTGCCAGACTAGCCCAGCCTCAGCCTCTCTCTCTTTGTGTACCTCTCTTTCTCTCTCTGTCTCTTTCAGTCACTGTCTCTCTCTCGCCCTCTCACTCACCCGCATGCGTGCACACACACACACACACACACACACACACACACACACACACACACACACACACACACACACACACACCATTGTCGAGATTTTGGCTTTTCATTTTTTAAAGCCATTTCATTTACTGCTGCTCCCAACTCGCGCACAAAAGGAACAGAGGGATGAAAAGTGATGGAGGTCAAACAGCAGGTAGGGAGGAGGAACACGATGTCTGATGAGATTCCTTTAATTCACTGTAGATGATAACAATTTATATTGAAATTCAAATGTAGTCCCGATTGCGTATCTGCCGCACTTTGTAGTTGTGGTGTACTGAGGCAGAAAACGATGTCATGAAACTTCTAACACTTTCTTTATCTCGCTTCCAAATTTTACGCTGTACTGTCAAATCTATCACTGGGGAAATGATTAGAGGTTTCGCTTTGGCCGTCGGTTGACACCAAGTTGACAGGCTGTCAGTCAAGCTGCCGGCGTTACCATAGCGATGGCTCAAACTAGTCTCCGTCCTCGTCGAAAGAGTGCCATGTGTAAATCACCTGCATGAGACTGGTTGAGAGAGGCAGAAATTGGAAAGGCCGAACAGATTAGAGGGTTATCAAGGGTATTTCTCCTGTTTTCGGACCATTATTGGAACCGTTAGCAGCAGCTCCCCTGAGAGTAGCTGCACACACGCAGGAATACACAAACAGCAGAGTTTCAGGGTCAGGCAGGTGAATGTGTTGAGGAGTGAGCAATGAGAAGCACTTAAATGAAATGCTCCGAAGAGCCAATGCTGTGGCACCGGCCTTAGTCAAGCACATAAAGAGACAGATAAGGAGAGGGAGATAGAGATGCAGAGAGATGAAGTGTGGAGAGAGTAAGATGCGGAGAGAAAAAAGAAGAAGAAAAAAAGATGAGCCGCGGCCTCTGTGGTTTGGGAAAGAGAATTTGGAGAGGTGAAGAGGGACTGCGGTTGAGGAAATGAGCTGTTCGACTGTTAAATTGTCTCTTCCTGCTGCACTCAGTGCCCTTCTGGGTGAAGATGTCAATAATGATTGAAATGTCAGCACCAGATTCAAAACTACTCACGCGCCCACATGTGTGGAAATCGGTATTAGAATTTTACTTTGTTATGTAAAATTGCGTCGCTGCTGAAGTTTCTCTGATCAGCAAAAAAAAAACAGAAATACACACATTATCATACTTTTACAATTTATTTATTGAATAAGTAAATAGTCTGCTGGTTTTGTTTGATCTGAATACATGATTGCAGAGAGTATCCCGTCAAGTCCAAAATTCTCTCTTTTCATCTGATCAGTGTTGTCTGCACCATTCCTTTGTTCTGGATGGTTTTACATTACGTGTTTAATTTCCAGGTCCAGCCTCAAAAGAAGCCAGATCCTTGTTAGGTTGTTCTTTGCAAAGATGTCTACTGTTTCTGCTTCAATTTCTTTTTTCCTGATTCTTTTATAGCACTTACAGTGCTTCATTTCAAGGTCCAAGCCTCAAGTACGCCTGAAGCAGACCTCAGGAGATCACCTTAACTTGGAAAAAAAGACCTTGATATCTTTATCCTGTATTTACTGTGCTGACTATATTTCATAGCTCTACCCTGGAGTGTAAAATCGAGAGCCCTGAAGTCCTCAGGAAATTGTTAAATTTCCTCTGAGAGCTACACATAGCTCTACTCACCACTTACATGGTTGTTACTTTAATGGTTACACGTAGCTTCAGTCCCTTGTTTTTAAATCCAGGCATTTGACGTGTTTGCGTGAGAGCATAAATTACAGATTTTTTTTAGGTCATGAGGACAAATTCAGTTTTTATAATTATGTTTACCGTTTTCACTTCAGGGCCCAGCCATTCAATATATCTCTGATTAAACTGTGTGCTGAAGTGCTTGGTGCTGTCCCCTCATCCCTTGACACCTACAGGTTGTTAGGTTCCTGCTCTCGCTGCTACCTCTTTATTGTTCTTTCCTGAAGTCAATTTCTGGCCATTCTTCCACCTTAGGGCGACTGGGTGGGAAAGAGAGTATGAGAAGATTCGAGACAAAGAGATTTGAGCAATGGATAAATCTCTGCAGACATCTCCCATCTTTCCCTCCTACAGCGAGGCCAGCCCAGAGCCACACGGGCATAAAGGACATTGTTTATAGACAGGAGAAAGCACTTAGTTCCTCCTTCACACCTTTTAGTCGGAAGGTCTTATGAGAGTCAGAGAGAGAGAAACAAGAAGGATAAGGCAGAGGAGAATAACAGAGGGTTGAGGGGTTTCAGAAGGTGAGTGGTGAGAAAAGAGGATGAGCAGATGGGCAATATAGGGGAAGAGAAAATTAAGGGGATGAGGCAAGAAGAGGAGGATTGGAGAAAGGAGAAGAGAGGTCGGAAAAGACATGGGAAAGACATGAGGAGGGGAGACAACAAGTGCAAGGGCGATTAACTTGACATGTACCGCCGGTTGGTTTTGAAATGTGAATTCATCAGTGTTGCCTCATGAATAATGGGATAGGGGCATCTAATCCCATCATCTCTGGGGCTGGAACAGTGACACAGGAGGGATTAACAGGTCAGGAGAAAAGAGACAGAAATGCTCCAAGTTGACTTGAAATGCAATGATATTCTGAAAGGTCAGAACAGAAGAGAAGAGGAGAAAGAAAAGCAGGGAGTGGAAAATTAGTTGTTTGGAAGGTTGAGTTAGAGGTGCGAGATGGAAGAAAATGAAAAGAACAAAGAGCAGAGAAGGATACAAAATTGTTTTTATTTCCCTGCAAAAGGACTAGGAAGGTGATGTTGGGGAAGACGAGACGAGGTGTTGGCAGAGTAACCACAGTGCAAACAGAGTGAGAGGTACCTGAAGAAGTGACTGTGTGGACTCAGAGAGAGGATTGGGTGATGAAGGAGGAAAGATTGGGGAAGAGAGTGGCTCTGGAGAGGTGAGCATAGGAGGAAAGGATGCACAGTGTTTGCTGTGTATTATCATGGGACCACAGTGGTTAGAGGATTCTGATGTGCTGTCTGTCGAGCACTAATGGCTTTCTAGTTTCTTCCGTGCGTATGTGCATGTTCCTGGCATCCATCAAGCGAAGATTTTATCACAAATTTCCTTTGGGAGGATTGTGCCAGGGGTAAAGCTTCTTAAAAGGCAACCTGGCATCTATTTTGTGTGAAATTACCCCGTGTAGCAACTAATTCATTCATATTTTATCAATGTCCTGCAGAGACCACAAGCACTTAATGGCGAAGGCAGCCACAGAAGGCTTGTGTGTACTCTATCCTCAGTGGATGTCAGTCACCTTTACCGGCTGTCCTAATTCATTTTACATATGAGCACCTGTGGATTTTACATCTAGCTGACATCCCAGGCTGCTTATGCTCACAAATTCTCTGAGGCAGACGGGCACCACTGCTGCACCAACCCAGGCCTTGAAAACAGCAGTTAGATCCTTAAAGTTGCACGTACATCAGTTTTGATATCCATTTGCATGTACTATTTATCAGTGATGGAAGGCAGAATGGAACGGACACATGGTGAACCAAGTGAATAACCATTCAGAGTTGATTGCTTGCTTTCTTGTATTAACAGGAAATGTACTGTGAAAGTATTAGCTCGAAAAAAGCCTCGACTGTTTTATACAATAGTCACATGAATGAACAGGAAATGGGCTTCTGTATATTTAGACTAACATTAATAAGGGCTCCCACAGGACTAATCGCAGGAAATTACGGCATGTGAATTTGCAAAAATAGAGGGATTTTTGAAAGAAGGGGCATTGCGCTCTGAGTCAAGAGGACTAGCTCTGTTCAAACAAAAGTGACAGGTGTTCCAAAGACAGAGAAGAATGGGGTTTTCCAAAGTGAACGTGAAGGCAACCAAAGCCCTATACTGACTTCTTTTGCTTTTTTTGCAAACACACTTCTGGGGAAACCTTAGTTTGTTGGCAGTCAAAGAAACGTGCATGTGGCTCCTCATAACACCGTGGCTCACTGCATTTCACTCTGAATATGAACAAACAAAAGCAGATGAATGAATCCAGCAGTTTGGCCAAACTGAGTGTGCTGTATGTTCCCACATCAAACGTATCCATTGGTCCATTCACCATTGGTCCATTGGTCCATTCACCAAAAAAACAACAACTTTTCTCTGCATGCCATTGAATGAATTCACAAGAGAGAATGTCACTGACTGGAAACACTACTGGGTTTTATGTTTTGATGATGCAAAACCAAAGTCATACTGCTGGAGTAGTGTTGCTACTGGGGTAAAACATTACAGCAGTGGTTGAGACACTTTATAACCCTTGAATACCCTCAACACTATCTGTTTAAGATTTGGGCTCAAGATATCTGTAACATGGGAATATATGTGTCCATCATAAAGGAGGGATTCATTTTCTTACAGATGTCCAGGCCCCTCTTGTTCTTTATATACAGAATACAAGACGAGTCACCAGGCTGGGCTACCTTTGTGTTTTAACATGTTAACACACTAAAAACAGCAAATATGCATGTGGTGAGAAGCAGTGCCTGTGTCGAGCAGGATGATGTGGAGGTGTTTGCTTTTCTAGTTTCCTTTCACTGGCAAGCCTGCAACTTGTGGCTGTGACAACTTATGACAGAGGAGATTATAAATACAAATCTACTTTAGTCAGATGAAATCACTGTGGCTTTTGGTCTTTGTAGGAGATCTGTTGATAATAAGGAATAATAATTTAAAAAATGTGTCTGCAATGTCTGCAAGTATGAAGCAAAAGAAACCCCCCATGAACGACTGAAACGATGGGTCGTAAAAACCACCAGCCAGCTCTCACACTCTGCATAGCTTAATTGAATTACACCTCGTACACTACTTTGTGCACTGACTGGGTGAGTCGAAGGAAGATCAAGACGGTGAGAAAGACAGAAGTGGCGAATGTGAGAGTGTGTGAGTGTTTGTGTATCCCTTAGGCAGCAATAAGCACAGCATCTGTAGACAGAGTGTATTAAAGTGTTGAAAGATTTATAAAGATTTGAGTACAGTGTACTCAAATCAACCCGCTGGCCACCAGCGGGTTGACATGTGAAGTGTGTGCTTCAGTGAGATTGATTAGGTGTAATGAGTGGTTTGACACAGAAACCCACTGCACAAATATATAACAGGTATGGTGAATACAACATATCTTAAACTTTGCCCATAAACTATTTTTATTTTTATTTTTATTTTTTATGCCTTATCACTTGAGATATTGCATTTAAATGCCCCGAGGCTTTTTTTAATGTTTTCATACGCACTTTAATTTGGGCTCAAAGTAATATCATTTTTTAACATTTTGACATGCGTGGGAGTCCAAACTCCCGGTCTAGGGAACCACAGCAAGACATCACTTTAATTCCTCCTGAATAAGAAATGACCATTTTAATGGATAGTCAATTCTAGATGGCTTTCCTGTAAGCTAATTTTGTCTGGCAAACATGATCCTTAGAGTGAGTGGATTAATTTTATCCCCAGGGTGGGTTTCTCAAACAGAAAATCTGCCCACGAAACTCAACGTACGACATTTCTGTGACCTTGAGTGGTTCAACCTGGATAATGATGAAGTATCTCCCAAAGCTAGAGACAAGACGACGTGTCATGAGATACAGTTCAGTGATTCTTCCGTTCCTGCTGTGGTACCGTCTAAATATAAGTTGGTATGGCCTTATACGGTACTTTATTTGTTTGGAAGTATTTCTCCTCATACATTGCATGCAACTGTTTCACAGTGATGATACGTATTGACATTAAATTAACCAACTATGACTGGCTACTCTAAAGAATTTGCATTTTCTGTTCCTATTCCTGCTGACAGTTTTGTACAGCATGTCATCATTTTCCAGATTTCTGACTTCTTACTGTCTTGCTGGTACTGACAGGACTCTGGGGTGTTGGAATCCAAAAAGCCGGTCTTACATGACGACCATCATTTAAGCGCCAGTAGCACAGTGTCTTCCTCCAGTAGATCTTTTCTTGACACCTAACAAATCCCTCTCAAGAGGGATGGCACCGCCGTGCTCGGGAATCACAGAAGCAGCCTAAAACAGTTTGACTCATATCATCGTACACGTCCATACGAGTGTGCTGTAAGAGTAAAAGTATTAGTAAGACGTTGACATAAACACGTGGCATATATCCTCCACACTCTGTAGAGACGGATGAGTAGTCATCCAAGAATGGTTCTCCGTCAAATCGCTATAACTGGCCTCAATACATGCTCAAGTGCTGGAGCCAAACACACACACAGAGGATCACCACTGAAGGATGCCCTCTATGACCTGGCTGATTTCCAACAATCTCTGCATGGAAATAGACAGAATGGATTCATTGCTGAGTTTCTGCTGTCAGTGTAGAGATTGGAATTGAAAATATTTATTGATTCCAATGGCGTTATCATTTAACTTAGAGGTCCATGTGTTTATTCATTCCCTTGTTGAGTACTGAGCAGTTATCTGTGTGGAGAGACATTCACAGATTTTCAGCGCAACCATTTTATTATCTTCGAGTCTGAACACAGTGTAGAAAGAGAGTAGAGGAATGGAGACTTGAGATGTTGCATCAATCTGTCTGTCACCATCTAAAGTAGATGGAATAAGAGAATATTTGTACATTATTTGTTTCACTTAGGTTTTCTTTGTCAAGAAAATCAAATCTGCTAAGCCTGCCTGCGTTGTGCTAATGTTTTTACAACATAACCTTGATAACAGATGTGCTGCTTGGTTGGGAAACATTGGCATTCAGTGTAAAATACATTACATTCCTAGAACTTGGACTGCGCAGAAAGATGTTTCAGCATATTGCTGGTGTTTCCAGCCTTACTTGAAATGACATTTTATCTATTACAACTAGCATTGTTGTCTTCTTTCTTCATGAAATTAAGCTTTGCTTTTGGACCATTTGTTCCTGTCCGCCATGACCAGGAGCATGGTGACAGAGTTTGGGTTTGAAGTCATTGTTTTGTAATGCTCAGATAACATGTTAGCATTGAAGAAAGCACTTTATAAGCTTGGGCACATATGATTCTGATGGACTGGATTGTTTGGAACTAGTTCTTGATTGCTGTCCCATTGTAAGGGTTCCCACTTCATTGCTGGAATGGGCTTTTGATACATGTACTGATCCTGCAGTTGGGAGTGTAACCAATATGCAGCCAGTGAAAGTGATCATTTCAGCCAGAAGTGTCCACCACAAGTAACCCAAGAGCTGGGATGTCTCCATACTTCCTGGGCACTGCCTTCCTGTGTTTGTTGGAAAGAATGGGCACGGTGCCACACCTGGAGTCTTGATCAATTACACCCCGAGCCTCTGCCTGCTGGCATATAAAGACGGTGAGTCAAGTATATGATCTGAGAGGCAGGGCCCGGGAGGACCATTACCATATTGCTCACTGCTGCTGCCATCCAAATGCTACACCATGAGAGGAGAGCACTGAAAGATATCCGATCAGTGTTTTCTCTCGAATGGCTGGAGTAGCTGTCCGGGCATGCAGGTGGGTTTTTCTGTGCTGACAGCAGCATGCTCAGAGCCAAGGCAGATGAAACATGTCTGGCGGTGATTACGCAGGGACAAGGACAGCAGAGGCAAGTGGAGTGTGACGAAGCCAACCTTGGCTTTCATTGTTGTCAAACTGGTCACTGAAGACGAATGGATGAGTAGTAGACTGTGCATCGCCTGTACTGAGGGCCAACTCCCAAAGATATGAGAGTGTAAGCGAGACTAGCCAGTGCTCAGACATACAAAGATCACTTGTGAAGGCTTAAGAGCTCCATTAGAATGCAAAGCCTATTCAAAAACTTAGCGCTATGGCATTCTTTAGAAGAGTAATTGAAAGCATGCATAATGTGTTGTACATGGGATAAAACATGCAAAAACACCAGAGCAGTCCTTCAAGCGGGGACGCGGAGAGCCTTGGCTGAGTAATAAAGGCCAAATGAGAGACAAAGAAAAAAACGAGAGAGAGAGAAGCCCACAATATATGTCAAGGTTGGGAGAAAAAAGTGATGCAATGAATTCCCTCTCTCTCTCCCTCTCCTTCTCCTTCTCTCTCTCTCTCTCTTTTGCCCTCTCTGTCTCTTGCTCTATTCCTCGCCTCAGCTCTGAAAGATGGTGTGTACAGCATAGTAATGAATTGGTCGCACTCCCCCCCAAAGCCTGGAGAATGGGCCCCATTAAACTGCATTAAAACACAATAAGGCCTCTGTGTGTGCGTGCGCGCATGCACACGCCTGTGTGTGCATGTGTGTGTGCGTGTGTGTGAGACTGAGAGCCAATATTTCTCTTCCTCTCGCCCTGTATTTCATTCTCCCCCTTGATTTCTCATTCATTCTCTGTCTGGCCCCGTGGCTCCCTCTCGCCGTGTCTGTGCCCTCACTCCCCCCCGCCCGTCCCCCTACCTCCTGCTGCCATCCATCCTTCCTCCCGCTCTCTTCTTTCCACTCCTCTGTTCTGTGTCACCAGCTAACCCCGGTCCTTACACTCGTCTTCTATCCCCCCCCTTCTTTTCCCTTCATGTGAGATTAATATTCAGCGAATGTGTTTTGATTTATTAATAATTTTGTTGTTGGCTGCAGCCAGACCCCACTGCTTCCTCTGTAATCAGATTGTGTGTATTAATGTATGTGTGAGCATGTCGTGTGCCTAATCTATTTGTTTGAGTTGGTCTCCCCTAGATGTGTCTGCGCGGGGACATGGCTCAGTCTTTTTCTTGTGCGTGTTATGTGTGTGTATTTGTGTTGGCCTCCTCTTTGTGTATGTCTTTGTTAGGTAGCTGCATGTGTGTGAGTTTGTGCGACTCCGTACCCTCGCCTGTGTATTCAAATGCTGGGGGGATTAGGAAGCATGACTTCCAATTTCCAGACACTGCCTCTGTGCCTTTCAACCCTGAGACTTCTAAAACAGAGAGAGAGGAAAAAAAAAAAAAAGACTTAGTGCGGCTCAACCCAGCACACAGCACAACACAACAAACCAAACTGTAAAGTGGAATTCACATCACCACAGGAAAGAAACAAACAAGTACCCCAAGAGTTGCAGAAAAACGTATGAATATAAAAAGCTGATTTCTTCAGATCGTTTCCATCCACCTCCCAGACAAATCTGTGTTTTCATTTGCTGTTTCGCCCGTGCCTTTGCATGAAGAAAATGAACGCTCACAGCAGGATCAAATTTCATCTTTTGAATATTTAGTCGCCAAATTTCATTAAAGGCGTCTTCAGTAACTGATGACCTATACTGACCTGTATCGATGACTAGTAATTCAATCGCATTAATAAACCAATAATCCTTCAGGAGTACCTGGCTAAGCTTTCGTGAAACTACAATCAAGAGGAACATTTTTTGATATCTGTGATTATTACCCGGCTTTGTCATTTGCTTTTTTGGCTTGAGACTGAGCCTTCTTAACATAAATGAGTCACAGGTCTGCTGGAGGTCTGCTCTACCCACATTATCAAAGAGATCTCTCTCCACAAGTGTTTCTATGGGGATCAATGAAGCTGTCTGATACAGACATTGAACTGTTTTTTTTTTTTTTCCAGCAGGAGGAAAAAAAAAAAAAATGTCTGCAGTGTGGCAATTCTTTGATCTCAGGAAAGCAATGTGCCAGCTTGCAGTGCTGAGAGTTGGAAGAGAGGTGAAGATGCTCCCCAAAATCCAGCCAGAAGCAGAATAATACGAGGCAGAAGTGAGGCAACAGAGTAAATTAGTTACTGAAGCTTTTTTCGTTTATTATTGGGATCTAGTTAGAGGACTTTTTCACTTGGCCGGCATCGATTTCTCCAAAAAAAGAAAATTAATGAAATTTAGTACCACAATGTACATGTGTGATTGGCAGCTATAGGTTCGTTTATGGCTGTCAGAAACCTAAGGACAGAGTAATACTGGTTTATAGTGGTCTCTTTTCTGAAATGTATCAAAAACAATGCTGTCTGATCCACTTGTGGATGCCTTGCTATCTTATCTGTTGTAGATACATCCATAAGTCATTGTTGGTAAAGGTTTGTGAGGAGAACAGTTTCACCAAGCTGCCTTAAAAAAAGCAAACTTTAAAAAGAATGAACAACGAGCTAATGCCTACAGTCTCACCATCAAGCACATCTTCAGTTGCCAAGTGAACTTCCAGGATCTTTTTCCATCCAGCACCCTCAAACCTTCTTTGCTTTAGTTTTTTTAAACCCACCTACATAAGTTAGCTAGTTGGCATTATATCAAATGCATGGAGGAACAAAAGAATGCTTATTAGTGCCCTGCAGTGGTGGAGCAAGTATTTAGATACTGTACTGAAACTGGCAATAGACAAGTTTTCTGCTTCAACATATCACTATGTAGGGTTATGAAAGCCATCAACGTTTACATTGGTGCCTTTAAAACATTGCTATCACTGCTTCTCAGCCACTGGGCACGCGGTCACCTGGGAAAAGGAAGGTTAACTGGCAATCCATTTCTATTATAGACTGACGATTATTGAATAAACTCACTTATTGTCCTGTGTTGTTGTCGTTTGTGACTCTGAGGAAAACAGAAACGATCCAGTTGTCTTTGCAACAGCGGCGCCAACAATGATCGACATATTGACTCAACAACTAATTGTTTCAACTGTACTTATTTACTTATTTTATAACAAAAGATCATATATTAGAGAGATATTATAGATATGTTTTGTGTGACAAATCTCAATTTGTCAAGTAACTAGTTGCTAAAGCTGCCAGATAAATGTAGAGAAGTAAAAAGTAATATTCCCCTCACAATACTTAAGTAAATGTACTTTGTTACATTCTACCATTGGTGCCTTGTCCATGTGAATGAGATGAATCAGTGAAAACCAATGACTCAACATAGGGCTGAATATTACAAGGGCACTTATGAATCATCCTTTTTTAACAGCCTCCCATTCTTAGTTAAACCTGAACACAGTTGAAGAGCTGAACCAAAAGGAAAGAGAGCACAGGGAAAATAGAAACATGTGCAGGAAAAAAAAACACCATGTCCTCTGCAAGTCAGCCTGCTTCAACAGGCTTGTGTAGTACAGAGTGGAAAGTCATGTTCACAGTCTAACCAGTGCACTAGAGGATTTATGTTGCAGTTGCAATGACAAGGCAAAGGCTCATGATGCGTGCCCTAATGGACACATTTGTTCAGCTCTATGTTGTCTTTTTCAAAAATCTCTGCTTTGGAGTTGGTGGATGACGATAACCAACATGAAAGGTTTATAATAAAAAATGGATAAATAAGTATTTTGATTTTATTATGTGCCGTTTAGTTATGTGCTCAATCAGGAAATCAGATGGAGGCAGGTCTTGATGAAGGGCAGCTGTTATTGCGCCAACAGGACATGTGGAGGCTTTGATTAGGACGTATGAACATTATTTCTAAAATCCAGGAAAATGAGTTTCAAAACACTGGAATTATTCAGTAAAACCAGTGTTTACACACTGATCCTTCTTTTTGTGGCACTAATGTTGCTCCAATTGCAGCACAGTGACCCTAAGCTCTGGTTTGTAGCTGTGTAATCATCATTTTGACACTTTAGATCAAGTTGAAACAGCTGCTTGCAATTTGATTACCACAATGAATAACTAAAAGAATTTGGGTCAACGACTGAATATGCTATATACTGTATGTTGTTAGGTCTACAGTGCTCCCTTTTCTGTTTACCAAAACAGATTTAGCCACTAGTTGGGACTTACTAACACCGAGGAACATTTCTTGAATGAAGCATCCTACAGAAGAGCAAACACAAACGTCCATTTGGTAATTAGCGACTCCATTGACAATCAGCAGGAGTGGTGACAGCTGATTCATCTTCAACACTGTAACCTGAAGAAAATGTTGGTTTATTAAGTTCACACAGCGGGCTAATGATGCCTTGTGTACCAGCTAATTGGAAGTAGTCACGGCTGTGCTGCATAGCTTTGAACGCTGCTAGAATTTACATATTAGTCAACGACGGTGTGGCAGCAACAGCAAATGCACGTTTAGCCTATATTAGAGCGCAGTGAATACATCAGCCAATACCGCAGTGAAATTCGTAGGGTTAACGTTTGACAGAGCATTTATTTGGAGCCGCGATCAGGCAGCTTCATCGGAGCGATTTGGTAATTCAGCACCTTTCAAGTGTTTGTTGAGACCACAGAGTGATATTTGATATTCAGGAGACTGAATTGCAGTAGATAGAGTCAACACTTCTTTTCGCACGAAACATCATTCCTGTCTTTCTGTCTCTGTCTCCTCATGAAGGTTATGACAAAGTACATCCAATTATAAGCTGCTATACTCTTTCCCTTTTTGTATTCAAACTAGTTATGATTCCAGTGAGGTATCACTTGCAGCCTTCAAATACAGGTAATTGTGTCACTCTCATTTTCTTTTTTATTTCTGCCTCCCCCCTGCCTCATTTTACTTTCTTTTTGTTTTGAGAGTCAGAAGAAATCAGAGTGAATTATGATGAAGACACCCTGATAGATCCACCTGTCAGACACACACACACACACACACACACACACACACACACACACACACACACACACACACACACACTTCACTCTCATTTAGGAAGCTGTCACTCCAGCAGTGAAAATCACAGTATGGGCGGCACTACATTTCTCCTGGGTATTCCAGTGAATCACTTGGGGCACGGGCGCAGGTGATTTTCAGTGTGGGCCTTATCTTTCCCTCCTACATGCATCAGTCTCTTGCCTCTCTTTGTCACACTTGTCTGTATGGATTTTGTCTCTTTTTTACCTTTTATCCTCCTCGTCCCTGTCTTTTTGCTTTCTGTACCTCTTCTTTCTTGTCTTTGTTCTTACCCTTCCCTCATCCTCCATTCTTCTTCCTCTTACTAATAATCATCCAACTTGTCCTGAGTTTCCCCCGCTTTCATTTCCCACTTTTTCTCTCTGTTCCTTTTTGCCGACACGTTTCATTTTTTACTGTGCTTGTTTTCTTTCATCTTCTCTTGTCCCCGTCGCGCCTCTCTTCCTGTCTCTCTCTCTCTCTCTCTCTCTCTCTTTCTCTCCTTCCCCCCTCCTCTCACGGGAGAAGAAGGGACCTGGCTGTGAGAATTGTTAGAAGTCCTGCTGGTGGGCCTGGAAGACCCCAGGGTGCTATGTGTTTTACTTTTTACTTCATATATCTTTTTACATCATTTCATTTCCTCATCTCAGTCATTACTGTCCTCTGTCAGCCTGTGATAAATGGTCCCACAGAGCCCGTCACTGTTACCATGGCTATACTGTGTCTGTGTGTATGTGTGTGTTCATGCGTGTGCAAAAATAAGAGAAAGATGGATGGTCTCGCGGCTCCCATAATGGTTAGTAGGAGTGAGTTACGTGAGGGAGATACCACAGGTGAGCTGCTGTTGGTTAAGATAAAAAGCACACAAACGAGGGTGTGACAGAAATGTAGAGATGCAAAACAAACAGTAATGTGCTAATGGGATCTGTATGGCAGCTTAAAGATATAGTATGTAAGATTCCTGCATTAGAATGTCTACACATAGCAGGAACGACTGGACCATTCTTATGTATTTTTTTAGTTGTATATTGACATTATCTAAAATGTTTCCAACAATGTTCAAACCCAAAGAAAACACAAGTTTTCTTAAGTTAACAGTGCTGTTGTTTAGTCGTTATGAGTTCGAGGTTAGAGTCAAAGAGTGAGGAAGAAAGTCAGTGAATGAGACATAACATGATGTGAATAAAACATGACTCGTCCATGAAGATCTACGCCTGAGTCACGCTGAATAGATTTTCATCAACAGTGGATGTTGAATTTTGTTGAGCCTCTCAGTAAATTCAGCACTCAACTTTACAGTACAAAAAACAACCTACAGTGTAAGTCACCTCTGCGGGTCACTGCTGCCTCCCTTTCACACTCAACAATACGTAGACGTATGGAATTTGTGAAACATCAACATGCTTCATAGCCTTGCGCCAGAAAAAAGACGGGAATTTAAGTGTACACCTGAGTGTTTCCATCACTGACGGATGTTAATGTTTTTTTTTTTGTTCCAGTATGAAAGGGCTATTAGAAGGCTGTTGGTGGGTGATTGGCCTTCATAACAGCAGACGTAATGTGTGTTTTGTAGTCATGGACAAATGGCTTCTCAAATCAAATGGATCTGTTTCCAGTCCATTATGTCCATGTTATTTAGTTTTAACAGTGAGTAAATGCCTTCAACCACTGCCGTTGTACACGAGTTGTGAGATCCTCCTGCAGCATTTTTGAATCTCTTTGATCCTGAACACTGCAGAGTCTCATACACCACTTTTTCACCTTTCTCTTTCATTTTTTTTTGCTATCATAAATAATCAAAGGATTCGTGGATATGCCAGGTAACTTGCAAGAAAACTGCACTCACCACCGCCAACATTTGGCATTGTTTTCCAGTCCTGAGTCTGACTCCTGACTTGATTAGTTTCTATTAAAGTCTCAGACTTGGTGTCCACAGCTTCTCAAAAAACAAAACCAGGAAGTATGACTGCTAAAGGTTCACATATGTCTATCTGTGTTACACTTAGCCTGGTTTCCAATGGAGAGATTCCTGGCATCTTAACATTAGCCTGTTTCTAAAGACAGCTAAGCACATATTCATTATGTGGCCTCACTAGGGGATGAATTTGCTGCTTTGTTCCTACTGCTGAAAAAGGTTTACCAAGGCTTCATTCCATGGCCTACTGGCCACTCCATGTTCAAACAAGGCTACATGAAAATTGGAGAAGTACATTTTCCATATAGCCTCTGTTTGAGGTCAAAATCGTATCGTTCAACTGCTTTTCCAATGCCACTCTGCCAGATGTTTGTCATTTTTTTTTTCTCGTCTCTGCTCGCCTCCCTGCTCTTGTCTTTTCATTTTCCCTGTAGCAGAAAATCTCTATTTCTCACTGTCTGCCAGCACACAACTAGTGATTGATGAGTTTTCACAGTGAGCTGTAAAACAGACGTTACTCTCTCACCCACAACTGGAAGAGTAAGATGTGTGTGTGTGTTTATGCAGGTGTGTATGTCTTCATATTTTTCTGTACGTCTTAGAGATGCTGTGTCAAAAAGTCTTCTGTTGGATTTTGTGAAACTTTACAACAAAGTGACACTGCCAATGTCAAGTTGTTGCATTTGCTTTACGTGTGTGCATTGGTTGCAGGTCTTTGAACAAGAACATTGCGAGTGACACTTCTAATGGATAATGTCAAGCCCTTTGTATGCATTTTCCCTAATTCACTTATTTGTCCAAATAAATGATATAAAGAATCAGTATTTTCTTGTAAAACCACCAGGTAAGCAGCCTGTCAGTGCATGGGTGCCTCTAAAGGTGTTGTGCCTTGCTTCCTAGACCTTATTCGTCATGTACTGTACATGTCTGCATATCGTACCTGCATGAATGTATGTTCTTCTTCGGTTTGAATCAATTTAAGCTGCCTTAGAAAAAGCTCTGACACTTTATGAAAAATACCAGGCTCTACAGACCGTTCCCTGAAGCCACTGTATTATTGTGTCTATGTTTCCAGTTGCTACGATACCACTTAAATGTATTGGAGCTGAAGTTGATTTATGTGCCGTAGAGCATTCAGGTTGTGACCTGCACATAAGTGAACGTGGTCACACATGCAGTGTCATTTGTGCCTGTTTGGTGTCTAGATACACTAGAAAGATGCATTTACATGATTTACAAGATGTATTTACATGATGCAGGTTGGTTACAATTATGTTTAAAGGATTTAAAAATATCTTTTTTTTTCTGAGATATTTGCCCTTTCTTATCCATGATTTGACCAGAATTTCACTCGCTCTGGAAAGCCATGTGTTCACTCTGAAACATTAAATTTGTATACACAATGGCTGCCTTAAATGTCACCAGCCTCTCCTTCTTCAGGTGCCACTGAGTGGCTTTACCTGAGGGTTTAGTGCATGCAAACGTTCACATTATCTCTGTGGAAACTGGTACAAAATGCAGAGCCCTGCGCCCTACTCAATGCATTAATATAGAAACTTGACATCAAATGTAAATGTAACATTCAAGAAGTTGATTTTCCTGCAGACTGTCTGATTATTTTAACCAGTGTAACATAATATGCATTCTGACCTGACAGTGATGCTGTTGAGCTGTGCTGAGCAGCCGATTCTCCAGCTGCTTGTGGGTGCTGTAACCATCAATTCTTATGCCGTTTGCAATAGCCACATGAATCATTGCACCTCAAGGTATTCTTTACCGGCGTGACAAACATCTCTCACACACGTGTGTATGTCTGGTGAGCACTGTGTCGTACTTCACTGCCTCTCCCAGATGCCAAACAAATGTCTGTGATTAAACTGCTGCAGGTGGTCATGGATCATGTGGCAGATGCACTGTAGCTATACAGAACATCCAAAATACAAAGTGTGTCAAACTTTGGTATGAGTAAACATACACGAAAAACTACAACGATGATTGTTACAAATATGTTGATGCCATTATGAAAGGGAGAATGAAATAAAATGGGTTGTTGCAGCAGGGAACGCTATTTTATCACAGTTTTGGATACCTTTAGTAAAACCTTGAGATTTTGACATTGCCTTTTGATAGATGCGGCGGAGGGACACATTATGAAGCGAGGTCAGTCAGTAGTTTCAGATACTCACAGCACAGATAACATACTGATTGGATTGTTAGGTTGTGTTCCCTGCTTAATGTGTGTGACTTAATGGAAACACACTGGTGAAATGTATTTTGCTTATCTCAGTACAAGGAGAAAGAGGAAACACGAGTGGATGATTTCTAGTGTGTGTGTGTGAGAGAGAGAGAGAGATGAGAGATGGATGGGGACTGGAGATCTGGTGCACAAGTAGATAATGGGGGGGTGGGGTGGTGAGGAGCGGAGACAGAGTGCCTCCAGAGTGATACAGATGCCTTCTGACACTGATGTAACCTGAACAGAAGCAGTTGGAGGGGTCCTACTTAGTAATTTCCTTGAAATTTGTGAGTTGGGTTCAAAAACTTTTGCAGAGCTTTTGGGCTCATTATAAAAGGTCAAGACTTGTTTCTATATCTGTGAGCCCTCTTAAAGGATAACCCTGGTATTTTTTAACCTGGACTGTATCTCCCGTCTTTTTTTGTATGAGTAAGTAATGGAGACGACTAATGGAGAATTCATCCAGTGTTGAGTGAGAGCACTGCGGCCGTAAGGCACGAAATGGGCTGCAATGTAATCCCTGCGGGCAATTGCACACCATTAATGTACGTCCATTATTCACTTTTCCACTGTTTAACCAGAAACCGGCTCTTGCCAAAGTCACCAGACTCCCTTTGCAGAAACAGTCATTTTATCACTTTAAAAACAAACTAGATATACCACTTTTGGTCAATAGGTGACAACAATTTGATATTCAATTACAACATTTATAGTTTAACCCTTAAATTCACTGATGTTTTCTGACCTACCTTACACTTACATATCTGGATTAAGCCATATATTAGACTTACATTGTTTGTGAAATTTTCAATATGTATCGTTAACATTAACAAAATGTGTAATCATTCACGGATCATTTTTTCCCCAATATCTGTTCATTATTTTAGTGTAGCCTTTTGCATTAAATGTGTATACAGTACTACCATACACTTCTACTACTGTAACTTCTCCTACACTGAAACCTACCAAACAAAAACAAAATCACAGTCACTTGATCGTGGTCAACATGAGGATACACAGCTGTGGCTTCTCTCGTGTTTTCCTCAGCCGAATCATTTCTGTTTCTGGACAAACCAAAGACCTCCAGCCATGGCCAGTACAGCTGAAGGCCCAGATTTCTAGGAAAGTTCAAAACTTGTTAGATCTTGGCTTCTGAGAATCGCCTAGGAGACCTACTTCTGTATTTATAGCAGCAAGACTGAGGCACTTGAGATAACAATTCATGTTCCCCTCATCAGTCCTAGCTTTCCTTGAGACCGCTACTTGGACTGTATCTCGAGCTTTGAGACTTGAGCTTTTGTCATCGGAGCTAGTCAGCCATTGTCATGCTCCAGTCCTGCTTTTAGATGATTTCATTCAATAATGGCACAAGCATATATTCCTCATCATCAGTGGGCTCAGGTACATCTTTATATCCAGAGTTAGTCATCAAAACCCTCCAGCATCAAAGAAAAAGGCTCTTCTAGACTTTCCAAATTTTATTGGACATAATGGCTCAAATAATGACAAACGATTTATTTTTCGGGGGTTGTGACACTTAAAAAAATGTATCCATGGTTTTACAGAGGCGTCTTTTACAATGTTAGCTTATGGGAAAAATTATTTTGGGCTGCAGGGCATCATGTGACGGTGTAATTACACGATTTGGCCACTACGAAAACTGGCTTCAAAGCCTGTTGCCCTTCCTGTGGGCTTGTGTAGTCCCTGGTTGCTAAAGACCCAAGATATCTGTCCAAGGCCAAGAGGAAAACAAAAAAAAAGGCCAAATGAAGTTTGGTGCTAGGGGGTTTGTCATCATATGGCTCACAATCCAAACTTGAAATGTTTTGGCCTTTGGACAACCGCCAGCATATATCTGTAGTGTTTTGTATGCATGCGTGTGTGTTTTTTGTGTGTACTTCACCACCTGTGTTTATGCAGAGATGGAAATTATCCCCAGCTGTAGAGATTTGGGAAAGTGTTGACACTGATACAGTTGGAGAGATAAGAAGTGTTCCAATTTGCACCCTTGGTGGCTTATTAGGAGCATTCGATGCAAACCTCTACTTGCCCCAGACTCCCCCCCCCCCCCCCCCCCCCCCCCCCCCCCCCCCCACACACACACACACACACACACACACACACACACACACACACACACCCCGTCTCACTTGCTTTTTCCTACATCTGTCTCATATTGAAACTTTGGCGTACACACAATATTTCATTTCTCTTCTCTTCTTTCTGCTCTCTTTTGAACAAGCATACAGCCACTCACACACACACAAGATCTTCAGAACGATAAGTCACTGAAAATGACAGGAGAGGTAACGAGAGTGTATGGAAATTATATTCAACAGATGAAAGTGATGACAGAAGACCAAACTTACCTTTTGAAATGCTGTGTTCGGCAGACGTGATACAGTTCCTTGTAAACCAGACTGCCTTAACTTACTGATGACGCAACATCACAATGATCTAGACACCAAATATAGAGCATTACATTTTCTAAACCTCTTTAAGTGTGAGACTAATCAAACTGTAATGGTTCTACTTCAAGCAGCACTTCATGCTATCGCTTTGTAGGAAATTATGGTGCTAAGGCTTCCAGGGTTAGGAGGTTCATTCCCACTGGCCCTCGAGCCAAAGATGTTTATGGTCCTGCAACAGTTTGCCGCACACATATACACACATACTCTTGTTTCTGAACTTCTTAAAATCACACATAATGGCACGAGCACGTTGCAGACACCCACACCACACCCTTCAACACATTAGCCAGGGTTCCCCAGAGTAGGTGTGATGGATGTGTGACAGCTGTGCTCCCTCATCCCCTCTCTCTGCCTCCCCTAATAAATTCTCCATTTCTCATTGAACTCATTAGCTAATTCACAAATCAATATCAATGAACCTACCTTTCAGTTGCACAGTGGCCCCCATTCTGTATGTGTGTTGCATGTGTTACTGGCCCGGATCGCTTTCCTCCTGACTGCCTCTTGATCCGTATTCTCTCCCACAATAAATCGATATCAGTGAGCCCACCTTTAACGTTCACATTGTGTTTTTTTCCTGTTTCCTTCTCTCATTGGCATTTTCCTAGCTTTGTCTTTGTTCCTTACTTGTTTTTACCTTCCAAACAGTCGGTGCATATTTTGTTTCTCCTGACTTGTATTTGCAAGTGCTGCTCGAGCTGATTGATGTTCCATCTCTTGCCACATACTTCAGGATAATCTTCTACTCCTTCTCTGGCTCCTTTTATTTAAAATATGCCTCATAAGACTAAAAGTTGTGAAAAAACAAACTAATAAACCCGACTTTATCATCAAATTATTTGTTTCTCCTCTTCCCCCTTTTGTGTTTCTGTATTACATTAATGTTTGAAAGCCATTTTAATCAAATTTGTAATGAGGGCTGGCCAGTGGTGCATGGCAGAGATTAGCAGTGGCTGAGTATCACACGCACAAATATTTCATGGCCTGTCTTTCTCTCATATTCTCTGACAAATACCGCAATGATTGCTTCTCGAGAAATGTTAAGTGACTGTTAGTGTTGGGGCAGATGAATGTCAGAGACACCTATGGTGATCAGAGGTCCATATGTGTCTCATTAGCAGGATCACAGCTTTGTGTGTGTGCGTGTGTGTATGTGTGTGAAAGGCTAATGAAGGAGGTGATATGGCTTATAGCACTGTAATCACACTTCTTGCTGTTAATTTGACAGCTATGGGAGAGATCAAGGCATACAGAGGATGGACACATTAACATAAACACCTCTTCAGTAGCATACATTTCAAAATAAACAGATATTATGCCTCCGATGTCTTTGTTATTACGGTTTTATTGAGTCTGTGTTAGTGAGGTGTTCAATTTTGCAGTATTTTTTTTTTTATGCTGACAGTTTCGGGTGCTGCATTCAATTGCATTGCAACTTAGACTAGTCACAGTTTGTGGATGAGGTGAATGAAGCAGTAAATGAAAATGTAGTCCAGGCTAAAATGTAAAATTCCCCATCACTTTAGAGGTGATGAGATTCATCATATCAGTATTATCTCGGGTGATAAAATGAATAAAACATAACATAAAACATAAAAAAGATTAAATTACTTCTGCTTAAAATACGAATCCTCCCGGGTCATTTTTGATGTTTTTTAAATTCAGCATCGCTCAACAAAAATATTAGCAGATGGTCAGATAGTGGGGCCATTCATTATTACTGTTTTTTATTCTCAAGGAAAACTCCTTTAATCGAATTTAGCCGCTATCTCAGCCACTTTTATGTGGTGCACTCACCTTTTGTGTGCTGTCGCTGTGATTTCATTACAATACGGGTTAATTAAGTTTTCCATTGCCGAGAACAACCTTTCTTTCGCTGTTCCTGTATTTTCTTTTTGGATCTTTCCTTTTGAAGCAGACCTCTTTTTCATGCCAACCTGACCCTCAACCATGTTCAATTCCAACGAACTGTATAATCAAACACTTACCACATCTCCTCTCGTCATGTTCGTAATCATCCATTAAATGCACATGCATTGAGACGAGAGTCGCACTTTACTTAACACAGGCGCGGTGCACTTAAGATGACAGGCAGCCTGCTCTTCCAGGCCCGTGCACTTGATTCATTAATAACGTGTGCCTCTCTTCATGCAGAGTGCATATGAACCGCAGTGCAAAAGGCTTTGTAAACCTGACCCTCAACATCCTCTGTTAATGTGCGATTGGTAAAGCGAAACACTGAGTATCATGTTAATTCCAGGCGGGTACAGGAAAACACTGTGCAGTCTGTGTTTCCGCCAGACTTGTCAGAGTGTAGCTCTCTGACCTTTCCTTCACACCTGGTCTCTCCTAGCTTTGGTGTTTAGTAGCAGGCTGGCATTGATTCAGGATGTATCTACACACCCTCTACCTCTCTGCCCCAATTTCATCTCCCTCCATCTTGTATACATTTGCCCTGGGGTGCTCCTATTCATGCCAGGTTGCAGTCACAAGCTGGCCTGCTTGTCATTAGCTCTTACAGGGCTGTTATCTCGCTTCTCAGTTCACTGGCATCTCTTTTCCCCTCCGTTTCCTCGCGTCTTGTGTTGAAAAATTCCTCTTCTTTTCAGATTGTGCCTGGCTGGGCTTCGCACTGTGGTTACTGTTTAACTACGACACATAACAAACATAATGCCATCATGTGTACAGTACATATTTGTGAATCTGCTTCACTATGGTCTTTTAGTCCTCATCTTCATCATAAAAACACAAGAAGCGCTGAAGACCTGTTAAATGAAGTTTTCACGGCCTCTCTCGTTTTTTGTCTACTTTTTCTTTATACTAGAGTTTAAACTTGCAGGCTCCCGGGGAGAGACATCACAATAGCATACAGTATGCTATTGTAATGTAGGATTCTCCCTCTCCATGCAGTTGGCAGTTCCTCACAGCAGAAAGGGCCAAATCTCAATGGGAACCTTCTTTCTGCCCAGTTCAGTGTCTCTGTTAAATTGTGATAGCATAGTGTCGTGCCACTGTGGGCAAGTAGCTTGTCATTTGCATTTAATCTCTGATGTTTCCTTCCAAGTTTGAACCCGTTATGCATAAGACAATTAAAATCTTAAATTGTAATTATGAATCTTAAAGAATGTTTGTCGTTAAAAGCCTTTATTTTCAGTATGTTTTCATCAATGCAAAGGTTGTGACAAATCTCGGAAAGTGGTCAACTTAGCTGTAGTCTAGCAGCCTCATGTCCCCCTGACAGTATTGGGTTCTACCTGCAGGCAAACTGAGTTGCCACTTTGGTGAGCATCTCCCTGGCAGGGGTCTGTGACCTGTCTGTCTTTGCCCTGTGGCATCTTTAGTGTCGCCAGTAGAGAGGTTATCACCTCCCTGGCAAGCATGTCTCTATGCCCTTACCCTGTGTTAGCCTGGCACATTGCGACACCTCCCTGGCAGAGGTTAAGCTGTTTTCTACCGCATGGAGATACAGCTTCGCTCTCTCTCCGCAGTACTGCACTTGCCCTATGCTAGGCTGGCACATGTGTGGCCTCTTCTTGGCAGAGGTTGTTTGATAACTCCTGCCCACTGGGGCTCTTGTTCTGCATAAGGTTGGAACAGGCTATACCAGCACACCTCTGTGTTGGTACCTCTTTGGCAACCACTCAGTAGTTCAACCCCAGCATGCTCCGTCTGGGGCAAATCTCTCTCGCTCTGGAGTTGCCTAGTACAGTGATTATCAGCTTGGGAATTACTGTGGCACAGGAGGTTGCAGGATTATATTTGAAGGGTTGAACTTTTCAGAGCTACGTCCAAAAAAGCATGTTTTGCAGAATCGTTTCACGCCTCTAACCACTTATAGATATTTTTGTCTAAAATACGTGCTGCCTTTTGGCGGTTGTTTTTAATTATCATGTTGAGCAGAAATGAAAACATAATTTGTGTAATTATTTAGCTCACATTTGATAAAAACTGGAGGCAAATATTAAAATTCATTCAGCTCACAGGCCAAGAAACCTGGTTTGCCAAGTTGATATTTCGGTCATTGACCCGTCACGTGGGGGCTTGGACCCTACATGTCAGCGAAACACAAATGGCATATTCTTGGCTTGGTATCAATAGCCTTCTCTGTCTTATGCATGGATAATGCCTCCATCATTCGCCCTCTGAGTGCGAGGGTGCCCTCTGCACCAGATAATGCCCTGCAGGTTGCCACATTTGGCAGCTATCTTTCTGTGATTCAGTGGTTTAGCACTGTTATGTCCAACACAGTGTGTGTGTGTGCCCATCAGGGTCAGTGAATAGAGAGTTGTTACCTCCAGCTCTTCCATTCTCTTTTGTTTGCTGCTTCTTTTTCTGTCTCGGTCTTCATGGCTCAATGCGCATTCCTCCTTCATTTCTCTGTGCTTCTGTCCTCCTCTCTTTCACTTTTTTTTCTTTCTAGCGTTCTTGTTTTCTTTACCTTTTTTCCTTTTCTCTGTCCCTTTACCTCTGTCTCCATCTCCCTTGATTTCTCCCTCCTTCTGCTCCGTTGTTCATCTGTTGCCCTGTTTATTCACTCCCACTCTCTTCCCTGCTGTCATTCCTGTCTTTTTGTCTTTTGTGCTTTCTGATCTTCTTTTATCTGAGCTGTCTACATGGTGGGCTGGAAGAGACACAGACACACACGGGGGCACACACACATACAGCATGTCGAAACACAGTCATTCATAGACCAACACACACACACAGTCAAACTTTCAAAAACTGGGCACAGAGGAGATTCACAGCTATACACTCTCTCACACACACAAACACCGTCATACTGTGTGGCTTTCGCCAGAAAGCGGGCTGTTTTCAGGATGAGTCACTCAATACAGTGTTTATTTCCCTCCCTCTGTTGTGAAACAACAGCTTTCAGAAGCTAAAACCATGGCAACAGCCTCTGCAGCCCTGACTATGGGATCTCGGCCACATGACATCACTTTTGGAGCCACACACAGATGAGGAGACAGACGCTAACAGACACAGACATGAGATCATGAACACACATACACAGGTACCAACACAGGTATCCACACAGGCACACGCACTCCTTGGCAAAAGTGTTTCTGTCTATCTGTCTATCTCTGGAAAAATCTATTAAGGGACTAGGCGTCAACCTGGAGGACAGTGTCCCTACAGAGGTTGGAGGGAAGACTTTAGGAAAATAGATAAGATGGTCTTGAGTGTAGACTGTTAAGAATTTGATTTCACCTTATTGTTTTGTGTTTGTCTTTTTCTGTTTGGTACATTTTTTTTACTCTAGTCGGAGATGATGGTTTTTGCTAGTTGCAAAATGATTGTGGAAGAGACGTATGCATCTTTTTATTTATCTTTTGATAATTTTATTTTAATTTGGCTTATGATTTTTACCCAACGTGACGTACATACAATACTTTCACAAAAAAGTCTTGAAATTCAATGTTTTCTGCTTCTGAAGTTTGAAAATGTAGCTGGTTGTCGTCATCTTCTATAATAATAATAATGATAATAATAATAAACTGAATATCTTGGTTGGACAAAAAAGATCAAATGAGAAAATAACTGGTTGTTTTTGTTGCAGCCATCATCTATTCTGGGGTTCAGTGTACCAACTGGATATGTAGACAAGATGATCAGAGTATCAAAAGGCTACAGCCGAACCATTATCTGAATATTGAAATAATGGCTTACGTTTTTTGTTTTCAGTATGTTGCATACGCCTGTTTAGTGTCCAAATAATGTTTTCTAAATCTTTGCAATCAATTAATCTCTCAGGGAGGATTCACTTCCTTCGCCCAGCAGCAACAAAAGAAAAGGAACTAATTGTCTTTCGATTGAATCAGTTATGTTACATGAGAGCACGTTTTTATTGAGAATCAATTGACAAGGATAATTGGAAGAACACTCACAAGCTTTTCTGAGCATAAAAGGTAAATTTTCTGGTTCACAGCACTTATTACTTTGGAAATAATTAAGCTCTCCTGACCTAAGCTCAAACGCTTTCCCATTCAGAGTAGCCCCAGGCTATATAACTCAATGACATTGTGGTTGTCGAAATACATATTTAGCTGTGGGGGAAATCTCAACACATTTCACATTAGTTACATTTTTTAATGTAGGTTTTGTTGTGAACTCCTATGAGTTGTGAGGATTGAGGCTGAAAAGAATTACTGAGGTACAGTGTCGGGTTAATTCATTAAAGGGGAAGGTAAAAAAGACAGTAATGAGAAATAATAAATATATAAAAAAAATTGCATTTTGATTAAATTCTTCCTCCTCTTTGATTTTACCCTACAAACAAACAAAAAACTAGACCAGACATGGAATTAGAACAGCAAAGTGGAATGCACATTTTTCATTTTGACGTTGTGTTTTTATACAGTTGGCAGGTTGAGCGTTCATTATCAAACATGCATTGGGTTTTGCAGCAGCCAATCTTGTCTGAGGCTTTCCAAGCGGTTTTAAATCTACGATGTGTTTGCTTTGCACAAGAAGTGAGGGAGAAAAATGAGGTAAAGAAAGCAGAGCGAGCGGGCAGTATAGATGAGATGGCCCCTCTCTAAAGTAAGAGCCTGATGACTGCTCTCACCGGGCTCTGACCTCATGCATTGGCAAACAGGCGAAGCTTCGGTTCACAAAGTGGCAAACATGCACTCACCCATACACACTATCCCGTTTTGTGTCTTGCCCATGAGGCACACACACACACATGCACACACACCCCATGAGTCATTTGAATACACCTGCCTAATGTGTTTGCATCTCATTTCATGCAGGGACCATTTAGAAATTAGAGTCCTCTCACTGATGGGTGAACTGGTCAACAAGGGGATGTGTTGACTTGCACGTCTGACTCACGCATTCGCTGAGGTGCACCTTGACAATTTAGGCACGGACACACAGATGCAGACACATACACACACCTGCAAGCGCACATGCATGGATGGAGACACACACACACTTTTGAGAGTATTCTAAATTATGTGGCGTCTTTACTCATTCTGGGGCAAAGTAATTTTCGAGCCTATTCCAGCCAGAAAAACTCCACTCATAAAACAAATGACACCCCAGAGGTTTTTAGCGGACCAAAGGGCAATTACAAAGCATTACTCTATTAAACAACTGCTGTTATTTAGTTTTTAGGGTTTCTTTTTATTCAAAGTCTGGAGGCAACTCGCAATATACTGTTCAAGCCTGAATAAAAGTCTTTCTTCTGGATATCGCACTTAAAAAAGAGTGGGATCGTGTTAAATTTTACTAGACATAGCTGTCATTACTCATTCAATACAGTCCTCCTGCCTGACTCTGTCACTGTCTGTCTCTCTACGAGTGTCAAACTGTCTCTCTGTCTCTCTCCATCATGTCCTCTGTTTTCTCTGTATAGCTATCACTCCACTACTGTCTATTTTTAGTCCTTTCTCTCTCTCCTGGCAGAAATGAGCGGCAGTTGTGATGGAAAGAAAAGCTATGTGGATAACTGGTTGAAATAAGATTAGGCTATATTTTCTTATTTTTACTGTTTTTATTTAAGCGAGTGCACACCCATGGTACACCCATGAAGAAGAAGAGCTCTTGTCAAGAGTCTTGGGATAAGCTACT
This sequence comes from Pagrus major, assembly GCF_040436345.1. NCBI lineage: Eukaryota > Metazoa > Chordata > Actinopteri > Spariformes > Sparidae > Pagrus > Pagrus major. The sequence continues at coordinate 34,119,615 of NC_133219.1, read as the reverse complement.
ACACCTTTATCTTTCTATGTGGTGCATGGACTGTGGTGAGTTAATGTAATGCCCAGCATAGCTCTGCCCACCCTCAACCTGAGCAGAGATCTAATCAGCCATGATAAGCTGAAAAAAATAAAAAATATAAAGCCTCTGCAGCTGTGCAGACCCTCTAATCAAACAGCTGTTGGAAAAGGGAATATGGAGGTCATTGCCTAATAATCAGTGTATTCTTGTATGGGCCAATGTGGTAATGACTCAACACACTGCAAACACTCCACTACCTACAGTACTGTAGTAACTGTATAATATGTAACCCAGCACGTATTTTAAGCATTTTTTTTAATATTATGAACTTCCTCTTTTAAATATCATGAACTTTTATGTACTGTAACCTAAATGATTTTATACAGGGCTACAAATATAATTGTGAAATTAAAGCAAATTGTGATTTTGTTCTTCTGTCCTTTACGTGCGACATCTGTTGCATGTCTGTGCATCCTGGGAGAGGGATCCCTCCTCTGTGGCTCTTCCTGAGGTTTTTCCATCTTTTTTTATTATTTATCCTTGTTAAAAGGGATTTTTTTTCTCAATATGGCAAGTTATTCCTCACTCGAATCGAGGGTCTAAGGACAGAGGATGTCGTTCACAGAACAGATTGTAAAGCCCACTGAGGCAATGTGATTGTGATTTTGGGCTTTATAAATGAGATTGCTTTTTTTTTTTTTTATAATTAAATTGTGACAATGAATACAGTACACTCTGAGCAAAAACACAAACAATATTAGAAACAAGTTAGGATCAACATGACTTGTTGCACCAAAGGTTTGTTTATTAAAAAGTGATGATCAGAACTGATTATTATTATTATTATTAGAATCGGAGTCAAGACGGAACAACAAATCAAAAGCTTTCCCAATATGTCTTAAAACATCAAGAAAAACTATGTTTTTAATATCTAGTCATATCATATGCTGAAACATTTGTCGCCACTATATTGAAAAATGTGACATGTTATGATTACATTAGATCTTTTTAGGATTTTTGTAATACAATATCCTTAATAATTGCCATATGCAAAGTTATCATACAGTTTTCATAGGATTTCATAAGGCATGCATGACATTAGTGTCTCCTCCTTGAGGCCATCCGCTGTCAAAGAAACTAAAGTTTTACAGATAGTATCTGAAGAAGGTGTTATTTAATATAAATGTACCAAAATATGTATATTTGATAGTTTCCTCCTGTTGAAAGCCTGCATTTCTTTCCCCTGCACCATGTATTTGAGTGTACAAATGCTAGACTATTCTGTTTAAAAGTAAGGAAACACACTTTTTGTGTGCTTGCGTGAAACAGAATCAGTGGAAATGAGAGAGTTGGTCTGGGACACCATTTTTCAGAATGTTTTTTCCATAATATATTGAGGAAACTCTTCACTGTGTACGCTAAAGTTGACAAGTTAACATCCAACTAAACAGATGATTAGTCACACACTTATTTAGTGTGATGACTTTGGTGAATTGCCGAGGGATGTGTGCGTGGGGGCAGTGACAGAGAGTATGTGTTGAGGAGATAATGAAAAAGACCCACCTAATAGGCTGACAGATATGAGTTCCCATGCTCTGTCAGGTGTTGAGATAATTATAAGCCAGCAGGTGGAACTAAGCACTGTCACATTTGCCCCGCTGAAGTGTCCTCGAGCAAGACACTCAATTTCTGCCAGCACCTGAAGCCTTGCTCTTTAGCTTGCTTTGCGCTCTGACCTCCCTATCCTAACAGTTAACTACATTGTTAGTTTACAGAGGGCATATTTGACTTGTTATCGGAGAATTAAGGCATTATCTATCTGGCTGTGAGTCGGGACCCAAAATGGAGATCTGGGCTGGCTATGGTGCCTCCCTTTATGCGGCTACTAGTGTGTTTTAATGAGACTGGGTCCTATGGTGAGGCTAGGAGTAAACAGTTTGCTCCCCGCATTGAAAACATAGCAGAACCCTACTTTAGAGAATTACCCAGCTCAAAGGTTTTTTTTTTTTTTTCTTCTTTTCCTGCTGGAGGGAACAGGAACATTTTATACAAGCAAGATTCCCTTTGCTCCTTTAGTGTTCATTAAAACAGTACATTAAGCAGCAGTAAGAACCTTTTTGGAGCTGGTACTTTACCTTTGATGCTATGAGCCTGACTTGTAATTACCAGGAAGTGTCCAAATTTTCACCACGGAAGAGGTTGAGGGCCAATGACAGATATAATGCAGTGCTGGCCTGTGCAATTAAGTGCTGCTTTGTGTCTTGGTGACTTGTGCTCAACTGAAACATAATGAACTCTTCTCTAATTTACAGAAAGTGTCCAATTATTTTTGTTATTAAGGTTGGCGAGACAGCTTTTGACATAACACCGTAAAAGACATCACAGTTAAGTAGTGATACGTGTTTTTATACGTCATTTAGACATGAGGAAGGGGAAGAGTATCACCTGCAGATTTCCGTGGTTAAAACCCCAGTGGCTAGGTAGATATTTCTAGCAGCTCATTTCTCTCCTCAGAAAACATCTGATTAATATGTGATCTTTAAAAATGCCAAAAAGAGGTCAGATTAGCTTAAACTGAGGGCACACGGCGCTTCATAGCCCAGAGAAGCTTTTTAACATTGCACAGATTGATACCACAGGGCCGGCCCTGAGCACACTTGCTCCCTTGTCACCTCTTCCCACCAAGCTGCGGCATTTATCTCTTGGACAGCCGCAAAGGGCTGAGTCCTTTTTTAATGATTTTTCCACTATCTGATACATCATAAGAGGATGAGGCTACTTGTGAACCAAAGTCACACAGCTCAAACGAAAGAGTCAATTAAAAATCCTTTATCTTTTAAAATGACAAAGACTCCTGATAGGTAATATGCATATTTTTGGATTATGTGCCTTATTTCTAGATTGTCCCCAAATTGTGTAACGTGACCTTGTTCATTTACAGCCCACCGTGCACGTCTTTAATCTGTACCTGATTACATGCAACAATTAGAGGTATGATTCAAATTCAAATGGCACTAAACCTTTGGGCTCAAATGGCATTCAGTAGTTCACTTTATCTGCCTGAGCAATATTCTCTACATATAAGCCATTACTGAATGAATATAGGCTGCAGGCATGGTCCTGTACATCATTGTCTGGTGAAATAGTACAATACTGAATACTTTACAGTCTGATTTCTGAAGGAAAAGTAAAGCCAAAACTGTTGAAAGTTAATGCAGCAATGCCCTCTACTGTACTGAAGATGCTCCTCTGAGTGTGTTTATGTGTGTGTATGTGTATGTGTGTGTTTGCATTAAAGAGCTAATGTGATTTCACGGTTTAGAGACATGTCTGCTACTTTACTGTAAGTCGATTGGTCATGGTGCAACACATGTTGCACCGTTGGCGCTCACTGTCACTTTACCAGTCTTGTTGGGGTTAAAGAGTTAAACAGACGTTTGCCACAAATTATTAACGGTTCAGTGGCAAATCCATGTTGAACAAACATGTTTCCTGGTACTTGGTATAATCGTGTACAGCCCCGATTCAAAAAAAGTTGGGATGCTGTATAAAACATAAAAAACAGAATGTGATCATTTTCGAAAATCGAAAATCGATCGAAATTAGCTTTCAAGTTCTATCATCATATTCAAAGGCTGTATCAGCGATCGGCTTATTGTGAATTTGTTGCCAGCAACACGTTTCAAACAAGTTTCAGCAGAGACAATGCAAGACTGTGAAAGTTGTGATTGCTCCATAAAACACCTGTTCAGAACATTCCCCAGTGAACAGGTAAATTGGTAACAGGTGGCAGAATAATAAATGAGTATTCAAGGGGCATTCTCGAAAGGCTAAGTGGTTCACAAGCAAGGATGGCAAAAGAGGTTTCCCACTGAAAAACACGTGATTGTATAAAGGATTTTACTACATGAGCTCGGGAACATTTCCTAAAACTGTTTGGTCTGGTTTTTATTTATGCTTTTACAGAGTATCCCAACTTTCTTGGAATTGGGGTTGTAAAGTCAGCATCTCCCAAGTCAGCTGTGTGATGGCTTTAAAGACTACCTTTTCTACAGTGAGATGCTGGACATTGTTGTGCAGGGAGGCTTCAAGGTCAAATCTGTGTTGCTCTCCAATTACCAGTCCCCTTCATACATCATTACATCCGGTCTATCAGTGCAGGGGCGGGCTGCACGTTTGGATGGTTTGATTCCGAGAGAGGCTTTTCTCACCCTCCCACATCCGATGGGCCGGTGAGACCTCAGAACATGTCTAAAAACTGTTTTAAAGCCGGAACAGATAAGGTGTGACTGTTTTTCAAATGGAGCTGAGAAAGACAACGAGGTGAAAGACATCCCTGGGAGGCAGTGACAAACTGCAAAGAAAAGTTCATTTGAATGAATATGAATGGTAAAAATGGAGCATAGAGAACTGAGAATAAAAAAATGAGGAAAGGAAAAGCAAAATGGCCTTTCAGAGATATTCATAGACAACATATCCTCAATATCTTCCCCTCCCTCCGCCCAACACCGATTTTTCCCCATAGCTTTTTAGAATACCAACATAAAACCAGAGGCAGAGTGAAAGACGGACCTTGGCTCATTGTTAGTCTCTATCTCGTCCTCTCTCCACCAATCACTGTCCTTCTTTCTCTTGCTTTCTCTTGTTTCCTCTTCTTTTCTCTTCTCACTCCATTTATGACAGGTCCCCACAGTGTCCTTCAGTCATGACTTATGGTTAAAAGGCAATTACCCAGTTAGACCGGAGGAGTCTGAATCAATACATGCGTGCACACACAGACATGCACTCGTACGGACCGACTGTAAAGATCTCCTGGGAGCACAAGAGTATTATTAAATAGTTATTCTTTTCTCCGGCTTGTGGACAATTGTATAGACATAAATGCTGTGTGTGTGTGTGTGTGTGTGTGTGTGTGGGGAAAATACAGAAGACTTCAATGGAGTTGTCAAGTCTGAATTGCGTTCAGGGGGGTCATTCAGTCATTTTTCTTCCCCTCCTGCAGAGACAGACAGACAGTGGGGCAGAGAGGCAGAGGGAAAAAGTTTAAACAGTGTGTCCCCTCTTCACTGGATCACCAGGACGCTTCCTGTGGTTTTCTTCTCCTTTGGATACGCTGTGTGTCCGTATGTGTGTGTTGTCACTTTCGCTTGCTGCCTGTGGTTTCCCTCTTTTGTTTCAGATCTGTGGGATATCCTCATTGAATTGCTCCTTCTATATCCATTGCAACAATGGAGAGGCACACCATTCATAGTTTTTTTTTTTAGACTTTGTGATTGTAGTAGTTTTTATGATGATGTGGCATGATTCGAGAATTCAGAAAGCATCATTGAACTCATGTAAGGAGCCCAAGATAAGTGTCAAGATAACGAACGTGTTGCTTTCATTGATGTCAGTGTTAGTTGTTGGTGTTAATGCTTTAGCTGATATATCTGGATAGTTTGAAGGCGTACAGTGATAGCAACAATACCGGCAGCATCAGGATATATTTAATATTGCAGTGACAGTGATTAATAAGGTGCCGTTGATTTGGCTGGCTGGCTTTAGCGCTCTCCCAGTGGAAGCTGGGAGACAGAACTGCCACTACGGCCCAATGCACTTGCTACCATTTTTCTGTAAAAGATGGTTGGTAAATTTGATTAAAGAAATAGCCGTGTAATTTCTACAAAGTAGTAAAAATCAATGAGGCGGTCAATTCTCGCTTATATACTGTTATGAGCGCTGGGATGAAATGAATCAGCCCCATTTGAGATAGGGCCTGTCATTGTTAAAGACCCCCTTTATGTTCAAGGAATGACTATCTTACATTACCATAATTCTGTGTGAATGATGATATTGTTCTTTATGTGGCATTCCCACTGACTGAAAAGCAGTTATTTTCAGTGGCGCAAAACAGAACGGATGCAGAATCTTTTCCTGCCCATTAACTGATACATCCTTGTGATATTTTAACACTTTAAGAGCTGGGATTGTCTTCTTCTTTGTTTTTGTTTTTTTTACATTAAGCCACAAAAAGGCAGTATTCATCTAATTCACTTGGTGATCCATGTACAGTAGATACGGAAACAATCAGAAATGTACATGAGCAAAATTCTACTTCTGCACATACTGTAGATCATTTTATGTGATTTAACCAACCTTATCGTACGAGGTACATTGACAGATGTTGTAATTACCACCAGTAATGAACCTGAGAGTGAAATGATAAACAGGACCTAAGGGTCTAAGAGGGGAGTGGATTCATTAAAACATCTTACAGGATGCATTACATATGGTCATTTGTCAAGAGTGAATAAACAGCACAGCATTCGCTAAGCATTTATTTGACCTTAATGTATAGAAGAGACTTAATCAGCATAACAGGGCCCATAATGGTACCTTCTGGCACACCCTAAGTGACCAGAAGAAATCCAGACATTTATGTACAAGCATCCCTTCTAACTCTGACTGATAGTCTTCATAAAAGAATGAAAAGACAGCATGATTATGTGCATTGAAAGGCTTTTGATAAATATTTGACAACACAATGAGGATGTTTTTACTAAACACTAACACTAACATTTCTTCCCTCTGTAAAGGAAACTAATGACATGTTTACACTTGGTTGTCTTGAACAAGCAAGGCAAGCTTGCACATGCATACGCACACACACTTTCAAAGGCAGAGGCACACTGGCACATATATTGCCCATATGGATTTTGTGTCCTTGGTGACAAACTGGTATCACTGAACCTGTTTCTGTGGTCTTCAAATAATCATACATAGGGTTTGAGGCGTAGGAGCTTTCATAACAACACACATATCAGCACACATGCACATAAGCTCACAAACATACCCTGACATGCCCATTCGAGCCCCTGATGAAATAGCTTTATTAGTGTTCTGAGTCCAAACTGCTTAAGAAAAACATAACTTGAACACACACACACACACACACACACACACACACACACACACACACACACACACACACACACACACACACACACACACACACACACATACACACAAAATCTACTCCCCCTCCTTATTCCAGAGAGTTGATTAAAATGGGATTATTATGGTGTGCAGAAACCATGGCAATTCAGATTGGGGTCACTTGGGTCAATCTGTAGAAACAATAGATATGCTCTGCTGCTGAAAACTCCATCTACAAGTCCTACTGCCGGATGCGTGAATACATTCTGATTTGATATTGCTCATATGAAAATGGTCCCCTTTCTATATCTGCTCATGTACCCTTTAAAGCTGAGTCTCAGTATGGCTTGCATATCATTGTGCTGCGTGCTGAATGCAATAATAGGTTTCATTACCATCTCACTGTGTCCCAGTGTTTCTACATTACTATTAAATCCACAGGTTTTGCATAATGTCTTTGTCATCGCAGTGGTCAAGGGTTTATTTACAATCTCATTCACAGATTAATAGAAGCTTTGTGATTACAGACAAAGGATTATATAAAACACGGCATAGATTTGTTTTGTTCTGGAGGGAATTAAACGAAAGAATGAAGCCAAGTTGTAAGTGCCATATTGGCTTTCCATTCTGAAACAGTAATGTATTTGGAGAAGACTTCTGCAGCTAATAATATGGCATGAAAAGCTAACATGGCTCGTAATGAGAGTGGCTGAATAAAATACAGACAAATGTTGATTTCTGGATTGGTTAGATGGTGGTGGGAAAACAATGGCACCCAAAACACAGTGTATATAACATGCAAACCACTCCACAAACTGTCCGTCTTGTCCATGCAATGTAAACAGTGGTACGTAGAGATTTATTTGGTAAATGTTGTAGACACAGCTACCGCAGTCAGTACACACTACAATGCTTTTTAACAGCAGCAGCAGGTTTTATCATATTTTGTTTAAACAAATATGAGGCACCCAAAGCTTTCCTTTTACTACTGTTTGTTGTCCCTATCTGCCCACACAGTCTGAGGACTGGTGATTATGATAGTGTCAAAGCAATGGATATTTTATATTTAACCTTTATTCATGCGCTGTATAGGTTGGCTGGGCATTCCTGTTTACAGTTCCACTGAAAAAATGAGACATTTTAGAAGCAAGCAAAAAGCAGATTAGAGTCCAAAGTAAAGGCTATTTTGGGGTAAGAAATCATTAAAGTGCCTAGGCCTTGAGTTTTTTTGTCTTCTGACATTGCAGATTATTTAATAAGCCAGTTCAGTCTCTGTAAACACAGACATTCCTCAAGTTAGTTCTGGTGTGAGGTACCTGAAGGCTCAGCCACACACTGGAGAAAAATTATTATGTACCAGACTTCTACAGCAGTCAGAGATGAGATGTATGATGGCAATTTTCTGACAAGGGATTTGTCAGGAGAGACCAACCAACCTTATCATACGAGATGCAGTGATGAGTGTTGTAATTACCACCAGTAATGAACCTAAGAGCGAAATGGTAAACAGGAGGACTGCAAGAGTGGAAGCAGTCGCATGTCTGTGATCCACATAATCTAGAACTCGACGAAAAACTGTAATTATGTACAATCTTATGTATCTGCCGAGCTTTTCCCCAGACTTTGAGCAAGATTGTGTGGAATTATGCTAATTATTGTTTACAGTCTTTGTCTCTGGATCCCCATGGCTTTAACTATGTTTTATGTATTTTAGATACTTTGCTCTTATACATTGGATTCATCAAAGCATCTTACAGGATTCATTGAATAATGCTTATTTGTCAAGAGTTAATGAGCATTACAGTGTTACATGTGTTACAAGTTTTATTTGATATTTATGTAGAGAAGAGACAATGTTATCGATGTAACAGAAGGACCCTGAATTAAGCACAGCCCTTCAGTGACCAGCAGGGCTCCAAACACTTACAGGCATCCCTCTCAAAGCTTTCTAAGTTTTAATAAAAGAAGAGTGATTATGTTCATTTAAAGGCTTTTTATAGATATATGAATACACAAGCACAGTGGTTCTGAATACCTGAACAAAACAGCCAAGACGCATGTGTTTTCTTCCTCTTTATCTTGCTACTGCCATGCAGTCATGGTATTGCCTTTTCAGCTCCACCAGGTATGATGATTAGCTTTGAATAAGAGAGCCAGTTTGCCCAACACGATTATTGAAGTATCGACTTTACTCCAAGAGCCACAGATGTGGTTTGCCATGTTTGGAAACTCAAAAATCATCAGAGGAACCAGGTAAAAGTCCTCCGAGTCTCTGAGTATTTACTTTCCAATTCACTGTGGTGTAGTGAAGTGAAGTGAAATGGAGGAAAAGTTGACTCGACTGCAACAAACAATGACAAGAAACACACATAGCAGGAGCGAGTTGCTGCCACAAGGTTAGCACCAACTACAGCTCTAGTGGCACTCCATGTAGGAGTGTTTGAGAAGATTCACTGGCATTGCCAATTGTCTCTGATTGAGTATTGCCATGAATGAGAATTGCTAAATTAGGTGGGGCTAAACAGTAGACTGTGCATCCATGATAAGGCTTGTCTCTCTCGCTCTTTTTTTTTTTTTTAAAGGAACCGTCTATAAATATAACAATGCAATAGGCAGCCAAGTCTTGGATTAGAAATGCCTTTCATCTGGGACTTTGCATTGGTAGAAAGTGAATACAAGACTTCAATTGGCACCAATAAAGCAGAATTCTGGATTACATGCACTATCACTTACACTGAAGGATATATAAGGATTAGTCTAATTCTATGTTGTAGAGATCTATCCAGCTGGGGATTTGTCCATCAAGCCTTGGAAACACAAATACATTGCAGAGTGCTGTTTGTGGATGAGGTGTTAATATCACGGGGCATTGACACAGATTTAGGCTGCTTTAGTGATGTACATACAGTTAGATTTCTAAATTAGTTGTCTTAATTACTGCTTTTGTTGTAGTCCATTTTCATTTCTACAATACTGATTTTGTTTTTTGTTTTGAAACAAATAAATAACTGAATTTTTTTTTCTTACATATACATACATATCTTAATGTTTCAATTACTTATTTTTCATTTTTTAGTTTTAATGTTTAAAAACTATTCCCTGTACATTGAGAGCAATGAAGGTCAATAAAGCTGATTCTGATTTTGAAAAACAAATGCATTAGAAAAAAATTACAGGCAAAGATGTACTGGATTCAGACATTAAATCTCACCTGATATTTTCTAACAACAGAAATATGTGAATGTGCAAATATGTTATCTCTCTTAAAAAAACAAAGGTACATTAGTACCTTAAGTTTTTGAAGAGTTTAGACCATCTATGACAAACATAGACTACTTCACAACAAAAAAAATAGTTCACATTCACTTCAGAGATCAATATTTGTTGCATGTACATTCATATGATTAATATATTGTGAGTAAGTCAAGAGGTCAGTTGGCTTTTCGTAACTTTTGACACACAAAATGTTGTAAATGGTCATATGTGTTGCTGTATGTCACAATTGTAACTGTAACTTTTAAAAACCATTAAACTCAAAAAAACCCAAATACTGATTTCAGTCTGGAGACACCTTTAAGAGAAACAAGAGTATGCGTAGAATTTGAACTAGGATAATTTTTTTTTGTCTAGGTTACCATAGGAAGCAGTCTGATGAATTAGATGTTTCCAGTATGAAGGAGACTCCCCCCCGGAGCCTAAACACTGGTGGTGGTAGTTAGAGAAATCGAGCTTGATGTGATGCAACTTCAATCGAGGGAAACTGATCGGAGGGCTGATTGCATCGACGGTTGAGGTGGTGGAGGGGAGGAGGTGGGTTGAAAAGGGTTTAGGGTGCTGAAATGACAGCTGAATGCAGTAGAGAGAGAGAGAGAGAGAGAACACTTCTAACATTTGACAGCTTGCAAATGATCGGTTAGAGGATAGAGGAGACTGTGCTTGTGACTCAGAGGCCAGGCATAAAGAAATAGTCTTCCTGACTGCACTTTTGCTGAGCTCCATACTATCTGGAAATATTCTGCACCAGCTAACCCATATTTACATGTACCGTTCACAGATGCACACTATGTTTGCTAAGACCACATCAATGACAGACAGTCCGTCAGTCAGTAACTCCGACAGTTACTTGAACTTTTGGTCTGTAAGTCAAACAGTTTAGTGGCTGGCCAGCCAAAACAGAGTCACTCATTCATGCATTCAGTCAGACTGTCAGTCAGTCAGAAAGCTCTCTGCCTTCCAGTCAGTGAATGTAGAACATCAAAAGGCTTGAGCCTCACACTGGGTGCCTAGTGTGAATGCTCTATGAGCAGAGTAATGCGATTAGAGTAGACTGTGTGATATTTCAATCGGTTAGCACCCTGCAGCCAGATGGGAAACATGTTATGAATATGAAACGCTGCTTAAGAGGTCTGCTGGATTGACTGGCTTTACATGGAAACATAAAATCTTTAGCCCATTCGTGTCCCATCACCCCATTTAACCCAACAATTAGCCCAGAACTCATCGCCTTTATGGTTGTCTGTGATGCCCACTGGGAAAAAAAGCTAAAGCTAAAATAAAGACAGGATGATTTTTGGTTGACTACCGACAGTCGATTATAGTCAAATATTATATATATTATATTTGTAATGGAATAAAATCTTATCAGATACATTTCAATTTGCATTAGAAAACTAAAGATTTTTTTTTTGTCAGGGCCACTGAAATACAAGATATATTTTTTTCATGACTGAGTGTTTTTATTCTCGTTTGAACATTCAATCAGCCAACACATGCTGAGAATTCTCTTTGTAGGCCCTCAGTTTGTGTCAGTGTTATGTGCGCCACATTTTCACCTCAATCAGGCCATACAGCAGTACTCCCCAGTGAGCAGGAGATAAAGAGAGAGAGAGAGAGAGAGCAAAAAGCGTACAAAGACAAGGAGTTTGAGAGCAGCATAGAGAGAAAGAGAGAGATTACAGAGATGAGAAGAGGCAGTAGATATTCTACTCATGTCGCGCCTTTCTTGGTGGGTGTCTTGTCTTCTCAGAGGTCTGCACCAGGGAGGAAAAGTCATGTTCTGGTGTCAAAGGTTCTTACAGGCATCACTGGAATTGAAACCCAAATTATTTATGACTAGACGGAAAGGTGGCTGTGGCAGCCGCTGACACTGTCTCCATTCCAATCATCTGTGTGTGTGTGCAACAAAGAGTGTGCAAATTTATACTGCAGGCTCGATGTCAATATTGCTAGAAGGCACGACACCTGAGGGACATGAACGGAGACAGAAGCAGACAACAAATGTGAAAAAGTTGGACATAATGTGGCAGTTTATCATATTTGGCCTCCATGTTAAAAGCAATACATCAATATCAAGAGAGTGGAAAGTAACCAAACCTTTTTTTTTTTTTGCTTTGCTGTACTTGTGGTCAATTTGTTAAAAAACCTGGGTGAGACTGCAAACTTCAGTTACATAGAGTGCATCCTTGTTCAAACTCAAGTACTACAGAAATAATTAAAAAATAAAAATAATAATCAAAAAATGTAATTCTATAAAAATGAATAACATCATTTATATTGATTATTTAATATGTACATAATCACGATAATTGTTTGTTGTTTATAATAGCTGTGTAACATGGATCCGGATTTGTCATCAGGGGTGCTCAATCTGGTTAATTAACCACCAAGTTTATTACAACACCGCGGGAAATTCCTCGCATGTTTCTGAAGCTCTTTAACGTGCTGTGAAGTTGTAACACAAAAGCCTTTCATTGTCTCCACAAAGAGGTTCTTAAACTCAGCGTTTTCCTTCTGGTTCAGCTGAAGAATAAATTGAAAGATCATTGAATAACCAGCTCTGTTAATTGAGTTACGCTTAGCATAATTACAAGTAACGTAGGGGGGAAGAACCCAAAACAAAACAGTGACAATACCAGTAATGGCAGCATGACCTTATATTGAGTGAAAGGACTTGATTACAGTTCACCTAAAGGCACTTTGTGACAATACCACCCAGTAGGCCTAACGTCAACATTTTACTACCATAGCCATTCTGCTTAGGAGTTCACTGATGTTCGTTTGTGTGTGTGTGTGTGTGTGTTGTATGCTTATGCATTCTTCCTCCACATTAGTTTGTGAAAGAGGAAATTGTTAATTTAAATAATTTGAATACAGTATTATTATCAGACTCTTATGAATATTCAATTGGGCACAGCTCTCATGCGCACAAATCAACAGCAGCAATTACCGCTGTGAATGATAAATTGTTGCTGGTGATAATGGGAAAATATTACTTAGGCTGAATGTTAACTCGCGCAACACAAGCTTTATTCACCTTCTGTCAAACGTTTCATCCTGGGAATGAACAGACTGGACAATAAGATTTGGATCCCTGAGCAGTGGACACGATGAACATCCAATAGATGTTTTCACATGTAATAATTATTAACGATTATCAGTAATTATGAATGCTGACTTTTAGTATTCAACATATAGTTTGTCCACACGAGAACAGTGAGAGTCCATTTGTCAACTGCAAAATCCCCACGTATTATACTGACATCACAGTTGTAAATAAAAAACTAATTTAAGATCCTCGTCCAACATGTTTATTTATGTTTTACGAAAAGAGATATACGGTTTTTAATCTGATCAAACTCTCAAGTATCAATATTAGAACGGGCCGAAAATAGTATCCGTTGCTTTAATCTCTATATTCTCTGAAGACCACTTCAACCACATTGAGTCATAGAAGCTAGCAGTCACCTGGATTGACAGTTTGATGTGAAAAGCACTTGTGGTCTCCCTCCTTTCGTCCTACTTCCTCTCCATGTCCTATTCATTTCTGCCCATTCCCTCTCCCTCCCTATTTTCGGTCCCTTCCTCTGTCAAAGTATGAGCACCGACATGAGAGATCAAGTCCCTGAACGGTTGTTTGAGCCCTTTTACGACCACCCTCATAAATGTTTCTGGGATGGAGAGGGCAGTTGATTCTTAAAAGATTAAAACAAGTATGAAATGTGGGAATGCTGTGTTGCAGTGATTTAATGGAAAGGCAATCCGGCAAGGGACTGGGAGAGAAGAGAGGCTGGAGAGGGTTAGTGGTTTTGAGAGACAATGATGTAGAGCCAGAGACTCAAAGAGATTGCACAGTTTAGAAGGAAACATTTTGTCTGAGTCAGAGAGGAATGGAGAAAGAGAGGTGGAGAGGTCATTTTTCCTCCTGAGCACATCCATTTCACAGTGTTTTCCCCCGGCTCTCCCTCCGGACATCACCTCTCCTCCCCTTCAAGCGATTATCCCTCCATTGGCCATTATATATGTGGCAAAAAGCCTTCGCTTACACACATACTTATCACGTCTGTGCACTCACACTGCAAAAAGAGACTGCAAGCTTCCCATGACGACCATTAGTGAAAAGCCAGAGATTTTCAAGTGCTGCCGACTGCAGATATAGTGTAGTATATAGAGTATCTGCCACATCTACTGACATTTATTCATACTGTTGTCAATACCTATTGTAAAGTAACGATTAGGAGCCTAAAGCCACACAAGGCAGGGTAGCATCCCATTCATCCTCTAGGAAGATGGGAGAACTGGATTAGGATTGAGTTGCTTGTAGCGAAAGATAGACAAAAGGTATAGGGAGCATGGTGGTTAAAGTTGTCCTGTAATTTATAGATTATCGCACATGAAATCAATCGTATCAACCTTAGAAATAACCACACGATTTTGCTTCAAAACTATGAAATCTTATGGATCGTAATGGATTAATTATCCATTTTTTCTTGTTGAAAACAATTGTTGTTGTCAGCGTGATTATTAGCTGTCCATTGGCAGTCCCATGATGCCATGTTTTGAGTATGACGCCGAAGCAGAGGTTATGGTAATGACTTGTGGACCAATCAGAAACAGAGTTTGGCAGATCTAATCAGGAAAATCAGTGGGATAAAAAATAATAATACTGCTTTGTATGAAGCATTACCGTCTTCCAACGGAGTTCGCTACACTCATTAGTCGCAAACAGATACATTTAGTTTACCGTACACCAACAACATGAGCATGTTCAATGAAAATGCTCTTTTACTGCCAAGCTGTGACCCTAAAACAGAGCTACATTTGAATTGTGTCTACCGTTACACCCTTAGCGAGAACGATACAACTTTTTACAAAATAGGTCAAACAAAAAAAAATAAGCGGTCTAGTCCTTAGTGCTTGTTGACCATCAAAATGTAAATCATACTTGGGTCAGCTCTGCAGTCAATGCCTTTCTTTGACGATAAAATGGTAAAGACATCTGCTCCAATTTATATTAGTGGCGCAACTGTCTAGTTAGGCTACACCAGGACATCCACCGGATCCGTAGAAATATTTTTAGCAGCTATGCAGATATCTACTGTGAGAGGGGGGCCCCTGCTTTCTTTCTAATGACGAAACATTTTTTGGCAGTTTCATACATGACTCATCGGGTTAAGAGCTTTTCCTGGAAAATGCCGCACATGGGCATTTCAAAAAGTCAGTCAGTCAGGAAGGGACATTTACTGTGCTGGCAAAAATAAAAACTGGCTCATGTTTGCCAGCGGCGATGTCACCTCTCTTCCATGATATACTCCCCTTTTTTTTATTAGCAGAGAAAAACCATGTATTGACAACACGAGTTGCTGATAAGCAATAACAATAATGATTGACATATGCAGCCAGACCAGTCAGAAATAATCCCAATCATGCACATATGGAAGGTCAGATACAATGCTTGTGACAGCAGTTTTACCACCCTTCATTATGACGGAGGGTCTAGATAATCCATTACGATCACTATGTTAGTAATGATTAGTATTGACCTTGTCCTCTGCAGGAGATGACTGGACCGGAACAATGCACTAAGAGCACTCCTAGCCTGTGCGGAGCCTCTATGACGTTTTGCCTCAAGGTCTCTTGAGCTTTTTTTTTGGCCATACTTTGCCTGTATGTTTATCAATTACTTACACACATACAGACAATCATTCCCTGTCTAAACATAGCTTTTATTTTCTGTCTTTTTTTATCTTATTCGATGGTTGTGATCTCTCCAGTCACCCGAGTAATCAACATTCTGTTCTAAAGATGTTTTTCAATCATATAACCGTATGGGGTATAGCTTGTCTGCGTCTCTGTGTGAGTAGTTTTGGAGTGTTTTTTCATTTCATTTGTTTTTCATAAATATTACTTTTCTTTTAATTCTGGAAAGGGTGATATTTTTATGCGCATATTAAAGAAGTTTGGCCATGTAGCCATATTGCTACAGAGTAATTAAATTGTGTTTCCAGTCATCTCTCAAAACATACTCACCTGCTTTGACCTCTTTATTTTATGCTCAGTGTTACAAATGAATGTTGCAAAGGAGTAAAGACACAGTGCAAAGAGATGTTATGTTTAAACATATCCTCGATTTACATATTTCCAATTGAGAATTCTCTTTCGGTTGTATTGTCTCTTTGTGTTGCCTGAGACACATACGATGGAGCATATTTTTCATGAGACCTTGTAGCAAAATGAAAGCCATGCGTTTGGGTCAAGAGGCTTATTTCAGCAGAACATCAAAATCCCACTCATCAAATACTGTATTTCGTTAGAAATCAGGATGAGTTCGGAGATTTTGACAAAGGAGGATGAAGAAAAAGCACAAAGCGGAGAAAAATGTGTTTTCATTATGAAGTGTGTAAAAGGTGATGTCACAGCCAAGGTAAGTACATGGGGAATCATAATATTTATTCTATATTTCACTAACGCACAATCATCAGACTCTATGCACAAATCAAAATAAACTGTACATATAGTGCGAAGACAAACCGGGTGTAAAATCAGTTCAGTCAGAACAATGTGTGTCTGTTGCTCTTTCAGCTGTGAGGAAAAGGAGTATTGAGTCAAAGAACAGGTTGCGGGTGCTGGGTCTATCCCATCAACTCACTGTCCTGTTACAAGCTCAATATTTCCACTCCATTAAAAAAACACCAAGCAAAAGGAGCAGATGTAGCCACTGACCCTTTCTCAAACAGCAACTTTTCAGTTTGTAGAAGAAGTTGCTGCTATTATATCTGTGCTTTTGCTTTGTTGTTGTTGTTGATGTTTTTAAGAGACTTACAGCTATTTAAATACAAAATACACTCTACTTCTGTATGGGTATATTACTGTTTGACTATTTAATAAAGATGCAGTCATGTGAAGATGTTCGACACTCCTACACACTAGCTTTACACCTACTAAACTGAATGTAAACTCTGTGCATGCTTGAGTATGCTTTGTAATAACTGTAGCTCATAACACACATCTCCTTTTTAAACGTTTCTCACTAACTTCTTACTCATACTTACTTAAAATTATTTGAAAAAAAGTCTGAATGTTAAATTGATTGTGCCACAGCTGTAAATCACATCAAACATTTTAAGACTGACTTGCTGTAGCATCCATCCATCATGCATATTCTAAGCTAGTTAGCCCTGCAATCAGACCGATTGATTACAGTTACACAGCTGACTGATCAATCACTTCCTGGTGGCCATTTTTCAAAGACTTTGGCACAGGTCGATACATGTTTGATAGATGAGAGAGCCCGTTCTTGATTTCAAACAGGGCTCGGACTATGATGTGCTCTCCTGGGTCTCGGTGGTTGAAAGGATGATAATGTGCTCAGATTTGTTTATTGTTGGCAGCTGGGCTCGCCTCCCTGTGTACTCAGTGTTTCATGACCATCGGTACCAGCCAAACGTTTAACAGTCAAATATGCACGAGGTGCAGTCAGCTCAACTGTTTCCTCCTCCTGTCTGGAAAGGTGGGAAAAAGTGAGATTTAAAGCACAGTTAATTTGTTTTGTATCCAATTTTGTTTTTATGGTTATTTCTCCCTTTGGCATTTTGGATGTTCTTGTTCCTCCTGGAGGTTATGTTTTCACCTGGGTCTGTTTGTTTGTTGGTTGTCAGCAGAATTACACAGAAAAAAAAAAATACTGAACAGATTTCGAGGAGGATGGGTATTGGCCCAAAACAGACAGCATTAACTTTTGATGCGCATCCAGATAAAGGGACAGATGCAGGAAGGTTTTCTGACTTTCTTTAACATTGTGAGATGATTGGGTTAATTTCTCAGCAAACATACTGAGGTGGCTGGCATCAATGAGTGAGTAGAAAAGGCGGCTGTTGGTCCTTTGTGGAGGCATATGCTCTACTAAGTGCCAATCAAGTCAGTGTATTTTTTCCTTGCAGGTTAGTGTGACATACTGTATATCTGTATAGGAATGCAGAATCTGTGGGCAAGAGACAAGATATCAGAAGATTTCTGGTTTTGGTTTGTGGTCCATTTGTAGTTTAAGTGGTGTTGACCAATCACATTTTAGCAGGCTTGGTTGCATTTAGGTTTGGAGAGCAAAAGAAGTGAAATGCATCGGCAATATCACGTAACAGCAAATTTAGCTTTTTTATTAGCTGCATTCATATGCAGATTTCTGTTTGTACAGATAAGTCGCCTCTCAACTCCGGCTCCATCCTTCTGTCTCAAGTTACCATCTGGACTGTAAACAACGACTGACACGCAGAAGGGGAAGTCTTGGCCCGGATCTCGCTATCTGTTTTCCAGATATCCACTGGCTACGGCCCCGAAACATTTGCTGTTGCCCACAGAGGCTTTATCGTCATCAGCTTTCTTCTGATGACGATTCAGCCAATCCCATTCTTTATCACTGACCTTGTCGCTTGAGTTTCAAAATGCAGAAAGTTAAAATGATGGTTCACTTTTGCCTCCACCCTACAGCTACGCTGACTTAACCCACAGCACATCTTGCTGACTCTTGCCGACTAAATGGTTTGAAATCGACTTTACTTTTTCTCACGTCAGCTGGCTGTGGTGCCCGTGTACTACACTAACATTTTGATAGCGCAGACAGGAGTCTTGCCAAAAAATGAGAAAATGTCTCTTCATTGATTTTTGGGTTTGTCTGAGACTTCACAACTAAATCCATTCAAAGGAAAAAATAACTGAGAGTTTTTATTTATTTATTTTTTTTACTCTATTGTGGGTGCTGACTATGTGAGTGGCTGCAGTGAGACAAGTCGGAGTCAGAGAACGCCAACTACCAGACAGAGCTGCTGGTGTGACTGTTATTGCCATGTCACCCAGGAAATGATGAGGTCCTAGAGATATTAACTGCTGCGGAAATGACAGGTAGAGTGGTTTTTAAACTGAAGGGCCAGCGTTGTGTCCCCTCCTTGGATGGAAAGTGAGAGTGTTACCGGGAAGCAACAGAGCAAAACTGAACGAGTTGCATTTTTTCGATGGACAGTCAGAGGAATATGTAGGAGATACACTAATAATAAACACTCGTTAATGGGGCACCACCTCCGTTATTTTGTCTATTTGAATAATCCGGAGGTAATTAATCAAATTCGACTGGACAAGTTTAACTTGTATCAATTCTAATCAATTTCAGATCAATTTATTCATCTCATATATGAAGCAGTGAGATTCTACACATATCCATCGGTTCTCCACATTAAAAACAAACCTGCACAGACAATGACATGCGGTTAAATATGTTTATTGACTAAATAATTCAGGTTAAATAAATGAAATGGCAATTTAAATGAATAACACAGGTAACAGGAAATGTGAAATAACTAAGTAATGGGTTATTAGTGGAATATAGGCTGATGGTGAGATCATGGGTTAGGTTGAAGCATTTAAATATTACGGTAGTAATTTTTAATACTAACGAGACCCTAACCGAATTTCTCTTAAGCTAAAAGATTAGAACCAGAGCCATAAACCATCTCATGTATCATGTGTGAATCCAGCTGTTGTGAGTGATGGAGAGCCTACTTTCTCAGCCGAGTTGCGGGGCCGCGGCAGCGGATTCCCTCGGGTGATTTGCGACTCTAGCTGGCGGTCCGATGGCCGGGGGTCAGCTCGTCCGGTATCAGTCGGTTGGGCACCTCGGTCCTTTGTCTTAGGAAGAGGGCAGCTGGTCCCGTACCGATCCGGTGCAGATCTTGGCTCAATGCCCAGCGGGATGATACCGCTAGCGAGCGCTGGGGGCTTGTCAAAGAGTCTGTCTTTCGTTGGAAACCGCTTGCACGGTCTCGGACACAGCAAGTTGCTGTGTCGTGATGATGATTGATAAAGATGTTCTTCTTCGTTTCTTCGAGTGGTTTTCAGGCTCTGACTTTATAAACTAGATTTAACTTCTTGAATAAAATAACTGAGGAGGATACGTTGATCAGGCAGATCTTCCGTTGTTAGTTAATGCAAGGTAATCTAAATTAAGTTTACTTCTTCAAAAGCGGGTTACGATACTTAACGGTATAAAACAAATTAAAACAGAACTTTGTTCTGGTACAAACTTAATAAAAGAAGCTAATCAATACTGCGAAAAATATAAAATGAGAAAAATCAACGCGTGAGCACTTCTGTTGAGATCGCTGTCTTGGAGCGTGTTTCAAAGTAAAGTAAAGAGCTTCAAAATAAGTTACAAAAGAAAAACTTAAACAAAACTTTTTAAAAACAAAACAAAAACTAAACTAAACCTAAACCTGTAAACAAAACTAAACAAAAAAACCGAGAGACGTGATCTCTCCGTTTTATTACTTGCAAATCGAGGCGTGTCTAGGCGGGGCTTACCGGCTTTTATCTCCAAGATTTAGTGGAGGTGTTAAGATTCACAGAAACTCACTGAACTAAACCGTGCTTCACCTTCTCAGTTTCTCACCATGGCTCAATAGATGTACTTTGTCTTTCATGACAAGGATTATGACGTGATTAAACATTAATTATACATATTCAGCTTAATACTTGTTAAAACAAAGACATATCAGAGTCATTTACTGGTTATAACCATGAACATATTAAACAGAATATTTCTCGTCCAACTGTATCAGGACTCACCACTGGAGGGCACTGTGGTTCCACCAAACACAAGACACATTTAAACATTAAACTTGATTTCAGTCAATCTTAATCGTAGAGAAACGGGGAAAAGATCAGTTTTATGAGCTTCTCTTACTGTTTCTTAATGTGTTAGAATTAAGATTGTGAGATACTGACTTAATGGTTAATTAGAAATGGTCTGAAATCTGGAAGAATACAGAGACCATTTGGTTTGGAATGTGAGCAGATAAGGTACCAGGCATAAGTCGTAAATTAAAAAAGACAGAGTAACAGCATGGAAAAACACGTCAGAAGGTGTCCGATGTCCACTCCGTGGGTGTTTGTGGATCAGAAGTCGTAGAGACAGAGAGAGAAATAGGTAGAAAGTGATCAGGCGTGTTACTTAATCTGCAAATGTAAAGACATTGTATTAACACATTCTGAAGACATTCGTTCGTCCCTCCTGGTGAACTGTCACAGGTAACTTCATGACCTGTGTGAGGAGGTTCTGTTCAAAGGGGAAAGAGAGTTCAGAAATGGGAGTTTAGTTGTAAATTAATTAAAACTGTCCTCGTTTGAAGTCTTTATGGTCCAGAAAACACTATCCTCTCTGCCAGGAGATAAGATGGCCAGCCTGGAAGGCGCCTCCTTCCTGTAAATAATCTTCATCCAGATGAGAAGAATTAACAAGAACAACAGAGCCTCAAGCTAATGCAGAGGCGATGGACAGAGGTTCCTACATATCCCCCACTTCGATCTGAATGACCGTAGTAGCGGGAACTTTGGATCGATGAAGTCATGATGTCCATCGTCGAGGAGCACAGGTGGCACACTTTATGATCAGAGATGGTGTCTGACTTTGGCATGTGCTAAGGTCTAATCATATAGTAAAGAAAAAAATAAGGGAAAACAGTACTGATAATACTAACTTGGTTAGTGGAAAGTTCTACTCTTAATCTTATAGAATTAAGGAGCCTGTTATAGAACTGTCAATAGTAACTGTTATCAACTAACTGTGAGAGTCGCTATCAATAACTGATCACTGCACTTGAGTAAGAGTGTTTTGCTCTAACTCAAGTGTGTGTTTTGTCGAAAAATTTAGATTTCTTGATTTCATATTGGTTTGTGTCCAAATGATGGAGCTAAATTTTCAATGTATAGGATAACGTTCTCTGGTAATGGTGGATAAATTTACTTCACCAGAAACAGTGGGATAAGATGCAGAAGAATCTTATTTATGGCTGAGCTGTTCACTGAGGATCCAATGTCTCTCAGCGTGTCTGCCATAACGAACTGACAGGTTGTGTGTGAGCATAATCAACCGACATGACTGAAAGGAGAATGATTACTCACGTAAATATTTATTACACTGTTCATATAGATGTACATTCCTGCTTATTTTCTAAGACTGACTGGGAGCAGCTGTAACACAAGCAATATCCCTTCAGGGATCACTAAAGTATTTCTGATTCTAATTCTGATTATAGCAAGGAGAGTTTTATTCAGAGCTTCACTGTGGGTTTCGACCACCAAAATGATGCTCTACAATGATTGGCTTATGTTTGTAGCACCTGCTGTTGTTGGTTGATCTGCGCTCTGATGTCTGGGATTTCAGCATGTAATTCACATTCATGGCGATTTTACTGTGAATAAACTTACAGCATGAACTGTAGAGAGTCCAAGATTTAACAAACAAAATATTCTTACAAGCTTTATAGCTGATAGCTTTATCAAGGATTCACCAATTAATTGTTTAGGTCTGCAACTAAATTACTCAGTTCTGATTGAGTGACAGTGAACTTCTGCAACTGCTGTAACCTGTAAGTCGAGTCTGTCATTCTGATAAACACTTTCTTTGTGTGTAGACGACAGCTGGTGATCAACAGTCTGGGATGTTCCTTGCGAACAATCTCAGAGTTTGGTTTTAATTCTACTTTTCAATTTATTATACACTTTGGACTAAAGGGCAAACGTGTTAGATTAACCCCCACTTTGAATCAATTAGTTTTGGGTGAATCAAAGGACTGTATTTAGTTAAGCAGGTTAAGTTAGCAGGTTAATTTACAAAGCCTGTTTCTCAATTCAACTTTGTAAATGACGCGAACAACAGTGACCTTTGTTGACAAAAAAAATAAAATAAAATTCTACTCGCGATTGGCACTTTTAGGTGCTTTAAAGGTTTTATCCTTATTTATGACCTATCAGACAAGTTTGCATCCCTGTCGAGTCCCATGGGGTTTTTGTGTGGTTTCATCTGGTTGCGATGGACCAACTTAAGAGTCTGCTCTTTCTGGCCTTTGTTTACTTTGATCTTTTGGGGCAGAAGCTTGCGGGCAAGCCTTCTGGTGTTTTGGTTGGCCTTTCTAGTCAGGGGAGCAGAGGTGTAGTACCAAATCTTGTCCCCCACTTCGACTTTGTCATGGGACACTTTTTGGTCATAGTAGGCTCTGTGGCCCCTTCGTGGGAAGGGAGCTCTGTGAAGCAGGTTTGACAGTTGGGCCTGACAGCAAATTGAGCAGTCTTTGATGTAGTTTGCTACATCTTCCTGCATGTGTGGCCAATAGGCTACTTGTTGGAGTGCCTGGTATGTTGCTTTGGCTTTTCTATGTCCTGCGCATGGAGAGTTATGGGCCTGCATTAGCATCACCCCCCTGTGGCTCTGAGGCACCATGAATGCAGGTGAAGTGAGAGCGTCGGAGACATGTACAAGGAGGCCCTCGACAATGCGCAAGGCAGTGCATGCGTCATGCAAGTATTTCAAGTCAGGAACGGAGCGTCTCGGTTCTGAAGAGTTGTCAGGAGCATTGGCTACTACCTGAGCTTGAGCGGCAATGCCGATCATTTGGGTGGGAGGGTTGGGAAAAAATTCAGGGTCAAATTGCCTGTGAGTTTCATTAAAGGCACCAGGTTTGGGTTCGAAATGGGTTATGTTTCGAGCCATTTTATCTAGGTCCCTGTCGGAGGGGTTTCGCGAATATTGCGCGCTTGGAGGAGGGAGAGGCTGAGAGGAGGGAGACCTTTTATCTCGGTCACGCAGGTCCCTGTCAGTCCGAGACTGGACAACGGGATCTATGGGTGACATAGATCGTGGCGGGGACATGCCTAATTGAGCGTTCCTGTGGAATCTGCTCTCTTTGTTTTCCTCATGAGAGTTTACACCTGCAGGCGCTTTTGGGAATGAACTATACTCAAAGGAGTGCTTTAATTCCCTTTTAACCTCTTCGAGCTCTGCCTCTTGTTCCATCTGTTCAAGATGGGATTCGTTAACTTGGTCCCTGGCTTCTTTTAGTGCCTGTTGCATGTCATGTAGACATTTCCTTTCTCTTTCTCTGGCCCTGTCCCAAACTTTGAGCTTACTTTTTAGCTCCTTATTTTCCTTGGTTGCTTTTCCAAGGTCTTTGTTAGCATCTTCAAGATGTTTAGTTACTTTTTCAAGTTCATATTCTGTTTTATCTAGCTCTAGTCCTTGGGCATGAAGGACTTGTTTGAGCTCTGAGTTTCCTTCCTTCATTTCAGCCTGTTCCTCTTTTTGTGCTTTAACCTGAGACTCAAGTCGGTTAATGCGGTCTTCTGCTTTAGTTAAGGACTCTTTAGTTTTCTCATGTTGCTTTTTAGGGGTTACTTCAGCTAAAGCGTTCTCTAGCAGTTGGTCTCTGCGTTTTTGTTGTGCAGACATCACGATAACCATCATCCCTAACATTTTCTCTCTGTCTTTTCCTTTCATTTCTTCAGTCAGGGACTGGTGTACTAACGCGGACATTATTTCATGTAGCTCACTAGGGTCGGTCTTCTGGATTTTATCTGCATAATCTGGTAGCAACTCTGTGGTGAGATCCAGTATTACTGAATCTAGATTGTCTAAGGGATTCACTAGGCTCACGGTGTCAGAATCACCGGGCCCTGCCATTGTTTTTAGAAGAAAAAATTCAATTCAAAATTCTATTTACTTTGTTTTATTTATTTATTTTATTTGAGCTTTTTTAAATTCTAATTGTTTTCAATTAGAGGTGGGGTTTGCTTGGTTAATTAACTCAATTTGTGAAGCTCAAAAACAGCAGACGTTTTGGATTTCAAAGGATTTGACAGCTAATGTGTTAACAACAATGACTAAAGTATTCGATCTAAATGTGTTTTTCGATTAAAAGTACTTGGATGTGTAGTTAACAGCTTAATTCTTTGACTTGCATGCACGTAGCATATATCAAGATCAAATTCCAAGTAATACAACAAAAATTTCAATTGAATTTGGAATAAAGTTGTCAAATCTGGTTAAAGTTGTCAAATTCGTAATTTACAACTTAATTATTCGATTTACCTGAATAATGAGACACATTAATTCACTGTAGTAGTTATTGCAGTATCACAGGTTTCCAATAATACAATTTAGCAAGTACCTGTGTGGGATTTCAGCCTATTAAAGCTGAAAGACAAAATTCAATTAATCAAGTTAGCCAGCAGAATATGCTATTCAAATGTATTTGTTGTTAACAGAATCAGCCACCAGGGGTGTTGTCACAAATTTAATATTCACAGAGTTAGTCATTAGAGGAAGCTATCACAAAATAAAAATCTTTTACCGAATCGTCCTACAGAGGGCGCTATCGCAACTTCGGAGGTTTTACAGAGTCGGCCACCAGGGGCGCTATCGCAGAATTTAATTTTAACAAGGCTACACGAAGAAGAGTCTAGAGGAGGGACTTTTAGCTCCGCCCACTGATATACCCCCCTTGTTTTTCAAGGCTTAGGTCAGTGACGGTTTGGGCTCTGGAGGGTTAACTTCTCAGCAGACAAAGTTACAGCAGTTGAGTTCACTGGTCACACGCAGTGAATCCTGCCACTTTAATTTTAGCACCAACAAGTTTTTCAGCACTTCAGAAAACATTCAACCAGCAACTAGCATTGCATTCATTTACTTGTGTTTTCACAATTTCAACTGGTAGAGGTTTTCTGTCCTCCTTTACACAGTCAAATATACTGTCTTCTGAACGAGATTGTTGCCATAGCAACCAATCTTGATACTACACGGGGTAGATCAAATAAACCTCTCACTGTTTGCACAGCTGTTTTCTGTTTAGGTAGCTAATCTAAATCAGAACACACGAGGGTCTGAGCAAGTTACAAATATCTCCGGAACATCGCGGTAGATATAGACTTCATCTCAGAATGAATCTCTAAGCTTTGGCACAGCGCAACAGCTTATGATTCATCAAACCGGTTAATTTAAGAAGTGTGCAGCGACACTTATGCATGCAAATAAATCACAGACCTGGTACAACGCAGGATCTGTTCACGAAACATTAACGCACGGCGGCGCTGAACAATTTTAACTCACAGATCTGGTAATTACAGCGCAGAATCTGTACATGAAGCATTAACGCACGGCGGCGTTTAACAACTCTTTAAATCATGGATCTGGTACAACGCAGCATCTACACATTAATTTCCAACATGCAGCGATGTTGAACGCTCTTTATCACACACGGATCTGGTTACAACGCAGCATCCATACACATTAATTTCATATTAAGCAGCGAAATCAAATCTCAGCGAAGTTTTATGCTCACACACAATTCAAGGTATATGCAGTAGAGAATATAAGGTTAAGTATCGCACTAATCACTCGGTGGACAGCCAAACAACATTAAGACAGCTTTGGGTTTTTTGATTATTAAAACCGATGTTTGTCTGTAGGCTTCAATTTAATGCAGAGAACTGTGGTTTTAGGTGGCCTCGCACGGACGGCACCATAATAATATGTAGGAGATACACTAATAATAAACACTCGTTAATGGGGCACCACCTCCGTTATTTTGTCTATTTGAATAATCCGGAGGTAATTAATCAAATTCGACTGGACAAGTTTAACTTGTATCAATTCTAATCAATTTCAGATCAATTTATTCATCTCATATATGAAGCAGTGAGATTCTACACATATCCATCGGTTCTCCACATTAAAAACAAACCTGCACAGACAATGACATGCGGTTAAATATGTTTATTGACTAAATAATTCAGGTTAAATAAATGAAATGGCAATTTAAATGAATAACACAGGTAACAGGAAATGTGAAATAACTAAGTAATGGGTTATTAGTGGAATATAGGCTGATGGTGAGATCATGGGTTAGGTTGAAGCATTTAAATATTACGGTAGTAATTTTTAATACTAACGAGACCCTAACCGAATTTCTCTTAAGCTAAAAGATTAGAACCAGAGCCATAAACCATCTCATGTATCATGTGTGAATCCAGCTGTTGTGAGTGATGGAGAGCCTACTTTCTCAGCCGAGTTGCGGGGCCGCGGCAGCGGATTCCCTCGGGTGATTTGCGACTCTAGCTGGCGGTCCGATGGCCGG
This sequence comes from Pagrus major, assembly GCF_040436345.1. Taxonomy (NCBI): domain Eukaryota; kingdom Metazoa; phylum Chordata; class Actinopteri; order Spariformes; family Sparidae; genus Pagrus; species Pagrus major. Next base: position 34,092,463 of record NC_133219.1, on the reverse strand, counting down.
GGGTCAGCTCGTCCGGTATCAGTCGGTTGGGCACCTCGGTCCTTTGTCTTAGGAAGAGGGCAGCTGGTCCCGTACCGATCCGGTGCAGATCTTGGCTCAATGCCCAGCGGGATGATACCGCTAGCGAGCGCTGGGGGCTTGTCAAAGAGTCTGTCTTTCGTTGGAAACCGCTTGCACGGTCTCGGACACAGCAAGTTGCTGTGTCGTGATGATGATTGATAAAGATGTTCTTCTTCGTTTCTTCGAGTGGTTTTCAGGCTCTGACTTTATAAACTAGATTTAACTTCTTGAATAAAATAACTGAGGAGGATACGTTGATCAGGCAGATCTTCCGTTGTTAGTTAATGCAAGGTAATCTAAATTAAGTTTACTTCTTCAAAAGCGGGTTACGATACTTAACGGTATAAAACAAATTAAAACAGAACTTTGTTCTGGTACAAACTTAATAAAAGAAGCTAATCAATACTGCGAAAAATATAAAATGAGAAAAATCAACGCGTGAGCACTTCTGTTGAGATCGCTGTCTTGGAGCGTGTTTCAAAGTAAAGTAAAGAGCTTCAAAATAAGTTACAAAAGAAAAACTTAAACAAAACTTTTTAAAAACAAAACAAAAACTAAACTAAACCTAAACCTGTAAACAAAACTAAACAAAAAAACCGAGAGACGTGATCTCTCCGTTTTATTACTTGCAAATCGAGGCGTGTCTAGGCGGGGCTTACCGGCTTTTATCTCCAAGATTTAGTGGAGGTGTTAAGATTCACAGAAACTCACTGAACTAAACCGTGCTTCACCTTCTCAGTTTCTCACCATGGCTCAATAGATGTACTTTGTCTATCATGACAAGGATTATGACGTGATTAAACATTAATTATACATATTCAGCTTAATACTTGTTAAAACAAAGACATATCAGAGTCATTTACTGGTTATAACCATGAACATATTAAACAGAATATTTCTCGTCCAACTGTATCAGGACTCACCACTGGAGGGCACTGTGGTTCCACCAAACACAAGACACATTTAAACATTAAACTTGATTTCAGTCAATCTTAATCGTAGAGAAACGGGGAAAAGATCAGTTTTATGAGCTTCTCTTACTGTTTCTTAATGTGTTAGAATTAAGATTGTGAGATACTGACTTAATGGTTAATTAGAAATGGTCTGAAATCTGGAAGAATACAGAGACCATTTGGTTTGGAATGTGAGCAGATAAGGTACCAGGCATAAGTCGTAAATTAAAAAAGACAGAGTAACAGCATGGAAAAACACGTCAGAAGGTGTCCGATGTCCACTCCGTGGGTGTTTGTGGATCAGAAGTCGTAGAGACAGAGAGAGAAATAGGTAGAAAGTGATCAGGCGTGTTACTTAATCTGCAAATGTAAAGACATTGTATTAACACATTCTGAAGACATTCGTTCGTCCCTCCTGGTGAACTGTCACAGGTAACTTCATGACCTGTGTGAGGAGGTTCTGTTCAAAGGGGAAAGAGAGTTCAGAAATGGGAGTTTAGTTGTAAATTAATTAAAACTGTCCTCGTTTGAAGTCTTTATGGTCCAGAAAACACTATCCTCTCTGCCAGGAGATAAGATGGCCAGCCTGGAAGGCGCCTCCTTCCTGTAAATAATCTTCATCCAGATGAGAAGAATTAACAAGAACAACAGAGCCTCAAGCTAATGCAGAGGCGATGGACAGAGGTTCCTACAAATAGGTTTTCCAAAACTGCTTAACGGGAAATAAAGACCATCAATTTCACAGTGAGAGAAAAAAAAATGGATTGTACAAGTGAGGGGAAGAGTAGAAACAAGAGGAAGAAGAGGAGGATGAGAGAGATTGATGTAGCCCAATCTATAGGCAGCTAGTGTACAGGTTCCCAGGAAATTATTGATTTGAGGCCAGCATTGATCCTGACACCGTAAATAAACACCTCCAAATTTATGCAAGCAGAGTCAGCTAAGAACTAAAGGGCGAAGAGAAATGTCCTTGGAGGTATCAACGCTGGAGTTGGGAATCAAACACATCTTTCTTTGTGTGTGTGTGTGTGTGTGTGTGTGTGTGTGTGTGTGTGTGTGTGTGAGCAGCCAAGGATGTGGTAACCAGAATAAGAAGATGTCCAGCTTTGTCAAACCAAATGGCTTATAATTATCACGACATGATTTCTTGCAGAGCAAATTAAGGGTTACTAGGAGTTCCTGCCAACAGATTTTCTTCCTAAAAATATAATAATCTTACTGTGAGATTTCCAATTTAGTCTTGTAAACACAGAATGTGTGAAGCACTGCCTAAGCCCTGAACTCTTGAAGAATTACTTTATCGCACAACCTACTGGGATAGTCATACCCATTTTCTCTCTCTCTCTCTCTGTCTAATTGTTTCCTTATTATCGGCAGCACATGTTAGACATCCTGTAGGCAGCACTTTCGATGGGATTCCAATAGTAATGCTATACATTAAAGGCTTCCCTAAATCCTCGAGTGCCTCCGCTGTTAATACATCCTTAGTGAGTATGTAAAGTGGGTCAAACTGCCAGTGGATGGTTATGAGATTACATTTAAGGAGGCGCTGTTGGTAGTGGAAAGGGATGGTAGGACAGAATGGCTTTGGGGGAAATACTTAAAACAATTACTGCGTCCCTTTGTGTTATATTTTTGTGAGTGTGTCTCGTAGACTCTGTGCGTGCTTTAAGTTTGTGGAAGAGAGAAAAACTGATAAAATCCAGACAGTAGATAGAAAATGATGTGCTCTTTCCCTCAAGTTGATAAAATGCTCCTCAATCATGTTTCAAAGTGCACATAAGGACCGTATGGACCCATCGCTTCTGCAGAGGATCTCTGAATCATTAGTTCCAAAAAAGAGCAATTTCATTCGGTTTCATCATCCCAAGGCAATCCCAGTGTGTGTGTGTGTGTGTGTGTGTGTGTGTGGCACACATGCAGCAGTTTTTTAAGT